>NC_091245.1:219260000-220460000 GCF_042477335.2 Ovis canadensis | reverse complement strand
CGACCCAGGGATCAAACCCGTGTCTCCTGCATTGCAGGCAGATTATTTACCATTTGAGCCACCAGGGAAGCCCATAGTTGTCATACTGCTCTAAAAGAGTAACTTCAAACCTATATGTTAAACCTATCTGAATTTCATTTGCATTGTATGTTACTTAATATTGGGAAAATGTTGTCCTTAAATAAAAAGAAATTGCTCTTAGGAAAATGTTCTCTTATTGTTCAAAAGTATTTTAACTTAGAAGACTTAACCTTTAGGCAGGGTCAGCACATGCCTTGAACTCATGATACATTTAGGGACCCGTGGAAATAATTTCATTTTCATTTCTTCTAAAATCAAAAGTAACAATATATACACTTCTCTATAATAGTGAGCCTGTGCAGGGTTATATTTGTGTTTATACCAGAATGGTTGTAAAAAGCATAATTTTTTCTATTTTTTAATGGAGAAATTGCCTTATAAAGGCAAAAGTATCTAGAGAAGTCATAGTGCAACCCTGCTTTCTCCTTTCTAAGACTTCTTAAGATATCATTCATCTCTTATTTGCATTTATTTCCTTTTTTCTTCTACCGTGATTTCACGCATACTTCCAGGGTCCAACTGGCAGCTGTGCTTATTGAACTGTAACATAGCAAAGTATATAAAGTATAAGTATATCCAAGAAATAAGTGGATACTTGGATATAAGTATATCCAAGAAACAGTGCCCAGATGAAAAAAACATAAAAGCACTTTTTTGAATGGCATTGCAGCATTGTGCCCTTAAGTTCAGAGCAGAATGCTATGGGCCCGGAATACTCTTGATAGCTGCTAAACTAAGATTTAACTGTTTATATTTAAGGTGCATGTAATATGCAAATAAGAAGACTCTGAATGTTTTCCCACTTTTTCATTAACAAATATTCCCTGCTGTCTGAGTCAATGCTTGAATTATTCAATTAGAGAAATTTTTCTCCCACAGCTCGTTGCATTCTGTTTCTCATCATTTGGCTCATAACTGGAGGAAGGCACCATTTTTGGTTCTTGCCAAATCTGACTGCTGACGTGGGCTTCATTGACTCCTTCAGACCTCTGTACACACATGAATACAAAGGACCAAAAGCAGACTTAAAGAAAGATGAGAAATCTGAAACCAAAAAGCAACAGAAGTCCGACAGTGAGGAGAAGTCAGACAGTGAGAAAAAGGAAGATGAGGAGGGGAAAGTAGGACCAGGAAATCATGGAACAGAAGGCTCAGGTGGAGAACGGCATTCAGACACAGACAGTGACAGGAGGGAAGATGACCGATCCCAACACAGTAGTGGAAATGGAAATGATTTTGAAATGATCACAAAGGAGGAACTGGAACAGCAAACAGATGGGGATTGTGAAGAGGAGGAGGAAGAAGACGATGGAGAAACAACTAAATCTTCACATGAAAAATCATAATCTGACTAATTTGGGGACTAAATATGTGCAGGAGGTTGGATTTTCTATGTTGGCCGATCATCATAATGTACACATGGCATTTGTAGCATTCTTTAAATCCATTTACTGAAGTGGATTTGACATCCAAGCAGTTGCATTCAGTCCTTCATTTCATATAATACTATTATTGATACAGTCTAAAGCCATTTATAAGTTTTATCTATTTGATAATTTTACAGTAAATAGGTCTCATTTATTTTGACAATTATCAAAGATGCACTTTCCACAATGACATTTAGATTAATGGCATTTTTGATAGTTGTATGGCTTTTTACTGTTAGACTGATCAGAATAACTAAAAGGGATAAAAATAAACACCAGTATTTCAGATTAAGCGTAGTTTTGTAGCCATTTCACAGTTTCTTTGAGATGAAATGCTTAAACTTATTCTTATTAGTTTAGCTTTTGTTGATTATTAAATTATACCAGAAAACTTCTAAGATTCTAACTTAGCAGGGTTCAAAAACATTTTGTGGAAACAAGCCAACTAGTAATAATGCAGCAACACTTTTAGTTTAGCTACAAATTCTCCTTTTCCAACTTAGGAAATCCAAACTGATTTGTATGCCTGATTCAGAGGAAGATGGTCATCTCCAACAGAGGAAGCAAGCAGAATTGGCTGGAAGGTGATGGTTCTTCCCATTTCCTTGTCGTAAAGTAAAATGTATTCTGTACATAATTTACAAATAAACATTTTATTTTAATTGTTACTTATTATTTAGACATTTTCTCAACACTTAAATTTGTACAATTAAGACCATTTAAGGGTATGTTTTTAGATGGAAGTTTCAATAACCCACAGAACATCTGTGATCTTTCTACAGCAGCTTCAGTTTTGTGCCAACATTCCATGTATTTGAATATGAGTTGAAATGATCTTTATTAAATAAGAGCAGACTTAAAGTAGCTATTTGTACGCCTTAATGTTTATTTTGATTTTATCTTAAATCTCTACATTCAGAAATGGGGTACTATATTATCAGACCAGGAGAACTGCTATGAAAGATAATTTACTGTTCTAAAATATCAATTTAAAATAAAGAGCATAAAAGAAAACATAAGAGAACTATTGGACTCTAATTGCTTTCAACTAGTTTTGCAGTTTGATTTCATGTCTTGCAAACCTTAGTTACAAATCTTTAGGAATATCGTGTGTTTACTTATGAGCATAATCATTCCTTGAAGTTATACTCTTACAAAATGATAGTGAATATTGAATTATTTTCCTTCAGTCACAGAGCGTTTTATAGTTGAAATAGGTGGTGTGTATAGTTCTTCATTTTTCTTTAGGCTGTTTACCATCTAAGTGCTAGACTAAAGATTTAAATTTTTGTAAGTGTGAAAAACTACACTTTCTGTATGCTAACACTTTTCGTTAAACATGACTTGTTTGCTTCTTTATAGGATTCCTTGTAAGTGGACAGAAATGTGGCTATTTGATGTTAATGCAGCTCTCTCAAGGCTGCAATGAGTTTAAGTTTCCTCCTAGCAAATATTCATTGATTTAAGTGCCTGGGTGTTTTTCCCTCACATTTCAGAGCTCTCCTACTTTATTTCCACAATAAGGGATGTATAATTATAACTTCTGAGCTTCTTAATCATCAGTAGCATTAATACCTATTTTGGGATATGATAATGGTACCAAAAGTGTCTTTCAGAAATAAAAGTGATTTAACCTTTACTGTTGTAACAATGCCCAGGCACTCAACATTCATCCATAAGCTCTTTATAATGTATGTACTACGTCTCATCTTTAAGGCATTTGAAGCCTGACAGGAAAGTCAGCTTCTTATTGATATGTGTGGATTCTTAAAGAATGTTAATCCAATTTTTTGAAATATTTGAAGGTCCCTGGGGGAAAATGTCATTCTTAATGTGGCTAGGAAGCAAGTTAGAAATTTCAGCTCTTTTACTATTCAAAGTTACTTACTTTAAACAAAAAATCAAAAGACTGCCACTATTATATTTCTCAAGAATAATAGATGGCTGTCTTTGTTGACTAACATCAAATATTCTTATGCCAGAGCATGGGAAATTGGTTACATTAGTCAATGGAATGGTGATTTTTTTTTTTTTTTAAAGACTTCAGGTTTGCTATGCTACTGTAAATAGAAGCATAAAGATTTTGGATAATGTAGGATTTATTGTGGAGTGGGTATAAATTGGCCTAACTAATAAGCAGGATTGAATTAACCAACTGAGTCCAGATAATAATGCATTTGTGATTGTAAAGTCAATGTATTAAATAGATTGTTTTTCCTTTCCCTCCCACTGATTTCTTTAATTTTCAAGCTATATGGCCTTCTAGACAACTTTAATTGAAATAATTTGGATTTAGCTGAATACTATCAAAAAGTAATAAATTTTAATATATCATATTAAAATTATGCTCAGGTTTTAATGTTTTCCCCCTTCCTGGTTTTGCATTATGAGTGCCAATTAGTTGCTAATATAGAAAAATCATCTGTGTCTTTTGTAAATTGAATTTTCTTTCTTGAATCTTTATTAGGAACTAGAAAACAACACATATCATCATTATTCATGGTGATTGGGTTCTGTAAAGTTACCATGTTGCGTGCTTGCCAAGTTGCTTCAGTCATGTCCAGTTCTTTGTGACCCTGTGGACCATGAGTCCTAGAGTGGGTTGCCATGTCTTTCTCTAGGGGGTCTTCCTGACGCAGGCATCAAACCCACATCTCTTACAAAGCCTGCGTTGGCAGGCAGGTTCTTTACCACTAGCGCCACCTGGGAAGCCCATAAAGGTACCCACCAACACAGAATTAGCAGATATGGAACCGTTGCTCCTAGGGGGAATACTGGGGTTATTCTGTGAGTCCCTGGGCACATGTTTACCAACTAATCAACACATGAACTTGTCTCAGGTGTCTTTCTGTTTTGTTAACTTGCCAGGGTCCAGCCCCGGTGGATCCAGGGTAGTTCAAAGGTGGGGACGGAATCGGCGTCCTGGAAAAAACTTATTTAATTACAGATATAGAGGGAGATTAGAAACAGATAGTGTAGTAGAATTAGTGGAGAAAAGAGGCTGAATAACTGGTTTACATGGAATACCAATCACCACCTACATAGGCCACAGGCGTCTTTCCATTCTCCCAAAGGAGAGGAGGCACTGAGGCCTCCCCGGTCCGATCTCAGAAGCCCAGGCAGAATTAGCAGGCTTGGTGAGTACCCACATTTCAGATGGGAATTCAGCCAGGAAAACGGGGAGTGAGAAAGAAACAACACGGGGGAATCAGTCTTTCCAGAAACTGATCCGATTTCTTTATTTTTCAGGTTTGTTTATATATCTTTTTGTTATACATAGGGATGAATACAGAGTCACGTGGGGGTCAGCAGATCTGACCCTTGTCACAATCAGGTGCTTCATATAAAATTATACAAAGGTTTTATGAGTTTCATCATCATCTGGCCATGAGGTCTGCTGACATTTTATGGCCCTTTCTGATACCGGTCAGTTAACCAGAAAACTTATTTTTCCAGGGGTGATTTTTTCTTAAATCAGGCGCCACCCTCCAAATAAAGTTGCATTCCTATAGGGTGAGGGTGCAGTGAGTTACAATCAAGAAAGGAATTTACTTAACCTAAGGTTTAACATGATTAATCTTAAAGGTTAATACTTATTTCTCCTATATGCTAGTTATATTCATTATAAGGGCAGGAATATGGAGATTTAGCAGCAAATATTGGCTCAACAAATGTAAACCCTTCACCAATGTTCCCCTTAAGATCTATTTTGTCTTAAGATAGTGATAAAGTTACATTTTTGCATAGCAAGGACACAGTGATTTATAACAAAGTACAGTGGTCTATAATAAAAGAAAATTCATTAACTCAAAAAGTCTAGTATTGCTAACATCAAAAACTATTATATTTCCTTTTCTATATTCCAAATACATTGATTAATATATTCCCAGGTGCCTAAGGATATGGAGGCCTGATGGCTATCACTGACTCATCAATGAAAAAAGCCCTACACTAATACTCCAAACTCTCTGTGCTGTTTATGGTTGAGAGGCTGTCGCACAAGCTAGTCTGTCAGCAGAGAGGTTTGACCTGAGACATCCTTGTCACACCCAGGGCAGGGAATTAGCAGTAATTATTGGCAGGACAAATGAAAAAACCCTTCACCAATATAATTCCTAATCAACCCACTATACTATACTAATGATCTTCTAACTTCTCAAAAGAGTCTGTATTTAGAAAGTTTTAAAACATCCCGTGCCTCTCAGTTGGGAGGCTGTAAACAATCACATGCGGCCGGACGAGCCTGATCAGGCAGGCCAGAGAACCTTCAGAGTTCGTAAGTTGAAACACTCTTTGTCATGCCCAGGAATTTTTATTAACTGGAGCTGCAAGTTAACTTCTTCTCTGAGAGAAATGGTTATGGGGGGGAGCTCCCGTAAAGTACTCTGGTTTTGGGGGTAGATGCTCAGGAACAGGGGGTTTCCTGAGGCTTGATCACACCTTTGCGTATGCCAAGCTTCTTTCCTCATGACCTTTGCCATGGGCGGAGTTCCTCACGCTGGCTCCCAACATTAACATTGAATTCATGGGTCAACAGCACCATAACTTCATGCCCAGGCCAAGTTTATCTAATACATGTGCTTCCTCCATAACATCTGTCACTGCCGTCTAGTACTTACACACTACACAGCATTTCAGCACTTCATTTGGGAGCCATTTTAGGGGCCATTTTAAACAGTAAAATCACCAATTAAAACAACCCAAAATGCAAAAAACAGTGTGCTAAATAGAGCAAAGGATGCTTGTTTAAATTATATGAACTGAACCAAGAACACAGCATGTCATCTTGTCACTCTCAACTGGGAGCATATGCATTGGGCTAGGTCAAATTTTTCACCACTCCTTGCATGACTGTGAAAGCACCACGAAAGTTTTAAACCACAGGCAAATTTACAAATAAAGAATCCACAAATAAGGAGGATGAACTGTACTTAACTATTATAAAGCTGTGATGTATCTGATCTACAGAACAAAATTTATTGCTGAACCATGCTCCAGTATTTCCATAATATTTTAAGTATCCATTCTGACTGAAAGTAAATATGTAGTTCCTATTTGTAGTTTTCTTTTACTCTGTGTTTCAGTAATATTTCAGTTCTTCGTCTGTTCATTCAGTAATACCAAAAGCTTAACATGCCAGAATTTTAGGCTAGCTGTAGGTTTTTTTGTTTTGTTTTGTTTTGCCATCTTAGACCATCAAATAGTTTGAAAATCACTGTGGTAGGAATTTGCCAAGTGTACTGGATATCTCTTCCTCTTACAGTTCCACTCTGCTTTTTGTCCCCAAAAGGCTGATGAGTGGGCCACAACAGTGGGCCCCTTCGCCTCCTGGCTTCTGGGTAGGTTTGGCTAAGGAATGTCGTGGCTGGAGATCTGAGGATGGTCAGGGATGGTCTCGGCTCTCCCACAATGAGCTATCTCAGTGCTCAAAGGTAACCACTTCCTCTAAACTTTGCTTATTTCTTTAGATTTGCCACTCCTTGTTCTCTTCCCTTCTGGCCAAGGGGTGATGCCAGATCTGCTGTACTAGCCAGGAGTTGTTGAAGCTATTGTGTTTCCTCTTGTGAAGTCCCCCACACCCCACATCTTTGTTAGTATCTCCTCAAAGTGTCATCATTTAAGAACTATCTGCTTCCTGTTGGGCCTCAAGACCAGTAAACCAAAGAGAAGTTCCTAGAGAACAATTCTGATGAATTCACCCCTGATGGGCCCTTATCAACAAACATTGTTAGAAAGTATCTCACAACCTTACCGAGTGTGCCCTTACAGTTTGGATAACTGAAATCCAATTCTAGTGGATACCTATGCAGGTAACCGCACAAAGAAATGAATTTGTCTTTAACAAGCTCTTAAGCCACTGTTTGTGGCATTTAGTTAACGTGTTTTTGAGTAGATCCAAATTCATTTGCATCTAGAGCTAGACATCCTGGAATGTGAAGTCAAGTAGGCCTTAGGAAGCATCACTACAAACAAAGCTAGTGGAGGTGATGGAATACCAGTTGAGCTATTTCAAATCCTAAAAGATGGTGCTGTTAAAGTGCTGCACTCAATATGCCAGCAAATTTGGAAAACTCAGCAGTGGCCACAGAACTGGAAAAGGTCAATTTTCATTCCAATTTCAAAGAAAGTGCGAAAGAATGTTCAAACTACTGCACAATTGCCCTCATCTCACATGCTAGCAAAGTAATGCTCAAAATTCTCCAAGTCAGACTTCAACAATATGTAAACCATGAACTTCCAGATGTTCAAGCTGGTTTTAGAAAAGGCAGAGGAACCAGAGATCAAATTGCCAACATCCACTGGATCATTGAAAAAAGCAAGAGAGTTCCAGAAAAACATCTATTTCTGCTTTATTGACTATGCCAAAGCCTTTGTGTGGATCACAATAAACTGTGGAAAATTCTGAAAGAGATGGGAATACCAGACCACCTGACCTGCCTCTTGAGAAACCTGTATGCAGGTCAGAAAGCAACAGTTAGAACTGGACATGGAACAACAGACTAGTTCCAAATAGGAAAAGGAGTATGTCGAAGTTGTATATTGTCACCCTGCTTATTTAATTTATATGCAGAGTACATCATGAAAAATGCTGGGCTGGAAGAAGCACAAGCTGGAATCAAGATTGCCGGGAGAAATATCAATAACCTCATATATGCAGATGACACCACTCTTTATGGCAGAAAGTGAAGAACTAAAGAGCCTGTTGATGAAAGTGAAAGAGGAGAGTGAAAAAGTTGGCTTAAAACTCAACATTCAGAAAATGAAGATCATGGCATCTGGTCCCATCACTTCATGGCAAATAGATGAGGAAACGGTGGCTGACTTTATTATTTGGGGCTCCAAAGTCAATGCAGATGGTGATTGCAGCCATGAAATTAAAGGACGCTTACTCCTTGGAAGGAAAGTTAGGACCAACCTAGTTCAGTTCAGTCGTTCAGTTGTATCAGACTCTGCAACCCCATGAATCGTGGCACACCAGGCCTCCCTGTCCATCACCAGCTCCCAGAGTTAACTCAGACTCATGTCCATCGAGTCGGTGATGCTATCCAACCATCTCATCCTCTGTCTTCCCCTTCTCCTCCTGCCCCCAATCCCTCCCAGCATCAGGGTCTTTTCCAATGAATCAACTCTTTGCGTGAGGTGGCCAAAGTTTTGGAGTTTCAGCTTTAGCATCAGGCCTTCCAATGAACACCCAGGACTGATCTCCTTTAGGATGGACTGGTTGGACCTCCTTGCAGTCCAAGGGACTCTCAAGAGTCTTCTCCAACCATAGTTCAAAAGCATCAATTCTTCCGCACTCAGCTTTCTTCACAGTCCAGCTCACATCCATACATGACCATTGGAAAAACCATAGCCTTGACTAGACGGATCTTTGTTGGCAAAGTAATGTCTCTGCTTTTGAATATGCTATCTAGGTTAGTCATAACTTTCCTTCCAAGGAGTAAGCGTCTTTTAATTTCATGGCTGCAATCACCATCTGCACTGATTTTGGAGCCTCCCAAAATAAAGTCTGACACTGTTTCCACTGTTTCCCCATCTATTTCCCATGAAGTGATGGGACCAGATGCCATGATGTTCGTTTTCTGAATGTTGAGTTTTAAGCCAACTTTTTCACTCTGTTTCACTTTCATCAAGAGGCTTTTGAGTTCCTCTTCACTTTCTGCCATAAGGGTGGTGTCATCTGCATATCTGAGGTTATTGGTATTTCTCACAGCAATCTTAATTCCAGCTTGTGCTTCTTCCAGCCTTGAGTTTCTTATGATGTACTCTGCATAGAAGTTAAATAAGCAGGGTGACAATATACAGCTTTGACGTATTCCTTTTCCTATTGGAACCAATCTGTTGTTCCATGTCCAGTTCTAACTGTTGCTTCCTGACCTGCATATAGGTTTCTCAAGAGGCAGGTCAGGTGGTCTGGTATTCCCATCTCTTTCAGAATTTTCCACAGTTTATTGTGATCCGCACAGTCAAAGGCTTTGGCACAGTCAACCAACCTAGACAGCACAGTATAAAGCAGAGACATTACTTTGTCGACAAAGGTCCGTCTAGTCAAGGCTATAGTTTTTCCAGTAGTAATGTATGGATGTGAGTTTGAGTATACAGAAAGCTGATTGCAGAAAAATTGATGCTTTTGAACTGTGGTCTTGGAGAAGACTCTTGAGAGTCCCTTGGACTGCAAGGAGGTCCAACCAGTCCATCCTAAAGGAGATCAGTCCTGGGTGTTCATTGGAAGGACTAATGTTGAAACTGAAACTCCAATACTTTTGGCCACCTGATGCGAAGAGCTGACTCATTTGAAAAGACCCTGATCCTGGTAAAGATTGAGTGCAGGAGGAGAAGGGGACGACAGAGGATGAGATGGTTAGATTGCATCACCAACTCAATGGACATGAGTTTGGGTAAACTCCGGGAGTTGGTGATGGACAGGGAGGCCTGGCGTGCTGCGGTTCATGGGATCACAAAGAGCAGAACATGACTGAAGCGACTGAACTGAAGTGAACTGAAAAGGCTCATAATCTCTTAGCCCCGCCTTAGAGCAGGTGGGCTAAGGTTCTCTGAAGTCAGATCATCATACTTTGGTCTCATCTTGTTTCCAGTGAATGCTAGATCACTTCAACTTTTTAGTGCCATGGATCCTGTCTCAGAATGTTGTTTTTAAGTGCAGAAGTAAAATGCATAGCATTACAAACAGAATCAGTTATGTTGAGGTGTAAGCTTTCAAAATATGTGTGTGATAGAGTAATGTATGTGTTCACTTAATAATCAGATCTAGCAGAGGGCTTAATAGCTGCTATGACAGTGAGGCAGCATTAACAATATATTGAGATCTCTGCAACTGCAATGTGATATGAAAAGACTGGAATCCTATTAACGACAAAGTCACATTACTGTCTAAAACATCTCTGGATTATATGCATCTGTAATTAAAAGGAATACTAAATTTTAGTTATAGCCTAGTGAAAAAAAAATTTTTTTTCCTAACCAATTCACATATCCTCCAAATTCTGACAAATTCCCTTAGAGTTCTGTGTACTCCAGGTTAAAAACCCTTTCCCTAGATAATCAGATAACACCAATATCAAGTAGAACTATAACATTATATTCAAAGGTCAGGGATACTTAATTTAGCGTAGTTTAGTATTTAATGTAATTCACAGCTCACATCTACTTCAGTAACACATACTTAGCAAGTTCCAAGTTGGGACAGCCCGCAGGACCAGCCAGCTGGCATGCCTGTGCACAGCTTCACCTGTAGCAAGATTGTTGGCAACAAGTGGGAGGCCTGCCTGGGGCTGCTATAGGCTGAGTACACCTGAAGGATACCCTGGATGCTGGCCCAGAAGCACTGCAGGGCTGGCCCACGTGGACTTAACCAAGAAGCTGCTCAAGTACATGCCCCTAGAAGAATGATGGTTTGCTTAGAGTCTCTTCCTTTGGGGACCACTCCTCCTTCTGTAGCCTCCTCGTTCCATTCTAGGGAGACTGACCCCATGGAAGAACACATGACCCAATGCAGACCAAGTCCTCTCTTTATTGTCTATAATAGAGTTCTAAGGACGAAGTGTACCTGGAGGTGCCAATGACTCTATTTCCTCCAGGTGGACTGCGCCTGCCTAGAAATAAAACCAACATGAAAACAGCAGAACCAAGGAAGAAAAGACATAATGCCATCATGGAACTCCTGGATCTAGCCCTGTCTAAAGCTCACCCTGGATTTTTCATGAGCAAGCAATTTTCTCATTTTTGCTTAGGCTATTTTGTGAGGCTTCTGTCACTTGGAACTGAAACATGACTGACTAATGCAGGATAGTAAGTATGAACAGTGATACTGAAGTACCTTTGGAGGGAATTGATTCAAAGGAAAGTGTCACAGTCTCATTTGCATCTTAGGCTATACTAACCACATGGAAATAGACTGATGACAAGCAAGTCTAGATAGAAGAGAATATTTGGCTATTGGAGTGATCATATGAATATTTCTTAATAGTTCTTAAATTTAGATGTTCTAACCACAACTTCCCTCCTGCTTGAAAATAATTAGAACTTATTGTCTTAGTACAGAAAAGTCAGATAATACATAAAAGCAAAAAGAAAACCCCCAAATCTACCCTCCAGAAACAACTATTTTTAAAACATACATTTATACTTTCAAACTCTTAAGAGTATAGCTGTGTTCACTGAGGTGGGAAAATGTATTAAATGAATTCAAGAAACTTGCACTTAGAATATGCAAAAATTACTGATCTGGAAAAAGAACTTGTGTGAAACTACAGACTTAATATTTTGTCAAGAGGAAAAATTAACCAGCTTATGATTTTAAATTGTATTTCTGTTCACAAATTTCAAGTTTTGAAATATGAACTTAATGTTAACTTGAGACTTAGTATATACCAAATGCATGTTACAAAGATTTCACATTACACTATGTTTGATGATCGACACAAGAGGGGATTGGAAGAGGAAGATTTAATAATTAATATAACCAAATCTTCACCTCTTACAATTATAGCACTTTGTACTTCAAAGAAAAAGTTTTACTAACAACAAATTAATCTGAAACTGAGGAAAATAGCAATGAGTATATAGAAACTGGTCTGCACTTGTATAGTCTACAATGACACAATATCTGTCAGACTTCACAACTGGAAAAAGCGATTAGATGCTACACAAGACAGCGCATTTCCATCCCTGCTCTCTAGCTGCATATACTCTGCAAGGTTTACAAGACTGAAACTCTAATTCTTAATAACTTTATTCTCACTGTTTAATAAAAGAAATCTCAGGATTCTCCACTTCTCAAAACCCTATGCATTTGCTTCTGCCTCACCTTCCAGCCTGCCCTAGCTTAATCTCTTTCCAAAGGTCAGTTTGCAAATTTTATTTCTTAAAAATGGCATATGCAAGGACTCTGAATATGTCTAGTGATTCCCACAGTTGCCAACCAAAGTGACTTATTAAGTAGTGTTGGAGGTGAGCATGGAGTGGTAAAGCTAGTGGAGAGGATGGAATTCCAGCAGAGCTATTTAAAATCCTAAAATGTTAAAGTGCTGCATTCAATATGTCAGCAAATTTGGAAAACCCAGCAGTAGCCACAGAACTGGAAAAGGCCAGTCCTCACACCAGTTCCCAAGAAGGGCAGTACTAAAGAATGTTCAAACCACCGGACGATTGCACTCATCTTCCATGCTGATAAGGTTATGCTCAAAATCCTTCAACCTAGGCTTCAGTAGTATGTGAACCGAGACCTTCCAGATGTTCAAGCTGGATTTAGAAAAGGCAGAGGAACCAGAAATCAGCTTGCCAACATTTGCTGGATCATAGAGAAAGCAAGGGAATTCCAGAAAAACATCTACCTCTGTTTCATTGACTACACTAAAGCTTTTAACAGGGTGGGTCATAAACTGTGGAAAACTCTTAAACAGATAGGAATACCAGACCATCTTACCAGACCATTCTCTCTCCTGAGAAACCTGTATGTGGGTCAAGAAGCAATAGTTAGAACAAAAGATTGATTCAGGATTGAGAAAGTACAACAAGGCTGTTTATTGTCACCCTGTTTAATTAACTTATGTGCAGAGTACATCATATGAAATGCTGGGCTGGATGCATTACAAACTGGAATCAAGATTGTCAGGGGAAATATCAGCTACCTCAGATATGCAGATGATACTACTCTAATGGCAAAAAAAAAAAAAAAAAACAAAGAGAAACTAAAGAACCTCTTGATGAAGGTGAAGAAAGAAAGTGAAAAAGCTGCCTTAAAACTCCATGTTAAAGAAGCTAAGATCATGGCATCTGGTCCCATCCCTACATGGCGAATAGAAGGGGAAAGGTGGAAGCAGTGACAGATTTCCTCTTCTTGGGCTCTAAAATCACGTCAGATGGTGACCACAGCCATGAAATTAGAAGACGATTGATTCTTGGCAGGAAAGCTATGACAAACCTAGACAGTGTATTAAAAAGCTAAGACATCACTTTGCCGACAAAGGTCTATATAGTCAAGGCTATGGTCTTTCCAGTAGCCATGTATGGATGTGAGAGCTGGACAATAAAGAAGGCAGAGCCCGAAGAACTGATGCTTTCCAACTGATGCTGGAGAAGACTCTTGACAGTCTCTTGGAAAACAAGGAGATCAAACCAGTCAATCTTAAATCAACCCTGAATACTCATTGGAATGACTGATGCTGAAGCTAAAGCTCCAGTACTTTGGCCATCTGATGTGAACAGCCAACTCATTTCCCTGATGCTGGGAAAGATTGAAGGCAGGAAGAGAAGGGGATGATAGAGGATGAGATGGTTAGATGGTGTCACTGACTTGATGGATGAGTTTGAGCAAGCTCTGGGAGTTGTTGATGGACAGGGAAGCCTGGCGTAATGCAGTCCATGGGGTCTCAAAGAGTCGGACACGATAGAGCAACTGAACTGAAGCGCAAACTTTCAGCCCCATTGCCTACTCACATTCTTTTTCCTTGACCTTGTTGCTTGGCTTGTGAAATCTTAGTTCCCTGACCAGGGATTGAATCCAGGCCACAGCAGTATGCACTAAGTCCTAACCACTGGACCACCAGGGAATTTTCCCAACTCATATTCTTTATTCCAGACTATACAGATTAAGAGGAGTGTGGTGACCAGTAGGGACAGAAGGAATGCCATTTACACTCCCAATATAGACCATAGAATGCTTTTCCATGAAGCAATTACAGTTTTCTGCAGGACTCAGGAGGTCAGGCAACTGCAGAACCTTGAAACTGGGAGACCTGATCCAACTTCCTTCTTTTGCTTTGTTCAGTCAACACTTACCGAGCCCCTACAATGTACCAAACAACGGAAATATGACATGAGGAACCTGTAGTCCCTGCCTCCAAGCAGCTCACAGTCCAGGTTAAGGAGCAAGCCACCAGCCTCTGCCCATACAAGAGCAAACAGTGCAGGAGATCCATCTTCTACCCTAAGAGAATGATCTCTGCCACCGGGAAGTTTCCAGCCTTGTGGGGGAAGATAAGTGAAAGTGTTAGTCACTCAGTCTTATCTAACTCTTTGCCACCCCAAACACTGTAGCCCACCAGGCTCCTCTCTCTGTCCACGGAATTCTCCAGGCAAGAATACTGGAGTGGGTTGCCATTCAGGCAACTGCAAAGTTGAACCCTGTGTGCCAGAGAGACAAAACGTTGGTGCTGTGGGGCTTACTTAGATCATGAGAGAGAGACTGAGGAGGCAAAAAAGGAAGACGAATGGGGTAGCCCTCATGCAACAAGCAAGGGTTTTACCGCTGCAATCACGCCTTCCCTTTTTACTATCCACAGATGCTTTCCAAAATTGGGAATATTGCCCTCTAGGAATTTACAAATCCAAGTGAAAAATAACCACTAGCTTTTGAAATAGAAAAGAAAGGAATAAAAGAACTCCCTGATCCTCTGTGAGAGAGTTCCAGTACAAAGCCTCAACATCTGAGACAATGTCAAATAAGCATTCTACTTATTTCTTACTTATCTCATGCTTATCATAGTCAAAGTTAAACCTGCTTAAAATAAAATCCATCAGGATGCTCGTTTTGTTTACCCTATGCTACACTACAAAGAGGAAGCAACCCAGGACATTGTTCTTTGCTACTGAGAACAATTCCATTTCCTTCCTGTTGGCTGATTTTATTTTTCTTGATACAGCATGTAATCATGGAAATTTTTTTCAAGCAGATTTGTACTATAAAATTCAGTCTCTCCTGCAGCAACATAAGATCCTCCTGCAGAGCAAAGCAGCCAAGAGCAGTACATTTAGAGAAGGGGGTTTGCTTTAATATGTGTGACAAACTTCCTGTTGCCTTTTAATGTTCTGTTGCTAGAACAGCTTAATTGGATAATTAATTAAATGAGCACACACACAGGAAATATTTTTAAATAAAGTTTTGGAATAAAGTGTGACATATCTAAAGAAAAATATACAAATCATGAGTGTGTGGCTTAGTGAATTATCACAAAGTGAACACACCCATGTGACGTCAACCAGACCTAGACGTAGGACACCAGCACCCAGAAGCCTCCAGGGCCCACCCAGCCACCTGACTCTTCCCTTTCCCACCTTGCCCACTTCTGCCTGTTCTCAATGTCCTATAAAATGGAACTATCTTACGTACTCTTTTATGCTGAACTTTTCAACATTGAGGGGATCCATACTGTGTGTAACAGCTCCTTCACGGTCTGTGCACAGATGACTAATCACCCCTGGATGGGAGAGAGAGCCACACAGACGAGTGGAGTTTCCCTCAGACTAGGACTCCAAGCTCTGCACCATCGCCTTGGCTCCCTGACCTGACACTGGATGAACAGAGGCACCAGTATCCACCGTGGTGGACAGAATAATTCCCTGAGACTCTCTGACCATTAAACCTCAATCCCTGTTAAGGAGCCTTCTGTTGCCTTCCTTGTGAATTCAACTAGTATTTACTGAGCACCTCCAATGTGTGAAACACTGTGCTGTGTGAGTGCTGCAGGAATCACATTCCCAAGAAGGAGCAATGAGATGAGTACAAAAACAACCATCGTTCAAGGGCTCAATCTGATTGGAAGTGATAAGAGAATATAAAGTACGCTGGAGTTTTGCAGTCAGAGGAAATCACATTCAGGGAATAGAAAAAAACTGCATAAGTCTTGGGGTCCAGTGGGATCATTAGGTTACATGTTGAGTAAAAACAAGTAGAAAACAAAGACAGATAAGAGATACTTTGTGCAGAATAGTAAATGACCCAATTGACTTAATCTTAGGGAATATTAAGAATTTTTTAAAAGTATAATTGATTTACAGTGGTATATTAATTAATGCTCTACAGCAAAATGATTCAGTTATACACACACACACATATATACATTCTTTTTTTAAAATATTCTTTTCCATTATGGTTTATTAGACTATACTGAATATAGTTCTCTGTACTATACTAAAAGGCAAAATGGTTGTCTGAGGAGGCCTTACAAATATCTGAGAAAAGAGAAGCAAAAGGCAAAAGGAGAAAAGGAAAGATATACCCATTTGAATGCAGAGTTCCAAAAAATAGCAAGGAGAGATAAGAAAGCCTTCTTCAGAGATCAATGCAAAGAAATAGAGGAAAACAATAAAATGAGAAAGACTACAGATCTCTTCAAGAAAATTAGAGATACCAAGGGAACAGTTCATGCAAAGATGAGCACAATAAAGGAAGAAATGGAATTGACCTAACAGAAGCAGAAGATATTAAGAAGAGGTGGCAAGAATACATAGAACTATACGAAAAAGATCTGCTCAACCCAGATAATCACGATGGTGTGATCACTCACCTAGAGCCAGACATCCTGGAATGTGAAGTCAAATGGGCCTTAGGAAGCGTCACTACAAACAAAGCTAGTGGAGGTGATGGAATTCCAGTTGAGCTATTTCAAATCCTAAAAGATGGTGCTGTTAAAGTGCTGCACTCAATATGCCAGCAAATTTGGAAAACAGCTGTGGCCACAGGACTGGAAAAGGTCAGTTTTCATTCCAATCCCAAAGAAGGACCTCCTATTCAATATCATACCAGAAGTACCAGCTGATGCACTAAGGGAAAAAAAGGGATAAAAAGCATAAGAATTGAAAAGAAATTGTATGACATGATTACATACCGGGATAATACAGAAGAATTTACGGACAAGCCACTGGAACTAGGAAAGCTATTGGATAAAGGTTAACATATATTAGATTTAAAATGGAATAGTATTAATGTTTCTATATACAAACAACAAACAAGTAGAAATTAAAATACTTTAATTAATTAAAATACAAAAAATATAAAACACCTAGGATTAAGTCTAGCAAAATGTGCAAGCAATGTTACTGTAATGAAATAACACTCATCTACACTGAAAATTGAAAAATATTAAGATAAACTAACACATATTAAGACATAAATAAATGGATTAATATATAACATGTTCCTGAATTGTGACGATATTATAAAGATTTCATTTCTCCTCAAATTGATGTATATGTTAAATTAAATTCTAATCAATATCCCAACAGGGGTTTCTTTAATGAAAAATGATAGGCTGATTCTAAAATGTAGACAGAAATATCTACAAAAATCGGACCCAAAATAGCCAGTAGCCTTGAAAAAGATTAACACTCACATGTTTATATTCACTTGATTTAAAATAAATATGATACTCCAGTCTGGTGGGGAGTGAGTGTGAGTATATGGACAAAAAATTTTGACCTCTATATCCTATCATACACAAAAATGAATTCCAGATGACTAAAGATCTAAACATGAAATGTAGAATAATAAAGCTTTATAAAAAAAAGAGAGGAGTATATCTTCATGACCTTGAGCATGTAAAGATTTCTTAAAGAGGTCACCAAAATCATGCAGACCATAAAGGGGTAAAAATGATAAATTTAGCTACAGTAATAATAAGAACTTCTGTTTATCAAAAGACACTGTTAAGAAGGTGAAAAGATAAGACTTGGAGTACGTAAAGATATATATAATACTTACATCTGATTTGTATCCAAAACTCTTACAAATCAGTAAGAAAAAAGCAGAAACTCAAATAAAGAATAAGCAAAAGATTTGAACCCCCAGCATCTCCCAAGTATGCATGTGAAATGCTTCTCAAATAAACATGTGCAGACATCCTCAATATCAATAGTCATCAAATTAAAACCACAGTGTGACACCTCTACATAACCACTAGAATGGCTAAAATAAAAGAAAATTCAAGTGTTGGTGAAGATGTGAAGCAAATGGAATTTTCATGCCTTGTCAGCAGGAGAATAAATTGATGTAATAATTTCAGAAATCTGTTTGGTAATATCTACTAAAGCCAAACACATACCAACTCTATGACCCAACCACTCTACTCCTAGGAATATACCAAACAGAAGTGCATCAAAAGATGTTTACAGATTCTTTTTTAAGATGAGTCCAAGCAGCATTATTGTGATAGCTAAACACTGGAACCAACGCAAAGCTATGCTGTTTAAAGTCAGAATAGCCGTACCCTTGTTGAGGGACAGTGGCGGAAGGGTGGGGGATTCAAGGAGGTCTTCTCTGGTTCTGGTGTGTTCTGTTTCTCAATCTGTGTGCTGGTTACCCTAGTGTAATCAGTTCATGCAAATTGATTGATTTGCACATTTATGGGCTTCCTTGGTGGCTCAGTCAGTGAAGAATCTGCCTGCAATACAGGAAATGCAGGTTCAATCCCTGGGTTGGTAAGGTCCCCTGGGGAAGAAAATGACAACCCACTCCAGTATTCTTACCTGGAAAATCTCATGAACAGAGGAACATAGGTACACTTTTCTATGTGTAGATTATACTTCAATGAAAAGTAAAGCAAAGACAAAAATTGTGGAGAGTTAGAGAATATGAGAAACGTCTTTTTATTGAAACATAATTGATTTACCATGTTGTGTTAATTGCTGCTATCCAGCAAAGTGGTTCAGTTATCCATGTATATACATTCTTTTTTCTTATATTCTTTGCCATTATGGTTTATCATCAGATACTAAATATAGTTCTCTGTGCTGTATAGTAGGACCTTGCTGTTTATCCATTCCATATATAACAGCTTACCTCTGCTAAACCTGGCTTCCCATTCCAGCCCCTCCCCCTTGGCATCCACCGGTCCGCTCTCTGTCTGTGAGTCTGTCTCTGTTTCATAGGTGGTCCATTTGCGTCATATTTTAGGCTCCACTTGTAAGTGGTATCATATGGTGCTTGTCTTTCTCTTTCTGACTTAGTATGATGAGCTCTAGTTGCATCCATACTGCTGCAAATGGCATTATTTCATTCTTTTCTATGGCTAAGCAGTACTCCATTGTATATATGTACCTCATTTTCTTCATCTATTCATCTGTCAATGGACATTTAGGCTGTTTCCATGTCTTGTCTGTTATGAATAGTGCTGCCATGAACATAGGGTGTGTGTATCTGAGAAAAGAAGGCTTTAGTCAAAGTAGATGTGGGCTATTTATTTTTATGTCTTTTATGTACTTTGGGAAAAGACTGGACTGTTCCTTTCTTGAAGGTAGTGGGCTCTAGATCATGCATCAGGCGCTGGTAGAAGAGAACATACATAGGCCTCCTTATCCTTAAGGATATTCTGGCCTATGGCTTAGATCAGTATGCTACTCAAGGTATGATCTGAGAAGTGGTGCTGGGCCAAAACTGTGTTATTACTAGATCACAACACAAAGAGAGCTTGTTCAAGAATGTAATCAACATACTGCTTACTTCACCAAGAAAATCTTGATCTGAAAAAAAAAAAGAATCAGGAACTAAACAATGTGCTTAGTGACAGAGTTGATTTACATTCTGTTGGAAACCTCATCTGAATGCAGACCAATAGTAGCAACAACAAAAAGCCATAATATTATTTGAAAGTACACTGTGTTAAGTTAAAAATATATATTGTAAATTTTAGGGTAACTACCAAAATTTTTTAAAGATGCATAGTTAATAAGTCTAGTAAAGATTAAATAAAAACATAATACTCAATTGACTAGATTAAAAGGCAGGGAAAGAAGGGAAAATGAATTAAGAGCAGATCAAACAGAAAGCAACTAGAAAGATGGTAAATTTAGGGCTAACACTAAGACTAAGTGGTCTAAATACCCCCCAAGTAAAAGGCAGAGGTCGCCAGATTGGATAAAACTAAAAGCATAGATAGGCTAAAAAGAAAAGGATGGAAAAAGATGTACCATGCCAGTGCGAATCAAAAGAAAGCTCAGGTGGCTTTGTTAATGTCCAAGTGGACAAAGCAGGACACTGCATGATGATAAAGGCATTAATTCATTAAGAAAACATAACCCTGAATATGCATGCACTTAAGAACACAGTTTAAAATGTAAGAAGCAAAAACTATTAGAACTGATAGGAGAAATAGAGACTGTTCTGCAAATATATTAGAGACCCTAATGTTATTGTCTCAGGACAAGTAGAAAAATCAGAAAGGATATAAAAGTGAATTACACTACCAGCCTACTTGACCTAATTTCCATTTATAGAACATGCTACCTAATGACATCAGAATACATGTCCTTTTCAAGTGCACATGAAACATTCACTAGGATAGACCATATCCTAGGCAATAAGAAATGTTCTACAGAATTGAATTTGTAGAATTTGTTCTACAAAACTTTCTAATCACAACAGAATTAAAACAGAAATATAAAATAGAAGTTATCTGGTAAATCCTCAAATGTTTGGAAATTAGACAACATACTTATAAATAACTGATCGGCCTAAGAGGGTATCAAAAGGACAATTAGCAAATGTTTTGAATCAAATGAAAATAAAGATAAAACATACAGGAGTTTGGGGCATATAACCAAAGTGTGCTGAGAGAGAAATTTATAGCACTAAATGTTTATATTAGAAAAAGAGAACTTTTTGAAATTAAGAACCTAAGCTTCTATTTTAAGAAATAGAAGCAAATAAATTAATTTTTTTATTTTGTGTAAAGAGAATCACAAGTTTTTTGTTTTGAAAAATACATTTTCATAAAAATACCTTATTTATGTTAACCTATAATCTCTTTCACAGTTGTTTTTAAATTAATGAAGAATAGCTTTTTAAAATTTTTGCTCTTTTGGTTTCTAATGCAGTAAAATATTGCCAGAAATAATTCACAAAAACAGAAGTTTTTAGCATCCTCAATAATTATTAAAAGAGCATTTAAGGAGTCCAGAGATCAAAACATGTGAGAGCAGCTTAGCCTTTAAAAGATCTAGACAAAGGTGAGTGAAAATAAGGAGGGTTTGATGACACAGAGTGCTGTGGTTTAGGAAAAAAGGATAAAGGACTTTAGAAATGGAGGCAGACAGAAAAGGACCAGAAAACTCAAGTCTGGAGAGGTACACAAAATGGAGGGGGGGTGAGAGCTCTGAGGAGACTGTCTCTGGGGTGTAAATCATTCACCTGCTCAGCATGGACCAGCTGTACCTGGCAAACATAACAGAGAGGCAACTTGGGCGATTAGTTGTTGGAGACACAGGTATGAGTGCAGACTGTGACTGCATTTGCTAACAATACCACTTAAACTGCATCTGGCAAATAGGGGCAATGTCCAAGTCCCAGTGGCATCGTCATTAGCAGCTACCTTTCTGCCATCATGCGTCCATTTCCATTATGAAGAAATTGCAAACTTACAGAAGGAAGAATAGGGGACTTTGGATTCAGAGAGCCCTGTACTCAAAGCCTGTCTAATCTAGCCTTCGTTTAGAAATCACTGTGTGATCTTAACCATTTCAGGCTTGCTGTGCTGAAGGTGTGTGCCTTGGAAACACAGCGGAATTGCTGTGACTTCGGCCCTTGCTCTGACATGAGGTTTCCCTGGCTGCAGCTCAGTATTTGAGCCTGATTCTCCAGCTTCATACATAAGTCTCAGAGCCACTCAGACTTTAGCAATAACTTCATCTTCTTCTTATAAATGAGGGTTCTAGTTTGCCACATCCTCCTTAACACTTGATACTGTCCATCTTTTTTATTATAGCCATCCCAGCCCAAGTTAGTTGATTTCTATTGTTTGCTGCTAAAATGACTGTGAATAACCTCAAAATGAATTAAATCATAGATACTTCGTAGAAAACCCTCATTGTGTAACACTTCATCTTCCAAGTTGAGAAATTACTTTTGACTTGTGTGAGGACAGAGCAGGAAGAAGTCAACTATATAACCCTGGAAGGCAAGTAGCATCGGCGCATGAGCCCATAGAGAACTTTCCACATTTTTGGAATGAATACCTCCCGAACATCTTTAGGCCCAACTTCTGAGAACCAGCTCTTGTGTAGGTTCTCTCTGGCTCCCAGAGTCCACATATGAATCAGGCCGCAAGTTCCAGGGGAATCAAGATATCTCAGGAGCAGGTTTCAACCAATGATTGCTAGGAGCTGGCAGATCAACATTCCAGCTCCCTCCTCCTTTGAGCAGCAGAGTATTTTTAAACTTTGTGTCTCATTTTTTTTATTGAGATACAGTTTACATGCCATACAACTCACACTTACAAAGCGTACAGTTTAGCAGCTTTTAGTATATTCATACAGTTTTGCAACCATCACTCCTACTCAATTCCAGAATGTTCTCATTACTCCAAAGAGAAACCCAGTAGTACTCACTCCCCATCCCACCTTCTCTGTAGTCCCTAGCAACCACTAACCTACTTTTGGTCTCCACAGATTTGTCCTTTGGGTAATTTCATATCAGTGAAATCATATAATATGTAGCCCTTTGTGACTGTCTTCTTTCACTTATGTTTTCAAGATTTCATTCAGGGTGTACTATGTATCAGTACTTCATTCTTTTAATTGCTAAATAATATTCCGTTTTATGGGTATACCACATTTTGTTTATCCATTTATCAACTCATGGATATTTGGGTTGTTTTCACTTTTGCTACTACGAATAATGTTGGATTCATGTTTTTGTGTGGACATATAAATTTGATTTTCTTGAGTAAATATCTAAGATTAGAATTACTGGATAACTCTATGCTTAACTTTTTGAAGAACTAGAAAACTGTTTTCCAAAGCAGCTACACCAAAATTTTCACCAGCATTGTATGAGAATTCAACTTTCTCTAACACTTGTTATTATCCATCTTTTTTATCATTAGCCATTCTAGTGGGTATGAAGTGGTATCTCATTGCTATTTTGATTTGACATGGAACAACAGACTGGTTCCAAATAGAAAAAGGAGTACGTCAAGGCTGTATATTGTCACCCTGCTTATTTAACTTATATGCAGAGTACATCATGAGAAACACTGGGCTGGAAGAAGCACAAGCTGGAATCAAGATTGCCAGGAGAAATATCAATAACCTCAGATATGCAGATGACACCACCCTTAGGGCAGAAAGTGAAGAGGAACTAAAAAGCCTCTTGATGAAAGTGAAAGAGGAGAGTGAAAAAGTTGGCTTAAAGCTCAACGTTCAGAAAATGAAGATCATGGCATCCGGTCCCAGCACTTAATGGGAAATAGATGGGGAAACAGTGGAAACAGTATCAGACTTTATTTTGGGGGGCTCCAAAATCACTGCAGATGGTGACTGCAGGCATGAAATTAAAAGGCGCTTACTCCTTGGAAGGAAAGTTATGACCAACCTAGATAGCATATTGAAAAGCAGAGACATTACTTTGTTAACAAAGGTCTGTCTAGTCAAGGCTATGGTTTTTCCAGTGGTCATGTATGGATGTGAGACTTGGACTGTGAAGAAGGCTGAGCGCTGGAGAATTGATGCTTTTGAACTGTGGTGTTGGAGAAGACTCTTGAGAGTCCCTTAGACTGCAAGGAGATCCAACCAGTCCATTCTAAAGGAGATTGGTCCTGGTTGTTCTTTGGAAGGAATGATGCTAAAGCTGAAACTCTGGCACTTTGGCCACCTCATGCAAAGAGTTGATTCATTAGAAAAGACCCTGATGCTGGGAGGGATTGGGAGCAGGCGGAGATGGCTGGATGGCATCCCTGACGCGATGGACGTGAGTCTGAATGAACTCCAGGAGTTGGTGATGGACAGGGAGGCCTGGCATGCTGTGATTCATGGGGTCGCAAAGAGTCAGACACGACTGAGCGACTGAACTGAACTGAATGCCTAATGATGTTGCTATGGACTGAATGTTTGTGTTCCCCAGAATCCATATATTGAAGCCTTAATATGATGGTATTTGGAGGTGGGGACTTTGGGAGGTAATAAGGTCATGAGCATGGGATCCCTTGATGGGATCAATATCCTTATTGGAAGAGAAAGAGAGGTAGCCCTCCCTCTCTCCTTCATATGCGATACAAGAAGACACTCATCTGTAGATCAGGAAAAGTCTTCCCCAAGAGTCTAACCATGCTGGCACCCTGATCCTGGGCGTCCAGCCTCTAGACCTGTGAAAAATAGATGTCTGTTGTTTAAGCCACCCAGTCGATAGTATTCTGTCAGAGCAGCTGGAACAGACTGACAGATGTTAAACATCTTTTCTTTTACTATACTGGCCACTTGCATGTATTTTTTGGAGAAATATCCTTGTCCATTCTAAAATCGTGTTGTCCTTTTGTTGTTGAGTTGTATCTGGCAGGATAATTCTGAGTTCTACACTGTCTGCAGAGTTCTCTCTCCATTTGGGATTAAGGTATATCTGGCCACACTGGTAACTTGCTAGATAACACATTCCTTACTGGGACCTTCCCTTCTGTGTTAGTCTTCTAGGACTGTAAGAAAGTTCCACAGGTTGGGTGGCTTGAACAGAAATGTATTGCCTCATAGTTCTGAAGGCTAGAAGTCTAACATCAAAATGTCAGCAGTGTGGGTTCCTTCTAAAGGCTGTGAGGAAAAAAAATTCTGTTTCCTCCCTTTATCCCAGACTCTGGTGGTTTGCTTGCAATCTTTGGTGTTCCTTGGCTTGTAGAAGTATCACCCCAATCTCTGCTTTCATGTTCACATGGTATTCTACCTGTGTGTGTGTCTGCATCCAAATTTCCCCTTTTTATAAATACGTTAGTTAGTTTAGGGCCCAGTCTACTCCCTGTAACCTCCTCCTAACTTAACTCATACATGTGCAATATCCTAGTCCCAAATAAGGATACATTTTTTTTAAGTTAGTCAACTTCTTTTTTGTGTGTGTGTGTGTGGCTGTAGCGGTCTTCATTGTGTCTCATGGGATTTCTCTAATTGTGGCAAGCAGGGGCTACTCTTCTTTGCAACACATGGGCTTCTGATTGCAGTGACTTCTCTTGTCATGGAGCCTGGACTCTAGGAGTGTGGGCTTCAGTAGTTGCGATACGTGGGCTTTAGAGCGTGGCTTCAGTACTTGCGGTGCGTGGGCTTTAGAGTGTGGGTTCAGTAGTTCAGAGCGTGGGCTTTAGAGTGTGGGTTCTGTAGTTCAGTGCGTGGGCTTTAGAGTGTGACTTCAGTAGTTGCAGTGCGTGGGCTTAGCTGCTCCGAACCATGTGGGATCTTCCCAGACCAGGGATTGAACCTGTGTCCCTGGTATTACAAGGTGATTCTTTACCACTGGACCTCCAGGGAAGCCCAAGGATACATTCTGAGGAATGAGGGGTTAGGACTTCAACATATCAATTTGGGGGAAATATAATTCTACCCATAGCACCTTCCTTGTCTCACTTTCCTACTCCCCAGTTGTTAGTTTCCTGAGATCACTGCCCAGTAAGCTGCTGTGCTGTGCTTAGTTGCTCAGTCATGTCCCACTCTTTGTGACCCCATGGACTGTAGCCCACCAGGCTCCTTTAACCATGGGGATACTCCAGGCAAGAATGCTGGAGTGGGTTGCCATGCCTTCCTCCAGGGGATCTTCCCAACCCAGGAATTGAACTGGGGTCTCCTGTATTGCAGGCAGATTCTTTACCAGCTGAGCTACTGAGGAAGCCCACCCAATAAGCTACATACACTCAAATCCTCATCTCAAGACCTGATTCCAGGGGAGCCAAAGTCAAGACAGAAAAACAGTCAGGGCCTTAGTAGGTTTAAAGGCAAACATCTCTCCCAGGCCCAATGGGGTGGAAACTTCCACTGACACTCTCCCTTTCAAAAAGAACCAAGGGTCTGGATGAGAAATATGAACCCATTACCTACTCTTCCTAAAAACTTAATACAACTTGTTTACCCTGGGGGTGTCAGTCTTTTCCTGTCAAGATTTGGAGTTTATTTGGTGACATTTTCAACTCATAAAAAGAATTTAAGTGAGGTAGATAGATTAGAAGGAAAGATTTTTGCCCAAACTGTGGAACTGGGTATGGATGCTATCTAAAATTCTGGATAAAAATTGGGCATATCACTGTTTACGTCCCCTAATGCCCACTGCACATGCTTCTGATGAACTAGAATGTGGGATTTCCCTAAACACACCAAGCTTTCATCTATTCTCCTGTCTTTGCCTGGGCTATTTCCTCTGTTCCACCGAAAACTCATAAGTTCTCACAGTTCCTTTAAGTTCCAGCTCAAACTATCACTTTTTATTTTAAGACATTCCCCACTGAATCTAACAGGACCTGTGTGGCAGCTATTAATGCAGACTGGCTAAGGGCCTGGGGCCTCTGGCACCATCTTGGCAGCAAGGAGTGGAGATGAGCAGACAAGAGCGATGGAGAGAAGCTTAGTCCTGGGGACATCACTGAGCTCCTGGATCAAACTGTGCCAGCCCCTGCCAACCCCTGGGCATTTCAGTGTTGTGTGCCAAAATATTTCATCTTGCTTAACTCAACTTGAGCTGGTTATTGATTTTTTTAATGAATCCAGAGATTTAAGATTTTTTAACGAATTATCCATGAGATATGACTTCCAAGACATGGGCAGGGCAACTGTGAGGACTCAGCCCTCTGCTTCACCTTAGCAGGGGTCCCAGAATGACAAAACATCTAACTCCTGTGTCAAGTCTCTTCTGGGTGGAACACTTTGTTAATTAAGTCACATAATTTAGAAGTCCCTTTTATATTATAACCTTGCAAACAATATTCCCCACTGTTTTAACCAAGAAATTTGGGGAATCAAACATTTTCACAGTCTCTTGCACTTAGTGGATATTCAATTAAAAATCTCCAGATTATGATTTTTCTACTCCTTAGAAGAATCTAGAATTATAGGACTAGAGATATTTTTACATTTTAAAATTATTTTATTTTTGGCTCTGCTGGGTCTTCACTGCTGCACGGGCTTTTTCTCCAGCTGCAGCCAGCAGGGGCTACTCTCCAGCTGTGTGCATGGGCTGCTCATTGCCGTGGCTCCTCTTGTTGCAGAGCACAGGCTGTATGCCGCTCGAGCTTCGGTAGCTCTGGTTCCCAGACTCTAGAGCGCAGGCTCGATAGTTGTGGCACACAAGCTTAGTTGCTCCTCAGTATGTGGATCTTCCTGGACCAGATATCAAACCCATGTCTCCTGCATTGGCAGGCAGACTCTTTACCACTGAGCCACCAGGGAAGCCCTAGAGAAGATTTTAAACAAACAGAATCCATTCCTCTCATTTTACACATGAAGAAACATTTGCACAGACAGGTTACATGACTTTGCAAAGGTCATGCTACTAACTAATGGGAGAGCCAGAGGGATAGTACCCAGGTTGCCCAGCTCGCATTCTAATGCTTTTTCACTATACCTCTACCCAAAGCATCTAGCACAGCCCGGAGCACACAGGAAGTGCCAGTTAATGAAGAAATGACTGATCGTCCACAAGGCCTGCCACTCAATTCAGATGGAAGTCCAAGAACACTAACCATGAAACTTCTCTGAAATGACAAGATCAATGTTTGAAGAACTGCCTAGCTGCAGGATTCCTGAGCATAGTTGGCCTGTGTTAGCGGCCTTAGTCAGCGGCCTTAGTCGGAGAAGGCAATGGCAACCCACTCCAGTACTCTTGCCTGGAAAATCCCATGGACGGAGGACCCTGGTAAGCTGCAGTCCATGGGGTTGCTAGGAGTCGGACACAACTGAGCGACTTCACTTTCACTTTTCACTTTCATGCATTGAAGAAGGAAATGGCAACCCACTCCAGTGTTCTTGCCTGGAGAATCCCAGGAATGGGGGAGCCTGGTGGGCTGCTGTCTCTGGGGTCGCACAGAGTCGGACACAAGTGAAGCAACTTAACAGCAGCAGCAGCAGCCTTAATACTCCGTTAGATAGCAGCTCAGACCTCCTTCTACCAGAAACCAGTTGGTTTCTGGCCAGCTAGAGATGATTCCTCCAGGATTGCTGCCTGCAAAAACAGGTATCCTCAAGGTGACTTGGGCTGAACTGATGCTGTCCCAGGCCCCTGTCTTTAATTGCTGTTTTGTAGAACCAGGAGATTCAAAGAGCTGAGTTTCTTTCTCTGAAATAGTAACTTCCTGTCTTTGGGAAAAGACTATATAATCACCTTTAGACTTTGAATGTTCAGGTAGGAGACAAGCTGGCCTATGGCATGTTCCACAATTGTTTTTAAGTTACTCTCTCCTCTGAGCAATAAGAGATCACAACCCCCCTGATTAAACAGTTGCAGCTCTCAAAACTACAGCATCCACTTCAGAAATCATATGCTCAGAACCAGCCTAGACTTCTGACGTGACAAGTAGCCCCACTACAAAAACCTTCATGCTTGGCTTTTGGACTCCGCTCTTCTATCCCGTGGCTTCCCTGGTGGCTCAGAGGGTAAAGCGTCTGCCTGCAATGCAGGAGATCTGGGCTCGATCCCTGGGTTGGGGAGATCCCCTGGAGAAGGAATGGCAACCCACTCCAGTACCCTTGCCTGGAAAATCCCATGGACAGAGGAGCCTGGTAGGCTCCAGCCCATGGGGTCGCAAAGAGTCAGACACGACTGAGCGACTTCACTTGTTTTTCTTTCTTTCTTCTACCCCATTTCTCATTCCAGGGCAAAAATCACAACAATGCTATGAATAGGGAGGAACAAAGTGACCTGGTGCAGACTTAGTCACCAGAACTACCTGGAGCCCAATTCCAAATCCCTGCTTTTTGTTCAGGGGCTCCATAAAGTCACCCACAAATGCTCCCCAGCGGCCACGGTGGTCCTTCTGTGACCCTTTCATGCACCCTGCCCCCTCAGCCACACTCAGGGACCACCCATGCTCTAGGCTCATCCCTTCCTTGCTATGCCCCCCTCCCCGCCAGGGCTGCTGCCCCCGTCATCACCCTCCTGATGTCATGTTGTCTTGTCCCAGACACCCTTCTGCTGGGTTCCACCTGTCACTGTTCTGCCCCTTGGAGCCTCCTTGCTCTCCAGTTCCACCATTTGTCACCAACAGACTGTATTTCATGAGCCATCTCCTCCTTTTTACAGGAAGGTGACACCGTGCTCCTGGTAGGCTGGACTGGAAGATGAGGTGAGCAGCACTGGCAGAGACCTGTTCAACACTCTGACACCAGGGTCTGCTCAGGTATCATGTGCATGAATTCCTTGCCCATCATGTTCCCTCAACCCAGTCACTCACATGAGGATCTTAATCTCTGGTCCAGCTTCAGCCCTACTAGCAATGTATCCATCCATCTGTGCGTGTGCGTGTGCGTTTACATGCTAAGTCACTTCCATCATGCCTGAGTCTTTGAGAGTCTATGGACTGTAGCCCGCCAGGCTCCTCTGTCCATGGGATTCTCCAGACAAGAATACTGGAGTGACTTGCTGTGCCCGCCTCCAAGGGATCTTCCCTACCCAGGGATCGAACTTGCGTCTCTTGTGTCTCCTGCATTGGCAGGCAGATCTTTATCACCTGGGAAGCACATCCATCTATCCATTATTCAGTAAATACAAATGAAGCAGGCAATTCCAAGAACCGTGGATACAGCAAGTATAAGACAGACAAGGCCTCCAGATCCTTAGAAGCCTATTTCTCAGTGAGCTGAAATAGACAAGAAGCAAGAGTACAAACAATAAAATTTTAGAGAAGTATGTGTTTTTGAAGAAATTAAGATTGCACAGAGAGCAAGAGGAAGGTGAGCCCAATACTATAGATCAGACTTACGGAAGGTCCCTTGGAGGAAGTGACATTTAAATAGACAGCTGCGGTGGTGCAAAGATCCTGGGAAATGGCTCCAGCCAGGGGACCAGCACTGTAAGGCCCTCAGGCAGGAAGGAACTTTGCCTGCTCAGAATGAGACATCGTGAGTGAGGGGGAGCATGGTATGTATGGTTAAGCGGGGAGAGGCCGGTGAAAGGCTGTATGTGCCAGGGGCAAGGGAGTCTGTGTGCTGATGGAAAGCAACCCCCTCAACCAAGCTGCTCTGTGGAGAGTGGACTAAAGTCAGGAGGCTGTGAAAGAGTAGAGAGTGGTGTGTATTTAGGGGACAGTGTGAGGATGGGGAAGGGAACAGACGCAGAATAAATTTTTAAAGTAGAGACAACAGGATTGTTTTAGGAACATGCAGTTCTGGAAGTTGGAGGTCTGACATGGGCCTCCGGGGCTAAAATAGAGGGGTCTACAGGGGTATTTTCTGGAGGTTCTGAGGGAGCAGCTGTTTCTTGGCCTTTCCGGCTTCTAGAGGCTGCCTGTCTCTTCCATATTCATGTCAGCGCTCGCTTCTCTCTGACTTCCGCTCTTGTCACACCTCCTCTGACTCTCTTGCCTCCTTCCCGTATTGTAAGGACCCTGGTGTTCACTTTGGGCCCACTAGAAAATCCAAGATAAACTCCCCACCTTGGTATTCTTAACTTTTTCACATCCACTCAGTCCCTCTTGTCGAATGAGGCCACATATTCCCAGGTTCTGGGGATTAGAATGTGGACACCTTTGAGGGGGCCGTGATTCTGCCCACCATACTCACCAGAGATTTTTTTTTTTTTTTTTTGCTGCTTGGTTTGTTGTCACCTTTAGCTATTTCTAGAGCTAAAGGCATTCTTTCAGTTAGTTGTTCAGGCCTTCCTTCCCCCTTCCCTTGTTGGACAATCACCTGTGCACTCACGGTGTGCTAAAGGTTATTCCAGGTGTTGCCTGGAGTGAGCTAGGTATCCACACTGTACCCTCAGGGAGCTTACAGTCGGCCTTCCTGGGTAGACTTGTCGCTGGTCTGATTAAGCTAGCTGGCCGGTGCAAGAGGACACTGCAGATGAGACAGATACTTCCAAAGGCAGTCACACTTCCAAAGAACTTGCCACCTCTGCTGAGTTTCTGCCATGGGAGTCATTAAAACACGGTCTAAGACTCAGGAAGAAACACCAATAAATTCACCAAACATGAAGAGAGCTAACAACGAAGTGGTGGGGTGGGTGAGATCTGAAGACCTGCCTCTTCCTGAGTGGGCGCCGCTCCCTCTCAGACTTTCTTCTCTGACCTCACGCCCCACCTCTCGCATTGCAGCTTTCTGGAAAACATCTAAGCCCTTTCTTGGCAAAGGTTCCCACAAACCAGTCTCAGGAAATACTTGATGAAACACTTGGCCCCCAAAGAGTTCTTATCTCTTAAAGATACATACTGAAATATTTATAGATGAAATGATGCCAGGTTGGGGGTTTGCTTCTGAACAAACATGTAGGAGGAAGTGGGTGGGTAGGGATGAAACAAGTGTGGCCATGAGTTAATCATTGTTGAAGGTGGGTGATGGGAACATGGGGGTTCATGATACTCTTCTATTTTTTTTTCATGTTTAAAATTTTCCATAATAAGAAAAGAGGAGAAAAGGCCCACAATTTACCTTTTGTCATTGAGACAAACAACTTTTGGATATATTTACAGGCAAATGAATATTTGACAAACAGTCATTTTGTACAGCGTCTGAAGTCACAGAAGGGAAGAGAAAGTACTAGACATCTCACCTGCTGCTTGTAACAATTAACAAGCCTGTCCCCCAGGGAAGACACACATAAAACTCTGGAACATTATTCCAGTAATTGGATTCAAAGGGCTAAAGATATCATCTGGGAAAAAATAGTTTAACTTGATTAAGAGATAATTGCAGTTCTTTATGATGGAGTTGAAGAACTGGCTTGACCTGTCTCAGAATTTTTTATACATTAATTTCCAGGCAACATATTAGCACTGTAGTCTCTCCGAATCACAAAACTGTACAAGTCTGAGAAAAACAACTGTGATTTTGATAGCCCTGTCTTTGGAACATCTCTACCTGCCTTTCAGTACTTCTGTGAGGCAGTATCATATACTGGAAAGTCCACAGGCTCTGGAGCCAAGAAAAGTTGACTTGATTTCCATCTCACACCTGCTGTGACTTTGGGCAAGTTATACAAGCTCCTGGGACCTCAGTTTCCTCATCTATAAAATGGGCCTAATAACCTCTACTCAGGATGGATGCTGTGAGGATTATGGATAACACCTCTCTCATCATAGATACTCAGTTAATGGAGGCTTATTGTATTTGTAACTGCATATTTCTCTTTAGCCCACTCCACATCTCCCAATAGTGCCTAAAACTTAGAATGTAGTAAACGTTTAGTTGAATTACTCTAAACCTTGAAAAGGTAGATGGAGTTAATTGGAAGAAATATTAAGGCTATACCAGAATCTTCTCTTCGCAGGCCACTCATCCTCAGGAGAGCTTCTCCACCTAATTGCTCAAACCAGTAAACACAGACCCATTCATGATACCTCACACCTTCTCTCCCTCACATCTAGTCAGTCACCAACTTCCATCTATTCAAGTTATCAGTTATCACTAGAAGCTATTCAGTTCCTTCAAATCCTACTGCTACCACCTTAGTTCAAGACTGTCTTCTTTTTCACCTGGAGTGTAGTAAAGTCATGTCTCCTCACCTCTATTCTTAATCTTTTCTCTTCTATCTATTTTTAAGGCTGTGTAGGGTCTTGGTTGTGGCATGCACGGTCTTCAGTCTTTGTTGGGGCATGTGAGCTCTTTAGCTGCGGCATGTGGGATCTAGTCCCCTGACCAGGGATTGAACCCAAGCCCCCTGCACTGGGAGCGCAGAGTCTTAGCCACTGGACCATCAGGGAAGTCCCTTAATCCTTTCTCTGCTTTGTAACTGGAGGGATTTCTTTCTTTATTACAGAAAAATTTAAATATTCAAAAAATAGAGTATAATAAACTTCCATGTACTCATCACACCGTTTCAACAATAATCAATGAATGGCGAATTTTGTTTCATATATACCCCACCTACTTTCTCCAGTGTCCTTAGGTTATTTGAAGGGAATTGAAGAAAGCATAGCTTCTAGGGGGGAGTCTTTTCATGCATTCAGAATGAAATTCTAAATCTTTTAATGGCTTGCCATGATCTGATCCCTACTGACTCCTCCAACCACAGACCACAATTTGCTATTTGCCCTCCCCAGATTCAGTCAAACCAGCCTTCTCTCGGTTCCTGCAACATTTTATGTTGTCTCTTTACGATCCTCAGACCTTCAGACTGGGCTAGAGTCCATGACCAGAAAGCCTATCCTTTATCCTCCTTGACCCACTTTGCTCAGCTTCAGCTACTCCTGCTCTGCGATCACCCTGCACATTACTTTTCTAAGAGGCCCTCAGACAAAGGCTCAGTGCCGCCTTGTCTGCTCTCTCAGCGCCCTGTGCTTCTCCTTCAATTATACATAAGTAGCCATGCAAAGGTGTCTTCCCTGTTAAAAATAAACTCTGGGCATAAGAGTTGCTGCTCTGCTGCTAAGTTGCTTCAGTCGTGTCCGAGTCTGTGTGACCCCATAGAAGGCAGCCCAGGAGGCTCCCCTGTCCCTGGGATTCTCCAGGCAAGAACACTGGAGTGGGTTGCCATTTCCTTCTCCAATGCATGAAAGTGAAAAGTGAAAGTGAAGTCGCTCAATCGTGTCCGATTCTTCGTGACCCCATGGACTGCAGCCCACCAGGCTCCTCCGTCCATGGGATTTTCCAGGCAAGAGTACTGGAGTGGGTTGCCATTGCCTTCTCCAGGGCATAAGAGTTATGTCTGCCTTATTCCATGATAAGGCCACCAGCATACAGTCCCTTCCTTTCAGGAAGCACTTGATAAATATTTGTTGAATGAGGTCCCCAAGAAAGGTAAAGACAAAAGCCACATGAACTTCATACTATAAACTGCTTATAGAACAATGTCCTAAACGTTTTATAACCATAAGAACAATGCTCAGACCTTCGATTGTAAGTGTATTTTGTTATATTCAATGTGATTTCTTTTAGAAATTATGAGCTGCATTATGCTATACCCTGAGGATTTAAAGTGAATAATACATGGATCTTCAGAGGCTTCCCCATAGCTCAGTGCGTAAAGAATCCACCTGTGATGCAGGAGACACAGTTTTGATCCCTGGATCAGGAAGATCCCCTGGAGGAGGAAATGGCAATCCACTCTAATATTCTTGCCTGGAGAATTCCATGGACAGAGGAGACTGATGGGCTACAGTCCATGGGTCACAAAGAATCAGACATGACTGAGCGACTAAACTACCACCACCCACTTGGTCTCAGAGAGCTGAGTCTAGTGGGAAAGACAGTCATTTAACTAAACAAAAATTGTTAATTTCTCATGTTTCATATATAGGAACTAGATTATTTACTTAGACAATCTATAAAGTATTAAACAACTAAGGAAAACAGGAATTTGCTTTAAAAACAACAACTACCATTTACTGGGTCCTTACTTTGGGCAGGTATGGTACATAGCATATTTCACACATTATTTCATGTGATCCTTACAACACCCTTTGAGATATGCCTTATTATCCCCAATTTACAGATGTATCTTAAAAACTACCAAGGCATTAAAAACTTAGATAACTCTCAGTCTGCCAGGATTTGAAACCGGAAAGTCTAGCTTCAGAGGGAGCACCCCTGCACTATTCTGGGGCTGAATGTTGCTGCAGGAAAATTATCAATACAATAAAAACACTTTCCAGTTCATCCGTGCTTTATACTTGGTGTCCTGGTTTCAGAAGTGATATGTGCACACTTTCATGGGAAAACAGCAGCTGTTGTAAAACCTGTTACTGATAAGGTCAGCTTCTGTTGGCCCAAGGCACTAGCCACTGAATTTGGACTTTGTACCAAAGCTTTCCTATAAAAAATATAACAGGAAACTTTCAAGTGCTGAAGCTACTGCCTGTCATGACCTTAGGCTATCTTCTCAGCCAAATTGAGAGCTCTGCGGTTTCCTTCATTGTACACTGTATCTTGTCTGCTTACCTCCTATAGGTGGGTTCTGACCAGAAGAAAATTTATTATATTTTAAAAGGAAAAATTCTTAGGGTAAATTAATTTCAGTCATGTACCACGGTAGACGGAATAACCCGCATGTATCCATCATCCTGCTTCAACAATGATGAGCTCACAGCTAATCTGTTTCACTTATATTGCCATCAACTTGCAAACTCTGGGAGACAGTGGAAGATAGGGAAGCCTGGTGTCCTGCAGTCCATGGGGTGGTAAAGGGTCAGACATGACTTAGCGACTGAACAGGGTAAGGGAGTCAATAGCTACTTTGTGGTTTTCTTGAAAATAATGCTACTAAACATTTCTGGTAAAGTTCAAGTACAGTGTGTACATGCTGGGCTTCTCCAGGAAATCTACCGAAATGAATGAGAGAAAACAGCAATGATAAAAAGCTTAGACAAGTCCATTTATACAAGCAAGAAAATAACTACAACCTTCAAAACCCAGGCTATGAAGAAATGTGGCTCTTCAGATCTTGACCAAGGTTATTGGGTAAAAAGGATGTTAGCAGTTCCTGAGACGCTCTCCGTTTATTACTAGTATGACAAACTGGAGTGGCTCTGAATACTCAAATCCCAGTTCTCTTCTTTACAACCTGTGTGTCTTGGGCAAATTCTCCCATCTCTCTGTGCCTCAGGCTCCTCATCTATATAATGGGGATCATAAGATTTAGGGTGGTTGTAATGATTAAATGAAGTAATACATGTAAAACACTTAGAACCAGATGCCTGGCCCATGTTAACCTCCCCATGTGTTAACCATTAAAAACAAAACTAGGTTAAGATCTGAAAAAAGTGAAGGATTAAGTTATGTGTTATTTGGAGAAGAGAGTTCCAAAAAGAGATAGCAAGGGTAAAGACCCTGAGGCAGAAGTCTACTTGGCATATTCAAACAAACCACCAGAGAACCTTGTTCGTTGGCTGGAGCAGAGAGGGGAGTATGGAAGGAGATGGTACAGAGAGGTAATGGCAATGCCCCCCCCCCCCACCATGTAGCTCTACAGACTGTTTTAAGGACTTTGAATGAGAGGGAAGCCACTGGAAAGTTTTCACCAGAGAGGGACAATATCTGACCTACATTCTAAAATAACTATTCCAGGTAATTCCTTGGTGGTCCGGTGGTTAAGACTCTGCTTTCACTGCTGAGAGCCAGGGTTTGATCCCTGATGGGGGAAATAAGGTCCTGAAAACTGTGCAGCACAGCCAAAAAAAAAGAAGACTGTTCTAGGTGCTGGGTTGCTGGAGGATAAGGAGGACAAGGACAAAAACAGGAGGCCATTCAGGAGGATATTCCAATAATCCAATCAAGAGATGGATGCTGGTTTGCACCTGGAAAGGAAGCAGTAAAGTGGGGCGATGTGGTCAGATTACACAAATGGGTAAAAGTGTAGGGACAAAGATGTTCAAGGCAATGTTGTTTGTAAGTGAGATAAACTAGAGATAACCTAAATGTCCATTAATAGAAGACAGGTTAAATAAAGTATGGTATATCTTTTTTTTTTTAACTTAAAAACTTCTGTAGTGGTGGAAAGAATGTATTATTTTAAAAATTAAAAGCCAAAGTGAATAATACTAATTTTTAATATTATTCCATTTCAGCATAGAAGAATATGTTGCAGTTTCAACAAAAGCATGTTTTCGGACTCTTAAAACATCTTGTTTGGTAATTTAAAATACAAACCTAGAAGCATTGAAATTGGAGGTTCTTATTTTAAAAAAGAGAGAGAGCTAAACAGAAATATACAGGTGTACTTGCTAAATTAGTATACCAGTAATTCAGGGTTGGCCACTACAAAGTCTATGCTTCTATTCTTTTCCTTTCAAAAAATTTTGGTAGAGTGCATATTTTCTAGGAAATGAGGACGCAAGATGCTAGGCAAGGGCTAGTTTTTACTGAAACCTTAAGACTGACTTTGCTATTACAAGCATCTAAGATCTGAATCATTGCAGATGGTGACTGCAGCCATGAAATTAAAAGACACTTACTCCTTGGAAGGAAAGTTATGACCAACCTAGATAGTATATTCAAAAGCAGAGACATTACTTTGCCAACAAAGGTCCATCTAGTCAAGGCTATGGTTTTTCCAGTAGTAATGTATGGATGTGAGAGTTGGACTGTGAAGAAAGCTGAGCGCTGGAGAGTTGATGCTTTTGAACTGTGGTGTTGGAGAAGACTCTTGAGAGTCCCTTGGACTGCAAGGAGATCTAACCAGTCCATCCTAAAGGAGATCAGTCCTGGGTGTTCATTGGAAGGACTGATGCTGAAGCTGAAACTCCAGTACTTTGGCCATCTCATGCAAAGAGTTGACTCATTAGAAGAGACCCTGATGCTGGGAGGGATTGGGGGCAGGAGGAGAAGGGGACGACAGAGGATAAGATGGCTGGATGGCATCACTAACTCGATGGACGTGAGTTTGAGTGAACTCCAGGAGTTGGTGATGGACAGGGAGGCCTGGCGTGCTGCGATTCATGGGGTCGCAAAGAGTTGGACACAACTAAGTGAATTCACTTTCACTTTTCACTTTCATGCATGGGAGAAGGAAATGGCAACCCATTCCAGTGTTCTTGCCTGGAGAATCCCAGGGACAGCAGAGCCCAATGGGCTGCCATCTGTGGGGTCACACAGAGTCGGTCACGACTGAAGCGACTTAGCAGCAGCACCAGCAGGAAAGAGTCGGACATAACTGAGTGACTGAACTGAACTGAACTGAATATCTGAATAGACAAAAGATTTGTCTAAGGAGTGAAATAGTAAGTAGATACATGATTCTGAATCTACATATTAGAGGGACATCCACTTGGTGGCGGCTCTAAACTGATCATTTATTAATCATTCACCATATGCCAGGAAGCACTGTGCTTTGTATTTTTATGACAATCTCTAATTTTACAGTAAGTAATCTAATTTTACCAAAATTGCCAAAAGTCATTAGCTAACTAAATGGAAGAGCTGAAATTCACAGATTTGTCTCATGCCAAATCCCACCCTCTTTCTCCTATCACACTGTAGGGTTGGCTAGACTGATTTCTGAGGCTTTTCTTTGAAAAGAATAGTATATCCATTAGGATTGCACTTAATTGCTTGCAACAAACCAAGAGTGCTTTAAAAAAGTAAAGGGATTATTTTTCTCACGAAATAAGTCTGGCACTTGGCAGTCGGCGACAGGTGCAGCTCCTCCTTTTCCCTTATGTGTTGTCCTGTGGTCATAAGACAGTTGCTCACCTTCCAAGCTCACAGCAACCTCACAGCCAGAATAAAACAAAAGGAGAAAAGTGGTGGTGTCCACTTCAGGAGAGCAAAATCCTTCTCAGGAATCTCTAGATACCTTCCCTCTCCACCTCACTGATGGGAATCAAGTCATGTGGCTGCCCTGCAAGGGCTTCCGGGAAGGTGAGCATTTCAGCTCCGCACCTTGCCTTCTGGAACAAAATCTGAGCTCTCTTAGAAAGGAAAAAAGGGGGAATGGATATTGAGGAGGCAGTAAGCAGTGTCTGCCCTGTGAAAAATATCTGACATGTTGGGGGAGAAACAGCTGCCTCAGAAGTTCTGCTGGGTTGAGTGGATTCTAGGAGCCCTGGGTACCACTGTTGCTATATTTCATCACAAGGGAGGAAGGGAAATGCAGCCTTTGTCCTAAGCATCTCTGGGCTCAGCTTCAATTCTATTATTATGGAAAAAGGAGAGAATGGCTGTTAGGGAACAAAAAGGGCTCTGCCCCAGTCCCTCCACTGGTCCCTGAAACCCAGTTTCCTTTGGGAAAGAGTCTGGTGTGCACAGCCATATGGTCTGGAATCTGATCTCGACAGGAGGGGATCTGAGGGCAGTTGTTGACACAGGCTTTGGAATGGAGAGACAGCAGTGGGCATCTGGGGATACTTGAGGATGCTGAGAACGTTTGAAGATAATTCAGCCTCTTGGATTAACCTGGAAAGTATCATTAGGAATGCAGGCTAGCTCCTGAGGGTTACCTCCTCCCAGCTGTGTCACTAGCAAGACATCTCACTATCCTAGACCTTGTTTTCATCTCCTTTAAAGGGGAGTAATAACCCTATATCATGTAGTTTGAAGTGATGCATGTCCAGTTCCTGTTTTATACTATACACTCCATAGATGGAGGCTGTTAGGTTTGATAGGAGCACGATCTGGCCCCCCACACCCCTGCTCTAACTCAGTTCACATCCTCTTCTTCTCAGCTATCCTGACTCATTTGCTATTCCTTTATCAGAACATGCCCTTTCCGGCCAGCTTTTGGCTTCTGAGTTTGGTCACGGTGGAATGTTGGCTGAAAAACTTCAATTCTGATGAACCCTGTAGTCCTTCAGGACTCAGCACACCTCTCCCCTTCTCCCCGTCTCTGACCTCCCCAGGTTGGGTCAAGCTGCTCCTCAGAGCCTCCAGGAGCTCACATTTACTTCTTACTGCACCTTTGGGCAGGCCGTTGCTAAGTTCCTTGTAAGACCAGTAAAGTCTTTCCGGGAGGTTAAGAAAGGACCAGGCCACTCCGCTGTTCAAGGCTCTTCAGGAAAAGCATGAGGAGAAAACTGTGGTTTTCTTTCTTTCTTCCTTGTTTGCTCTGCTGTGTGTGACACTAAATTCTCTCACCAGAGATCCAACCTGTGTATCTCAGTGGAAGCACAGAATCCTAAGCACTGGACAGCCAGGGAATTCCTAGCCTGTATTTTAAAGGATAGGAATTTCATATAATATTCTATATATTATGATATAATTTAATATAATTTAATTATATTAAATTCCCATCCTGTTTAAAGGATTGGCAAGTCGTGGGTACTCAACAAATATTCTGTTGAATAAATATAACAAATTAGTAATGTTGACAGATAAAGGTAATGCAATAAAAACGTACTGCTTGCAAATACGCAGTTTGCAGTTTGCAGTTTTATTTTAAAATGTGAATTCATAGGCGTTCATTTACATGAAGTTCTGTCACCCTGTGCATACCCTCATCTGGAGGAAACATAGTGGCCGCGTGCGCACCCTGCTGAGGACACGGGAGCTCCTTGGGCAGGGGTAGGGGGATCTGAAGGCCCGGCACTCAAAAGGGGGTCTCATCTTCCACCCTACACCCTTGGGGCGTCCCCCGTGCCAGCGCCGACCCCAGCCCCTCTCCCGCGGGTCGAGGGGGCTGGCCTCGCACGCCTCTCGCCGCCCCGCCCGCAGGCGGCGCTCTCTGGCCGGTCTCCCGCCGGGGTCGCGACGGGGCGTGCGCGATCCAAGGGCTGCGTCCGCACTTCCTGGTAGCTACGCGCGGAGCGGCCGCGGGGTTATTGCAGGATACAGCGGTCGGGGATCGCCGCCCCCACCTGTGCCTGGTCACCTGGGGCCGGGCGCGGCAGGTGTCCAGACGGCGACCTGGTCGCGGGTCTGGTCCGGCGCCAGCGCCTCGGACGCGGAGCGCGAGCCGGGAGTCGCCGCGCAGCGGGTGAGTTGCGGGCTTCGGCTCCCGGCGTCTCGCCGCTGCTTCCCCACCAGGGACTTCGGGGCGCCGGCGGGACCGCGTCGCTCCCGGCGTCCCCGGCGGCGCTCTGCGCTTCGGGGAGGGAGAGGAATTTCTTTCCCGGGGATTCAGAGGCTGGGATTGTCTAGTACTTGGAGTGGATAGGGGCCCTGGACTGAAAGCCGAGGACTCCCAAGCCTGACCCGTCCGGCTGAGGGGTGGTCGTAGTATTCGCGCCTGGGGTCGGTCCCGAGTTTGGGGCTCCGGGGCTGGGGTGCGGGCATGGAACCGGTGGTCTGGGTTGGTCGTTTACTCACACCCAGACGCTCCGCACCCCCTTCGCCGAGGAGAAAGATATTAAACATTATGAAACACTTGGTGTTTTAGCAATAGTGTGACTTTCCTCCCTGGCACACACAGGTGGGCGTATCGTCGCGGACGCACCTGCTCGTGTGTTCGTTGGGGGCGGACTTCGTTCGTTGGGCGTCCAGTCTCCTGGCCCCCGGGCGTTGGGGACGGTACCCCGCGAGCCCCGGACACTGGGATTAAGCCCGAGGACTTTTCAGGCTGTTTGTTCCCAGAGACCATGGTGTTCTGGTTTGGTTCATCCGTGACCGTCATGGATGGCTCAAACTTCTCTTAGTAGCCCTGCGGAATTTGTAGTCTCAGTGAAGCTTCGTTTCTCACCTGGGCAGGTGGCTTCGGGAGGTGGCAGCAGGGCCCGCCCCTTGCATTCCGGAGGCGGCCGCGGAGGAAGGTCCAGCCGGGAGGAAACACGCTGGGTTCACCCCATTGCTTTGCTTGTGCAAATAACTCAGGTAAGGGCGGGGTTGGGGGGGGAAGAGTGTTGCTCAAACCCCAGAGATAAACCCACAGAGACCAGAATTGCAAAGGACTTAAGAATGAGTGTTTGGACCTCAGAATTGCTAATGGCTCAGTTCAAATCATCTCACCTGTGCTTTTCAGATTATTCTTAAGCTTCTTCAATGATAAAACTACTAATTAACATATGCTTTTTTTTTTTTTCCTTGACAGCCTCTAAGATTGGGTTGTCCTTGTGGTATCTCTAGAATTGAATTATTGGGAGTTGCAGGTGAGGAGCAGCCTGCCAGCTGTGAGAATCATTGGGCCAGGGGAACCTGTGGTTTAAAAGCTATTTAAGAGACAAGAGGGCAGTGAGAGGTATAAACCTTGGTGGGTGCTTATTTGATGAAAAAAAGTTTAATTGTGCCAGTAGGGGAAATTTGTACTCATTAGTATGAAGAATATTAGCTTTGTTTAGTTGCTTTAGGTAATGGTATACCGATTACAGTTTTTTAAAAACCCTTGCTGTTAGAAATACATTCTAAATTTGAAATATAGGTTCAGGATTTGCTGCAAAATAATCCAGTTTAGGGGAGGGCTGCCAATGGAGAAGTGAAGGGGAACAAGATGGAGACTGGACATGAATTGTTAATAGTTGAAGCTGGATGAAGGGTGTTGGGGTAGGGACTGCCTTGTACTGCTGACTCTACTTTTTTATGGCGTTTTCCTTGAAAAGTAACACCACCTGTGGAGCTTTTTTTTTTTTTTTGTGGAAGATAGATTTGGAGGGTAACACTAGTGATTCTAGATTCAAAGCCTTCTACAGATGTTCACTGTTAACCTGGTGTAAAGGCTGTCTCTCCACTCAACAAGTCTTTTTCTTCCTCTGGGGGGTGCCGCTTTATTTTGCTGTGACGCATACCCTATTTGCTGAGTGTGACAAAGCTGAGAGGATCAAGCTGATGCAGGTGGATGCTGGGTCAGCCTTTTTTTTTTAATACAAAGGGTATTAGCAAGCCTTGGGGGTTGAGCTGTCTCCAAACGGACAGGCTGTGTAAAATGTGTTAGCAGTTTTTCTGAACTGCCCAAATCCTTTCCAAGTTAAGCTCAACGACAACAACAAGAAAACCCCCAGAGCTCACAGTAGTGAACAAAACTATACACACTTAGCGTTTGTGTACACTTCTGGAAGTACTGGATGCATCAATAGAAAGTCAACATTATGAAAACAGAGTGAGTGGAGACCCACCTGTTACCTGAAAGAGATCCTATCTGTGTGTGTGTCCTTCTTCCTGCTGTCACTTTGTCTGCTTCAGGTATCATGAAGTGTAAATACTTGGCAAGGAACTGGTTCCTAAAACTTCTGCACTTTCTTTTCCAAGAAGCCTGTTTTCAAGAGGAGGACCTTGGAAGTCATATCGACACATTCATCCAGCTTGTTTATTTTTACCCCCTCTGGATTTTTCCTATAATTCCTACTCATTCTGTCATGCTTGATTAGTAATTTGGAAACGTACGAGGGAGCTATTAAAGTTTAGTAGAGGGAGGAAAGGGAGGCATAGTCCTCAAAGATAAACCCACATTTCTTAGTAGCTTCTGTGGAACTGATTTTAATGCCTCCTTTCTTTAGAGAAAAAGATCAAGTAAATTATATCTGTGATAGCTGAAACTTGAAGTGTTAGATGAATCCCTCAGCATAGGCCTTGCCCATATAGATTCACTAGGATGAAGGTTGTAAAGATGCTTTAAGTCCGGTTCTGTTGAGGAAATGCCGGAGCACCTCCCAGTTTCCTTGTAGTGCATGAGAAAACGGGAGGACAAGAAAAATCCCCTTACTGCTGGAAAATATCACAGTGAATTCATGATGGTCCTTAAGTGGAATTCCTTAGCTTGTGATTTAGTTTTCTTGGTGTGAGTAAAAGAACAATGCAACTGTTAAGTAGTTTTGTTTTCTGCCTCAATTCTCTAAAACAAGAGCAGGGAGAGAGAAGAGAAGCTTGCCGCACCCTGTGGCCAGGGAGTGACCTAACCTTGCTTACCTTGGTGAGAGGATGGTGGGTTTGGGTTCTGGAGAGCTAATTGCTAATAGCCATTTTAAGGAATTACCACAAATGTGATACCATCTTCTCCTTGTATAGTGTTATAAAAGGGTATAAACACGCTGAAAAGCACATTGCATACTACTTTATCGGACTAGAAATGAGAGAAAAGGGTGTTGGCAATCCAGTCAGTAATTATCTTTCAATTTGTAAGCACTCTCCTCTCCATCACTTCATCCCATCCTGTGAGGAGGAGCAGCTGTGCTGGAGGATTATTTTCATTTTTAACAGATGAGAATGTTGAAAATCTAAAGAAGGGATGGCTTGCCAGGTGGCTTCTTTCGCGATATGGAGGAAGGAAATTTAATATTTGTTAGGAGTTCAAGTCGTCTTCACACATGTATTTTTAATTCTCACAAAGCTCTTTAAATTGGATATTTTCAACCCATTTTGCAGATGAAATTGTAGCCAAGAGAGCTTAGTAGTTCACTTGAGGTCTGGCAGCTGAGAGCCAGGATTCAAACTTTGACTGGCTGGATCTTACAGTTTACGCTATTTCCAGCCTCTGTGCTGGTCCAAACGCTAGCAGACAGCAAAGCTTCCGCCTCTAGAAGGCTGATTAGGCAAGCTATCTTTTTCTTAGCTTTCTGTTTTGCATTGGCGCATAGCCCATTAGGGGTGTTGTGATAGTTTCAGGTGTGCAGCAAAGTGGCTCAGCCTCGTCGATACATATATCCATTCTCCCCTAAAGTCCCCTCCCAGCCAGTGTCAGGCAAGCTGTTTTTTTGTGCCACTGGTTAAAACTGGGGGCATGTGCCAATTGAAATGTTTTATCAGTCCAGTGCAGTTTGGGGGGAAAAAAAAATGAAGCTGAGCTAACACTGACAATTGAGAGATTTCAAGTATTCTGCCCCCAAAACTCCCGAAGGCAGCCTTCTGGAAAAGGTAGTGTACCCCAGTTGCCCCTGGTCTCCACCGCTCCATACAGTGGCCCCATCCTTGAGGCGGGGGACCATCGCACTTGCCCCACTGTTCTTACCGTAAGAGGTCTTCCGATGTGTACATCTACTCCACGCGGAGTAACCAAAGGCAGCTTGAGGGCTCTTGCCCCAAGAAAAGGGAAAGAGCATATTCCTTGGAGAGAGTGAAGACTCTTGTGTTTAGTCTGCAGCAATTCTGTGACAGAAAATGCAAGGGATGTCATCACTTTCCTCACATCCTGTCTGCATTACTCATTTACACAGAATAGTTTACTACCTCTACCGTACAAGAGCAGTGGAGAACACGTGTGGGCAGGCTGCCGTGGGAAAAAGAAATATCTCCAAAATCCCAAACCACTGACTCTTTGTGGGTGGGAAGACGGGTCTTGGGCACTCCCTCTTTAAGCAGCCTGACTTTGGCATCCAGAGGGACTCTGAGCTTGTGCGCTGGCTCTTTGTGGCTGCTCTGAGGGGTCCCAGAAGGTACTCACCTCCCCACGCTGTGCCCACCCTCTCCAGCTGGTGACAGGTCTGAAAGCTCCGCAGGTAGGAGGAACTGAGGTGCCCAAGGGTGGCCTGTAGGGTCAAGGGGCAGATAGTCTCTCCTCTGTCTACATTTGGAGTTTCATTTACATCTTTGTTACCTTTCCCCTGAACTCAGTGTTTGTGGCTGTGGGAAGGTGTGGGTGTGTGGCCGTGGGTGTGGTGGGTGAGGCAGCAACGTGACTGTAAAGAGGAAATGCAGATGGAGCCTTGTGGAGTGGTTTTGAAGAAGCGGCAGGTGATACTTGTTTTGAGACCTTTGTCGCTAGAGCTGTTGGTCTAGGTGTGTGCATGCCCCAGCGTGGGAAGAAATATGGGACAAGGAGGAGGTGGTGCCTTGTGTGGTTGAAAGCAGTGGTTAGAGGCCAGTGGGTTGATCGCATCCTTTCTGGAGAGCTCTGGGATTCAGGTGCGCGGGTGTGTTCTCAGGAGGGTGATTACCACTTCCTGGCCAAACCTGCTGCGGGCAGGAGGCAGGGCAAGGGTGTTGATGACCAACCAGAGCAAACAGGCGAGGTGAGGCAAGGCGCCCCTGAGTGTGTACTCAAGGCGCCCCTGAGTGTGTACTCTTGCCAGATCGCTGGTGTCTTTCTGCCTTTCCCACCACCTCCCTGTGTGACCTTGACCTGTTTTATTTTTTAACCACTCTGCCCTTCAGCTGCCTTCTGTGTAAAATGTTAGTGCTAATAATGCCCACCTCCTGCGGCTACGAGGGTGAGGTTGACTGCTGTTGTCGTTGAAGCCCTGTCTTCTTTGCTTTTACCTTTATATGGGGGATTTTCCCCCAGAATTTTAGAAGGCAGGCCTCAGGGTAGAAACGAGTTCCAGCTCTGACCTCCCTGTTTCCAGAGGGAGCCTGGCCTGCCTTGTGGCCTTGGGAACCGTTCTCCATGACAGCTGTCAACAGGGCTTTGGTGGACTGGAGCGGCAGCCTTGGAACTGACGGTGAGAACAGGGCCAGGACCCAGGGCTTTGGCCCTATTGTTTGGGAATTAAATGCACTCCGATTCTGGAAAGGAGAGGAGTCATTCCCCTGGCTTCCCCTTCACAGAGGAGGAACAGGCGGGGCCGGGCTCGCGGCCACCTAAGTTCTGTCCAGTACCTCTTCTGTCAGCTGGGGAAGCACGCTCCTGAGAATGTTTTTCGAGGAACTAACAGAAATCTTGACCCAGGCCCAGTGAAGTACTGAGTCTGACTTGCCCTTTTGTGGTGAAATCAAAAGACCAAGCGCTCCAGCAGGTTTACTTTTAACCTGGAGAAATAATAGAGATGCTGTTAATCTGTATTTACAGAGCGTTTTGTAGTTTTAAAAGGGCTATCTAATTTGCTCTTTGACCGGTGGTATGGGGTTATTTGTTTGCATTTGTTTCTGTTACCTTTCGCTCTCAGGAGGCATACGCGAGGGAACCGAGGTTTAGGCCAGAGATGGAAACAGGGGACTGGGCTAAAGGTTTACTTTATCCGAGAAGGTAACCAAATTCATGTTCTTTGTGCACTTAAGGAATCCTAGGGAGTGATGACATCCTGGGGGCGGGAAGGGAGAGATGGAGAACTGAAGTGTTCCCGGGGAGCTGAAAACATCCTTTGTTTCCAGGAAGGTAGCCAGTCCCTTCAGAGTCCCCTGCAAGCAGAGGAGGCAGAGGTCTCCCTCCCTATCGACAGCTCCTGCCCAGACCCATTCTGGGAAGTGCCGGCCGGCTCAGCGCGGAGGAGGAGCAGCTCTTCCCTCTCCTGCCTGGGTCTAGACCTTCATGAAACTGGGCTTTCTGCTCCTCCGCCCCCAGCCAGTTGTTCCAGGGGCTACTGAACAGCCTTCACCTGCACAGCCCTCCCCACCCCAGCTCGTGGCCGCAGAGCTGCTCCCGTCTCACGTTCTGGAGGGGGTTTCCCTCCACAGCCCCTGCCATCTCCCCCCACCCACCCCAGTTGGTATCCTTTCTTCCATTCGGCTTTATTCTGAGAAGTTGAAGGGAAAAAAATTCTCTATGACCCACTATCCAATGACCCAAAGACATCATTTTGACATATTTTCTTCCAGTTGTGTTTTGCCTTTGTTTGTTTGTTTTTCTTTTCTTTAAAAATTTATTTGCCTGCCCTGGGTCTTAGTTGCAGCATGTGGGACCTAGTTCCCTGATCAGGGATCAAACCCTGGGCCCCCTTCATTGGGAGTGCAGAGTCCTAGCCACTGGACCACCAGGGAAGTCCTTGCCTTTGTTTTTTAAAATAAATTTGATAAATTGTAATACTTTATAAACATTCATTTTATGTTAGCATTTTAAGAGCTGTCACACCAAGACTAATATTTATTATAGCATTCTTTCCATGTCTTTGCTATTATCATTTATAATAACCACATGCTATTTTAGCCTTTTTTAGCCATTCTCTTAATATTAGAGAGCTAAGTGTTTGCTCATTTTTTAATGTTGTGAATCATTCTAAGTTAAATGTGTGTAAACCTTCGATTCTGTGCTATAAGAAGTAAAGAGTTGTTCTACTTCTGTGGCTTATGAGCTCTTGAGGAGAGAAGCATCTTTTGTTATTCTTAATAAGCCCCTTTCTACCATACTTGAGTTTACCCTAATGAGCTGATTGCTGAGACTGGGGGTTGATTTGGGGGCTAGTTGTTGGAAGAACCAAGCATGTGATTACAGGGTTGGAATTTTCAGCCCCTACTTCGCTACCCCCAGAAGGGAAGAGGTGCTGGAGAATTGAATTCAGTCACCCATGGCCAGTGATTTAATCAGTCATGCCTGTGTAATGGAATCTCCATAAAAACCCTAAGCAAAGGCATTTGGAGAGCTTCTGAGCTGGTGAACCCATCAAGGTGTTGGGAGGATCATGTGTCCAGAGGGCGCAGGGAAGCTTTGTGCCCCTTCCCCATACCTTGCCCTGTGCATCTCTTCCCTTTGGCTGTTCCTGAGTTGTATCACTTATAGTAAACCAGTAATTGTCAGTAAAATGTTTCCCTAAATTCTGTGAGCCACTGAAGCAAATAATCGAGCCGGAGGAGGGGGTCATGGGAACCACGGATTTATAAGCACTTGGTAGAAGGTACAGGTGAGAGCAGGGACTTTCAGCGGCCACCTGAAGAGGAAAGCAGTCTCACTCAGTCCACAAGAGTGAGCTCTGTACTCACTCTGGGCAGTTACTGTCAGAACTGCTTGGTGTGGACAAACCCACATATTTGGTGTCAGCAGTATTGTGAGGAGAAACAGCATTTACCTTTCAGTTTCATTTCCTGTTATTTGGGATGGGTTTCTTTCTTTTTTTCGCTTGTGGGATCTTAGTTCCTACACCAGGGATTGAACCCGGGCCCCTTGCAGTGGATATGCAGAGTCCCAACCGCTGGACCATCAGGGAATTACCTGGGATGGAGTTTTATAAAAATGATTAGTAAGTCGAAGGTTTTTTTGTTTTTTGTTTACTGACATAGAGTTAATTTGCATGTTGTGTTAGATTCAGGCGTACAGCACAGTGACTCAGTTATATATATGTATAAAATTTCTTTTTCTTATTCTTTTCCATTATGGTTTATTATAGGATAGTGAGTGTAGTTCCTTGTGTTATAGAGTAGAACCTTTTTTTACGTCCTGTATGTACTAGTTTGCACCTGCTAATTCCAAACTTTGAATCCATCGCTCCCCTCGTCTCCTCCCCCTTGGCAGTGAGTCCATTTCTGTTTCTTAGGTAAGCTCATTTGTGCCATATTTTAGCTTGCACATATAAGCGATACCATATGATATTTGCTTTTGTCTGACTTATTTCATTTAATATGATCATCTCTAGATCCCTCCATGTTGCTGCCAATGGCATTATTTTATTCTTTTTATGACTGAGTAATATTCCATTTTACAGGGATACCGCATCTTTATCCATTCATTTGTTGTTGGACATTTAGGTTGCTTCCATGTCTTGGCTGTTCTAAACAGTGCTGCTGTGAACACTGGGGTACATGTGTCTTTTAAAATTATTTGTGTTGGCTGTGCTGGGTCTCAGTGCTGCGTGGGCTCGTCTCCAGTTGTGGCGAGCGGGGCCCTCCTCTAGTTCTGGTGCGAGGGCTTCTCCCTATGGTGGCCTCTCTGGTTGCAGAGCACACGGTGTGTGGGCTTCGCTTTCATTAGCTGTGACTCCTGGGCTGTGGAGCACAGGCTCAATAGTTGCGGTGTGCAGGCTCAGTTGCTGCACAGCATGTAGGATCTTCCTGGATCAGGGATTAAAAACCATGTCTCCTGCATTGGCGGGTGGATTCTTTACCATCGAGCCGCCAGTGGTATCTTTTGGAATTCAAGTTTTGTCCAGATATACGCCCAGGAGTGGGATTGCTGGATCATATGGTAGCTCTGTGTTTAGTTTTTTCAGGACACTCCATGCTGTTTTCCATAATGGCTGTACCAATTTACATTCTTACCAACAGTGTAGGAGGGTTTTCTTTTTTCCACACCCTTTCCAGCATTTCTTGTTAGTGGTGTGAGTAAAAGGTTTTGAATAGGTAAAAGGTTTTCTTTCTGATTACGAAAGCAATGAATTTTCATTGTGGAAAACCTAGTAAGCATAGAAGATTCTAAAAAAGTAAACGCACATCCATATACTCACCTAGTCCCTGCAAGCCTAGCTTGGATCTGTCCCTCCAGGAAGTGCAGTCTGCAGCCTGTGTGGCCTGTGGACCAGCTGCATTGGGAGCTTGTTAGAAGTACAGAACCTCAGCCCCACGCCAGACATGCTGCTGCCGCCGCCAAGCCACTTCAGTCGTGTCCAACTCTGTGTGATCCCATAGACGGCCTCCTACCAGGCTCCCCCGTCCCTGGGATTCTCCAGGCAAGAACGCTGGAGTGGGTTGCCATTTCCTTCTCCAAAGCATGAAGGTGAAAAGTGAAAGTGAAGTCTCTCAGTTGTGTCCGACTCTTAGCGGCCTCATGGACTGTAGCCCACCAGGCTCCTCCGTCCATGGGATTTTCCAGGCAAGAGTACTGGAGTAGGGTGCCATTGCCTTCTCCGACGCCAGACATAGTGAACCACAATCCAGCTTTTCACAGAATCTGCATTCATGCTTGAGAAGTGTTGGTCTACAAGGCCATGACCTTACCAATCACAGGTGGCCTGGCATTAATTACCTCTGATCTGCGTATGTTCATATGTTTTTCCTGTTTACCCAATATTGGGATAATTCTGTATCCACCACTGGTTGCCATCCTCCCATCCCCTACCGTCAAGGCTGTCTGAGCACACCAGCTCACTCCCCTCAGTAACACTGATGCTCAGGGATCAGCTGAGTGTCTGAGTGGCATGGGGAGTTTTCACCACAGTGTCTCCCCATGTGAGAAACCTTGATATATACTGCTTTTATCTCGCTTCTGTCATCTAACATTGTATTGTCAGCATTTTCTGGTTCTTTAATCTTTCTGAAGAGCTTATCTTTCACGGCTGCAGATAGTAGTCCATCTTAGGACTGTCATAATTCATTTGAGTATGAATAAAGTCAAATGGATTATGACTATTTCTCTGTTGCGAGGAACAGGAAGAAAAGGGGACGATTGGATGGCATCACCGACTTTATGAATATGAGTGAGCAAACTCCAGGAGATGGTAAAGGACAGGGAACCCTGACGTCCTGCAGTCCATGGGGTTGCAAAGAGTTGGACATGACTGAGCGACCGAACTGAACTCTTGTGAGGTATTTGAATTGTTCCGATCCATTTGGGGTGGGAGTGTTCTGTAGGCTATTGTAAGTATGCCGAAGTGAGCTGCTCAGGCTATGCTTACTTCCTTCAGCTCTGATTATTTCCTTGTGATGAATCCTGGATCAAAAGGCACAGACCTTCTAAACAGTGTTTAAAAGGCAACAGGAGTATAGGAAGGACCCTGACAGATACCCTCCCAGGCACTGGACAGTGTGGTCTGCAGACACATTCTCTGGGGAGCAGTAAGCATGCCTTGTTTGTCATCGTGCGCATCAAGGCCCCCGCTCAGAGCAGGTTCTAAGTGGGACTCCTGGAGGTTTGGGGAGGGAGAGGGGAGTTTCCTGAAAGATGGGTGACTGCCTGTGACGGTTTCTTCCTCTTGGCCAGAGTTCTGAATTGTAATAGCTCCTCAGGGTGTAGTCTGCATGTTTTCACTTGCCTTGCAGTGGAGCAGCGGGACGTGAAGTTAGTTAGTGGAGGCCTGATGTGACAGCCTCACTTACTGGTCCTGAACCTCCTGGACCTGACTGGTACCAAACTTGTTTTGGCTTCATGAATCTGGGACTGTTGGGCCACCTGACACTTTTCCTCCCGGGAGCGCACCAGGAAATTCATGTTAAATTGTGTGTACTGAAAGGTACACTCAGATCTGTCATGAAGAAAAAGTGAAATATCAACATCGTTTTTGTGACTGAGGCACAGTTTGAACTTGGGTGCCAGGAATATATTTTGGCCCTTTATAAATATGTTTGGAGTAGGTCAGTGAATAAATATGCAAACAATGAGTTTGATTATGTTAAATAACATATACATGTTAAATATATGTGTCTATCATTTGATATAATTAAAATATTTTTAAACTGAATATTAAATCATTGGCCACTCATTTATATTAACTACTTGACACATTATGATTTTCAGATAGACACGCACATACCATACCTTCTGGACATAAGTGTGCTTGATTCAGAGTTTGTCTACAGCAAACAGACTTTTATGAATGAGATACAGCATACAATAGCAAAACAAAAGTGGCGTCTTTTGTCAGCATAATGCTTGTGAGCGTCGTGCATATTGTGTGTTTCAGTATGTTCTTTACGATGGCTGTTATAATAGCTTGTATTCCACTGCTTGATTATACCACCATTAACTCATCTATTCTTCTTGGAAGGCCATTTAGGTTTTCAGTTTGGGGTTTAAATGAAGAAAACTGCTGTGAACTTTCTTTTACAAGTGCTTTTTAAAAAATAAAGTTTTATTGAGGTGCAGTTTGCATACCGTGAAATCCAGCCATCGTAAGTGTACAATTCTTTTATTGTTATAGACTTGTACAGCTGTCACTCCCAAAGTTCCCTCATACTAACTTAGTCCCTACTCCTAAACCCAGGCAGCCATTGATCTGCTTTCTGTCTCTTGCCTTTTCTGGATGTTTCCTATAAATAGAATCCTAGTATATATAGGTTTTTGGTGTCTTGTTTCTTTCACTTAGCAGAATATTTTTGAAGTTCATCAATTTTAGCTCAGTCAGTAAAGAATCCACCTGCAATGCAGGAGACCCTGGTTCGATTCCTGGGTGGGGAAGATCTGCTGGAGAAGGGATAGGCTACCCACTCCAGTATTCTTGGGCTTCCCTTGTGACTGAGCTGGTAAAGAATCTGCCTGCAAAGCGGGAGATCTGAGTTCTATCTCTGGGTTGGGAAGAGCCTCTGGAAAAGGGAAAGGGGGGCTTCCCTTGTAGCTCAGTTGGTAAAGAATTTGCCTGCAGTACAGGAGACCCGGGTTCGATCCCTGGGTTGGGAAGATCCCCTGGAGAAGGAAATGGCAACCCACTCCAGTATCCTTGCCTGGAAAATCTCATGGACAGAGGAACATGGTGGATTACTGTCCATGGGGTCACAAAGAGTCGGGCACGACTGAGCGACTAACACACACACACACCCACTCCAGTATTCTGGCTGGAGAATTCCATGGACTGTATAGTCCATGGGGTTCCAAAGAGTCAGACATGACTGAGCAACTTTCACTTATCAGTAGCTTCTTCCTTTGTATCATTGAATAGTATTCAGTTTTATGGGTGTACCACATTTTATTTCTTCATTAGTTGATGAACATTTAAATTGTTTCTGGTTTTTGGCTATTATAAATAATGTTTCTCTGAACATTCACGTAAGATGTATGGGGTTCTACATTTTTATTTATCCTGGATAGATTCTTAGGAGTGTAATTACTAGATTCTATGGTAAGTTTATGTTTAACTTTTAAAGTAAACTGTTTTCCAAAAGTGGCTATACAACATTAGAGTCACACCAACAATGTATGATGGTTTTGATTTCTCCATGTTCTTGCCAACACTCGATATTGTTAGTTTTTTATCATAGCCATTCTCATGGATATATGAGGGTATCTTATTACAGTTTATGTTTATGTTTTTTTGGCTGCACCACTCAGCTTGCTTGCCAGGATTAGTTCCCCAACCAGAGATTGAACCCATGCCCCCTGCAGTGGAAGTTCAGAGTCTTTACCACTGGACTGCCAGGGAATTCCCTTATTAAAGTTTAAATTTACATTTCCCTAATGACTAATGAAAAATCTCGACAGCATACTAAAAAAAGAAGAGACATCGCTTTGCTGACAAAGGTCCATATAGTCACAGCTATGGTTTTTCCAGTAGTCATGTGTGGATGTAAGAGTTGGACCATAAAGAAGGCTGAGTGCTAAAGAATTGATGCTTTCAAATTATGCTGGAGAAGACTCTTGAGAGTCCCTTAGATAGCAGGGAGATCAAACCAGTTAATCTTAAAGGAGATCAACCCTGAATATTCATTAGAAGGACTTCTGCTGAAGCTCCAGTACTTTGGTCATGTGATGAGAAGAGCTGACTCACTGGAAAAGATGATGCTGGGAACGATTGAGGGCAGGAGAAGGGGACAACAGAGGTTGAGATGGTTGGATGGCATCACCAACTCAATGAACATGAATTGGACCAACATGAATTGGGAGATAGTAACGAACAGGGAAGCCTGGTGTGCTGCAGTCCATGGGGTCGCAGAGTCGGACACGACTTAGGGTCTGAACAACAACAGTGACTAATGATGATTAGCACCTTTCCATGTGCTTTTTTTTTTTTTTTAAGAAAGTGAAAGTGTTAGTTGCTTAGTTGTGTCTAACTCTTCGCAATGCCATGGACTGTAGCCCACTAGGCTTCTCTGTCCATGGGATTTCCCAGGCAAGAATACTGGAGTGAGTAGCCATTCCCTTCTCCAGGGGATCTTCAACCCAGGGATTGAACCCAGGTCTCCTGCATTGCAGGCAGATTCTTTACCATTATTATTTATCATTTGTGTATCTGCTTTGGTGAAATATCTAGTTAAATCTTTTGCCCAGTTTTTAATTGGGTTGTCATCATCATACAGAGTTTCAAAACCTTTTTATGTTCTTTGAAATAGTCAAATATCTTTGAATAAGAATATGCAAATTTAAAAAAATTCTAGAGGCAAGGGTTTTATCATACATATATGACATGCAGATATTTTCTGTAAATCTATGACTTTTTATTTTCTTAATGATACCTTTTAAAGAGAAAAGTTTTCAATTTTGATAAAGTCTAAGACAGCAATTTCTTTTCTTTTATGGCTTGCACTAATTACATATCTAGGAAATATTTCCTAACTATGTGCAATCTTTTTTTTTTAATAGACTTTATCTTCTAGAACAATTTTAAATTCAGAGCAAAATTGAGCCATCGTACAATTTCCCAGAGAGATATCCCGTATATTTCCTGTCTCCTTGTATGTGTTGCTTTATTATCAACATCTCCAGAGGTGGTATGTTTGTTACAAAATGAACCTGCATTGGCACATCATAATCACCCAAAGTCCATAGTTTACATCACAGTTCTCTCCTGGTATTGTACATTCGATGGGTTTGGACAGGTGTATAATGACATATATTCACCATTATAGCACCATACAGAGTAATATTGGAAATACTTTGTGCCCCACCTGTTCATCCCTTCCTCCCCTCTAACCCTTGGCATACTCATCTTTTTGCCATCTCCATAGTTTTGCCTTTTCCAGAATGTCATATAGTTGGAATCATATGGTATATAACTTTTTCAGATAGGCTTCTTTCACCTGGTAAATGCATTTTTAAGGTTCCTCCATGTCTTTTTACGGTTTGATAGCTTTCTCTTCTTTTTTAATGCTGAGTAATAAATTTATCTACTTTCTGAAGGATAGCTTGGTTTCTTCCAACTTTTGGCAATTATGAATGGAGCTGCTGTAACGACTTGTGTGTAGGCTTTTGTGTGGACAAAAGTTTTACACTCCTTTGTGTAAATACCATGGAGGGCAACTGCTGGATCTTATGATAAGAATATGTTTAATTCTGTAAGAAACTGCCAAGATAAACTGTCCTAAGTGGCTGTACCATATTTCCACCAGCAGTGAGAGTTCCTGTTGCTCTACGTAACTCACTAGCATTTGGTATTTTTGGTAGTTTCATACCAGTTTCTTTGTGGACATGTATTTTAGTTTAGCAAATATCTAGGAGTAGGAGTACTGGATCATAGGATAGATGTGTATTTAAATGTCATAGTTTTCCAAGGCGTTGTACCATTTAATACTCGTGTATCTTTTCTAACATTTGATACTTGTCTTATTTTAGCCATCTTGATGGATGTGAAATTGAATGGCTACGTGCTTTTAATTATCTTTTTCCTGATGACTAATGATGTTGAGCATCTTTTCACATGCTGTTGACCATTTGTTCATTTTCATTTTGAACTGTCTTTTCAAGTGTTTTGCCACATTTTTGTTTTGAATAGTTTGTCTTTTTATTATTGATTTTAGGCACTATTGATAGGTAGGTAGATAGACTGCCTGGTAGTCTGAGCACACATCCTTTGTTAGATGTTTGTATAGTGAATATTTTCCCCCAGTGTGTGTCTTGCTTTTTCATTTTCTTATATAAAGATTTTAACTTTAATGAGTTTTCTTCTTAATTTTTTCTTTTATGGTTGTTGCTTTTGTGTTTGCTTAATAATTCTCTACCTACCCCCAAGGTTGCAAAGATTTTCTTCTTTGTTTTCCTTCTAGAGGCTTTAGAGTCTTAGCTTTTATGTTTAGGCCTATGATCAGTCCCAAATTAATTATTGAGTATGGTGTGATTGAGCTCCTTCTTTTTCATACAGTTATGCATTTGATATACATTTGATATAGAACCATTTATTGAAAAGGCTTTCCTCCATTAAATTGCCTTGATCAGTTCAGTTCAGTTCAGTTGCTCAGTCGTGTCCGACTCTGTGACCCCATGAACTGCAGCACGCCAGGCCTCCCTGTCCATCACCAACTCCTGGAGTTCATATCAAATTGCCTTGATACTTCCTTGTAAATCAAGTGCACTGTTGGAACTCTCTACTCTGCTATGTTTGTTCTTAAGCTAGTACTACACCGTCTTCAGCTCTGTAGTTTATCAGTCTTAAAATCAAGGTAGTGTAAGCCTTTCAACTTTGTTCTTTTTCAAAAATTTTCAACTATTCTGGCCCTTTGCATTTTCTTTCTTTTTTTAAATTAATTTTTATTGGAGTATAGTTGCTTTACAATGTTGTGTTAGTTTCTGCTGTATAGCAAAGTGAATCTTTTGCATTTTCATATACATTTTAGAATCAACTTGTCAATTTCTACAAAAAAGCCTGGTTGGATTATGATCAGGACAACACTGAATCTACCGATTTTGGAAGAATTGAGATCTTAAGAGTATTAATCTTCCATAGACATGGTATATCTTGTCATTTATTTACATCTTTAGTTTCTCTCAGCAGTGTTTTATAGCTTTTAGTATTGATGATTTGTACATATTTTAAAAGATTTATCCCTACTTTTTTTTTTTTACATTTTAGAGTCTTAAAATCTATTGTGTGTAATTCCCTGGGGGCTAGTGGTTAAGAATCCCCCTTGCCGTGCAGGGGATGCCTGGATGCCCGTGCAGGGATCCCTGGTCATGGAACTAAGATCCCACATACTGTGGGGTAACTTCGCCAGTGTGCCACAACTACTAAAGACTGAATTCTTTAGAGACTATGAGCCACAACTGGGGCGCCCACATGCCACACCTGGAGAGTCTGCGCACTGCAATGAAAGGTTCTGTGTGCCACAGCTAAGACCTGATGCAGCCAGATAAATAAAGAGTAGGACAAGAGAATGCTTTTACACAAAGTCTATTGTGAATGGCAATTTTTACATTTGCACATTTTGTTGTGTCTGTATCTATATACACATACATACATACAGTTTTAAAAATTGATCTGCAATCTTACTGAAGTCACTTAGCAATTCCAGTAAGTTTTGGGTAGATGCCTTAGGATTTTCTATATATATTGTTGTTGTTCAGTCACTCAGCTGTGTTCAACTATTTGTGATCCCATGGACTGCAGCACGCCAACCTTCCCTGTCCTTCACTATCTCCCAGAATTTGTTCAAAGTCATGTCCATTGAGTTGAAGATGCCATCCAGTCATCTCATCCTCTGTCACCTCATTCTCCTTTCTTTCCCACCATCAGAGTCTTTTCCAATGAGTTGGCTTTTCACATCAGGTGGCCAAACTATTCAGCCTCAATCCTTCCAAAGAATATTCAGGACTAATTTCCTTTAGGATGGACTGGTTTGATTTCCTTGCTGTCCAGTGGACTCTCAAGAGTTCTCTAGCATCACAGTTTGAAAGCATTGCTCAGCCTTCTTTATGGTCTACCTCTCAGAGCTGTTCATGACTACCAGAAAAACCATAGCTTTGACTATACAGACCTTTGTAGGCAAAGTGATGTCTCTTCCTTTTAATACGCTGTCTATGTTGGTCGTAGCTTTTCTTTCAAGAAGCAAGCGTGTTTTGTTTTGTTTTGTTTTTACCCCCCACCAGGGAACAAGCATCTTTTAATTTCATGGCTGCAGTCACCGTCCACAGTGATTTTGGAGCCAAGAAAATAAAGTCTGTCACTGTTTCCATGTTTTCCCCATCTATTTGCTGTGAAGTGATGGGACCAGATGCCATGATCTTTGTTTTTTGAATGTTGACTTTTAGGGCAGTTTTTTCACTCTTCTCTTTCACCTTCATCAAGAGGGTCTTTAGTTCCTCTTCACTATCTGTCATAAGGGTGGTGTCATCTGTATATCTGAGGTTATTGATATTTCTCCCAGCAGTCTTATTTCCAGCTTGTGCTTCAACCAGTCCAGCATTTATCATGATGTACTCAGCATATAAGTTAAATAAGCAGAGTGACAATATACAGCCTTGGTGTACTCCTTTCCCAGTTTAGAACCAGTCTGTTGTTCCATGTCTGGTTCTAACTGTGGCTTCTTGACCTGCATACAGGTTTCTTAGGAGGCAGGTAAGGTGGTCTGGTATTCCTATCTCTTGAAGAATTTTCTGTAGTTTGTTGTGATCTACATAGTCAAAGGCTTTAGCATAGTCAATGAAGCAGAAGTAGATGTTTTTCTGGAATTCCCTTGCTTTTTCTATGATCCAGCAGATGTTGGCAATTTGATCTCTGGTTCCTCTGCCTTTTCTAAATGCAGCTTGTATATCTGGAAAGTCTCGGTTCACGTATTATTGAAGCCTGGCTTGAAGGATTTTGAACATTACCTTGCCAGCATGTGAAATGAGTGCAATAGATAAACTGTGGAAAATTCTGAGAGAGATGGGAATACCAGACCACCTGACCTGCCTCTTGAGAAACCTTTATGCAGGTCAGGAAGCAACAGTTAGAACCAGACATGGAACAACAGACTGGCTCCAAATAGGAAAAGGAGTACGTCAAGGCTGTATATTGTCACCCTGCTTATTTAACTTATATGCAGAGTACATCATGAGAAACGCTGGGCTGGAAGAAGCACAAGCTGGAATCAAGATTGCCAGGAGAAATATCAATAACCTCAGATATGCAGATGACACCACCCTTATGGCAGAAAGTGAAGAGGAACTCAAAAGCCTCTTGATGAAAGTGAAAGAGGAGAGTGGAAAAGTTGGCTTAAAGCTCAACATTCAGAAAACAAAGATCATGGCATCTGGTCCCATCACTTCATGGGAAATAGATGGGGAAACAGTGGAAACAGTGTCAGACTTTATTTTGGGGGGCTCCAAAATCACTGCAGATGGTGACTGCAGCCATGAAAGACGCTTATTCCTTGGAAGGAAAGTTATGACTAACCCAGATAGCATATTGAAAAGCAGAAACATTACTTTGCCAACAAAGGTCCATCTAGTCAAGGCTATGGTTTTTCCAGTGGTCATGTATGGATGTGAGAGTTGGACTTTGAAGAAAGCTGAGCGCTGAAGAATTGATGCGTTTGAACTGTGGTGTTGGAGAAGACTCTTGAGAGTCCCTTGGACTGCAAGGAGATCCAACCAGTCCATTCTAAAGGAGATTGGTCCTGGTTGTTCTTTAGAAGGACTGATGCTAAAGCTGAAGCTCCAGTACTTTGGCCACCTCATGCGAAGAGTTGACTCATTGGAAAAGACCCTGATGCTGGGAGGGATTGGGGGCAGGAGGAGAAGGGGACGACAGAGGATGAGATGGCTGGATGGCATCACCGACTTGATGGACGTGAGTTTCAGTGAACTCCAGGAGCTGGTGAAGGACAGGGATGCCTGGCATGCTGCAGTTCATGGGGTTGCAAAGAGTCAGACACGACTGAGCGACTGAACTGACTGGCTGACTTGAACATTCTTTGGCATTGGAATGAAACTGACCTTTTCCAATCATGTGGCTACTGCTGAGTTTTCTAAATTTGCTGGCATATTGAGTATAGCATCAACACTTTAACAGCATCATCTTTTAGCCTTTGCAGTAGCTCAGCTGGAATTCCATCATCTCCACTAGATTTGTTTGTAATGATGCTGAGGCCCACTTGACTTCACACTCCAGGATGTCTGGCTCTAGGTTTGTGATCATACCATCGTGGCATCCAGCTCATTAACAACTACTTGTACAATTCTGTGTATTCTTGCCACCTCTTCTTAATATCTTCTGCTTCTGTTAGTTCCATACCATTTCTCTCCTTTATTGTGCCCATCTTTGCATGAAATGTTCCCTTGGTATCTCTGATTTTCTTGAAAGGATTGCTAATCTTTCCCAGACTATTGTTTTCTTCTATTTCTTTGCATTGTTCCTAAAGAAGCCTTTCTTATCTCTCCTTTGGAACTTATCTCTTATCTTTCTTCTTATCTCTTATCTTTCTTATCTATTCTTTGGAACTCTGCATTCAGAGGAGTATATCTTTCCTTTTCTCCTTTGCCTTTTGCTTCTCTTTGTTTCTCAGCTATTTGTAAGGCCTCCTCAGACAACCACTTTGCCTTTTTGCATTTCTTTTTTCTTAGGGATGATTTTGATCACCACCTCCTGTACAGTGTTAGGAACCTCCATCCATAGTTCTTCAGGCATTCTGTCTATCAGATATAATCCCTTGAATATGTCACTTCCACTGTATAATCATAAGGAATTTGATTTAGATATGCCTGAATGGCCTAGTAGTGTTCCCTGAGCTGTGCATGTGTGCTAAGTTGCTTCAGTCATGTCCAGCTCTTTGCAACCCTATGGGCTGTAGCCCACCAGGCTCCTCTGTCCATGGGATTCTACAGGCAAGAGTACTAGAGTGGGTTGCCATGCCCTCCTCCAGGGAATCTTCCCGACCCAGGGATCACACCCAGGTCTCTTTCATCTCCTGCATTGGCAAGCAGGTTCTTTACCACCTGGGCCACCTGATAAGCCCCAGTGGTTTTCCCTACTTTCTTTAATATAAGTCTGAATTTTGCAATAAGGAGTTTATGATCTGAGCCACAGTCAGCTCCTCGTCCGTTTTTTGCTGACTGTATACAGCTTCCCCATCTTTGGCTGCAAAGAATATAATCAGTCTGATTTCAGTATTGACCATCTGGTGCTATAATGTGTAGAGTCATCTTTTGTGTTGTTGGAGGAGGGTATTTGCTATGACCAGTGCATTCTCTTGTCAAGACTCTGTTAGGCTTTGCCCTGCTTCACTTTTTACTCCAAGGCCAAACTTGTCTATTACTCCACGTATCTCTTGACTTCCTACTTTTGCATTCCAGTCCCCTATTATAGTTATTGTTAATTTCCCCTTTCATACTTGTTAGCATTTGTCTTACATATTGTGGTGCTCCTATGTTGGGTGCATATGTATTTATAATTGTTATATCTTCTTCTTGGATTGATCCTTTGACCATTATGTAGTGTCCTTCTTTGTCTCTTTTCTCAGCCTTTGTTTTAAAGTCTATTTTATCTGATATGAGTATTGCTACTCCTGCTTTCTTTTGGTCTCTATTTGCGTGGAATATCTTTTTCTAGCCCTTCACTTTCAGTCTGTATGTGTCCCCTGTTTTGACATGGGTCTCTTGTAGACAACATATATAGGGGTCTTGTTTTTGTATCTGTTCAGCCAGTCTTTGTCTTTGGTTGGGGCATTCAACCCATTTATGTTTAAGGTAATTATTGATAAGTATGATCCCATTGCCATTTATTGTTTCGGGTTTGAGTTTATACACCCTTTTTGTGTTTCCTGTCTAGAGAAGATCCTTTAGCATTTGTTGGAGAGCTGGTTTGGTGGTGCTGAATTCTCTCAGCTTTTGCTTGTCTGTAAAGCTTTTGATTTCTCCTTCATATTTGAATGAGATCCTTGCTGGGTTCAGTAATCTGGGCTGTAGGTTATTTTCTTTCATCACTTTGAGTATGTCCTGCCATTCCCTTCTGGCCTGTAGAGTTTCTGTTGAAAGATCAGCTGTTATCCTTATGGGAATCCCCTTGTGTGTTATTTGTTGTTTTTCCCTTGCTGCTTTTAATATTTGTTCTTTGTGTTTGATCTTTGTTAATTTGATTAATATGTGTCTTGGGGTGTTTCGCCTTGGGTTTATCCTGTTTGGGACTCTCTGGGTTTCTTGGACTTGGGTGATTATTTCCTTCCCCATTTTAGGGAAGTTTTCAACTATTATCTCCTCAGATATTTTCTCATGGTCTTTCTTTTTGTCTTCTTCTTCTGGGACTCCTATGATTCAAATGTTGGGGCATTTAACATTGTCCTGGAGGTCTCTGAGATTGTCCTTATTTCTTTTAATTTGTTTTTCTTTTTTTCTCTCTGATTCATTTATTTCTACCATTCTATCTTCTAATTCACTAATCCTATCTTCTGCCTCTGTTATTTTACTATTTGTTCCCTCCAGAGTGTTTTTTATCTCATTTATTGCATTATTCATTATATATTGACTCTTTTTTATTTCTTCTAGGTCCTAGTTAAACTTTTCTTGCATCTTCTCAATCCTTGTCTCCAGGCTATTTATCTGTGATTCCATTTTTATTTCAAGATTTTGGATTATTTTCACTATCATTATTTGGAATTCTTTATCAGGTAGATTCCCTATCTCTTCCTCTTTTATTTGGTTTGGTGGGCATTTATCCTGTTCCTTTACCTGCTGGGTATTCCTCTGTCTCTTCATCTTGCTTATATTGCTGAGTTTGGGGTGGCCTTTCTGTATTCTGGCAGTTTGTGGAGTTCTCTTTATTGTGGAGTTTCCTCGCTGTGGGTGGGGTTGTACAGGTGGCTTGTCAAGGTTCCCTGGTTAGGGAAGCTTGTGTTGGTGTTCTGGTGGGTAGAGCTGGATTTCTTCTCTCTGGAGTGCAATGAAGTGTCCAGTAATGAGTTATGAGATGTCAGTGGGTTTGGAGTGACTTTGAGCAGCCTGTACATTGAAGCTCAGGGCTGTGTTCCTGTGTTGCTGGAGAATTTGCGTGGCATGTCTTGCTCTGGAACTTGTTGGCCCTTGGGTGGTGCTTGGTTTCAGTGTAGGGATGGAGGCATTTGATGAGCTCCTGTCGATTAATGTTCCCTGGAGTCAGGAGTTCTCTGGTGTTCTCAGGATTTGGTCTTAAGCCTCCTGCTTCTGGTTTTCAGTCTTAAATTTTTACAGTAGCCTCAATACTTCTCCATCTATACAGCACTGTTGATAAAACATCTCCTTTCGAAGACAATGTGCTGCTTTTCTGGGTGCCTGATGTCCTCTTCCGGCATTCATAAGTTGTTTTGTGGAATTTACTCAGCGTTTAAATGTTCTTTTGATGAATTTGTGGGGGAGAAAGCAGTCTCCCTGTCCTATTCCTCTGCCATCTTAGGACTGCCCCAGTCCCCTATTAGAAAAGGTCATCATTTTTTGTTGTTAGTTCTGGAAGGTCTTGTAGGTCTTTATAGAACTGTCAACTTCAGCTTCTTTGGTATTAGTGATTGAGGCATAGACTTGAATTATGGCGATATTGAATGGCATGCCTTGGAAAGAAACAGAGATCATTCTTTCCTTTATGAGATTGCACCCAAGTACTGCATTTCGGGCTTGTGTTTGACCATGAGGGCTACTCCATTTCTTCTAAGTGATTCTTGCCTGCAGTGGTAGATATATTGGTCGTCTGAATTAAATTTGCCCATTTTTGTCCATTTTAGTCCTGTTCTGTTCAGTCGCTCAGTCATGTCCAACTCTGTGACCCCATGAACTGCAGCACACCAGGCTTCCCTGTCCATTACCAACTCCCATAGCTTGCTCAAACTCATATCCATTGAGTCGGTGATGCCATCCAACCATCTCATCCTCTGTCATCCCCTTCTCCTCCTGTGTGCCATCTTTCCCAGCATCAGGGTCTTTTCTAGGGAGTCAGTTCTTTATATCAGGTGGCCAAAGTACTGGAGTTTCAGCTTCAGCATCAGTCCTTCCAATGAATATTCAGGACTGATTTCCTTTAGGATTGACTGGTTTGCTCTCTTTGCTGTCCAAGGAACTCTCGAGTCTTCTCCAACACCACAGTTCAAAAGCATCAATTATTTGGTGCTCAGCTTTCTTTATAATCCAACTCTCACATCCAACATGACTATTGGAAAAACCATATCTTTGACTAGAGGGACCTTTGTCGGCAAAGTAATGTCTCTACTTTTTAATATGCTGTCTAGGTTGGTCATAGCTTTTCTTCCAAGGAGCAGGTGTCTTTTAAGATCATGGCTGCAGTCACCATCTGCAGTGATTTTGGGCCCAAGAAAATAAAGTCTGTCACTGTTTCCACTGTTTCTCCGTCTATTTGCCATGAAGTGATGGGACCAGATGCCATGATCTTTGTTTTTTTAATGTTGAGTTTTAAGTCAGCTTTTTCACTCTCTTCTTTCACTTTCATGAAGAGGATCTTTAGTTCCTCTTCACTTTCTGCCATAAGGGTGGTGTCATCTGCATATCTGAGGTTATTGATATATCTCCCAGCAGTCTTGATTCCACCCTGTGCTTCATCCAGTCCAGCATTTTTCATGATATACTCTGCATATAAGTTAAATAAGCAGGGTGACAATATACAGCTTTGACATACTCCTTTCCCAATTTAGAACCAGTCTGTTGTTCCATGTCCAGTTCTAACTGTTGCTTCTTGACCTGCACACAGGTTTCTCAGGAGGCAGGTAAGGTGGTCTGGTATTTTCTACAGTTTGTTATGATCTACATAGACATGATTATGCTTTGGCATAATCAATAAAGTTGAAGTAGATGTTTTTCTGGAATTCTGTTGCTTTTTCTATGATCCAGTGGATGTTGGCAATCATCCTCTTTTATAACCTCTTTTTCCTCTGCCTATTCTAAATTTAGCTTGTACATCTGGAATTTCATGTTTCACATACTGTTGAAGCCTGGCTTGGAGAATTTTGAGCATTACTTTGCTAGCGTGTGAAATGAGTGCAGTCGTGCAGTAGTTTGAACATTCTTTGTCACTGCCCTTCTTGGGGATTGGAATGAAAACTGACCTTTTCCAGTCCTGTGGCCACTGCTGAGTTTTCCAAATTTGCTGACATACTGAGTGCAGCACTTTACCAGCATCATCTTTTAGGATTTGAAATAGCTCAACTGGAATTCCATCACCTCCACTAGCTTTGTTCATAGTGATGCTTCCTAAGGCCCACCTGACTTTGCATTTTAGGAAGTCTGGCTCTAGGTGGGTGATCACACTATCGTGATTATCTGAATCATGAAGAGCTTTTTTTGTATAGTCCTTCTGTGTATTCTTGCCACCTCTTCTTAATATCTTCTGCTTCTGTTAGGTCCAAACCATTTCTGTCCTTTATTGTGCCCATTTTTGCAAGAAATGTTCCCTTGGTATCTCTAATTTTCTTGAAGAGATCTGTGGTCTTTCCCATTCTATTGTTTTCCTCTATTTTTTTGCACTGATCACTGAGGAATGCTTTCTTATCTCTCCTTGCTATTCTTTGGAACTCTGCATTCAGATGGGTATATCTTTCCTTTTCTCCTTTGCCTTTAGCTTCTTTTCTCAGCTACTTGTGAGGCATCCTCAGACAACCATTTTGCCTTTTTGCATTTCTTTTTCCTGGGGGTGGTCTTGTTCACTGCCACAGAGGTACAGTGTCATGAACCTCTGTCCGTAGTTCTTCAGGCACTCCTATCAGATCTCATCTCTTGAATCTATTTGTCACTTCTACTATATAATTGTAAGGGATTTGTTTTAGGTCGTACTTGAATAGTTTTGTGCTTTTCCCTACTTTCTTCAATTTAAGTCTGAATTTGGCAATAAGGTCATGATCTGAGCCACAGTCAGCTTCTGGACTTGGTTTTGGTTACTGTATAGAGCTTCTCCATCTTTGGCTGCAAAGAATATAATCAATCTGATTTTGGTATTGACCATCTGGTGATGTCCATGTGTAGAGTGTTCTCTTGTGTTGTTGGAAGAGGGTGTTTGCTGTGACCAGTGGGTTCTCTTGGCAAACCTCCGTTAGTCTTTGCCTTACTTCATTTTGTACTCCAAGGCCACATTTGCCTGTTACTTCAGGTATCTCTTGACTTCCTTCTTTTGCATTCCATTCTCTATGATGAAAAGGACATCTATTTTGGGTGTTAGTTCTGAGAAGTCTTGTAGGTCTTAGGACTGTTCAGCTTCTTCAGCATTACTGCTTGGGGCATAGACTTGGATTACTGTGATATCGAATGGCTTGCCTTGGAAATGAACAGAGATCATTCTGTCGTTTTTATGATTGCAACCAAGAACTGTATTATCAATAACCTCAGATATGCAGATAACACCACCCTTATGGCATAAAGTGAAGAAGAACTAAAGAGCCTCTTGATGAAAGTGAAAGAAGAGAGTGAAAAAGTTGGCTTAAAGCTAAACATTCAGAAAACTAAGATCATGGCATCCGGTCTCATTCTTCGTGGCAAATAGATGGGGAAACAGTGGACACAGTGTCTGACTTTATTTTTTTGGGCTCCAAAATCACTGCAGATGGTGATTGCAGCCATGAAATTAAAAGACACTTACTCCTTGGAAGGAAAGTTATGACCAACCTAGACAGCATATTAAAAAGCAGAGGGAGCTGGGAGGGGGTTCAGGATGGGGAACACATGTACACCATGGTGGATTCATGTCAGTGTATGGCAAAACCAATACAATATTGTGAAGTAATTAGCCTCCAATTAAAATAAATAAAATTTAAAAAGCAGAGACATTACTTTGGCAACAAAGGTCTGTCTGGTCAAGACTATGGTTTTTTCAGTGGTCATGTATGGATATGAGAGTTGGATTATAAAGAAGGCTGAGCACCAAAGAATTGATGCTTTTGAACTGTGGTGTTGGAGAAGACTCTTGAGAGTCCCTTGGACTACAAGGAGATCCAACCAGTCCATCCTAAAGGAGATCAGTCCTGGGTGTTCATTGGAGGGACTGATGTTGAAGCTGAAACTCCAATACTTTGGCCACCTGATGAGAAGAGCTGACTCATTTGAAAAGGCCCTGATGTGGGGAAAGATTGAAGGCAGGAGGAGAAGGGGATGACAGAGGATGAGATGGTTGGATGGCATCACCGACTCGATGGACATGGGTTTGGGTGGACTCCGGGAGTTGGTGATGGACAGGGAGGCCTGGCATGCTGCAGTCCATGGGGTCCCAAAGAGTCAAACACAACTGAGCAACTGAACTGAACTGCATTTTGAACTCTCTTGTAAACTATGAGGGCTACTCATTTCTTCTAAGGGATTCTTGCCCACAGTAGTAGATGTAATGGTCATCTGAATTAAATTTGCCCATCAGTCCCTTTTAGTTCACTGATTCCCAAAATGTTGAAGTCCACTCTTGCCATCTCCTGTTTGACCTCTTCTAATTTACTTTGATTCATGGACCTAACATTCCAGGTTCCTATGCAATATTGCTCTTTATAGCACTGGACTTCACTTCCATCACCAGTCACATCCAAAACTGGTCATTGTTTTCACTTTGGCTTCGTCTCTTCATTGTTTCTGGAGTTATTTCTCCACTCTTCTCCAGTAGCATATTGGGCACCTACTGACCTGGGGAGTTCATCTTTCAGTGTCCTATCTTTTTGCCTTTTCATACTGTTCATGGGGTTCTCAGGGCAAGAATACTGAAGTGGTTTGCCATTCCCTTCTCCAGTGGACCGTGTTTTGTCAGAACTCTCCACCATGACCCATCCACCTTGGGTGACCCTACTTGGCATGACTAATAGTTTCATAGAGTTCAACAAGGCTGTGATCCATGGGATCAGTTTGATTAGTGTTCTGTGATGGTGGTTTTCATTCTGTCTGCCCTCTGATGGAGAAGGATAAGGGGCTTATGGAAGCTTCCTGATGGGAGAAACTGACTCAGCGAAACTGGGTCTTGTTCTGATGGGTGCAGCCATGCTCCAAAAATCTTTAATCCAATTTTCTGTTGAAGGGCGGGGCTATGTTCCTTCCCTGTTGTTTGATCTGGGACCAAACTGTGGTGGAGGTAATGAAGATGATGGTGGCCTCCTTGAAAAGATCCTGTGCAGGAACTGCCGCGCTCAGTGCCCCTGACCCTGCAGCAGGCCACAGCTGACCCACGCCTCTGCCAGAGACTCGTGGACACTTGCAGGCAAGTCTGGATCAGTCTCTTGGGGGATCCCTGCTCCTTTCTCCTGGATTGGTGTGCACACGGTTTTGTTTGTGCCCTCTAAGAGTCTATTTCCCCAGTCCTGTGTAAGTTCTATAATCACATCCCATTGGCCTCCAAAGTCAAATTCTCTGGGAGTTCTCAGTCCCTTTCCTATATCCCCAGATTGGGAAAGCTGTTGTGGGCCCTAGAACTTTCTTAACAGTATGAGAATTTCTTTGGTATAATTATTCTGTAGTTTGTGGGTCCTCCACTCGGTGGCTCTATGGTGGGGTAATGGCGACCTCTTCCAAGAGACAGTGCTTATGCCACAGGCTGTGTGACCTAGGTAGCTGCACCCAGAGCCTCTGCCCCTGCAGCAGGCCACTGCTGAACAGAGGGTCTGGCTCAGTCCCTATGGGGTCTCTGGGTCCTGGTGCACGCAAGGTTTTGTTTCAGCCCTCTGAACATCTTTGGCGATTATGGGGTTTGATTCTAAACATGATTTCGCCCTTCCTACCATCTTGCTGGGGCTTCTCCTTTCTCCTTGGACCTGGGGTATCTTTTTTTGGTGGGATCGAACGTTCTCCTGTTGATGATTGCTCACCAGTGAGTTGTAATTTTGGAGTTCCTGCAGGAGAAGATAAACATCATCTACAAAGAGTTTTATTTTATCCTTTCTAATCTCTATGCCTTTTTTCCCCCTTGCCTTGTTCTTTTAAGGAAAAGGTGGTCAGTTTTTCACAATTAAGTGTGATGGTAGCTGTAGATTTTTTAATAGATAGCCTTTACCAGGTTGAGGAAATTTCCCGCAATTCCTACTTTCCTGAGTGGTTTTATTGTGAATGGATGTTGAATTTTGTCAAAGTCTTTTTTCTGCATTTCTTAATATGATTATATGATTTGTTTTCCTTTATTCTGTTTGTGTGAATGTCTCTCTTTCATCTTTTGGCCCTTGTTCATCATGTCTACTTAGGGAAAAGACCACTGTTACTATTTCTAACACTTCAACATCTTGGCCTGATTCATTGGATGTAGGTTCAAGAGCATGATTTAGACAGTTTGAATCCAATAATCTCCATAAAATGCTTTATAAACTGAAAAGTACCATATGTATTTAGATAGAATTGACTTGAGGAGCCTACCTGCTCTCCAACACTTCTCTTAATCTCTGAAACTTCTGCCATTAGTCTCATGCTTTAAAAAATCAATGTGAAGATAACAGAACTATGCACAATAAGATTTTGACCTTAAAAGGTCTTGCTTCCTACTTGTTGAGCTTGGGAGACCTGACTTACAGCTATGACAAAATACTTCCATTTGAGTGTCTAGTAATATTAATTAAAAACAATTGTCAAAAAAAAAATCTGTATATTCATTGCCTATGTCCCAGTTTTTCACTGACCTGAAAATCCTGGGGGACTGAGAAGTCTATGGTTCTTGGTCTAAGCACTGGAGAAATCAGTGACTTAAAAGGAATATTAAATAATTTTAGATGGAGCTAGCACCTTCCCAGACTTCATTCAAGCTACACTACAAAGTTACAGTGATCAAAACAGGATTGTATCAGCACAAAAACAGATTATAGATTAATGGAACTGGATAGAAAACCCAGAAATAAGTTCACACACCTATGGTCAGTTGATCTGTGACAAAGTAGTCAAGCATATACAATGGAGAATAGACAGTCTCTTCAATAAATGGTGCTGGGAAAACTGGATAGCTACATGTTAAAGAATGGGATTGAAATATTTCATCTCACCCTTTAAAAAAGTAAACGTAAAATGGATTAAAGATTTAAATGTAACACCTGAAACCATAAAGATCCTAGAAGAGAACATTGGGATAACATTCTTTGACCTAAATTGTAGATTTTTCTTTTTGGATCTATCTTTTAAGGCAAAGGAATAAAAGCAGAAAGGAACAAATGGGACCTAGTTAAACCTAAAAGCTTTTGCATAAAGAAACCATCTACAAAACAAATAGACAACTTACTGAATGAGAGAGAATATTTGCAAATGATATGGCTGACAATTGAGGTGCTGCAGAAGACTTGAGAGTCCCTTGGACAGCAAGGAGATCAAACCAGTCAATCCTAAAGGAAATCAGTCCTGAATATTCATTGGAGGGACTGTTGCTAAAGTTCCAGTACTTAAAGTGGCCAGCTGATGTGAAGAGCCAACTCATTGGAAAAGATCCTGACGCTGGGAAAGATTGAAGGCAAAAGGAGAAGAGGATGGCAGAGAATGAGATGGTTAGATAGATAGCACGACCAACTCAGTGGACATGAATTTGAACAAACTGTGGGAGACAGTGAAGGACAGGGAAGCCGGGCCTGCTGCAGTCCATGGGGTCACAAAGAGACACGACTTGAGACTGAACAATGACAAAGGCCTGACGAGGGGTTAATATCCAAAATAAACAGCACAGACAGTGCAATATCCAAAAACAAACAAGCCTAATCACAAAATGGGCAGAATACTTGAACAGACATTTCTCCATAGAAGACATACAGAGCTCAACATCACTAATTATTCCAGAAATGCAAATCAAAACCACAGTGAGATATCACCTCACACTTGTCTGAATGGCTGAAAAGGAACACAAATAACAAATGTTCACGAGGGTGTGGAGAAAAGGTAACCCTTGTACACTTTTGGTGGAAATGTAAATTGGTACCACCACTATGAAAACGCTATGGAAGTTCCTCAAAAAACCAGAAGTATAGTTGCTGAATGATCCAGCAATCCCACTCCTGGGTGTATATTTGAAAAGAAAAAAAACATGAATTCAGAAAGAAAACAGTGCACCCCAGTGTTCATAGCAAGCACTGTTTACAATAACCATAATATAGAAGCAACTGAGGCATCCGTCAACAGTTGATTGAATAAAGAAGATATGGTATATGTATACGGTGAAATACTACTCAGCCATAAAAATGAAATCCTGCCATTTGCAGCAATGTGAATGCACCTAGAGGATGTTAATGCTTAGATAATTCAGAAAAAGACAAATACTGTATGATATAATGTATATGTAGAATCTAATGTATATAGCAAAAGAGAAACATAGTCACAGATTATAAAAGCAAACTAGTGGTTACCAGTGGGGAGGGGGAAGGAAGGAGGAGCAAGGTAGGAGTATGGCATTAAAAGAGATACAAACTACTATATAAAATACATAAACGTCAAGAATATATTATACAATATATGGAAATTATAGCCATTATCTCGTAATAACTTTTAATGGAGAATAATCTGTAAAAATACTGAATCTACTGTGCACCTGAAACTAATGTAATATTGCAAGTCAACTCTACTTCAATAAAAATAATAAAATTGTTATGCACCGAGCCCATATCTCCAAACCTACCGAGAGAAAGCAAGTCCTCCGCAGTAATGCAAAAAGGCAGGAAGGGAGTTTATTTCTAGCGCGCTAGGGTCCGAGTCTCACCCGACACAGCGGAATCCAACCGGGACCCTGAACAAAGGGATATGGCGGTTTATATACAGTCAGTTCTTTGTCTCAGTTACAGCAGTAGCTGGTGTTACATGATTGGCTAGACAGGGTGAGCGCATGTCCTGTCTCTTTCTGGTTGGTGTGTACGGGGAGTCTTCCTAATTTGGTCAAGGAATGCTGTTTTTTCTTCCCAGCTAACAGGAAACATGACTCAGGTCCCTGGTGCTATGCACCTCACTGAGCCGACCAGCCTGCCTAACAAAAATTAATCAATGTGAAATGTGTGTTATATTTTCCAAATCCTGAGAGAATGGGAAAAAACCAGTGGGTGTTTATGGTAGTAGAGTAAGCTGGCATAGGTCTGGAATGCTGTTGTCGATGACTTATAGGACAGCTAGACCCCAGATTGATTGGGTAGGCTATCCCAGATTGTATGAAGTTGAAAAAGGGATCTTCCTTAGGTGGCCTAGTTTAGTTTCTCAGCAATAACCAACAAAGCCATAGTTTTAGAAACTACAGACAACTGAACTTGAGCAGTGTCATCATCTGATTATTGAGTCATCCCAAGAGCCCGGGACTGCTGGTGAGGTCTCATTGAGTGTGAGTTTCTGATTGGTACTTTCCAGATCATTGTGTGCTTAAACCCCTTCCTTTGCTTAAGAGCAGGACTAAAGTTGAGGATAATCATTGAGAACTAGGAAGCAGTCTCTAGTTCAAAAGTCCTTTGAGGACTAAGCCTCTTTATAAACATGTTTACTAAGCATTAGTCCCATATATATTAGGACATTTCTGGTGGTGATACAAACACTAGCTCCCAAATAACATGTCCTGCTTTTGAACAACTCCCAATCTTATAACCCTCTAACTATTGCTCTTATGAGCGCTTTCCCCATATGTGTTAACTTCTTTAGGTATATTCCCGTTTATTGATATCATTCTTAAAATTTAGTGGCAGGGAACTCAAACAAGCTCTCTGTATCAACTTACAAGGGTGGAATGGGGAGGGAGATGGGAGGGAGTTTCAAGAGGGAGGGGACATATGTATACCTATGGCTGATTCATGTTGATGTTTGACAGAAAACAGAAAAATTTTGTAAAGCAATTATCCTTCAATTAAAAAACAAATTTAAAAATTTTTTTTAATTTGGTGTCGAAAGCAATGTAAGGTATGGAACCCCTTCCTTCTTAATTATGAGCACTGCACTTGTGTTAATCTATTTGTTCCCACCAAAATGATAAAAGGATGAACACACGTGTGTGGAGTGTGCAATAAATAAGACATAGTCACATTATGAGGGAAGGATATAGGAAAATATACATCATTAGAATGTTAATTTATAAGCAAACCTAGAGCATTGGGTAAAAATTAATGATAGCCTTATGGAAAACTGAATCTCATCAATGTAACCTAATTTTTTCCAGAACATTGTAAGGGTCTGGAGGAAACAGGGCACATACATCTTGACTTTCTCATGCTGCTGATTTAATTGTGAATAACATAATCAGCAGCAAGCCAGGGAAGCATAGTTCAGCTTATATGTTACCACAGTCAGATGGTGGGAAGGTCAGAGACATCGAGGACGTGCTGCTGGAGTCCTTATGGAGTAGCACTTACCAATTAACCCTTCAGAGGTCAGTCTGGGACCAACCAGTTCTTTGTTAGATAAACTTTAATCTTGTGTATACATTTGTGTGCCAGAAATACTGGAAACAGAAGTCAAAATAACCTGGATAAATTAGGTACTTACAAACTGGACAGTGTCAAATGAAGGCTAATTTTGTAAGCAGGAAGTTCACATTGGAGAATGGTTGGTTTTGTGTCTGTTCCTGGCAGAAAGAGCCCCTGGTCAGGGTGAACCACGAGGTAGCTGGACCATCAATAACTATAACATGTGTAAAGTACCACATCTTATAAGCCAGGGCTCTGGCTGAGGATACTTACATGAGGCTGAGAGCAGCCAAAGATACAGTGAAGGCTTACCGTGGATAAACATTTTGAAATAGAAGCAGGGACATATGCAGCTGGACGGGAAGGGTATGAAAAAGAAGCAATTGGAAGTATTTTGTATTAAGTAGAATAGGCTAAAATGCTGTAAAGTCAGGTAAAAACTACAGTGGCTCAGGTGGAGTGCGAGTGTGTTTCTCCATGTAGCAGTCCTAGGTGAGCATTTGCAGCCTTCCATGCCCAGCTGGCGGCAGCTCTGCTTCTTTGACCGTGTGCCCTTCAGAGTTGCTCTGGCTGCTTAGAGAAAGAAGGATGAGTTTTGTCCAGAAATGGCTGACATCACATCTGCCCACACCCCATTGGCGAGCGATCAGTCACATGGCCATTCCTAACTGCATGGACGACTGGGAAATATAGGTCAGCTGTGTGCTTCAGAAGAGAAGAGAGCACAGACTTTGAGAACCAGTAACCATTTCTGTCATACCTCTGAGAAACAGCAGTTGAGTTGACAAATTCTTTTTTTAGTTTTCTTTTTTGATATGGACCATTTTTGAACTCTTTATTGAATTTGTTACAATATTGCTCCTGTTTTGTGTTTTGGTTGTTTTTTGTTTTTTTTTTTTTTTTTTGTCTGTGAGGCGTCTTAGCTCCCTGACCAGGGATTGAACCCATACCCACTGCCTTGGAAGGTGGAGTCTTAACCACTGGACCACCAGGGAATTTCCAACAACAGAGAATTTAATATTAGTTAAACCATCATTCAAGAATGGTCAGCAGTCCCTGTGGAGGAGAATATGGCAATATCTGACAGAAGTGTATAAGTAAACATTTACCCTTTCACCTGGCAGTCTCACTTATAGTAATTATTCCAGAGGAAACACCTCCACAAATCACTTTTGTAGAAAGTACTTAGTAACTATAAGCCAGAAACAAGTGATAAAGGGTGGGTCGATATGGGTGGAGGAAATAGCAGTGGAAATGGGACTTTTCTGAGTATCTGTTTTTATATAGTTTTTACTTTGAACCATGTAAATATTTAAATATTCAACTACATAAAGTTAAACAAAAATAAAAACAAATCCTGAAATTTAACATACAAAAAACAACTAATAATCAAAACCAGTATATCAAATTGATTGTTGTTGTTGTTCAGTTGCCCAGTCATGTCCAACACTTTGTGACCCATGGACTGCAGCATGCCGGGCCTCCGTATCCTCACCATCACCTAAACGCATGGCTCATAACTTCATTGAGTTATACCAGCCCTGTTCGCTGTGACAAGGCAGTGATTCGTGAATGGGATCAAACTGATTATACAACCATAAATTTTGTTATTCTTGTTGTTCATTCATTGAGTTGTGTCCAATTCTTTGTGACCCTGTGAACTGCAGTGTACCAGGCTTCCTTGTCATTCACTATCTCCTAGAGTTTGCACAAACTTATGTCCATTGAGTCGGCGATGCTATCTAACCACGTCATCTGCTGCTGCCCTCTTCTCCTTTTGCCTTCAGTCTTTCCCAGCATCAGGATCTTTTCCAGTGAGTCAGCTCTTCATATTAGGTGGCGAACGAATTGGAGCGTCAGCACCAGTCCTTCTAATGAATATTCAGGGTTGATTTCCTTTAGGATTAACTGGTTTGATCTCCTTGCAGTTCAAGGGACTCTCAAGAGTCTTCTCCAGCACCACAACTTGAAAGCATCAATTCTTCAATGCTCAGCCTTTTCTATAGTCTAACTGTCACAACCATACATGGCTACTATTTCACCATAAATTTTAAAAAAGAATTAATTAAAGTAACTTTAACAAAGTGCTACTCTGTACCCCTAGAAGGATATAGTCAAGGGCAAAAGGAACGGGAGAAGAAGCTGCACTGTGTTTATATGTTTAGTTCTTGGCAATGGTATCATTGTAGTAACTCGAAAACTAGTATGTACTGTAGTTAGTAGAAGTAAATCAATATCCTAATGTAACTGGGAACCAGGCTGTCACTGGGAGAAGGAAATAAAAATAAGGAATGAGGTAAGAAAGAATCCTATGATGTTAGCCTTGAAGTGGAGGTTATCAGTATCAACTCCTGATTAAAAAAAAAAATTCTAGCCCTGCCCACTGAAAAGGCCTAGACACAGACACCTCAGTAATAATGTGCACACCTCTTGCTCAGAGGTGTTGTTTTCTAAATAATGGTTTTTGCTTTTTTACCCCCAAAAAAGAACTAGGGCTTCTTGAAAAAAGTGACTGGGTCTGCAAAAGTACATGGTGCCTGAAAGCAAATGAATGCTTAAGGACTGCACATGTTGGGGGGACAGAGTTTCAGACGGAGGGAACTCCGACAGGATGAATGTGGGAAAGTTTAGCTATTCAAAGGAATGATGATGTCAGTGGATTTTAACATACTGAGTAAAAGCAAATCCGCTTATCTATAATAGAAGGCCAAGGGAAAATAATTGCCAGTTTGTAAATGCAGAAAAATCACTGTTTTGCAATTCTCAGTGTGGTGATTGATTCAGGATGCTAGAACTAATATCAGGTTAGACTTTGTCAGGAAACAGCATCGTTTCATCAGTCTCAAGGTATCACCACCCTAGAGATCACTTATTGACTACAAAAGGGAACAGGTACCCCAACAGTAGAGAAATACAGCAGACACCTCCTTCATCAGATGCTCTAAATTCACATGACCAATAAGGAGATAAACTGACACAGTGGGACATACAGTCTAGTGTTCTTACCAAAAATGTTTATTGAATATAGAGGGAACAGTTAGACACATACAGATAGTGTAATATTCTATAAGATGATTGGCCTCGAGTCTTCAAAAATAAAGTATCAAAAAGAAAAAAATGGTAGAGAACTATTCTAAATTAAAAGAGACTGAAATGACGTAAGTAAATGCAATCTGTTATCCTTGATTGGATCTTAGACTTGTCTTTAAAAAGGTATAAAGGATAACATTGGGACAATTGGGGAAATTTTAATATGTACTTTGTATTGGATGGTATTATTTTGTCACTAATTAATGTTCTGGGTAAACTAATGGTATTGTAAATTTAGGAAAATGAGCATCTGATCACAAAATAAAAAATCATTATAGGGAAAGTGGGAAAATATAAGGAAAACCTATATGGAAATAACCATTGTTAAAATTTGGTATATTTTCATCCAGTTTACAAAACAAAATTGAGTTTTACCATACCTGGTTTTTACTATTGCTTCTTTTTGCTCCATATCATTGTCCATTCTCCATTTTATTAAATAGACCTCAAAGATACTATTTTAAATGGTTATTTAATACTGTATGTTTTCTTTTTAATTTAAAATCGGTTTTCTGTTTTATGAGATTAATTACTGCTTTTCATCCATTCCAACATACTATCAGTTGTAAAACATTATTATTTCATGTACCACTAAAAAGAAACTATCTTGTCAAATTACGATGCTAGGGTGTTGTTTTTTTTTTGGTCATAACTTTTTTTGTATATGCCTTGTTAGAAAATTATAAGCAAAACAAATTTGGTTAAGGTCTTCCTAGAAATTCTTTGCATCCACTGTCCAACTTTGCTAAATTGTTTTCCAGTTAGGTCGTCAGCACCTGTGTTTCACACCGCGCGCCCACCCCCAGTATCACCATGAAAAGCATTGGATGGTATAGCATTCAGTAGTGCTCCACCATCTTTGAACTTTACACTTTAAGTGGATGAATTGTATGATACGTGAGTTCTATTTCAATAGCTGCTTTTTTTTTTTTAAATGCTCCATTATTATGTCTGGAATTTTCTTCCAAGCTGCAAATTCTAATGTTCCCTGATCTGACAGAAAGTGCCAACAGAGAAGGTGTCAAACAGCCACCAGGACTTCTCAAATGGTCTCTAAATGGTAGTTGATCAAAACATTGAGTGATTGTATTTACCCAGTCATGCCACCGGGAATAACTCCTAAGTTCACTCTTGCATGGGCAGTGATGGGCCACAGCTGCCTAACAGTGCTTGTAACATGCTGTCAGCACCCTGCCTTAGAGATGTAAAAGTGTTGGGGAACAATGTGCCCTAAAGTAGGTGAAATACAATCTTGTCTTTTAAAGTAAAGTTCCTTCATTTTCACTTTATTTATTTTATTCTTTCTTTTGTATTTTGGCTGTGCTGAGTGGCATGGGAATAGTTCCCCAGCCAGGGATCAAACCTGCACCTCCACAGCGAAAGTGCAAGTCCTAACCATTGGGCCACCAGGAAACTCCTATTTTCATTTTTGTATTTATCCAAGTAACAAAAAATACATTATTCATAGGATTGTCTAGTTGGGTCATAAGGCAGGGGGAAAAGCCATTTCTCTGCCTGCTCCCTGCAGGTGACCTCAATCCCTTTAGCTGATAGCATTTACATCTGTACCTCTGGTAACATGTGTATACCACAGTTTTCAGTTTAAGCCTCACCTGTTGACTTTCTAAAGGGGAGATGATTATTTAGGCCTACTCTGCCTTTTCTGGCAAGCCCCACTACACCATCACAGTACCCGTGAGCACTTTGCAGATCCCATGCTCTCAATGTAACTGTTACAGTTGGGGTTAGATCAGTACTCATTCATAATGTTAAAGTTAAAATGACTGCAAAAGCTACCCACAGCTAACCAGTATAACATGTATAACATGTTCTTCCCTGAACAACCTTTTTGTTTTCCTTCGAGTGATCTTTTTTTCTTCTTTGTTTCTCTATACTTACAAATTCAATTGCAGACCCTTCCTTACTCTGTAAATCTCTTTAAGTGCACCCTGGGGTATTTGGAATTTTCTTCTTGTAGAAGTTTCTCCTATAGCCACATGCACTATTCTGTTTGAGATTGTGTGCTTTACGCCTGTTGTATCTAATCTTCTCCCTCCTAGGGACCCTTCCTCTTTGGTAAGGAATACCCTGTTTTCTGGATCCCATGTCTTTCTCTTTCCTAGTCGATTCCCTTGGTTTGATGGAAGCGTGCCTTCCATTTTCCTCCTAAGAACTTTGTGTGATACAGACGTTTTTGAGACTTGACATTTCTAAACATAACTTAGTTTTATATTTACACTTAATTGATTTTTATTTAAGTTAATTGACTTAACTTGGTGGGGAAATTTATTTTTTCCATTAAAGACTTAAGAATTGTAGATAACTTTAGTTTTTTCCTTATTCAGTATATTTTTTTGAGTCACATGGTTAGAATTTTTTATATTTATTTTTAATTGTGGAGTAATTACTTTACAATATTGTGATGGGTTTTGCCATTCATCAGCCTGAGTAGGCCATGCTGCTGCTGCTAATTCGCTTCAGTCATATCCAACTCTGTGTGACCCCATGGATGGCAGCCCACCAGGCTCCCCCGTCCCTGGGATTCTCCAGGCAAGAACACTGGAGTGAGTTGCCATTTCCTTCTCCAGTGCATGAAAGTGGAAAGTGAAAAGTGAAAGTGAAGTCACTCAGTTGTGTCCGACTCTTAGAGACCCCATGGACTGCAGCCTACCAGGCTCCTGCGTCCATGGGATTTTCCAGGCAAGAGTACTGGAGTGGGGTGCCATTGCCTTCTCCATAGGTATACATATATCCCCTCCCTCTCCCGCCCCTCTAGATTGTCGCAGAGCAGCAGCTTTGGGTTCCCTGTGTCACACAGCAAATTCCCACTAGCTATCTGTTTTACATATGGTAATGTGTATGTTTCCATGCTATTCTCTCAAACCATCCCACCCTCTCCTACCCGCACTGTGTCCACAAGCCTGTGCTTTATGTCTGTGTCTCCTTTGCTGCCCTGCATGTAGGATCGTCAATACTGTCTTTCTAGATTCCATATATATGCGTTGTGTGTGTGTGCTAGTCGCTCAGTCGTGTCTGTCTCTTCACGACCCCACGGACTGTAGCCCGCCAGGCTCCTTTGTCCATGGGATTCTCCAGGCAAGAATACTGGAGTGGGTTGCCATTTCCTTCTCCAAAAAGGCTGATGAAAGTGTGTAAAATCAAGATGATAACCGTACTTAACAGCACAGTTGCAATAAAGCATCACTGAGATCATATATATGCGTTAATATATGATATTTGTCTTTCTCTTTCTGATTTACTTCACTCTGTATAATAGACTCTAGGTTTATCCACCTTAATAGAACTGACTTACATGTGTTCCTTTTTATAAGCTGAGTAATAGCAATAACCTCAGATATGCAGATGACACCACCCTTATGGCAGAAAGTGAAGACCTAAAGAGCCTCTTGATGAAAATGAAAGAGGAGAGTGAAAAAGTTGGCTTAAAGCTCAACATTCAGAAAACTAAGATCATGGCATCTGGTCTCATCACTTCATGGCAAATAGATGGGGAAACAGTGGCTGACTTTATTTTTCTGGGCTCCAAAATCACTGCAGATGGTGATACCAACCATGAAATTAAAAGACACTTACTCCTTGAAAGAAAAGTTATGACCAATCTAGACAGCATATTCAAAAGCAGAGAGATTACTTTGCCAACAAAGGTCTGTCTAGTCAAGGCTATGGTTTTTCCAGTATGGATGTGAGAGTTGGACTATAAAGAAAGCTGAGCGCTGAAGAATTGATGCTTTTGAACTGTGGTGTTGGAGAAGACTCTTGAGAGTCCTTTGGACTGCAAGGAGATCCAACCAGTCCATCCTAAAGGAGATCAGTCCTGGGTGTTCATTGGAAGGACTGATGTTAAAGCTGCGACTCTAATACTTTGGCCACCTGATGAGAAGAGCTGACTCATTTGAAAAGACCCTGATGTTGGGAAAGATTGCGGGCAGGAGGAGAAGGGGACAGCAGAGGATGAGATCATTGGATGGCATCACCGACTCGATGGACATGGGTTTGGGTGGACTCCGGGAGTTGGTGATGGACAGGGAGGCCTGGCATGCTGTTGTTCGTGGGGTCCCAAAGAGTTGGGCGCGACTAAGCGACTGAACTGAACTGATTACTCCGTTGTGTGTGTGTACTGCAGCTTCCTTCTCCATTCGTCTGTCATTGGACATCTGGGTTGCTTCCGTGTCCTAGCTATTGTAAATAGTGCTGCAGTGAACATTGGGGTACGTGTATCTTTTTCATTTATGATTTCCTCAGGGTATATGCCCAGTAGTGGGATTGCTGGGTCACATGGTAGTTTTATTCCTAACTTTTAAAGGAATGTCTACTGTTTTCCATAGTGGCTTTATCAGTTTGCATTCCCACCACAGTGTAAGAGGGTTCCCTTTTCTCCACACCTCTCCGGCATTTCTTGTTTGTAGACTTTTTGATGATGGCCATTTGATCAGTATGGGATGATCCCTCATTGTAGTTTTGATTTGCATTTCTCTAGTCATGAGTGATGCTGAGCATCTTTTCATGTGTTTAGCCATCGCATGTCTTCTTTGGAGAGATGTCTGTTCAGGTCTTCTGTCCACTTTTTGATTGGGTTGTTTGCTTTTCTGGTATTGAGCTGCATGAGCTGCTTGTATATTTTGGAGATGAATTCTTTGTCAGTTGTTTCATTTGCTTTTATTTTCTCGCATTCTGAGGGTTGTCATTTCACCTTGCTAATATTTTCCTTCATTGTTTTCCTTCACTTAAAGCTTTTAAGTAGGTCCCATTTGTTTTTGTTTTTATTTCCATTACTCTAGGAGGTAGATCATAGAGGATCTTGCTGTGATTTACATCAGAGAGTGTTCTGCCTGTGTTTCCCTCTAAGAGTTTCGGGTCATACATTTAGGTCTTTAATCCATTTTGAGTTTATTTTTGTATATGGTATTAAGAAGTGTTCTAACTTCATTCTTTTACATGTAGCTGTCCATTTTTCCTAGCACCACTTGTTGAAGAGTCTGTCTTTTCTCTATTGTAAATTTTTGCCTCCTTTGTCAAAGACAAGGTGTCTATGGGTGCATGGATTTATCTTCGGGCTTTCTATCTTGTTCCGTAGGTCTATATTTCTGTTTTTGTGCCAGTACCATACTGTCTTCATGACTGTGGCTTTGTAGTTTAATCTGAAGTCAAGAAGGTTGATTCCTCCAGTTCCATTCTTCTTTCTCAAGATTACTTTGGTTTTTGGGGGTCTTTTGTGTTTCCATACAAATTATGAAATTATTTGTTCTACTTTTGTGAAAAAATACTGTAGGTAGTTTAATAGGGATTGCATTGAATTTGTAGGTTGCTTTGGTTATAAGTCATTTTCACTATATTGATTCTTCCAGTCCAGGAATGAATGTAGTATATCTCCATCTGTTTGCACTGTCTGATTTCTTTCATCAGCATCTTATAGCTTTCTGCATGTAGGCCTTTTGTCTCTTTAGGTAAATTTATTCCTAAATATTTTATTCTTCTTGTTGCCATGGTGAATGGGATTGTTTTGATTTACAAAAAGAAAAATCTTTTTGATTTTTCATTGTTAGTGTGTAGGAATGCAGTGGATTTGTGTAGGAATGCAATGGATTTGTGTATTAATTTAATATCTTGTGACTTTACTATTTTCATTGCATTTGCAATACTGTAATACTGTATTCATTCATACTTTAGTGATTTTCTGGTGACATCTTTAGGGTTTTCTATATAGAGAATCAAGTCATCTGCAAACAGTGAGAGTTTTACTTCTTCTTTTCCAATCTGGATTCCTTTAATTTCTTTTTCTCTGATTGCTGTGGCTAGGACTTCCAAAATTATGTTGAATAATAGTGGGGAGAGTGGGCAGCCTTGTATTGTTCCTGATTTTAGAGGAAATGCTTTCGGTTTTTCGCCAATGAGGATAATGTTTGCTTTGGGTTTGTCATACCTTTATTATGTGAGGTATGTTGCTTCTATGTCTGTTTCTGGAGAGTTTTTTTTAAAATCATAAGTAAATGTTGAATTTTGTCAAAGGCTTTCTCTGCATCTATTGAGATGATCGTATGGTTCTTATTTTTCAATTTGTATCACATTGATTGATTTGCATATATTGGAAAATCCTTACATCCCTGGAATAAAAACCACTTGATCATGATGTATGATCTTTTTAATGTATTGTTGGGTTCTGTTTGCTATAATTTTGTTGAGGATTTTTGCATCTATGTTCATCAGTGATGTTGGCCTATAATTTTCTTTCTTTGTGGCATCTTTGTCTGTTTTTTTGGTATCAGGGTGATAGTGGCCTCGTAGATGGATTTGAGAATTTTCCTTCCTCTGCAATTTTATGGAAGAGTTGAGCAGGACAGGTGTTAGCTCTTCTCTAAACTTTTGGTGGAATTTGCCTGTGAAGCTTTTTGGCCCTGGTCTTTTGTTTGTTGGAAGATTTTTTTATTACAGTTTCAATTTCTGTGCTTGTGATTGGTCTGTTCATATTTTCTGTTTCTTCCTGGTTCCGTTTTGGAAGGTTATACTTTTCTAAGAATTTGTCCATATCTTCCAAGTTGTCCATTTTATTGGCATATAGTTGTTCGTAGTAGTCTCGTATGATCCTTGGTTAGGAGAATTTTAATAGTAGGGACAGTGTATTAAAGTCTCCATCCCATCATGACCCCATCTGACAAGTTCCTGCTGATGTTATCATTGTTTTTTGACCTAAGTGTCTTTCCAGGATTTCTTTATGCATATGTGGAACTATGTGTTTTGTTTTGTCTTCTTACTGCTTTTACACAAATGGTGGTGTGTTCTATGCACTGTTCTGTATCTTGATGTTTTCCTTAATAATGTTTCTCAGAGACATGTCCATGTCAGTATCTGGAGAGTTTCTTTTTAAAAAATAACTGCATAGTATTGCATTGGATGAATTTATGTAACTGTTTCCTTGTTGATGGATATTTAGATTATTTCCATCCCTTTGTTATAATAAACAGTGCTTCCATGAATAATCTTATAGACATTTTTTTCATGCATGAAAGTGAATCTGTAGGATATATCCTTAGGAGTGGAATTGTTGGCTCAAAGGACATACACATATGTTTGCAACTTTGATAGATATTTTCAAATTGCTTTCCAAAGGAGTTTTTCCAGTTATACTGCTACAAGTCTCACAGATATACACTACTGACAGATTTGGGAGGGTGCCTATCTTTTTAAGAAACAGACAGGATAGTTTAAATTTCTGGTTTTCTGTGTGAGTGATGTTGATGTCTTTTCATGTATTTAACAGCTCATTTTCCCTTTTTGTGAATTGTCTCTTCCGGTCCTTCGCTCTTTTTACTGTTTCACTGTTGGACTTCTGATCTTTTCTCTGGTTGATCTGTAAGAGATTATGTTTTATATATTTTTTTCCAATTTGTGGTTTTAATTTTTCCTATAGTTTTTATGTCAGAAAGTGTTGTTATTATTTGGTTAAATTTAGCAATCCATTAAAGGTATTTCTGGCTTCTGGTTGTTGAAGAGCCTGATCCTAGGCCTTGTCTATCCATCCTTTATATAGTAGTTTCCATCTGCTAATTCCAAACTCCCACTGCATCCCTTCACCATCTCCCCTCCCCCTTGGCACACAGAAGTCTGTTCTGTTTGTCTGTGAGTCTGTTTCCATTTCATGGATAAATTCATGTATGCCATATTTTAGATGTCACATATGTGATATCATGTGACATTTTTCTCTTTCTGGCTTCACTTAGTATGATAACCTCTGTGTCCATCCATGTTGCTGCAGATGCCATTCTTTCATTCTTTTTTACATTTGAGAAGGCTTTCTTGCATTTCTAAAAAGTAGTTTTATCATCCAAGTGTTTGTCCCTGGAGACTATAGTCCTACACTTGCTTTGAAAAGTATTTGAGAGGTCTTTCACGTCTCTGTTTTAATGTATAGATCACGTCTCCATTCCTTCTATTGAAGAACTGGACCACTTGACCTTTAGGGTTTTCCACTGTGACTTTTGCTGATTGCACAGTCATTGTGCAGCTCAGTAGCCCCTCTGTGTTCATCACCTTGTTTAAAAACGGCTTTATTGAAGTATAACTGACATACAGTAACTGCACATATCTAATGTGTACAGTTTGGTACCTTTTGCCATGTATCTATACCCATGAAACACCACCAGCATCATGGGAGAGTAAACACATTTATTACCCCGAAAGTTCCCTGTGGCCCTCTGTAATTTCTCCCTTCTCCCACTCCTGTCTCCTCAGCAAGTAGTATCTGCTTTCTGTCATTCTAGGTGAGTTTGTGTTTTCTGAGATTTTATGCAAATGGAATCATGCAGCATGCATTCTGGTTTTTGCCTGGCCTCTCCCACTCAGCATAGTTATTTTGAGACTCGTCTGTATTGTTGCGTGTATTGATAGCTCCTCCTTTTTATTGCTCAGTAGTGATCCACGGCATGGGTCTCCCACTATTGTTTATCCATTCACTCATTGATTGAAATCTGGATTGTTTCCAGTTTTGTGTCCTTTGCCTTTCTTGCAAATTGGCAGCTGGATCCAGAGATTGGCAGACTCAGGTTCAGCCTGTAGAAGCCACAGAATGTCGGTTCCTCTCCCGCTGTGACATCACAGCCATAGATGCTTAGTGCCAGCAGCTGTTAATTCATGGGCGGAGTTTCAGGTCTACAATTTATTTTTCATTTACAAATTGGAACACTTTAAAGAGCTGCTTCCCCTCATCTTCTACTTGGTTACCCAGTGGTACGCCTCATATAAGGCAGCATAAATCCTGTATTTTTTCCCTTAATTCACCTGTTTTCAAGGGATCCCTTCTATCCCTTAATTCTTGGTATAAAATTTGTTTTCTCTTGGGAAACTGGTTATCTCTTCTCTTCTGTTATCAGTTTCGAAATTTCTGATGTATCTCAGCACAGGTCTATTTTCTTCCATCAAGGTGGAAGGTTTTCAGTCTTGAAAAGCTTTCAGTTCTAGAAAATGGTACACCTTTTTCTTCCTTGATTCCCTTCTTTCCAGTTTATTCTCTTTCTGTGACTCCTATTGTTCAGATTTCCCACCTGCTGGATTGGTTTTCTATTTTCTTATCCTTTATCTTTTTGTTCTACATTTTCTGGGAAATTTCCTGAACTTTATTTTCTAACTCTACAGTTCCGCTTATCATTTCTGCCATCAGACTTTTATCTTCCAGGAGTGATTTCTTTTCTGTGGTGGTGGTTGGAAATAGCTTCCTCTTTTTTTTTTTTTTCGCGAATGCAGTACCTTCTTCCTAAAAACAATGAGTTTTTAAATAATGTTTTCTTCTAGCACTGTGTCTCTTTTCTACAAGTTATCTTTTTTTCTGCTTGTGGGTTTGACTTTTCATTGTAGAGATTTTCTTCGAATGTCTGAGAATCTGTGGATGTCTGGTCATACTTACGAGTAGAGCATAATCTGGAAGTTTCCTCAAGTGTCAGTGTCTTCACTTTTTTCCTGGATTGATCCCTAGAGAAGGATGTTTGGATCTTCATGTTTTGTCAAAATGGTATTCTTGCAATCTATGTGGGGAAAAGAAGGCTGGGGAGGTCTCAACTTTTAATGTGCATAGTTTTACTCAGAGTCTGTTTTCAGCCTGGTAGCCCTTCATCTTCAACTCTTGCCATAGTCTAGAGACTCTGTGTTCCCCGTGCCAGAGAACACCTCCATTCTTATTCCACAGTTTGGGAGAGACTGTTACCTGTTGCATTGTATTGGGGAAGGAATCTCGGATCTGTTTATTTCATTTGCAGGTAATCCTCTTATTTTTAGCCCCATCTTTGCATCCCTTTTCAAAGCTACCTGGGCCAACAATTCCTAAGCCTTTGGGGGGCCCTGAAGTATAAATTGAATTGCCACTGTGCTTTCTCTGTTGCTGGCATTCTTCAGTCTATTATCAGTATATATGACTCATCTGAAGATTTGATTAAAAATGCTGATTGATTCAACAGCTCCAAGTTGGAGCCTGAGATTCTGTATTTATAATAAGCTCCTTGCTGCTGTTGTTTAGTTGCTAAGTCATGTCTGACTCTTCGCAACGCTGTAGACTGTAGCCCGCCAGGCTCCTCTGTCCATGGTATTTCCTAGGCAAGAGTACTGGAGTTGCCATTTTCTTCTCCAAGGAATCTTCCCAACCCAGGGATTGAACCTGAGTCTCCTGCTTGGCGGGCAGATTCTGTTCAGTTAAGCCACCTAGGAAGCCCATAGCAAGCTCCAAGGTGATGCTTATGTTCCTGTTTTCTTGGAAAGGAAAGAAACAGCTTCATTGGAGGTTGTATCCTAATTTATATAGTGAATTTCCTATTGCTGAATATTTAAATTAATTCTAGATTTTTACTTTTAAATTTAACACTGTGAGATGAAAGCGTTAAAAATAAATAAAACATACCCATTTCCATGTTTGGTTTGAATTTTGAAAGATGTATATTAACTTGTTGAACTACCATCTCAATCCAAATAAATTACATTTCCATCTCTACGAAAAAGTTCCCTGGTGCCTCTGCCCCAGCCTGGTCCTAGGTTTCTACTGATGGTCTGTCTGACCCTATAGATTAGTTCTGCTGTTCTATAATTCCATATACTTGGAATTATACAGTCTGTACTATTTTGTGTTAGGATGTTTTCCTTCAGCATGTTTTCTCAATTCATCCCTGTGTAGCATGTATCAGTACTTTACTCCTTTTCGTTGCTGGAAAGTATTCTGCTGTCTGTCTATTCTACTACTATTCTATTTCCTATCCATAAGAAGTACATTCTGTGGGTATACTACTGTTTAGGTGGTGCTAGTGTTGAAGAATCCACCTGCCAGTGCAGGAGACAGAAAGACTCGGGTTCGATCCCTGGGTCTTGCCTGGAGAATCCTGTGGACAGAGGAGGAGCCTGATGGGCTGTGGTCCATAGAGTTGCAAAGAGTCAGCCATCACTGAAGTGGCTTAACACACAGTTTATTTATCCATTCTCCTGTTGGTGGACGTGTGGTGTGGCTTTTGGAGCCATGGTGAATCAAGCTGCCACACACGTTTGTGTCTAAGTCTTTTTTTGTGGACATACATCTTCATTTTTCTTGGGTAAATACCTAGGAGGAGGATTATTGGATAAGTAATCAAATGTTAACATTGTTAAGAAATCTGCAAACTGTGTAAGCACTTTCAGGTTGTTCTGCATCCTCCTCAACCCACATAGTGTCAGTCCTTAAATTTTAGCTCCTCTAGTGGGTCTGCAACAGTACCTCACGTGGTCTTTGTTTCCTGAACATGTCTGTTCAGATCTTTCGCCCATTTTTTGAAAGGCTAATTATCTTAGAGTTATAAGAATCTGTTTTTACTCTGGGTCTAAGTCATTGATAACTCTGAATATCATCTCACTGTAAAGTCTGTAGCTCTTGTTTTTCTTAACTATGCTTTTAAAGAGAAGTAAATATTTGCTTTTTAACTGAGTCCAATTTATCAGCCTGTGTGTGTGCGTGAGCACGTGTGCACATGCTGAGAAAGCTGTGGCCGCTGCAGTGGATGTCCAGTTGTTTTTCAGTCACTAGGTCGTGTCCAGCTCTTTGTGGCCCTATGAGCTGCAGTGTACTAGGCTTCCCTGCCCTTCACTGTCTCCTGGAGTTGGCCCAAACCATTGAGCCCATTGAGTCAATGATGCCATCCAACCATCTCATCTTCTGTCGTCCCCTTCTCCTGCCTTCAGTCTTTCCCAATATCAGAGTCTTTTCCAGTCAGTCAGCTCTTCACGTCAGGTGGCCAAAGTACTGGAGTTTCAGCATCAGTCCTTCCAATGAATATTCAGGGTTGATTTCCTTTAGGATTGACTGGTTGGATCTCCTTGTTGTCCAAGGGACTCTCAAGGGTCTTCTCCAACACCACAGTTCAAAAGCATCACTTCATCGGTGCTCTGCCTTGGTCCAGTCCTCACATCCATACATGACCACTGGAAAAACCATAGCTTTGACTATTCAGGACATTTGTCAGCAAAGTGATGTCTCTGCTATTTAATATACTGTCTAGGTTTGTCATAGCTTTTCTTCTAAGGAGCAAAAGGCTTTTAATTTCATGGCTATAGTCACTGTCCACAGTGATTTTGGAGTCCAAGAAAATAAAGTCTGTCACTGTTTCCACTTTTCCCCCATCTATATGACATGAAGTAATGGGACCAGATGCCATGATTTTAGTTTTTTGAATGTTGAGTTTTAAGCCAGCATTTTCACTCTCCTCTTTCACCCTCATCAAGAGGCTCTTTAGTTCCTCTTCGCTTTCTGCCATTAGAGTGATATCATTGTATCTGAGTGTTGGTATTTCTTTCCACAGTCTTGATTCCAGCTTGTCATTCATCCAGTCCAGCGTTTCTCATGATGTACTCTGCATGTAAGTTAAATAAGCAGGGTGACAATATACAGCCTTGACGTACTCCTTGCCCAGTTTGGAGCCAGTGCATTGTTCCATATCCTGACTGTTGCTTCTTGACCTACATACAGGTTTCACAGGAGACAGTTGAGGTGGTCTGATATTCCCATCTCTAGGAATTTTCCACAGTTTGTTGTGATATACCCAGTCAGAGGCTTTAGTGGAGTCAGTGAAGCAGAAGTAGATATTTTTCTGAAATTTTCTTATTTCTATGATCCAGCAGATGTTGGCAATTTGATCTCTGATTTCTCTACCTTTTCTAAATCCACCTTGAACATCTGGAAGTTCTTGGTTCATATACTGTTGAAGCCTAGCTTGAAGGACTTTGAGCATTACCTTGCTAGCACGTGAAATGAGCGCAATTGTATGGTACTTTGAACATTCTTTGGCATTGCCCTTCTTTGGAATTGGAGTGAAAGCTGCCCTTTTTCAGTCCTGCAGCTACTGCTGAGTTTTCCAAATTTGCTGGCATATTGAGTGCAACACTTAACAGCATCATCTTTTAGGATTTGAAATAGCTCAGCTGAAATTCCATCACCTCCACTAGCTTTGGGTCCCCCCTGCCCAATTCTTATTTATCTGAAATGCAACTTTATTTGGAAATAGGTTTTTGCAGATGTGATGAAGATAAGGTCATACCAGAATAAGGAGGGCCCTGAATACAGTGACCAGGGTGCTTACAAGAAGAGGGGAGGACACACAGAGACAACACAGGGGAGAAGCCTGGGTAAAGATGGAGGCAGAGACAGGTGTCACGCTGGCGCAAGCCAGGGAGAGCCGTGAGTCTCCAGATACTGCCAGAGGCAGGGGAGGACGCTTCTCTAGAGCTGTAAGGAAGCACGGCTGTGCTGAGACCTTGACTTCAGATTTCTGGCCCCCAGAACTGTGAGAAAATTAATTTCTGTTGTTTTGACTACCCAGTGGTAATTTTTTATGGCAGCCCTTGGAAGCTAGTACACCTACTGGGATCACAAAGATCTTCTGTTTTTTTCTACAAATTTCAGCTTCACTTCTACATTTAGTCTTATGATCCATTTGGAGTTTATTTTTGTGGATATGGATATATCCATATGGATATCCATTTTCCAGCACCACTTTTAGAAAATACTATCCTTCCCCTTCTTAATTAACTTGTCCTTTTGTTGAGAATCAACTGACCATAAATGTGTGAGTCTACTGGATTCTTTTCTGGTCCATTGATTTATAGAACTATCCTTACAGAAATGCTGCTCAGTTGTGGCCGACTCTGTGCGACCCCATGGACTGTAGCCCTCCAGGCTTCTCTGTCCATGGAATTTTCCAGGGGAGAATACTGGAGTGGGTTGCCATTTCCTACTCCAAGGAATCTTTCCAACCCAGAGATCGAACCTGTGTCTCTTGTGTCTCCTGCATTGGTAGGTGGATTCTTTACCACTGGGAATCCTATCCTTCTGCTGCTGCTGCTAAGTCGCTTCAGTCGTCTCCGACTCTGTACGACCCCATAGATGGCAGCCCACCAGGCTCCTCTGTCTCTTGGAGTCTCCAGGCAAGAATGCTGGAGTGGATTGCCATTTCCTTCTCCAATGCATGCATGCATGCTAAGTCACTTCAGTCGTGTCTGACTGTGTGTGACCCTGTGGACAGCAGCCCACCAGGCTCCTCTGTCCACGGGATTCTCCAGGCAAGAATACTGGAGTGGGTTGCCATTTTCTTCTCCCCCTTATGCTAATACTCCCTCTTTATTTCTGTACCTTTATAACAGTTCTTAAGATCAGATAATGTAAGTTCACTAACTTTGTTCTTAAAAATTATTTTGGCCCTGTTGGGTCCTTTACATTTCCATATAAGTTGTAGAATCAGCTTGCCAATTTCTACAAAATACTTGCTGAGTCTTACAGTCCGTCATAAACATCTTCATTGATTTAGATCTTTAATTTCTTTCTGCAGTATCTTTATTTATAAGCATAAAGGGCTTTTAACATTATATGTGACACAGACAAAATTATTTGTCAATACATTTTTGAGGAATTTAACATGTTCTGATTCCTTCCACTGCCAGTCACCATAGTTCCTCCAGTGTTTGAGTCATACTCTTCAAGAGAGCCCTTTTAAAAAGAACTTCTGCTCAGTTCATAGTTGTCAGTCCAGAATTCTTTGAGGTCACCTTCTTTGATCTCCAGTGGGATATGGACACACTTCAAAAATTCCCCACCTGTAACCTTTGGGATCCAGTTTTCTCAAGCAGTTTATCTTAGGACCGTGTTTAGGGTCAGAGGAGACAGATCTGATTGGTTCTTAATTTTGCACACCCTCTAAACATGCATAAAGTTGAAGTCATATTCACTCCTAAGCTGTCACATCCTAGGACAGACCACTGAGCTATGCCATTACCTTTTGAAGTATAGACGTTGTGTTCTCAAGATGAAAAGTCTTAAAAAGTAAGCCATCCTTGTTTCATGTCAACGCTAAAATTAGAGAACTAAATCAATATAATCATTTCCCTCATAGTTTATGCTTTTAAATTATCAGTTCTATAATCCTGGAAGCAACCTTTGTGTATATCAGAACCCACGTTACTTGAATCTGCTTTAGGTATCATGTTCCTTTTTATCTGTATCAAAATTGATGCTAAACAGTGAGTTCTGAGTTGCAAAAGAGGATTTAGATTTGTACCTGTCTATAAGTTTTTGTCCACAAATGATACAAAAGCATACACAAGTGCTAATTCTGAGTGTTTAAAATATTCAGAATACTGTGCTTGCATGTGGTTTGTTAAACTTAGCCCTACATTTTTCATATTTTTAATGCTATGGCAAATGTGATTTTGTTCTCCAGTATCACTGGTATATAGAAATTGATTTTAAAAAATTAATCTGCAGCCTTGCTAAATTCACTTATTTTAGTAGCTCTTACTGCAGACTTTCTAAGTAATGATCATATCACTCATGATTAAAGACAGCTTTACTTCTTTCCTATATACATACCTTTTATTTCTTCTTAATGACTTCCTGTGTTAGCTAAAACCTCTAATGAAATGTTGAGGCGGGTTGGAGGGTGGACATCCTTGCATGGCTCCTGATTGTAGGGGGAAAAGCATGACTTTTTCAGCATTTGGGTTTTTCATTGATGCTTTTTATCTGGTTGGGAAGTTGCCTTCTCTTTGTTTTTGTGAGAGTGTTTTTTTATCATGTTGGGTTTTGTTAAGTGTTTTTTCTATATCTCTTCAGATGATCATATAGCTTTTCTCCGTTATTCTGTTAACATGATGAATTACATTGATTTTCTAGTGTTGGAAGATTGTATTAGCTATGATGTATTAGATTATATTGTTATTTTTGTATATTAATGAATTTAATTTCATAGCATATGTTTTGTTAAGGTTTTTTGCCTCGTATTCTTGAGGGATGATGCTTTGTAACTCAGTTTTCTTGAAGTGTCTTTGTTTTGGTCTTGGAAGGTGTTTCTCTCTTCTGTTCTCCTTGTCTGGTATTTCTTCCTTAAATGTTTGGCAGAATTCATCTGTGCAAGCATCTGAGCCTAAGATTTTCTTTGTGGGAAGGTTTTAAAGTACGAAATCAATTTCTTTAATAGGAATTTTAAACATGTGTTTATCTATATTTTTGGCCAGGTTGGGTCTTCGTCGCTGCACAGGCTCTTCTCTAGTGGCAGCACGTGGGGGCTGCTCTCTAGTCGTGGCGCAAGGGCTGCATCACGGCGCTTCTCTTGTTGCCAGCATCAGGCTCTAGAACACCTGGGCTCCGCAGCTGCCGCTGAGCGCACTGCTGATTGGGCTTCAGTCGCTACGGCTCCTGTGCTCTGGAGCTTGCTGCTCGGCACGTGGGATCTTCCCAGATCAGGGATTGAACTCGTGTCTCCTGCACTGACAGGTGAATTCTTTACCACTGAGCCAGCAGGGAAGCCCCATGAGCCTTATTTTTTTAAGGGATCTTTTTGAATGAGTTTTGGTAGTTCATGTCTTTCCAGAAATTTGTCTGTTTCATCACAGTTGCCTCATTTATTGGAATAAACTTATTCTAAATAGTCCCCTATTATCTTTATAATGTTTGTAGGGTCTGTACTGAGACCCTCTTTTTCCTAATTTTCCTAAGTTTCTTTCTCAGTTTGGTTGGAGGTTTACAGTTTTATTGTTTTGTGTTTTTTTGTTTCAAAGAACCAGTTTTGACTGTTTTTTTCTGTTGTGTTTTAAAATTTCTGTTGTTTTCTGCTCTTTCTTATAGCCTTCCCTTAGTTGCTTTGGGATTTACTCTACTCTTTTTTTTTTTGGCCACACTGTGAACCACGTGACATCTTAGTTCCCTGACCAGGGGTTGAACCTAGACCCTCAGCAGTAAGAATGCAGAGTCCTAATCACTGGACTCCAGGGGATTCCCTTACTTTTCTTTTCCTTAAGGTGAAAATTTGGGTCACTGAATCAAGACCTTCTCTTCCAATATAGGCAAATATAAGAATGTCAGAACAATATAGTGCAAAAGCAATTAGTTTAGTGGAAATTAAAACTGAATTTTGGTTTTCCTGATTTTCTTATATTTGCAGTGCTGCTTTTCAAAATTCTTTTTTCTACTATAGATTTATAAGTTCTGATAATATAAATAATACATGCTATTCCTTAAGGAAATGTTAAAGGTCCAGAGAATTACAAGGCATTTTAAGTGTCAGGATAGGCCATAACATATAATCACAAATCCTTCCAGCTTGATATAACAAACTGTCTTCTTGCTTACACTGTCCATCCATTCTGAATCCCTGGGGGCTTTGCTGCTCTGCCGCACACAGTCACGCAAGCACCCAGGTTGACAGGTCCCACTGTGTTGAGCTACACCGTCTGGAATACATGCCGTTGATTCCCTGTGGCAAAAAGAGTACCCTGAGGGACTCTGCTCCGCTCCTGTGGGTACCAGTAATCTACATAGTCACTCTTACTTGGAAAGTTCATTCACATAAATTAGATCCCCTTCTACATTTCCAGTTGTGAGATGAGCCATAATTGTGGCTTCCTGAAGAGTTTTAAAGTCAGACCCAAGGTTGAACTTCAAGCTTCAACACTTAACAGTCACGTATCCTGGGGAACGTGCTGGTTAACCCCCGAGCATTTCCTCATAGGAAAAAAATGCCTACTTTTCATGATGCTTGTAGGGGTTAGAAAAAAAGTATGTGAAAATGCTGGACAAGGTGTAATACATTATTTCTCCCACAGGCTTTCTTCATTCAGGAGGTTCAGCAAATCCAGCTACAGGCTAATCTCATTTTCTGTGTAACAGTAGACCAGAATGTTAGCTGTGCTCATCTTCCCATCCTGTTAATGAAGACGGTTTTGTTAAATTTTTCTGTGATTGCGTAACACAGCCACTTGATTGTAATAATGCTATGAAGTTATGTATCTTTTTTGTTTTACTCTCAAACTTTCATTAATGTGCAGCAGACTTTACAAAAGCTACATGTGTGATATTGCAGCTGATTTTTATAGATGAGAATTCAGCTGCCTGCTATTGAGCCAGATACTGACTGAAGTTATTTGTGAAATGAGAAAGAGTGCAACTGTGCTCACTCAGTTTTTTTGTTTGGGAAAAGAGAGTAATTTTTCACTTAAAAAAAATGTTATGTTAACATGGAACAAGTGCCAAAGGTCCTGAAACAAAACAATTTGAGAACTGCTAGTTAGGCTCTGAACCAGTGGGTGAAGACTGCCGTGAGAGCAGGATTCTTGTTATCCGCACTTGTATCTCAGGGTCTTTGGTGACTTCATCCAAGTATCAGGGTCTCCCGGCAATGATACAGAACCTGCCTGCCACTGCAGGAGACCCAGGAGACTCAGGTTCTCTTCCTAGGCCAGGAAGATCCCCTGGAGGAAGAAATGGAAACCCACTCCAGTATTCTTGGAGAATCCCATGGACAGAGGAGCCTGGCGGGCTACAGTCCATGATGTCTCAGAGTTGGACATGCAGAAAGAAAAACACAAATACGGCATATTAATGCATACTGCTGCTGCTAAGTCACTTCAGTCGTGTCCGACTCTGTGTGACCCCATAGACAGCAGCCCACCAGGCTCCCCCATCCCTGGGATTCTCCAGGCAAGAACACTGGAGTGGGTTGCCATTTCCTTCTCCAATGCATGAAAGTGAAAAGTGAAAGTGAAGTCGCTCAGTCATGTCCGACTGTTCGTGACCCCATGGACTGCAGCCTACCAGGCTCCTCTGTCCATGGGATTTTCCAGGCAAGAGTACTGGAGTGGGGTGCCATCGCCTTCTCCGATATTAACGCATACATATGGAATTTAGAAAGATAGTAACGATGACCTTATATACGAGACAGCAAAAGAGACACAGATATAAAGAACAGACTTTTGGACTCTATGGGAGGAGCTGAGGGTGGGATGATTTGAGAGAATAGCATTGAAACATGTCTGTTACCATATGTGGAATAGATCGCCAGTCCAGGTTCAATGCATGAAACGGGGCGCTCAAAGCCGGTGCACTGGGATGACCCTGAGAGATGGGATGGGGAGGGAGGTGGGAGGAGGCTCAGGATGGGCGACACATGTCCACCCATGGCCGATTCATGTGAATGTATGGCAAAAACCACTACAATATTGTAAAGTAATTAGCCTCCAATTAAAATAATTTTAAAAAAATTTAAAAATCAGAGGTGACTGAGCACATGTGTGCACATACACCCACACACACACATATAATCTAAGTATCTTAGATTATATCTTTTATTATTAGATAATAATAGATTATTATAATTATTATCTATAATAAATAATAAATAGGTTATTTATTTATTAGATCTCTTTTCTTCCTTTTGCTGGAAAAAAGATTATAAACAATTAGTTACTTGCTCTAATCCCACAAATAGTTTTTCTAAGCAGAGATCTGAAGGCAGTTGCACTGAGCTGCAATTATGTAGATGGCTATTAATGGTGGTTATTTTTGTTTTCATTCACACACAGCTTATTTGCATGGCGTTTTGGTGTGCCAGGAACCAAAAATAAGATAATTAAAGGCAGTGAAACTGAAGTAAAATAGGAAGATCATCAGCCAAGAAGGGCCTATTGGAGGAAGCAGAGTAAGTATAGTGTGTCATTAAGAATTTGTTGGGTTGTATTAACACATGGAAAAGCAGAGACTGGGTCAGTGAAAAGAAATAATGTTTTATTTCTTTCAGGATTAACAGTAATTGTTAATTGTAATTGTAAACAGTAATTTCTTTCTCTCAGTATTAACACTAGTACTTCTAAACTGGCCAGATCACACAGCAAGCCCAAAGATGCCTTGAAAAGGCCGTGCACGTTAACTTCTTAGGTTGTGTATAAGTAGTCTAAAACATCATGCAGGAAAGGATTGTATCTTAATAAATCTCTGAATCCTAGTAGTCAAGGGAAGACTGGGGACAGGTAACCTATCAAAGGACTTTCGTCCAACAAAATATTGCAATTTTAAATACTTTCAGTGGTTTCTGGGGGACGTGGGGTATAACATTTTCACCTAAGAAAGTTTTGGTTTCCACATCATTTTCCAACATACTTCTCTTTAACTGCTAAAAAGCAATAAAAATTGCCTCAATTGCCTGTCTTCCCTGGGTCTTGTTTTTCTTGCCTCTGAAGTTTCTTCCAGCTCTGTGATTCTCTTACATATGCCATTTTAAACTTGTCTTCTCTCTTCCAGTCTTCTCTTGAAGAGGTTCCTGGTTTGTGACTCCTTGGCTGGGGCTGCCCCCGCCCCCTTCCTCTTCTCTGACCCTCCTTAGCCCCTGGGAGACACTCAGGGTTACTTGCCTGCTGTAGGGACCTGTCTTTCTCAAGCAGCTCCCCTCAGAGAGTTAGTGGTGAAGTGGAAACTTGCCACACATTCCTTGGATGTTTCCTACTTACACACGATTCCTTAGCCTTACTTTCTGAATTTTGGATAGGAGTTATAAAGGATACAGTCATTTTATACTGATGATTCTTTCTTTTAATCCTAAACATACTTTTTATTTATTTATTTTTTTAACCCCGCCCCCTAAACATACATTTTAAAAGTAGATCTTTATAAACCCATACCATTTCCCTTCCCCTCCCCCATTCCCAACATCTGCCATTTAAAACTAAGCCAGTTCTTTCCTTGGCACAAGGAGGATTTCATATGGTCTTATCATTCCACCCAGGTTTCTTTACCCAAAGCCAGTAGCATTCATCATGGTGGTAGCCATGATTCTGTGCCCTGGTGTATCAAATCTGGAATGGAACTTTTTTGAGAGGGTAAAGTTTATAGTGTATTTTGAGTATAGTTTAAAAAAAAATTGAGCATACACCCAGAACTTGTTTGATTTGTTCTTTTATAACGTATAGTTATGGAAATAGGTATTGGGTGATTTTTATAGTTATCTTTACATATATACATGTGTGTGTAAATAGGTACATTATTTGTGTGCCTTAATGACAAGGTAGATTTATATCCATGAGAGTATGTTAAAGACAGAATTATCCATGATCCTTGTTAGAGAACAGTGAGGCAGACTTTAAGACCATGGCGATAGGCACGGGCACCACAATACTGGGGTTTTGCAGTCGGGTGTGGAGACTGGACTCAAGCTCAAATGCAGTAGAAGTGGGAATTTACAGCCAAAGAAGAAGGTAGGGGTCTGTGAATGGACTACTACCCAGGAAAACAGCAGTAGTGAGAGGGATTCTGGTTAAACTGACATCAGAATTCTTGCTGAAGGCAGGTCAAGGTGGTTAAACATCACCTGAAGTATAGTGAGGATGAGGAACCTGATCAGACATAGAGGGGGAGAGATTCTGGCTAAACCAACTAAGTAATATTCTTGCTAAAACTGGGTAATGTAAAGACAAATATAAAAGCTTAGAAGTTGGCCTAGTTGAGAAGAATTGAGAGACACTGTCAAATTACAGCTGATTTTGTCAACAGAACTAGTGACCAGCCCTCTCCCATACCAATTTCTTTTCTTTACCCTCAGACAGGATCCTCATAGCTTCCTTGAAATTGTGTTACCTGTTTCTAGGCAATTTTTTTTTTCACTTCTTATACTTGATACTCCCTTATTTTTTTTTTCCTTAAAGTTTGAGAAATTCAGAAAAACCTGTAAGTGGAATACTATATTAATAACTTAATGTGTACCTTTTTACTTTTTCTGTACATGTATAATATCTTTAAAAAAAAACATGAAGAATTGCTAGGTAAGTGCAAAGGAACAGGAATGGAGCTTGAACAGCTTTACAAGCAGGAAACAGCAATGATGAAAGAGGAAGTTCAAAGAGGAAGAAATCAGGAAAGGATGGAAGAAAAAGAAGGAAATTCAAGAAACATCCTAAAGACAAAAGGCACAGTTGACCCAAAGTTGTTTCTGCAAGACTGTTCTACCACTGTGTATAACAGCAAGGAAAAAAACCCCAGCCCCAACAGTAACAAAAAACTTACTCATGAATGTCAACAATTAGGGATAGGCTAAAAGTGATACCTCCTTATGATGGGCTACTAAGCAGCCATTAAAAATGTTTCTTGGGATAGGAAGACTTAGTTTTCACTCTATATTTTCTACACATTGAATGTTGTTATGCCTTGTGAATGTTACATGTTTAAAAAAAATACCATGATAAATTTCAACAGGAGGTTTACTTAAGTGAAACGCAGGATAAAAAATTACGCAGCTCCATTCTTGTTCCTTTGCACTTATGATGGCACCCACTCCAGTGCTCGCGCCTGGAAAATCCTGTGGACGGAGGAGCTTGGTGGGCTCCAGTCCACGGGGTCGCCAAGAGTCGGACACGACTGAGCGACTTCACTCTCACTTTTCATTTTCATGCATTGGAGAGGAAATGGCAACCCACTCCAGTACTCTCGCCTGGAAAATCCCATGGGTGGAGGAGCCTGGTGGGCTCCAGTCCATGGGGTCACCAAGAGTCGGACATGACTGAGCGACTTCACTCTCACTTTTCATTTTCATGCATTGGGAAGGAAATGGCAACCCACTCCAGTACTCTCGCCTGGAAAATCCTGTGGACGGAGGAGCCTGGTGGGCTCCAGTCCATGGGGTCGCTAAGAGTCGGACACGACTGAGCGACTTTCCCTTTTCACTTTCATGCATTGGAGAAGGAAATGGCAACCCACTCCAGTACTCTTGCCTGGAAAATCCTGTGGACAGAGGAGCCTGGTGGGCTCCAGTCCACGGGGTCGCCAAGAGTTGGACACGACTGAGCGACTTCACTCTCGCTTTTCACCTTCACTTTCATGCATTGGAGAAGGAAATGGCAACCCACTCCAGTGTTCTTGCCTGGAGAATCCCAGGGATGGGGGAGCCTGGTGGGCTGCCGTCTATGGGGTTGTACAGAGTAGGACACGACTTAAGCAACTTAGCAGCAGCAGCAGCAATTCTTGATGTTTCCAGGTAGCCCTACTTGGTCCCTGCTCCTTCCCTACCTTCTTTCATCTCTCCAGGTGCCACACTTGACAGGTCACATCCAAAAGATAAATCTTTCCTTTACCAATATTCTCATGATTTTCACCTGAACCATCTGTTTTATATCTTTGAGCTTGGAGATTTATTTAAATGATGATCCTACGGCTAAAAGGCTTTGAAAACAGCTATACTAAAGGGGCCTCATGAGTATCATCTAAATTTCATGGGCAGAAAAACAAAACCAGGTAATGTCTAGAGTCAGAGCGGAACTGAGTCCGCACCTATCAGTGGATGATTGTTCTGAGTATTCTGATCAGGCTGCTATTTGAAGCCTGTATTTTGGCTCTGGTAAATAAAGTGTTTTATCTAGCTTTTAAAAAATATCTTGAATTTAAACAATTTAAATTGAAATCAGGAGGAGAAGGGCATTCAAGAAATTTATCCTCAAAAAATAAGTTAACTAATTTAAATAAAGCAGTTTGGTTATAGATGCGACCATCTGCATCTCAAAGAATGACCAGAGTATATGCATGAATTCTTCTCGATCGTGTTCTGTGTGAGAAATATAAGGTTAATTATTCAGGGAAGTGACTGGATTAAAATATTTGATTTTTGAGGTGCTTACTTTGTTCACTTTTCTTTGCAGGGATGGAAAATCAAGTGAAGCACTGTTTTATTGTAGCAGCAGGCCTTTGAAATTTAACTCAAAAAATGAGTGCTCTTAATTCAGAGAACTGCTCTTTTCAGTACCAGCTGCATCAAACACATCAGCTTCTAGATGGTAACTGTCTGTTATTCTTGATTATACTTGGGAAAATACTGTTAAATATCCTCACATTAGGAATGAAAAGGAAAAACACCCATCAAAATTTTTTGGAATATTTTTGCATTTCACTAGCATTTACTGATCTTCTACTTTTGGTGAATATTTCCCTTATATCTTATTTCAGGGATTTTGTGCTTTTGGGCATTAGATTTACTAAATACCACATCTGCCTATTTATTCAAATTATTTCTTTTACTTACGGTTTTTTGCATTATCCAGTTTTCCTGATAGCTTGTATAGATTATTACCTTTATTTCTCTAAAGCCACCAATCTTCCATTTAAGTGTCAAAAAGTATGTTATTTCTTTACAATTATTTTAATTTGGATTTCTGTCCTTACTTATGTTTTGGGAGATCCAGCTATCTACCAAAGCCTGAAGGCACAAAACGTTTATTCTCATCAATGTCCTTTCTATATTGGTGCTCAGAGTTACTGGCTGTCATTCTCCATGGTGACAATTTTATTTATGGGTTTTATAACCTCTTGGTCAGAAGTCATTACCTTGGTACAGGCTGTTAGGATAACTTCCTACATGAATGAGACTATCCTGTATTTTCCGTTTTCATCAGACTCTTCTTATACCATGAACTCTAAAAAAACACTCTTGCCCAAGCTGATCATCTGTTTTCTTGGTACCTGGTTACCATTTGTACTACTTCAAGTCATTATCCTTTTACTTAAAGTACAGATTCCAGCTTACATTGAAATGAACATTCCATGGTTGTACTTTGTCAATAGTTTTCTCATTGCTACAATTTTTTGGTTTAATTGTCACAAACTTAATTTTAGAGACATGGCATTACCTGTGGATCCATTTGTCAACTGGAAATGCTGCTTCATTCCACTTATACTTTGTAATTTTGAGCAAATTGAAAAGCCTATATCAGTAATAATTTGTTGATATGTTACTATGTTAAAACTAAAGCTACAAGACTAATAATTTTACAAATAGGAAAGAATGAGGCCTTGGGAAATATAGTTAACTGAAGCTCTCCCCTGACCCCAAACTTTCATACCTTTTCAGAATGTGTCTTTTGGGGGCTTTATTTATGAGTTTTAACAAAATACTTCCAAAAACATATTTATACCTGTTGGCCATACTCATGTTTATGTTACCCAGAAAACTACTACATACAAACTGTTATGTAAATCAGAGATTCTTCTGCCCACTTTTCAGATTTAAATAAACATTTTTATTAAACTCAGAGCAAGAAAATCAAGATTGTTTTCTTTAAATAGTTTAAATATTAACATAAGGATTAGCTCAGTTTAAATTTAGCTAATTTTTAAAAATACATCTGTTCTTAATGCAAATATTCCCAAGAGCAGAGTTTTTGTTGCTCACCAGAGAGCTGGGAGTGGTGACTGGGTCTCCTCCATGACATACCAGATTTGTTTTCAGTTGTAACTTAGATCTGTCATAGAATCTGCATGGCAACCCACAATCACATTGGCAATATACCATCGTATGACAGAGTTTATCCTTAGCACTGTTGATGTTGTAGGTTGGATAATCCTTTGTTGTGGGAGCTGCCCCATGTACTATATAGGATGTTCCGGAGCACCTCTGCCGTTCCTCCACCAGATGCCAGTAGAACCTCCTTCCCCAGTCACCACAATCAGTGTCTCCAGAAATTGCCATACTTACCTTGGGCAAGTTCATGTGTGAGAACTACTGAAGTGAAGCAATCTGAATGGCAGAGTAATCTGAAATCACACTGTGAGTTAAACTACAAAGACACCATCTAATTTGTCAATGTCTAAATATATGTTCTGCTTCTGTGTTCCTTTCCTTCTTAATGTATGGCTTTCTAACTGACCATACATGGGACTGAGATATTTAAAACTATTTTACTAATAACTAGTAAGGACTTACAACTCTCTGCGAATTTTAAATCTGGAAAATGTATACTGTTTCTAGCCCCTTTTTAAGCTGCTGGTTTACAAGATGCCCCATTCTTCACAAGCTTTAAAAAAAAAATTATTCAATAGACTATCCAAATGGAAGAAGCTTTTATTTGTAAAGAAATGAACTTACAACTGGTCTACAATATATTATTGTAATATAAACAATATAAATAAATGATCCTGTAGGCCCACTAACCTTCCATCCAGACCCACATGAAGCAATGTTACAACAATATTCTATGTGAAAATGTGCAGGTTAACAAAGGTGCAATTACAAGCAAGTTTAAGCAGCAGAGTATAAGGTGCTTTAATTTAACAGTTAATGTTGCCATCAACAAACATCTGAATGTTCCATTTTACTTCACTGAATACAGACACAACAAATATGAAAATCTAAAATTCATACACATGCTACTGTTAATATGAAAGTGCTTTCTCTTTTAAAAAAATACACCAAATGGACAATCTTTTTACATAGATCATGGTGTGCTCTTATAATGCAAAATTAACTTCATTTTCAGGTTATACATTTTAAAACTGGTAGCTACGGACACCAATCTAGGAACACTAATGCTAAGAGTTCTAGAACTATTTCATTTCCTGTAAGGAGGACTCTAGTACAATATTCAACATAAAGAATACATCTATATATAATCTTAACATTTGTTTTTTGTAAAGATAAAAAATGTTTTCTTTCCCCTTGATGATGCTTTTTGTTCATTCTGCATGGATCAGTGTTTGAGGTTTTAAAATATGAAAATCCTATTTTAGGACAATGGGAGGAACCAAAAGGAGGAATTTAAATCAGTTAACATGTGCTTGAAGCATCAAAAATAAAGTTTTTTTTAAAAAAAGTTTATCACAATCTGCCTTTGTTAAATCAACAGCAAAAAGTAACAAGCAAGAAGACAAAAAGGACTGATTCAACAAAGAGGCTTGGAATGCCCAACACCCGTGTCAGCTTCCATTCTGCACATTGCTGTCTACAACTCCAATCTTTATCACAAGCTCACCCCTTACTGTGAGGATAATTTTTAGAGCTTACTTTGACTTTTTTTTTTCCTATGGGGAAAAACATGCTTTTGAATGAGGTGACTGAGAATCTAGTTAAATGTCTTGGAGATTAGATGTCTAAAATTATTACCATCTTTGCACACTCAAACTGGTCTTTTAAAATTTAGAATACACATACAAAAAATATTTATGTAATATTTTAACAGCAAAAATATTTGAAAAACTAGGTAAACTAAACTACTTTAGAAGTTTTAGCCAGTACCATGGAAAAAATTTTTTAAACCCAGACTATCTGGTTACTTGGATGTTAGTGTTCCTATTTACAAACACTTTATTACAGATTCTATTCTTAACACTTATTTGGACATTTTCCTGCTTTAAAAAGCTGTTTATGATACACAGAAGTTTTTTTAATCTTTTTTCATTTTGCATCTATTATGGAGAAATTAATAAAGTGTCAAACAGGAAATTACACCATAACTCAGAATTCTCTGGTGGTAAGGAAATTTCTACCCAGTTAAATCAATCCTCCCATTCTGTGTTTGCTCCCCAAATACTTGTAAATTCAAGCTCCAAGCATGGAACTGTTTTATTGTTTATAGGTTCTGCATGTTAAAGGAAACCCCTTTACTATGTAAAAGATGTGTGCTTTCTAAAAAGTAGATATTTGTGATAATCGTAGAATTTTATGTAGTATTTCTTGCTTTAAAAAGAAACACAAAAACTAAACCTGTTCAGCAAGCTCCTTTGAGATTTTTGTTTTCAGAAGTTACTGCACTGTCAATACTGGGTGTAAAGCTTTCTTAGTACAGAATGTATATAGTAAGCCAGCACCAGCTTTCCTCATGATCGTTCTGCCACACACCCGCATATCAATACCTCCGGAACAGACTCTTGTCAAAGTAACTGAGAAATATGAGCTATTCAAATAGCTTCAAAATGTAAATCCTAATATTAAGTACCTTTAATTTTATAAGCTAATCAGGTCCATGGATTATTATGCAAAATGTGTTATAGGAATTGTGATATGATTCAGTCAGACCCCTTGGATATCATCTAGCTTAATCCTTTACCCAATGAATAAATGAGCTCCAACTTTATATTCACTGCATTAAGTAATAATTTATGCCAAATGTTTTAATAAACATTTATGCCAAAATGTTTATGCCACTATCAAAACTGAGGGCAAGAGTTCCTTAAGTCAGGTATACCAACCACACACTGCACTCTACATAGTGAATGTTCAAATGGTTTGCTAAATGAATGGATAAATGAATGACAGTATTTAGATGTGTTTAGTGATTTAGCAAGCATTTAGAAAAATCTCGACTTCCCTGGTGGCTCAGACGGTAAAGCATCTGCCTACGATGCGGGAGACCCGGGTTCAATCCCTGGGTTGGGAAGGTCTCCTGGAGAAGAAAATGACAACCCACTCCAGTATCTTGCCTGGAAAATCCCAGGGACGGAGGAGTCTGGTGGGCTACAGTCCATGGGGTCGCAGAGAGTCAGACACGACTGAGCGACTTCACTTTAGAAAAATCTCAATTAGCTCATCTGTGTGAATTTTCTACCTTAATCCTAAGGAGAACAAAGACTGTGGGTGTCCCAGGAAATGGATCATAATAAATAATTATCTTTTAGCCAAAGCTCTTAAGTGTGAAACAAACCATTAAAAAAAGATATTAAGAGAGAAAGAAGTAGGAGCAACTTTAAAAAATACCCCACTATGTGGTCTGGAATCATAGTTTATACAGCTTAAAGATGATTTAAACAAAATCAACCTTTTGAGTAGTATAGGCTCCATACTGAATATTCAGAAGAGGGAACAGGTTATAAACTTAGTAATGGCCTAAGATATCACACAGCTAATTTATGAACTAGCAGTAAAACTCCAGTCTCCCAGCCAGTATTTTATCTTCACTTACCATGTTCATTTAATGATTATGTCCACCTATTGTTTGCTACTGTTATTATTTGCTAAGTTATTATTTAGTACTACCTAAAATTATGGTTTTAACATAAATATTAGAAAAGATTTTAGCAATGAATACATCTGGTTTGCTTGAGGCAAGACTAAAGTTCCTTTTCTAAAACAGGTTGATGTTCATTTCACTACTATTCCTCATCACTCTCTTATAAATACCAACTGTTTCACCTCCATCCATTAAAGCTCCACAAAAATCAAGGATTTAGCACTGATAATAGTCCCTAAAGTATAACTTTTAAGTCAATGACAACTACTATCAATCCTTAAGATTACTGGCATCAATTTAAATAGGTGGTCTAAAAGGGCTTACTTTTATTACTCTTATATTTAAAACTGTACCATGTTAGCATAAGTGCTTTAAATTTATATTGATTTTTTTGTCCAAATTAAATTTCATTCATTACTTTTTACGATATTTTAAAACCTTGGCACAGGCTTTCTTTCTACGGATTCATACTGATGCTACCAATATCATTCACAGCAACTGTACTTTTCAGTAGAGAAAAATGTTTTAATGTACTTCTTCCCTAATGTCGGAGGTTGAAAGTCACCTTTAATAAGTAAAGTTAAATGTTCATAAGCTATTCAAAGGGGGAAAAAAATGAAACTGTGGAAAGCATTTCCCAAAGCTTCCATGAACATGGCACTTTAAGAGGTGTGTTGTCAGAGTAGAATGGGAGAGCTTTTATTAGAGAAGCTGGGCTTCAAATCTGAGGAGAAGGGCAGGTCTCCCTTTTCATGCAAGTATACTAAAATGCAAGTTCAGAAAAAGCCACATGTTTTGCTCTGGAATATGATGATTATTATTTGTACTAGTGCTTTACAGTTTTCAAAAACAACTATCATAGTATTTTAAAATAGATTAAATAAGCTCTGAAAAATATGTAAAAACTTCTAAAAATTCTTTAAAATTTAGGAATTTTCCAAAGATAATATAATTTTCAACATTTTTTACTGAAGAAATGGCTTATATTAGTGCTGAGTAAAACTATATGATACATTTTTTGATCTTCTAACAAAAAAGGAATTATCTTCCCAAAGAATCTTTTTAAAGTGTACAGCTTATAGGTTGAAATTAAATTTTAATAAGATTGCATATTTACTTTCCCTAATACTGCATTTTTTGTGCTTATTTAATTGAATCACAACTGTTAGATAAAAATCAAATGCTCTAGATTCAGAAATACCAATTTTGATGAAAGTAGATTAAACAGTTTTTTCAAGAACCACACTACTGTGCATCAAAGAAAGAGGTAGGCTTGTAGTTACTGAAATCCACACTAAGAAAACAGAACCCTACAGCTCTAGTCATCCGATTCTCAGACCAAGACACAATCTAACAAAATACTATCTGTGGATACTCTCTCCTCTATATAATTCTGATACCTCATAAAACCTTTGAGTTCTTGACAAATACTCTTCCCAACTATACCAGCTGTTAACCTTCCTCAGAAGTCAAAAATCACTGATTTATGTATCACTGGAACTGTTAATGTGCTCCTAAGGGCAGGATCATTTGACCAGGAGAGTAAAAGAATGACTTTGATTGCAGGTAAATCTTGACATTAAGGGAAAAAAAAACAACCCTACACCCTGTTTATTGCAGTAAACGGAACCCAACCATTACAATTTATTTGAACTACGAATGGCCATATCTATACAGTACCACCTCACTCAGTTAACTGAATTATCCTCTTGGGTCTGGAATGCTTTTCTTTCTGTTTGTCTCGTCCCCCACTTCCCTGTCATTTCCCCTAGAAAACCTTCCCCAAGGCCCAGCAGTAGTGTGCAGGAAACATCTGAGAGGACACTGTGCAGAGTGGCCAGCTTCCACTGCCCAGAGGCTGCTCAAAGACAGGAGTCGAGTGCTAGGTATTAGAAATTCCTGCCCCAGTTAGTTCCTCCCTGAAATTAACCCTACCACAGAGTTGTCTGTAGGGCCTCTCAGGCAAAGTTATCAGTCTCCTTCGGGCTTGAGGAGGTAAGGGAGAATGAGGCCCTTTCATCCTATTAGGCAATAGTGTTCCTCAATGCCCGTTGCTCAGAGGCAGCATGAGTTCTTGCCATTCAATGAGGGGAGAGGGAGGATCTTCAAACCACAAAATATAACCAAGCTGTTCTAGTTGAAAATACATTTTTGAAATGTTCTAACAGTGTGTCCAGCCAGGGATTTCTTCCACGTGATATGGCTATGAAGACAGCATCTTTCCCATGCATCTGTACTAGTTTCTTCTTTCCAAAATTCTTTACACACATGTAAACACAGCCTAAAGCTACACACAATCTATGCACTGCCTCACTACCATACTTTATGCCATTGTGGTACCAAAACCTTGCAAATGCAAACAATGGGTCTTCATAATATTTAGATGAACAAGTCAGGTGACATGAGGCACTAGGACAGATTTCAATCCAAGACTGGTATCTGAATACACTGTCTGACTATAACATCACACTGGATATGGGAAAATTAGCTATGCCAAAAATTTAAGTGGGCTACCTAAAAAAATTTTTTTTCTATTTAAAACTAGGTAAAATGAGTATTAACTTCAAGAGTACGGAGATGTGTTCAGTGTTAAGATGGGATAAACTAAACGTGGCAGGTCTCCTGTCTGCTTCTCCTGTCCTCAAGCTCCATCACTAACATTGCTTTCCGCCTACTCCACATTCTCTGTTCAGAGGGGACAGTGTTAAACTGGGACTTTAGAAAGGGTCTGTTTAGAGAATGCCCCAGCAAATTAAAAGTACCATCATGGGAAAATAACCAGCCCCTTAGAAAGCAACAGGTTGTGGGACAGCACTCTCATACTGATCTTATCAAAGCTGCACCACTGTGTAAGACACATGCCCACATAAGGCTTGAGGAAAACGCGCATCATGTAAGAAACAATTTTTACAAACCAGCTGTTTACTTTCTTAAGCACACGTGACTTAACACAAGTAAAATTTCAGACTTGTAGGGATTTCCTTCCTCAATGGGAAAAGAGTGCCTCAGTATGAAGAAGTCAGAAAATGCAAACTTAGGTAGCAAAAAGAAAGAAGAACTTCCCATGTCCCCTTTCTGCTCATCATTCCCTCTCAATCAAAATCCTGGAACAGGCAGTAATATGAAGGGAAAGGAGAATGACAGCACTCACCCCGCCTATTTCATGCTAAAACTGTGCTTAGAGCTAAGGAGGGAGGGGGGCATCCAGTGTTATCATCTATATCCATTAAATGTAGAGCTGAAATTTTAGAATTCACATGATTAAATCATCCAGAAAGAAAACAACTGTGTCAATGGTAAAGCTACTACTTAAAAGCCAATGAGCCATTTCTAAAATAAATTGGAAAAAAAGCAAGTGTGTTTTTTCAGTATGTTTTGAGTGGGGACAGCAGATCTCGACTGTTTTTAACATTATTATACCATTTAGGATTATAAGGTGCTCTCCAATGGAAACCCCCTTGTAAACGTTCTTGGACACCAAGCACGGTGTGAAGCACAGGGGCTCTGGGTAGGTACATGACAACTGGGATCAGAAGAGCAAGCGAGCAGGAGAACCTGTAATGCAGGTTATATGTCGATAATATAGTTATGGGAGGTGCTCATTACTGCTAGAGGAGTCTATCCCCAGAGAATCAATTTTGTGGGGACTGTCTATGGATCGTCTATGACAAAGTTTTACTTCAGGAGAGAGTTTCCTTTGTGCCCTTCAGCCCTCATACAGTGGACCGGCTCCTGCTAACGCTTCGCCTTCACTTGTGTCCTGAAATTGCAAGCTGAGGGGGAAAGTCAAAGCATATGACAACTCTTGTCATAAAGATTAACTGCTAATAAATGAAAACTGACTGTAGAGTACCTACCTTTCCTTGGAACTTTAATCCAGTAATTAAAAATGTGATATAAAAGAAATATGTGACATACACTACAAGCTATTGTAGGTCTGGAACATGAGCCTTATACTATATTACATATTCTAATCCTACACATAACTATCAGTAAACATCTTTTTTTTTAAAAAACATTACTACACAAAAGAATCCCACAAAGCATACATTCAAACAAGAGGCATCTAAAGGTTAAAAAAATTACCCACTGTATTTTTGTATAAAAATAATCAACATTCTCTAATGTACACAAAGCCAAAAGATAAATATCTGTGATGTCTTTAATGACATCTTTAGTCTTCTAATAGCGTAACACAATCTTTCTGAAAAGATCAGTGACAATGACTGAAACCCATGGACTCTTCCTCACTTACTGAACGTCTGCCAAATATCTGTGTATGTTCCTTCAATTACTAAAAGATTTCCATTGTATGGTAAAGAGAAGATGATAAAAGAGTCAAATGTTTTTGATGTCCAGGACTATATATAGTTTACAGGGCTCCTACAACAACTTTTAGTGCCATAACTAACGCAACACTAACTGTTCAATGAAAAATTTTGCTTTAAAGATTTTTTTCCCTAAAACATGTACATACAAAATTAGACTCAATTTATCGAAGAGTGCTTTGCAGGAAGCATACAAGGATTTAGTCTAGGAAAAAGGAATGTGCATTCTAGCTAGATCCACCTTGTTCAACACTAGAAAAATCCAAAAACCAACCACATAGCCACCACAAACTAGCGCCCTGCCAGCAAAGGCCGAGCCCTTGTTCTTAAGGCATAATCATATTATGCCTTCATCAGTGCAGAAATATGAAAGATTATTATTATGAATCAATTCTGAGAGTCAAATTATTGGTATGCTAGTTCTCATTTTATATGCCAACTTAATGGATTTCCCATTTTCTAGAATGCATAAAGCTGGGAACAATATTCCAGCAGAACATTAATGCTACCTGAAATATTTCCATCATACAATGTATTCCTTATTACATCCCATCTTTTTTTTTTCCCAAAAAAATATCCCTCTGGGTGAAAAAGACCAACATTAATCACTCCTTCATTACGGTTTCTCAGCCTTGGCACTACTGACATTTTGGACCAAATAGCTCTTTGCTGTAGAGGGCTGTCCTGTGTGTTTGTAGGATATTTAGTGACATACCTGTCCTCCACATGCCAGATACCAAGAGCAACCCTCCCCTCCCCTAACCCCGAGGCTGTGACAACCAAAATGTCCCTTGACATTGTCAGATGTCACCTGGGGAACAAACCTGACCTCGATTTAGAACCACTGCTCTAAATGAACAAAAACTAAGAGGAAAACGAACTTCCTCAGTCACACCAAATTCTTGGTCAAGTTTGGAAGAGAAACCAAGTCTTCTAACTTCCAGATCAGTATTATTCATGCTAGAATGCAATTCTTTTTATAGATAAAGCAACTGTTTAACAGACATGTTTTTTTTAAACATACACTGATATCTCATTGCATACAATTCCAGTCACTGGACTCCAAAATTATTCCTTAATTACTCCTAAATTTATATCTCTCATGACAACCTATAGAAAACTTATAGGGTAGAAAAATGTATATAAGAAAACCAAATCAAAAGAGGAGAAATGTAAATTATTAAGTTACTTTCAAAAGGATTTTTATATTAATGATAAACATCACCTTTTAAAAAATTATCTAGTAAAACACTTTGAAAAATATCATGACCCTCTGTAACAAGTCTTTCAATGTTGTGTGTAACCTGTAAAATTAATTCACCCATGTTAGCTAATTATGAAAATGTATAATGAATTACTGTATCTGTACAAATGTCAGCCTTTGATGCCGGGATCCCAATGTGCTTGGCTATCCGCCACAGTAAGTGATAATATTTTAGGCCAACTTGAGCCTTTACCCTTACAAGTTGGTTTAAGAATACAATTGCTGTTATCGCAAAGCCTCATGATCCTGTTAAGATTCCTTCAGAGAGTTGATGCGTGCACAGATCTTTAGGGCTGGGCCTAGCTTGATATTCATTGCACTCATGAGATGGTCTTCTTTGAGCAAGAGAAGAGCCTGTCCATCAATCTCCTGTGCTCTGAACTCATCTGCGATATCCTGGCAGCCTAGAATTTCATCAGAGGAAGGATGTTAGAATTAATACGCAACAATCTGACATCACTGCTAACAGTCACAGATAAGTCACCCTGGGTGACTTAACACAGGCTGAGAAACAAATGAAATTTACTGATGGCAGTCGTAGGCTCACTCTGGAAGAAGGCAGTATTTCTTGGCATTCTAAAAAAAATTAAGAATTTGAAATCTAGGTAAAGCAATTTACTTGGAATTCTTGCCTTAAAAATAATATTGCAGAAATAATTAGTAAGAGGTTAAATGTACAGCTCGTTCAGTCCAGACGTAACACACCTTCATGAAAGGACCATGCTGCCACCTGAGAGCACACCACACACGCAAGCCTGGATTAACTGCTTGTAACGCCTCGAGAACTCTTCTCTGTATCCGATACCCTTCACATAGAGGTACAAAAGAATACAGCACACTGTTCTGCCGCTTAATTTGGAAATATTTTCTCAAGTACCACTTTCACTGTCATTGGTAGTTTTATTCTGATTTACAACCTTTGACTGCCAGGCACATCTGAAACATTTTTATTATTCACTCAGCATAGAACCAATCCATCAAAATTATAGTATCAATCTACTGTCGAAATGTATTACAATACTCAACTTGTAATTTCAACTTCAAATCTTAACATCATTGGACTTATCTCCACTTCTGATAAGAAAACAAATTCTTAATGAAATCTTGAGCTTGCTGGGCTAAACCTTTCAGCATAAACTGGGTGCTTTAGAACAAGTAACAGTGCGAACACTCTACTTGACCCTCGAACGTTTTTATTATCCACCACATTTTGCACAGCTAATGAACTTCCCCACTAAGGGTAAAGAAACCAGCAGGGAAAGTAATGAATTAAGGACCCATGAGAGGAGAGAATACAAAAATGTGGAAGTTTCCTTATAAAAGACAAAATTATGAAAGTGAATTTAAGAATAAAAAAACTAAGAGCTTCAAGTCTCTTTTCTTCAAATCAGCATTCTAAGGGAAAACACAAAGAAAAAGATAATGCACAATGACAATGGTTACGTTATACCTTTGGGTAGGACTCTGCTGGAGTCATTATTCTTTCTACTACAAATGTATCATCCTCTTGTTTATGTAAGGTAACAATGAAATCCCTATAACCCCAGTACCAAACACAAAACACTGCAGGTGCTAAACACCTGTATTTTTGGGTAAGTGAAGGACTGAACAAAAACAGAATCTGCTAAAAAGGAGCCATCTGTAAGAATAATGCAGATTTTTTTCCCTGTATTCAGCTGTGTGGCCAGCTTTTCTCTTGCTTCTTTCTTTCCCAGCTTCTCTCCTGATTGTAACCTGCCTGTCTTCTATGTGGCAGTCAGCTTTTCAATTCCTCTATTTTAATAATTTCTCAGATTTTTAAAAATTGCTATTTCAAAAGTACCCTCCACAGAATTTTTATGGTTTTGGCTATTTACCATATAAAAGAAACTAAATAGTTAAAATGAGATTACTCACCATAGAAAAGCCCCTTTTCTTTTCCCAGAGGTAGCTCTCAAAACTGAGCAGACAAAACTGACTAATCTTGCATCTAGTTGTGACTTCATCCTTCTTTTTATGAAAGAACTAATGTTCTTCTCTCTTCAGTCTTACTTACAAGAACACAGGAAAGAAGAGAAGAGAAAGACAGGGTAGGACTTACTTAGATTCAGAAAAGAGAAGCAGTGAGAAGTAATGAGGACCATAAGAGCTACATTTGGGAATAGAAACAAGGAGTTCTCCATGAAGAAATTCATAGTATTATATTATTCCTCAGTATTATTAGATCCCTCTTCAAATGTCTTCTTGTAGGTAGACAAAATATGTGTTAGCAAAATAATAAAGAACAAAATGTGGGGAAACAGCATGATCAAACAGGAATGATCTTCAGAATTTTAGATCACAACTTTCTTAAGCCAACCACAAAAAAAGGATGTTTATACATTAGTATAGAAATGAAAAAATAAAGTGATTTTAAAAAGGGGAGGCAGAGGCAAATCTAGATGCCCAAGGTATACTGAGCTAAAATTCTATGAATTTCTGACGTATTCAGAATCTACATCTATAGAACACAGCTGGTGCTCCAGGGACATTACAGAACATACCCTGACTGCAACAAGCAGTCAGCTCAGCTGGCTTCACATCCCCAGAAGCAGATCAGGATGGGATGGACCTCTGCACACAGACATGGGTCCCAAAGGAACCTCGCAAGTGCCCAGTCACATTTCCAGCTAACCCTAAAACAAAATCACCCCATACAAAAATTAACCTTGGTAAGGATATGAAAGGCCATCACCTGCGCTCAACATCACAGAACAAATGAGTCCCAATATCAATATTATGAAACTACAGTAAATAGTCATGTTTTTAAACAATACCTACTTTTTACACCTACACAGAAACTAAACCTACTGCAGATTCACAGACCAACAAATACAGACTAAAGTGACCTTTGCAAAACGCAGTTCACTGTATCAAGGAAGAGTTAAAGAAGATAACTGCAGTAAACCGAGAGTACAAAGAACCTTTCCTATAGAGAACTTTTTAATGTACAAACATTTAGAAGATAATATTTTACTCTGGTAACAGCTCTGAGACTTGTCTGCATACCAGCTCTAATATGGGCCCACCAAGATGGTTCACAAGATGACTACAACAAGAAGAGAAAACTCTAGGAATAAATACAGGTGCCCTGATGAAAGAGGGAGACCCAGCCTCAACTGAAAAGAAACAAAAATGCAAGAGATTACAAAATTTACAAGTTTATTCATTCCAAGAGAAGAGCTCAGGGGAAAAAATAAAATACAGCCCGGTATGAGCTGAAAGAGGCTCAAAAGGATTTACAAAGGCCAGATGAACACAGAGAAATGACACTAACGGCCTTTTCTGGCTGAGATTTACCTTAAGCCACAGGCATTATTCAGAGAAAAACTCTGAGAAAGAAGATGTAACGAATCACACAAATAAGCTTGTTACTCAGCCTATCAAAGCAGTTTAGAAATACTCCCATTTAATCAGTAAGAAAGTAGTTATATTCAGCACATTCTTAATACCAAGAAATTCTAAATTATAAAACAGTCTGGGTCTACCTTATATGTAATCTTCTCTAAAAGGCTGGCAACAAAATTGTCTTAACTCAATAAGGCAAGCATCTCAAGTTATAAGAAATAATTTTTTTCAATTCAATGAAGGAAGAACAAAACAAAAGGGTTAGCCTTTGTCCTAATAAAGCAGCCAAGAGTGGCCTTGTCGCAAATAGATGCTGGGGAAAATTAGAAAACTAGCCCTAAAAAAAGCATATGAAGTGATAGAACAATCAGCAGCAGCTGTTATTTGTTATCTGTTTGGCCAACTACTTTCCTCCTCCCCAAAGGAAAAGAAATATTTCCCCCTCCAAATGAGAAATCAGGCTAACAAACAGCTCATATATCCCATTTGGAAGACTGAGACTGTCTAAAGATGACAGTTCCAATGTTAATGTTAATTCTCAAGACAGACTGGTGTAAAACTTAAAATTTATTTCATTAACTGTTAAAGCCACACCCTGTGAAGACACACCATTCTCTAATGTATCAGCTTTTTAAAGCAGATTCTAAACCCACATGGTCAGCACTTGAATCACACCTAAGTTTTCCTAGGTGCATGCTTAAAAATCTTCCCAGGAAAAATGTATCCCTTCTTTAAACAATTTCATCTTTCTTTAAAAGTGACCATATCTTGTTTAATAGAAAAAAAAGCTTACTTCACATTTTAAAAATAAGCCATTAAAAAATAATTTAATAAAACTCGAGTTCTGTATATTTATCTCCCTCAAACTTGACATCCTGATAAAACCACTGAAAGTTGAAAACATCAAGTCAAAAATGCATTTGACACACCTAAACTTCCAAACATCATAGCCTAGCTTAGCCTACTTTAAACATCCTCAGAACATTAAGAATACCCTACTGTAAGTAGGGCAAAGTTATCTAACATATAAAGGCAGTTTTATAATAAAGTGTTGAATATCTCATGGAAGTTACTGAATACTGTACTGAGAGCAGAAACCAGAATGAGTGCATGAATCAAGCATGGTTTCGTCAGCTATTCACCCTCATGACAGCGCGGCTGATGGAGCTGTCCTGCCCAATCTGCAGAGAGTATCATGCTTCGTATCAACAGCAAAAGATCAAAATCCAAAATCTGAAGCACGCTTTCTACTTAATGTATATCACTTTTGTACCACCGTAAAATCCAAAGTTCCTTAAGTCTGTCCATCACAAGTCAGGAACCATCTGTGTAAGGTAAAATGGCTAACAGATTTTTAAAAAAAATGCAGAATACTTCTGATTATATTTTCTTCAATCGTAAGATTTTAGCTATAAGTCTGCTTCTGAGACAGTGGTCACCTTCATAGAAAGACTGATTACCAAATATAGGTGGATTAGTTTTAGTTAAGTCTGGACAAGTTCAAAGGGGATGTATTTTTCTGGAAAGCTTGTTTCAAGAGAAATGGTATGATTCACCAAAAACCCAAAATGGAACAAATGTTTTTAAAAATCTTACTTTCCACATTCATAAAGTTAAAGTGAATGATAAAAGATTTGCTGATTAAAAAAATACAAACTGTCTCAACATATAGAGGCAGTGTGGGTCTCATCATTGGCAAAGGTGGTCTTCAGTACCCAGCCCAGTAGAGAAAGTGGATATAAAAGATTATTGTTTAGTAAAGATAAAAGAACATAACGACTTAAGCTGATGGAAAGAATACCAAATGAGAGAGCAGGAAATATAAATAAGAAAGTAACCCTTAATATTGGAATGGAATATCATAACTGAATTTCAGTTGCCTACTTAATTTCAGAAGTGTTCTTGATGTCTTAAACTTTCTGCAAAGAATCTAAGAATGCAGCCTCCTTTAAAAGAAACAACATTTTTGGTTTTTTAAATTTTTTTTAAAGAAACCAAAATTTTATCACACTCTGAAAGGTCTTGATTAGCTTTCAAAAATGTAAAAAAAAATTTTGATCTGTGTTATTTCACTTAAAAAAGGTTAAATTAGGAAATGAGGAGGAAATATTGGTAGACTAGAAAACTGGAAGAGCAGAAGGGAAGAAGTGTCTGACTCAATCTCTCTACTGACCTCTCGAGAGAAATCAGACTGAAGAGAAGAGAGCACCTTTAATATCTTCACCGGCTGAGGTGTCACAGCAGAAGCAGGACTAGTCAGTTTTTATCGACTTGGGGGGTATGAGAAAATACCCAGTTGTGCTGAGGGAATAAGCAAGAGGAAACAGATCACATTTCAATAGCAAATGCCATTTAATGAGTATATATACACAGAACTTCTCTAGCCCTTTTGTGCAACAGGGGTGGATGGATCTAATGTCATTCCTCGGTGTGTGCACAAGGCAAAAATCAAGGTCAAAGTGGCCAATCACATACCGGGCAAAGAGTGGATGAAGGCCCAGACGTCATCAACTGTCCATATAGACGGCTCTGTTTGTGCCACTGGCAGCAGGCCGCTGTTTTCAGGCATCTTCCTCATCCTCACGTCCCGAAGCTCACGCTCTCTTTCCCGCTCACTCTGCCTGCGCAGGCGTGTTGTCATAGCAGATGGCACAGCATCTTCGTGAGAAGCCAAGTCTTCTTCTGCAGATGGATAAGTAATTGGAAGCTGGAAAATGTAGTACAAGTAAAATACAGCACTGCACTTTCCTTGTCTTTCTGAAAAGGGTATTGCACATTGAATCAAGGTTTCTACAGACCTGCCTAAGGATGTGTTCTCTTGCTGCCCCATCCGGGCCACTTGGACGACGGCCACGATGCCCGAGACCTTGATTATCAGGCTTACGATTCCAACGACTAAGTGCAAATTTTTTAGAACAGCTAACATTGTACCTAAGAAATTCAAGTAAGAAAAAAAATATTAAATGATGTGTGGGATGCTCCACTTAGTAATTATGACCTTAATTAAAGTGCAGTTGTGAATCAGTAAATGCCATTTATTTCATTATGGATTATAATACCTCAGAAAGTAAAGCACAGTGTTCAGTAAATTTATTATGCTAATAGTAAAAAAAAAAATGGCCTCGTTATATATAATATAGCTCTCAATATAATACTGGACGCCTATAACAAGGTACTGATATCTCCTAATAACAGCATGATAGTGGGAAACTTTCTGCAAAATACAAACAATAACTCATTTTTACAGCTGCAAAATAATTCAAGGTTCCAGGAGAAGAAGAAATTATTAGTTAACTATTTAGATGATCATTCAAATGGTTATTTTCTTGGGTAACCATTTCTGAAGAGATTTTTTTTTAAGAGATTAATATAGTAGAGAAGAGGAAATCTCAAATGGCTAGTAAAATATTTGTCAAATATAACTAAAATCAAAGACAGAAAGGTAAAGTTGAGTTATCAAAGTTATACATGGAATTCATGGTTCTTAGGAATTCAGGCAATTCAGATATAGTTCAATCCTTAAAACTGGCTGGAAAAGGACCTCCCTGGTGGACTAGTAGTTGGGAATCTGCCTGTCAACGCAGGGACACAGGGTGATCCCCGGCCTGGGAAGACTCCACATGCCCAGGGAGACTCCACGTGCTGCAGAGCAGCTAAGTGTGCACCACAACTACTGACATCCACATACACGTAAGCCTGTGCTCCTCAACAAAAGAAGCCACCACAATGAGAACCTCACACACTGCAACTAGAGTAGCCCCTGCTCTCCAAACTAAAGAAAGCCCTCGTGCAGCCATGAGGACCTAGCACAGCCAATGAATTTATTTTTTCTTTAAAAAAACTGGCTGGAAGATCATTTTTATCAAAACAGACTAATATTTTTAAGTGTATATTTTAATATATACATATTTTTAAATGTGGAACATTTATTAATTTGCCTATCATTTTATGCAGGGACCATGCTAATCTTCTCTATAGCGTTCTAATTTTAGCATATGTATTGTCAAAGTGAGCACTCATGACTTTTTTTAACATCAATCTTTATAAGGCCCTGGTGGCTCAGATGGTAGAGTCTGCCGGCAATCCAGGAGACACGGGTTTGATCCCTGGGTTGGGAAGCTTCCCTTGGAGAAGGGAATGGCAACTCACTCCAGTATTCTTGCCTGGAGAATTCCATGGACAGAGGACCCTGGCAGGCTACAGTCCACAGGGCTGCAATGAGTCAGACATGGCCGAGCAAATAACACTTTCACTTTCTAAGGCATGATGACAGTTTACTGGGACTTTACTGGAGGTCCAATGGTTAAAAATCCACATTTCACTGCAAAGGGTGCAGGTTCAATCCCTGGTTGGGGAACTAAGATCCTGCATGTTATGCAGTGTGCCCCCCCACCCAAAAGACAATCTTTTGCCATGTATTGGGTTCCAATGCCCTAAACAGGGGCTGGGCAACTTTTTCTATAAAGGGCCAGATATTAAATGTTTTAGACTTTGTAGGCCACACAAAGGTTCTGCCACAACTATTCAACTCTGTGATTGTAACATAAAAGCAGCCACAGACAGTAATGAATGAGAATAGATGTGTTCCCGTAAAACTTTACTCAGTGACACTTGGGGCCTTCCTGGTGGCTCAGATGGTAAAGAATCTGCCTGCAATGCAGGAGAACTGGGTTTAATCTCTGGGTGGGGAAGACTGCCTGGAGAAAGGCATGGCTACCCACTCCAATATTCTTGCCTGGGAAGTCCCATGGTGGAGCCTGGCGAGCTACAGTCCATGCAGTCACACACACGCTCAGTCAGAATGAGCGATACATTACATACAGTGACAGTTAAACTGAATTTTATTAATTTTCATGTGTCACAAAATAGTCTTCTGATTCTTTTTCAACCACCTAAAAATTTAAATACTATCCTTAGTTCAGGGGCCATACAAAAACAGGCTACAGAAAGGACTCAGCCTGGGTATAGTCCTCTGACTCCTTCCCTAGAAAGAAGAGTGAAAAGAGATCATCTAATAAGCAAATTTCATAGTTCCTCTTTTTTTACACATAAAATTGCTGTTGTAATTTCTTATTTTCAAAGTTCTTTTTGAAACTCTTTTGCTCTAAGATGATTTTTCAGGGAAATGACAAGAATAAATCCCAGTTAACTTTGCTATTGAAAACTGTTTTACCAAAAGAAAAGTCCCTCACTTATGTTTATGAAAATATCAATGAGGTGGAAGTAAGAAGTACTATGAGAGTAAATAGGCTATTTTTCCCCTAAAAATATAAAAAAGAAAAGAGTGTCCTGATGGTCACTTCATTTTACCCTGAAACAATTAAACAAGCTCCTCCTGTGTTCAATATGCTCATCTGTGGGCTCAGCTCTAAAGGTTTCTGATTTGCATTTACATCAACTAACAAACTTCTTTCCCAACTGACTAAAGAAGAGAGAAGGGAGACTAACTTTACATTTGCTATTTAGTCCCTAAATACTGAGATAGCGAAAAAAGATAGCTAGGCATACATGTAAACAGCATTTCTTACCTGACCTAACTTATCCTCCCCTCCTTACTCTTCTCTCCACTGTATTTTCCTACCTTAGGACCTCTAAGCCCCTAAAGAGCTCCACCTAAAGGTATACTACCTGACAACTCAACAATCACCTCTGGGAGAAGAGTGATGGTAGTGTGTTAACTGTCCTGAAATATTTCTGAATAGTTAAGAAGTTTAAAATATTCTGAAAGGCAATCCTCCTCTCAGTTTTTCATCCCTTTGAATCAGAGAGCCACTATTCTTTCTTGTGGTATATGCAAACAAAATAGGAGTTACAAAATTTGATTAGGACTATCAAAATAACATGAAAGAATATCTGAATAACAGATTGACAAATGAAAAACCATTAACCCATTTTCAGAAGAAAATACTTCTGCTTATTTAAGTTTTACTAAATATATTTTAGGTGCACCATACTAAATAATGATTTAGGGAGCAAGAAATTCCCTGCTGCTGCTGCTAAGTCGCTTCAGTTGTGTCCGACTCTGTGCGACCCCATAGACGGCAGTGCACCAGGCTCCACCGTCCCTGGGATTCTCCAGGCAAGAACACTGGAGTGGGTTGCCATTTCCTTCTCCAATGCATGAAAGTGAAAAGTGAAAGTGAAGTCGCTCAGTTGTGTCTGACTCTTTGCGACCCCATGGACTGTAGCCCACCAGGCTCCTCCATCCATGGGATTTTCCAGGCAAGGATACTGGAGTGGGTTACCATTGCCTTCTCCGAAGAAATTCCCAAGATGTATCTTTAAGATCTTAAATTCTTCGAGAAAATAACTTTTGGAATACAGAACAAAGTTCAAAATAAACTGTGCACACACTTTACCTTCAGTGGGAAATACCTGTATTAGGATTTATTAACAGAATTAGACAGGCTTTCTTTAAACTAAATTTGTGACTAGATCAATGAAGATACTAAAAAGGCTTTTTGACAGTAGTACTATTTACCTATAATATTACTGGAAAAACCTTTAGAAAAGACAGGCATTTTTGTTATCAAGTAATATAACAATGTGGAGAATTTATGCTACAGATGTCCCACTTAAAACCCTAAAGTAAACAGGATATGGTTAAAAGCAATGGAACATTTTAAAATATAACAAAGTAAATCCAGGTATTTCAATATTGTTAAAACAAAGGACTAGCAGTGTATTCACAGGAGGGATTCTCCTAACCATATTCTTACCACCTGGAGATTGCTACTTCAATATCAGATTATGCTATATGTCATTAGATTATGCTATATGTGTTATGAATACAGTTTTCGCCAAGTTAAATTTAACAACTAAATAGCAAAGTAGCTCCAGATAACGTCTATTTGACATTATTCTTCTACAGTACCTAATTGTGACTAATGGTAAACTCTGCACGTTTTTTAGTTTTGTTACAGCAGTTTTTAGCTTATACTCTAGGAAACTTGAGAACAGAAATACCTTTTGGCACATGACATAGTGCAGAATCGTTTTGACCGAAGAAATTCATTAGCATACCCCATCTTTCCACAGAATTCACACTTGAGCAACTCACTGTCCATTTCTTCTAATGTCTCTAAAAAAGAAAAAAACAACGAAAAAAATTCCAAAAACTTAATTGTGGCAAATTTTCGTTTAGCTTCTACTTTGGTCAGATGCTGCTAGTGTTCAGACCCTACAGGAGACTTAAAAGGAATGGTCTTAACTTTTCAATCCACAGCCACTTTGGCAAGGCAAAGCCCCCCAAAACAACCACTTCCACCAATTTCCTCTAGCTCCTGCATAAAAATCTTACCGAGTTTTCTCTATATAAATAAATAATACCTTTTTGAAGGTTCATTTGCAAAGAATCCAACCTACCTAAAATGTGCAAATAAAGTTACTACCTTCCAAAAAGTATTACGTAGTATATGAATTTTGATACATTGTGCTATGTATAATATACATAGCAAAGAACACAATTCTACCTGGAGAAAATGAGGACTCCAAAAAGACTTTGACGTCTGATTTCAGAGAAGCATTTAAAATAGTTAACACTCTCTAAGATCTACAGTGTACAACAGAATATATAAAGATTTATCTAATTATAAAAGTCCCTTTTAGTTATATTAAAATAATTTACATTTATCTTCAAAATCATCAATAGTTTTATATTTCTAACCTCTGCTCTTTTTTGTCAGGGTGCTCTCTGTTAATTAAGAATGTCCTTCCTCTACCTCTGTATCCATAACTTTCTTCGAGTCATACCACAGGACCTAAAGAAACTTCCCACCTACATCCTCAAGTATCCAGCAGCAGTCACCTATAAACAAGCAACTTAATCTTTAAGACCCACAGTTTTCTCATCTGTAAAACGGGGCTTATGATACCTTCCCCAAAGAAATGCAGTGAAGATTACATGAATGCCTAACGTATCAAGCATAAAAAAGTGACAGGTCCACTTCCTATATTCCACGTAAGAATCAGCAGTACCAAGACCTATAACAAGCAAACACTTCAGTGAAAACTGTTTAATTCTTTAAATCACCATATTTTACTATTTTCATGCATCAGCATAATTCCTATGCTGAGTCATAAAATATACCAAAAAAAAGAACTCTAACTAAAGCTTTTAGCTATGAGCTCTTTATGTGCTTTTCTATGTTATTCACTTAACCAAGACTTGTTAAGATGAAGAAAGGGACTCTGAAATGTAGACATGAACATGCACTCATACGTTCAAGGATCGTTTTATCCCAGTGTTACTGGAGAAGCAAATGGCAAAATGCTAAATTAAGTGAAGGCAGCAAAAACACACTGTGAAATATTTGAAGTGTCAAGGGACATCCAAAGACACTGTCATGACCAATCAAGTCATAAACTAGCAAATGATCATCTCAAAGAAATTCTCAGGACTATCTTCATAAGCAACTCATCTGTTTAGTGCCAATGAGGAACAAAGAGTCTCAAACCAAGTCAAGTAAAAGCTGTTTCTTCCAATGACCCAGAGATGGCTTTCACACAGCTCTGCCCCACAACACGTTCCTGGGACCGAGTGTCATAACTTCCAGGAGTATTGTTTCTAGTTTGTCATGCCTATAACCAGATCTGACCTTGAAAAGCCTGTACTGGATATAGAACCTCTCATCTGACCACCAATCCAGCCCCAAAGAGCCCATTCTTTGGGCTGTTTCATTTTGACTCTACTGAAAGCTTTATTTCAAAACCTTTAATTAATTAACATAAAAATATGCAACACTTGATAACAGGTTAGACAACCTTATGAAGGAGAAGGAAATGTTTTTGCTGAGGAGAGATGCAAGATCCCAAACAGGTATGGTCTAAGGGTTAACAACTTGACAAAAAGTTTCATCAGTTTTATTTCTCATAAAGATGAGAGGAACATTAACAGATTCAAAGAAGTCCAGTTCTAATTTTGGTCAGAATTTCAACAAATTTGGGAATGTTACCAAGGCTACTTTTTCACATTTGTAGATAAAAAATTACAGAGCCAAGTAAGTTTTAAAAAACTACTGCTTGAGATAATAAAGATGGGATTCTATACAGAAACAGCTGGCAATTCCCTAGTATCAGCTCTTCACTTTTCTCCCCCAGTAACAAAAGCCTAACTTTTAGCTAGGAATATAGCCACTGAGAATAAAAAGTACAACTGCTGCCCTATGTGTGGCCAATTTCTGACCAAATTCCAGGTGATGCCCTATCTTACTGATGAGAATGTGATCATGAAGATTAGCTATCTTGGAAATGAGAGCAACACTCCAGGGATGGCAGGGCCATGAGACACTGACAGCTTACGTGCCCAACAAAATGGAGCCCTGCACTGCTTACCTTTACACTATGTCAGAGAAAATGAAACTTCTTATTTAACCAGGTATTACTCTGGGTGTCTAATGGAGTGGCCAAACATATATCCTAACTAATAAAGATCCCCAATTTTTTTTGTGCAAAGAGGAATTACTTTTCAATTTTCCTGAAGACTTGAGATCATCTGATGATCAGCAGTAAGAGGGCAATGAGACAGAAACCATCATCAGCATGATGATTTACCAGGGACGACATCAGACATTTCGATAAATCACATTTTAGATGGAGATTCTGGTTATACAACCAGTCCAAACAGAGATACAGTTTATCCTTTAAAAAAAAGAATAATCATTACATTAAGTTCTTTATACTGAATTAAACAGCATACACTCGTAAAGCCAAAGCCACTAAATAAATGATCCCACCATTTCACCCTCTAGTACTTCCCATCAGAAATACTTAATAAAATTACCGTGGGAAATTATGAAGTATTTTAAAAACGGATACATTTTCAGTAAATGTATCTCCACTATGAAATAGATTCATCTTTTTTTATCCACAGTTAACATATAATACTGTGTAAACTTAAGGTGTACAAGGCGTTAATTTGATACATTTATACAAATGACTGCCTCAGCAGAAATTCTGAACATTTCTATCACATTACGTTTTTATCTTTTTAGTCACTGGGATAATTAAGTTTTAGCTTAAGTTAGACTGATGATTATAGTACAATATTGTCAATAGTCACTATACTGTGCACTAGATTTCTATGGCTTATTCATTATTCATCGCAAAGATTAATCATCTTTAAACCTTCCTTTTCCTTATTCTGGTATCCTGTTCATTAAAACTACCCTTTGCCTTGTCTGCCATCAGTTCTTTCCTTTCCCTTCCCACCGTGACTACAAGTATCAATTATATGCCAAACCTCTACTATTCATCCAACATGACCAGCAGTTTCAAAAACATTTTTTCATGTCACCTGCCTAAAAATTTTCAGTAACCATCCTCTTGACAGCAAAATAACTCCTAACTCCATAATCGAATCTCAAGGTACGCTAGAATCTGACTCTGCCTTACTGCCCACTATCTTCTCTAACCCAACTGCCTACTCTTCACTGCCCCCTCCTGAAGTTACTGAGCACTTGCACATCTTCTGTGCATTTATTCGTGGTATGCTAACCTGAGAGGTTCTTTCTGTTATCTTAAATCTATGCTTTATCATCCAAGACCCAAATCAAACCCCCTCTTCACAGAAAACTCACCAGTCTGGCATTATCATCATCCAGCTTTAAAGTGCCATGTTCTTACTGTCTATATAATTCACTTAATACCTAGCATATGCTGCTTCTTAGTTATCTTTCTGTTGTAGAGATTGCTACTTCCTACTAGGTCGACTGCATGCAGATCCAACCAGTCCATTCTGAAGGAGATCAGTCCTGGGATTTCTCTGGAAGGAATGATGCTAAAGCTGAAACTCCAGTACTTTGGCCACCTTATGCGAAGAGTTGACTCATTGGAAAAGACTCTGATGCTGGGAGGGATTGGGGGCAGGAGGAGAAGGGGATGACCGAGGATGAGACGGCTGGATGGCATCACTGACTCGATGGACGTGAGTCTGAGTGAAATCCGGGAGTTGGTGATGGACAGGGAGGCCTGGCGTGCTGCGATTCATGGGGTCACAAAGAGTCAGACACGACTGAGCGACTGAACTGAACTAGATCAAAAGCTCCTTGACGTTCTAGCACAGTCCACCGTATGTTTTATACATATTATATTATAAACCATGAGCATCACAAAGTATACTGTGAAGTTTCCTAGGCAGTTTTCCATTTTTCTCCAATATGCGCACGTAAGAGGGCACATTATATAGCTTATTAACCTAGAAAACTTTTGTTTATACACTTACATAGGCAAGAAAAAAAAATCCCTGTACATTTGTCTTTACTACTCTTCACCTCAAATGAAAAATTCTCAAATAAATAGTATGCATAACTATAATAAAAACAAGTACTTAGGAATTAAATGAAATTAAATTCCGAACAACAAAAGGCTTCCCTGGTGTCAGTTGGTAGAGAATCCTGCCTGTGACACAGGAAACCCAGTTTCAGTCCCTGGGTGTAGAAGATCCCCTGGAGAAGGGAATGGCAACCACTGCAATATTCTTGCCTGGATTATCCCATGGACGGAAGAGTCTGGACAGACAGTCCATGGGGTTGCAATGAGTCGGACACAACTGAGTGATTACCTCTTTACTCCTAAACCACCACCGGGCACTTTCTGAACCCTGATTTAAACAAAATAACTATAAAAGGACATTTACACTATTTAAGTAATTATACAATTGAGGAAATTTGAATATGAACCAGGTACTAGATGACAAAGAATTATTATTAACATTGTTTTGGGTAACACAGCATTAAAATGTACATTTTATAGATGCACACTGAAGTATGTACTAGTAAAAAACAAGAACTATGATTTGTTTTTAAACAGAGGAAGAAAAGGGAAAGAGAAAAAGCAATAGAGAAAAAGAACGGGGAATGTAGGGGGAAAAAACAAAGGGCTGCATGAAGCTAACTTCGCAAAATAATGTTTAAAACTGGGTAATAATATTGAGTCTGGGTGAGCTGAGATTCATTATACAGCTCTAATTTTAAGTATGTTTGAAGTTTTCACATTTAACATTCTTTTAAATTAAAATAATCAAACTGAACTCAACATAAGTTAGCAGTAAAAAATTTTACACTACTATCAGTTCTTTGCTATTCAAATAACAAGTAAAACAGTGATAAATACATTGCAACAGTCCATATGTTACCAATAATGACAGAGATGCCTTCCTCTTAATCAGGAAAACTGTGAGCCAAGTCAGTATCTATTTTGCTTACGAGCATGCTATTTCACTTAATTTAGCAAAGTACAGGCGCACAGTACATATTCAGTAAACATTTACAAAGTGAATAAATTTAGATGAAATACACTAATATATTGAGGATAATTACTTAGACACAGATGTTAATTCACAATTGTAGAGCCCCGACCATACTACATGCTATTTAATTCAACAGTATCTACTGCAGAGCCATGATCAGAATCAATAAAAAACATCATTTTTGCATTTGTGTTTGTTTTCCTGAAGTCATTTTGCATACCACTTTAATGAAATATTCACTGGTAGAACAAGGCCTATTAAAAAAAAAGATTCTTTGACACTAAGAAGATTTAATGGTATTTTCCTCCTTGAACAAATTTAATCATCTTTTGATTGAAGACTTAACACAACTGTTAATACCCACCTGATATCAAACATAAGAATACATAAAATCTAAAACCAAACAACCTGGAAGCTCTAAATTTTTAAACAAGCTCAGTAAAATAGTCATTTAATAAAGTCTATTTAAAGAAGAAGATTGGTTGTTTTGATCCTAAAATTTTGAACTGGTTTCATACATAACAGAAATTTTCCCACTCACACTCCTTCAAAGGTCAAACTGGTATTATAAAAATTAACACCAATCTTGTTATTTTAATTAAATGGTCATTAAGAGTCTGGTTCGAGTTCCCATTATTTTAGTCAAATAATGCATTATATGAGAATAAAAGTAAATACTTCCAAGGAAAAAATCTGTGTATGATAAAAATCCATGTTCTGATTCAAGTAATAAATGCCAAAGTTAAAGAGTATCTTAAACAAAAATCCACAAACCTTCAGCAATCATGTCTTCCATCTCTGTGTCAGATGAATTATCTGCATGCTTTGCATTATTCTGTAGCTCTGGCTGAACACACACAGAATTTATCACCTGATTATCCAAAACAGGCCTTCTTTTCACAGGCTGTTCAATAAGCAAAGATGAACGACTCACCTTTAAAAGACAGAACAAAATGAAATGATCTTTTTAAAGACCTTCAGAAATAATTTAGTTTAAAAGTCTCTTGAAATTAATAGCATCTGTGATAATTTACTTGTACAATAATCAGATCCATTCATTTATTTCTTGAGAAAAGGTTATGTTCAGGTTGCCTAAACACTTTATATCACAGCTCATGAGCAGTATGACCAAAGTTTCAGTCAAATGGAACCAAGGGTCTTTGTTTAGGTGGGTAGGCTAAAAAAAATCTTTTAAAAAAATCAGTAATAAATTGTGATTATAATTACCTTTACCTTCTTCTGCAACAACCTTTAAGATTGATTTTTCATGTACAAAACTTTTTATTTATAGGATTCTTTCCTCTGGATAGATCATTACTATATTTTAAGATAAGGGAACTAATATTCAAAGTGTGCAGGTGATTTCTTGGTAACAGCAGAAACAGGACTAGAACTTAAGTCTCCTGACTCCTAGTTAAGTAACCTATTTTATTCACAAATAGAAATGGAAAATTCCTCAAACATTAACATCCAAAATCAACAAAAATATAGTCACTTATGTTCAGTACACCAATTTAAGTCATGAAAACTACTTACTTTAGAAATGCTTTCAGCAAAAATAATCTACAACAAAAGTATTTTGTTTTTTACTAGTGAACCCTCAGCTAATCTTAAAAAAGAGAACCTTTGATTCTATTTGAGAATGTTGGTCAAGTCTCCATCATTTTTTTCATACATAGTGAACAGCAGCTTATTGGAACTTTTTACATGTTACCCTGGAGAATAATCACCCATAAACTTTTTATTGGGCCTTGCTTGCAGGGATTGAACGCCCCTGCAGTGAAAGCACCAAGTCCTAGCCACTGGATCACCAGGGAATTCTCAACCCATAACCTTTTAAATTGCGTTTATTTCAGTTTGTATATGTAATTATGTCTCAAATAAAAATAGTGGAAATTATTGCTGAAAAAACCACTATTGAGTGCTGATGAGAGTATACACTTAGGGTATATGAATAAATTTAAATACTCTTCCAGAAAATGATTTGCCAATATATATCAAGAGTCTTATGAATACATATGTAATGTGATCTAACACCTATACTTCTGGGAATTTATGCTAAAGAAATAATATTTCAAATGTGGATAATTTACATACAAGAATATTCCTTTGAACAGCAAAAAAAATGGAAACCTAAATGTCCAACAGTATAGATGTCCCTCAGTATCTGCAGGGGATTGATTCCAGGATTCGACAGGGTGCAAAAAAACACCGATGCTCAAGTCCCTTATGTATAAATGGAGCGTTATTTGCATATAACCTATGCATTCTGCTGTGTGGTTTAAATCAGCAAGAATACTGGAATGGGTTGCCATTTCCTTCTCCAAGGGATCTTTCCAACCCAGGGATTGAACCCAAGTCCCCTGCATTGCAGGCAAATTCTTTACCACTTGAGTCACAGGGAAGCCCTTTAAATCATCTCTAGATTACTGATAATATCAAAAACAATGTAAATATGAAGTAAATAGCTGCCTGCGCATAATCAATTCAAGTTTTACTATTTGGAATTTTCTAGATTTCTTTTTTTTCTAGATTCTTGATCTACAATTGGGTTGACTCCCCAGTGTGAAACCTGTGGATATTTGGGGCGGGAAGTGGGGGGGAAGGAGCAACTGTAATTGAAGGATTATATAAATTATGACTGTCCAGAAAGTGAAATATTAGGTAACCTTTCAAAAGGTTTCCAAAGTACTATTAATCAAATGAGAAAATAAATATTCAAGCTATACTAAGCAAAAGAAGCTGATCTGTAAGGAATTCCCTGGCAGTCCAGTGGTTAGGATCCTGCACTTTCAATGCCAAGGACCTAAGTTCAGTCTCTGGTTGGGGAACTAAGATCTCACAAGAGGTAAGAAGAAAGGTGTGGTCAAAAAAATTTTTTTTAATTAAAAAAAAGGGAATCTGAACTACATATACAATTATAGTCCTGATCATACGAAAATATATATATTAAAATACATTTTGTGGTATTACTATTTGCTCTGTACATTTTCCAAATTTTCAGTGAAAAAATAATACATATTACTACATAGAACAGTTACACACATTTAGTCTTCACAGTAACCATAAGAGCAAAGTATCATCTCCATTTGCTGTATGAGCAAATGAATTTCAAAAAGGTTGAGTGGCCTGACAAAGGTTACACATTCAGCATATGGCAGAGCCAGGATCCAATCTCTGAGACCAGGGAGAAGAGACTGTTTCTCCACTCATTATATCAGAGGTTCTTAGATCCCAGTTTGGTTCTTAGATCCTACACACAGTAAACTGAAAACAAAGGCAACTGGCTGTAGTCAACTATCACTGTGCAGTCATAATACCCTACCTATGAATCTGAAAAATCAGATGCTTCAAAGGGCTTCAAAATACATAATTTTGTTTTCTCGTGTCTTTGTTTGGGGCTTTGATTTTGGCCATTTGTCTTGGTATATTTCCTAAGGAAAAATGTTCATTTCTAAACACAACATGTAATGTAGCTAACGTAGCTGTAACGTATAGCTAGTCTCAAATCAAATTACTTTTAGTGATAGGATACAGCATCTCAATTCTGATGTGTACATTTTGAAGCATTTATAAAATCTGATTGAAGCCTTAGATTTAAAAAATAATGAGAAAATATATTTGCTAATTAAAAACCATCAACTGGATAACTTCCGATGTGTAAGATCATTGGAAGTTACTATTTCCTGTATCCAAATTAAAGTTCTCAAGTATCACATTATACAAGAAACACCTTTTAAAAGAAAATAATACACTTCTGGTGTCATTTCAATCCCCTTAAAGGGGAAAAATTGAAAGTTTCCTTCAGAGTGAACATCTAATTGCCTTCTCTAAAAATTATTTAACTAATATCTTTATACCCTGAAACTGTTTGCTTCCACCTTACACATCTACATAGCTAGCATAAAATTCTTGAACTATTGATATATATGGAAATATACAAAGAATAGACAGAAAGAAATTCTTTTTTTTTTTGACCCCATGGTCTGTGGCCCTCCAGGCTTCTCTGTCCATGGGATTTCCCAGGCAAGAATACTGGAGTGCACTGCCATTTCCCTCTCCAGGGAGATTAATAACTTTTGAAGTTTTTTATTAGAGAAAATACATTAGAGACCAATAGATCATACATTTTAAAATTATGCTACGTGAATAATTTTGAAAATGCAAATTTGCTTGCTACTTACAGGAAATGGCTCCAATCCCTCCTGAATCACAAAACCTTCAATAACATGGGTCAAGATCTGTGGCTTTACAATAGCCTGTGGAGGTTTGTTTTCAACACTAGGTACGCTACTGGGCATAGATGTACTATTACTTCTTGTGGTAGCAGCTGGAAGTAAGAGCGGAGGTGGAGGAACAGAAACATGTGAAGGATCTGAAGGAGATTTAATTACTGAAGCACTGACTGATGCCACTGCAGGTAATTCTACTTGCTCTGGGGAAGAAAAAAAAAAAAGTCACTTTTTAAATCTGTACCATTCTGCCCAGGCAAATATGAAAGAAAACTGGAGAACATTAATAACAGTAACAGTTTAATGTCTTATGTTTTAAAACAAAATTCTGAGACCCTTATATTTATTATCTCCTCTCTCCACAATTCATGCTAATTCGCTTCAATAGTATCTGGCTCTTTGAGACCCTATGGACTGTAGCCCACCAGGCTTCTCTGTCCATGGGATTCTCCAGCTAAGAATACCAGAGTGGGTTGCCATTTCCTCCTCCAGGGGATCTTCCCAAGCCAGGGATCGAACCTGTACCTCTTGTGTCTCCTGCAGCGGCAGGTGGGTTCCTTACCAGTAGCACTACCTGGGAATCTCCACAATAACCTCATGAGATATGTACTACTATCCCCATTTACAGCGGAAGGCAACAACTTGCTCAAAGTTAGCATTCCAACTTTGGTTAAAAAGAACTGTCCCATAAGACATGAAAATGTTTTAGAATGTCAACTTTAGAATAATTATTTTTAAATTTTTTAAAATTTTAAGCTACAGTTATTAAATTTCCTGTGTTTCTATTCATATATTCCAAATGGTACTAGGGAGGGGAGAATATGCTTACGAAAAAAAGATCATGAAATTGATAGAATAAATAGAAATTATAATGAACTATACAGGGCATTACCTTTATTTCAAGTAATCCACAACCATGCACAAATGTTCTCTGCTGTTGCTATTTTTAACAAATCTTCAATGACACTGTACATATCAGTTTGTAGGAACACTGCAGTACCAGGCAATTGCAAAATGCTGGGCTAGTTCACTCTGATTTTTCCCAGGCAAGCTCCGAGGACCACAGTAAGACAGATCCATAGCCTACGACAGAGACTTTACCTACCCATTTGTTAGCACTGAACCTTTACTAAGCTGTACCAAAGTGGAGAGATGGAACCAGGTGATAGCCAGGAATACCAGTGAGTACAAGATGGCTGAGAGAAGTAACAACAACAACAAAAAAGGGGCATGTGGTAAAGATAATACCACTATTTACTGAGCACTTATGTGCCAGCACTTACATGTATAAATGTCTTTACACGTTGTAACACATTTAATCCTAGCTAGCCTACGGGTGCTGCTGCTGCTGCTGCTAAGTCACTTCAGTCATGTCTGACTCTGTGCGACCCCATAGACGGCAGCCCACTGGGCTCCTCTGTCCCTGGGATTCTCCAAGCAAGAATACTGGAGTGGGTTGCCATTTCCTTCTCCAAGCCTATGGGTAAGTACTGTTATTATCTCCATTTATAGATGTGGAGAAAAAAAAAAAAAGATTAACTTGCCTAAAGACATGTAGCTAGTAAGTAGTGGACCTGGGTTACTAACAGAGACAATGCTTTTAACTCCTATGGTAACTCCTCTCCACCATTAAGTATGAAAAGAATTGATATCACTATCAAAGATGGTCAAACATAGCCCAGTTAGGTACAGAAGAAAAATCCCTATTGAATAAAAATTTCAGAGACTTCTTTGGTGGTCCAGTGGTTAAAAATCCACCTGCCATTGCTGGGGACACAGGTTTGACCCCTGGCCCAGAAAGACCCCACATGCTGCAGGGCAACTAAGCCTGTGCACCACAACTGCTGAGCCTGAGCATCTTAGTCAATGCTCTGCAACATGAGAAGCCACTGCAAAGAGAAGTCCTTGTAACACAACAAAGAGTAGCCCCCACTCGCCACAACTAGAGGAAGCCCACAGGCAGCAATGAAGAACCAGCACAGCCAAAGATAAACAGATAAAAATTTCCACTAATGAAACAGTGCAGTGATAACTGGTAGTGTCAGAAAAGGAAAAGCTAATGGTTCACACCTAGTAACTTTGATGTAATTAATATTACTATATAGCTTATTTATCACAGCAATATTATATCCATAAATTAACCTTGTTCCACCAAATAATCCACCAGGATAAACTGTACTAGAAAACCTATTTAAAGTCACACAATCCCTCATTAAAAACTAAAAGTCAGCAGTAAATACTGATTTGCTTATTTCCAGGAACAAATACACAATTGTACACATGTATTACAAGACTGAAAAACTCCATAAAAATCCTATCCCACATACCTAATTTTCACATATACTGCTAGAGTAAAAGGGATAAAAGATAATTCTGAACAGGAACTGAAAAGCAACTTTTCTGTTGGAAGGGAAATACAAATCTATGGAGAGCTGAAAAATAAGAAAAATTTAATGTCCCCTTACAGGTGTATAGATACTGCATTAAGTATAATGTTTTTTCAGAAAATACTGCTTGGTATATATGTTCTAACTGATTTTTGGATCATATATACAAATAGACCTAAGTTTTGTTGAAAACTTATGAGTTACTGACTTTATGAAGAATGTTTACATGCCAGTTCATAATCAGCTGTTAAAATAAAAAACAAAACACAGTAGAACAAACGCAATTATTATCCTCTCTAGATTTAAGACAACTGTGAATCGAGAAACCCCAAGTTAACAGATAAAGACTTTGCCACAAGTTACTCTGCCTGTTTGTAGTTTCATTTCCTGGGTGAAACCAATGAGTTTGTTCTACTTTTTTATAGATGCTTTTTATTTTAATTTCCTTATTTTTGGCTGCACTGGGCCTTTGCTGCTTTGCGTGGCCTTCTCTAGTTGTGGTGAGTGCCAGTTTTCATTGCGGTGGCTTCTCTTACTACGAAGCACAGGCTCTAGGTGAGAGGCTTCTTTAGTTGTGGCCCACAGTCTCTAGAGTCCAGCCTCAGCAGCTGTGGTGCACAGGCTCAGCTGCTCCACCGTACGTGGAATCTTCCTGGATTAGGGATGGAACCTGTGTCTCCTACACTGGCAGGTGGATTCTTGTCCACTGTACCACCAGGGAAGTCCTTTATGGATGCTTTAAGAATTCTTAAAGACTTATGAAGACTCAATCCTGATGGAAACAAGTCCCTCTATTTTTATAGGTTAGTTTATTATATGATTTGATGAGCAATCTGTACTTGCTTTTCCCTCTCATATACTACAGAAAAGTAGTTAAGCATGAAGAAAATTAAAGGAAGATTCAAAAATTTATAGTTTACTGAGGCAATTTAGCCAGAGGAATATGTCTGGCAGGATCTCAGATTATATTTCTAAGGAAATATTGTGAAGATATTGTTGAGATTCAATACTTCCAAAGTATTTAAATTTTCTTGAGTACCATCAGTAATGCTTATTAGGCAACTGAATCACAGTCACAATGCAGGGTTAGTATCCAGTGATATATATTTCTGCCTTTAAATAAAAACTCCCAAGATATCTGCAGCAACATGAATCCATTTTCAGTATACAAAAACTACAAAGATTTAGTACTATAGGTAAGTTTCCTTAGATCTGTCTTTTGAGGTATTATTTTGAATAAGCAAAGGCAATGATACTGAATTTGTCTTAAATATTTTTCATAATTTTATTGACTAAATGTTTTTTGTTTTTCAGGAAGGAGAAAAAGTTGGAGTTAAATTGGTTTTCTAGCTCCTTGCTTTCTGGAGATTCACACTGGCAGTAAGAAATAAAAGCTAGAAAGAAGAGAAGGGTTAGAGATGTGGCACGCTGAAGGAGGAGAGGCTAAGTGAGTACCCCATTATAGTTTGTTTCTGTGCCTGATAACATTGGTTCCTCTCAACTAAACATGATCATGAAGGTGATGAGATATTCAACAGGACAGAATACTTACAACAAAGCCTGAATCAAGATTAGCATTATCTGGGTGAGGGGTCAGTAAACATTTTTATAAAAGACATATGTTCTCTGCAATGACCCCTTTGCTGTAGTAGTATAAAGGGAGCCATAGATAACATCTGAACAAATGAATGTGGCTACGTTGCACAGAATTTCACTTATGGACAATGAAATTTGAATTTAACATAATCTTCACATGACATGAATTAACTCTTTGATTTTTTTTTTTCTGAACGTTTAAAAATTTTAGAACTATCCTTGGCTTGTGGGCCATACCAAAACATGTAGCAGAAAGATCTGAAGCATGACCTATCATTTGCCACCCTGATCTAAATAAAATATTCAAAATTTAAAAAAAAAACGAACTCCTAACCCAGAATATATCTTTTTTAGGACTTAGATACTGGGCTATACATCATAATGTTTTAGTGAAGTACCTAGGATTCACAGTCACTTTGATAATGTGCAGAGAATAGAGAGGATTAACTTGAACTCATAAGTAGTTCTAAAGTAGTGAATAAGAATTTGAAGGTGTTAGGAATGTTTTAATCCATGTCTCTAGTAAGAATCAGAGTGGCTTAATTTAAGTACTATCCAGAAAGCAACACTTTTAAAAGCATTTACTCAATCTGAATCACAAGCAATTATGAGGAATGTCAGACATAACTTCAAATGCTTTGTGATTTTTGGACAGTGTAATTGAAATTTTCTAATAAACTGCCTTGTTCTAATTTTTATGCTAGAAATAGCTTGACAAATAAATCTGAAAGAGCATATGAAACACATCTGTACAAACTACTACAACTTCAAAGACTGAAACGTGTTTTTGATTTGGGCAGTTCCTCAATTGCTCTAATTGTTTTTCATCAAAAAAAGCTCTTGAATTCTAATCTATGTTTTGCTGCAATTTATTATATAATAAATTAGTTTAAGATCATCTCTGGTGGAAAAAAAATGAACTTTTTCCATTACTAACATTTGTCTAACAGAAATTTCCCCCAAATTTAGGCACCTCCTCACCTAACAAGGGATGTTCAGAAGTCAAATCTTCTCCCCTCCCCACAGTTATAGCTGCTGGAGACAGCGTGGGTGGCGGCGGCGTCCTATCCATCCGGACACAGTCTTCTGACTCTTCTGGCATTTCTTCTTCACAGACATCTTCTACTTGATAAACCTACGACGACAAACCACACTGCCTAAAAATGTCTGTGAGACATTTAATAAGGTGTTCCCAATTTAATTAACAAAATAAATTCTAAGTGTTTCAAAATGTAAAAGACAAAAAGACTATTTGATCTATTGAAAGAGAAGCTTTAAAATCATTCAAATGAAGTTTTTCATAATACTTGACGATTCATAATACCTGATGATATTTTTCACTGGAAGCAAGTTGTGGATCAGTACCTAAGTTATAAATCACTAAGGTTTTCCCAAAAGGTGATAGTTGAATCAGGAATTACTTTAAATTTTGTTAACTTTTGAAAATGTTTTGAATTTATACACTCAAATAACTATTTGGAGAGTTTAATAAAATTTCTATTAACTTTCAATTGTCATAAATCAAAACAGATACTAATATTTTTCAAAGCATGTTAGGTGAATCTCCAGAACGACACATATTATATAAAGAAATGTACTGCCTAAATGACTATATCCCAAGCTCTTCTTTACTGTATTTCTGTAAATTAAAGAGCAAATTTTGAAAAGTAATGCCTAAGAACCTACAAAATTGCATGTGATTACATTTTTAATCTTCTAATTGACTCAAGAATCTAATGAATTTTTATAAGCTAATTATCAAGTAAACAAAAAATATCTGTCCCTGGAATCTCACTCACACACACACACCCCATCCTAAGCCATTTGACCTATTACTTGTATTTCTTTAATATTGTTCCATACTTACAGAAGCAAGTTTTTACATTTCTGCCTTGTTATCCAATGGTAAAGATAATACTTGAGGAAAACAGACTCAAAAGCACTCTGAGAAGGAACTTTATAACTAAAAAATATGGAACCTACTATTGATTTTTATTAAAATTAAGGATGAATTTTCAATGTCCACTTGTAACAGACTGACACAAGTATTTTAATTTGTCCTCATTTTTACTGAACCATTGTTTTTGAAAGACAGGTTACTAAAAGCAAAGCCACAAAGCAATTTACCCCCCTTCTTTTCTGTACAAAGCTTATTACTTATGCTTATAAAAGTGAGTTAAGATAACTTACCTAAAGTGATTAATATTTCTAATGTCAAAAAAGTTTCAGTAACATTCACAAAAAATTTTTAATCAAACTATTGAAAAAGTTTGATGATTTGAAATTAAAAATGATCAAGATTTCTGAAATCAGCATAAACCATGTGTGAGAAAAAGGACTATGAAGTTTTACCTACAAAGGCATATCTAACAACAGCAATAGAATTTAAAAACCAAAAACAAAAAAACTCCTAATTTTTCAACTCTATTACGAAAAAAATTTCCCTTTTGTTTTAAAATTTTTAAATTCCTATTGTTACTGCTAATTTTATATAAATATAATATTCAGAGTTGTGATCTGAATCAGCTACTAAGTAGGCAACATTTTTTAAAAGTTATTTGCTCTCAACCCTGCATCTGAAAACCTGTTTCACCAGGAGAGAGTCCTTGCCTCGTGTTTGGATCCTCGGTAGTGAAAGCAGTCGTTGGTTATTGTACAGTGCAAGAATGATAGCTGCTATTATCTGTTCATGATAAATTTTCTTAAATGATGATAATGTCCAATATAAGGAAAGTCATCCAAAAATAAAGTCCTGGGGGTTAAAGTAAAAACAAAAAAAAACTTCTAGTGAGGGGCATCTGCTGCAGTGGTCATTACCTTAATTTGGAAGAGTGGTGGGGATGTTGATGCATAGGTAGTTACACAAGTAACAGTTTTATCAACTACACTAGTTCAGTTTATCTATGCAGCATTCCTTTATTAGATAATTACTCTTCTTACAAAGGGCATCTTTTCCTTAAGTGCTGAAAACTTTTTAATATTAATGCTGTCACAAGTTTTTCAAACAGCTACTACAATAGCTTTTAAGGAATCAAAGATCATGGAGATCATGCATAGAATTCTGATTTTTAAAAAAACAGGAAAAGAGTTTTAAAGGATTAAAAGAGGCAAATACAAATAGCATATTCTGAAATAATCCATATTCTGAAATAATCCATCAAACAATCCTATAAAATACTTTTCATTCTTTACAAGTAAGCCTAACTATACATACTTTATTCTAAATCTCCCACGTAAAGGCAAAATAAAGAATAAAAGAAGTAGGCAAAAACAGACCGGTCAGACACCTGGCACCATCAACATAAAAAACATAAGTACAATAACTAAAAGATTGAATAAAGCAAAGAAGTGAAGGTTTTGCTCACAAGATCATTTGGAAACTGTACATTACAATTTCTCTTTAGTTCATAACTATTCTATAACTAACAATGGCTGCCAAACTTACCTCAAAGTACATCAGCCTCATCTGTCACCCTTCCCTAAATAAACTGTGTAAAACATTTATTAGTTCTAAATTATCTACACTCATCATATCCTATTTATCATACCCAAATATCAATGAAAAATCTTTAAAAAAAATATTGATTTTACTTTGAAAATTCACACTTATGTTTGAAAGTTTCACATCTATTATTTAGAAGTAGATACCTATTATTTCTCTTTAGAAGTAAACATCTCTCTACCTTTAAACATTTGAAAAAACCTGGAAACTGTGAAGGAATAACTCATGAAGAAATCTGATGGTAAAAACATAGATTTGATAAAGGTAATAAGAGAAAAATACAGCAATGTAATAAATAGGCTATGGTACTCAAAAGTAAAAGAAAAGTAACATGGAAACATATATAGCAAATATAACCACACCAGTGATAGCAAAGAAAACTACTCTTCTCATGAAAAAAATTCCAAAAATTAAGTAACATAAATTTTAAGGAAAAAACACAAAATTAATAGAGGGCAGAAAATAACAAGATCTTAGATTTTTAGCTTTAATTTAAGGCAAGTGTTCTGTTTTTGATATTTCTATCCCCAACAGTCCAAGATTTGCCCTAACAAAAATAATTAGAAAAATAAAAGGCACAGAGAGGAACTTTATTTTTTACTTATTAAAAGCCAATCCACTGAACTAGAAATTGAGAACATAAATTCAAATTAAATCTGATTTCTCTGAAGGTACTGTACACCTTAAAGACTGTTTTTATCTTACATTATCCATTGTAAACTCTTCAAAATCCATTAAAAGAAAATACTGAAATGCAAACTTATTTCTAGATGTCAACTGTTACCTTTGCCAAGTTCTGTTCTGAATAAAAGTGGAATTCAACCTCTTCATGCTTATCAGTCAAAATGACAAGAATGAAGAATGTATAAATTTGTATCCTGAGAATCAAAATGTTGTCCATTAAGGAACAAACTTTGAAACTCTTTTCCTTTCTGAGCTAATGTTATTTTGTATTTAAGTTTTAAGATCTCTTCAGTGAGGTTTGATATAAATCTCCTTTGGGAATATTGTTTTCCTCAGTTATAAATTTGATCATTCTAACATTTAGAGACCTTATTTCAATTTTATTATAAATTATTTTATAAAAGTCCTTTACAGAATGTTTAAAAGACAAATGTTTTTACAGAATAATTTTCCTCTCTGGGCAATATGTGCCATTTTTATAGGTTTATTTTGATAAATTTCACCATAGTCTCAGTTATTCAAAACTTTTACTCCTCTCAATGAATTTTTTTATTCTCAGTATTCAACTCATCCTTTTTAGCTTTTTAAATGAGAAATATTTCAAGTATATGTTTTCCCTTAGTAGAAATTTAAAAATCAGAAGTTACAATTCAAAAGATGTTACAAAAAATGGTTACAAAAGAAAGTTATAAAAGATGGACTACAGTTAATGTTTCTTTGCAAAGCTGGATTCTTTCCTAGAATAACTTTTTTTTACAAAATTTTAATTATAAAATATAAGTTTACCAAAAAATTACATCATACAAGCATACCTCCACCTTGATGCAAAAGCCCCATAACGGCCTATAACTGCAGAATGCATACAACCAAAAAGGTTAGCTAGATAAACCATACGTTTAAGAACATACAAGCCAACAAAGGGATCTATGAAGGATAATCACCTTAAGAGAAAAAACTTTGTGCAGATGACACTGGTTCAAATGCATTCCCTTGGGGAAAAAAAATCAACTCTGTAAAGATAGCAGATGGATTTGTTTAAATAGTAATAAAATTAACGAGGGACTTTAATAACCATCACAAAGTATCAAGCATGCAACCATACTACAACAAATGGCATTTTTTTTGGCCCATATAGCATGTACGTCAGACACTGACAGATGGAAATTTCAAGCTTTTTAAATTCATAGGCATTTAGATCTAATGATAAAACACAACGTGGGAGAAAACTGTTTACTTTCAGTTCAGCAAGAAAGTCAAAGAGCTTCCAAGGGCTTACCACTGGTGGATCAACGGGTGCTGGTGGTTGTACTTGTAGGTTTACCGCAACAGTCTGTGGAGGAGGAAGAGTCTGAAATGGCAACTGGACCAAAGCTTCTGCAGCTGGAAGCTCCTCTTCAGACACCAAAGCATTCTGCACCAAAACCTGACCCTGGGACAGAATTTCAGGCTGCACTTGTAAAGATTGCATAGACTGCAGGGGCAGTGGTGGAATCTGAGCTGGAGGTGATGTCGACATCTGTGGAGGGGTTGCAATTGGGATTGGAGAGGACTGTAGGGCTGAATATTGCTGGTGTGATGTTGGAGACACAATCTGCTGACCTGGGGACACCAAGGTGGACTGCTGAACTGGACCAATGTGTACAACAGGGGAAGCTGGAAGTGGAAGGTGGGATGGAAGATTCAGCTGTGCTGTAGGCTGCACTTGATTAGCAGTGGACTGCTGCAAGTTTGACCCTGGCTGGAGAGCTGATGACACAAGAGGGTGTGGCTGAATAAGTGCTTGTGGATGAATAATTATAGTAGGAGACTGACTTGGTGAATGAGGTGGAGGAGGAGACACCACTACAGACTGCTGTGCTGACTGTGACTGGCTAGGAGACATTGCTAGAGGAGGGGGATGACTTTGAATTGGTGAACAATGCTGTGACTGGGCACTACTGGGAGCTGGAGGCAGGCCGTGGTTTTGGAGTGGTATACAGTGCTGGGAGGGCGCTGGGTCTTGAGTTGGACTTTGAAGTGTGATTGGCTGAATTTGTTGTTGCTGCTGTTGTAGTATCAGCTGATGATGGGAAACTTTGGGAGGTGGTGAATGAAGAGGAATCTGCTGATGTTTTATTAGAGGATGAGGCTGAATTGGAGGATATGACGCTACAAGAGAAAAAAATAACAATTAGTCTTTTTACATTACATAAATTTTAAAATAAATCTAGAGGAGGAAAGTTTTCACATCAGAAATCTATAACGAGTCTTCCGAATGATTTGAAAATGTAATGACAACTTTTCCTTGAAAAACTACATAATTTCATAAAATAAACGACACTGTGATAAGTTCCAAAAGAAAACTGCCTAAAACAACTGATATAAATCTGAATTTATACATGATTTATTCTTATTAAATTTTAAAGGTCATCAAATACTTCCAATGACTTTTAACAAAGTGTATCCACTTGAATCATTCTTTGGCAAGAAGAGCATAACTGAACAAGTATAATATCTTTATATTATACTATGATAACTCTAAAATCATAAAATAAAGACTGCATCCTTTTTAATCCATGTCTAAACATTCTTCCAGCTAACAGTCAATTACTTAAAAAACTTCCAAAATAAATTCCCAAATTTAAACCAAGATAAACAGTTGGTACTATTTGACCCAGAAAAATTTTTGTATAAAAAGTTAATTCATTTAAGCAAAACACGTGTGTAACTCCTACAGCACGATTAAATGAAATTTAACCATGGTGAAACGAAATTTCAGAGGCCATTCCAAATCTAGGAGAGCACTAGTTTTGCTTGAAGAAAAAATGATACCGTCAGTCATGCTGTCTAGATAAAGGATCTTGGTTTACTTCTCTTCTTCCCCACACTCACAGAACCCTACAGTAATCTGTAAGTAATAACATCAGTCCTTTCCACAAGGGAGTCACTCATAACAGGAAAAAAAGTATATATATACACACATATATATAAGAATTAGCAAAATCAAGTAATAAGTGGTTTCCACATCATTATGCCTCTTCTGTATACTGGTGCATATGTTTACATAGAGGGAGATGCTGATAAAGTCCTATCTAAATAATGGAAACTAGGTTCACTGGAAGATAAACTGGAAAGACTGCTTAATATTAATATCATGTATCAATTACCACATTTAAAACAAACCTAAGACAAAATTTTTTCTTAATTTCAGACTGTAACGCCTTTTATTTTTACACTGAACTACATTTGTGACAAAAACATTATCAAAAATTCTAACAACTTATTTCAATCTTTTTGCATTTGGTTATTATTTAAAATTCTGGAGATTCTTTAAAGAAATTAACATCTGATTAACATCTCAAGAAAGAAGCATTTAGAAGGTTTAACAAATACCCAAGCATTGTTGAAACCAAAATGGAAATTAGATAATAATCTTCATATAACTAGACTAGCATTTCTTCATGTAACTAGACTAGCATTTCAAACTAAGACTGAAAATTTTACATCACCACCTTATAAATGTGTTGGTAAACACATCTTGGCTTTCTGTAGAGTACCTTTCCACAGAGGGGCTTAAGATGCTTTCACATAATTTTCTTTTGTACTTACAAAATGCCTGTGGAATAGTTATTATTATTGCCCTTTTACAGCTAAGGAAATAGAGGTTTAGAGGTGAGCATAATAGCAAAGGCCCACTTTACTTCAATTTTTTAAGTTATAATTAAGATTTACCATATTCTTGAAATACAATGGAGACTATACACAGGAATAAAAAGTCTCTCTGTGCTCTAGCAAGTAAGCAAACTTTGTTTTCTAGAGCTGGTAATTCACTGGAGTAATAGTTATCTTTTCACCTAAATTAAACTTTTCTTTGATCAGACATCAGAATGTGTCTATATATTTTATATTAGTCCTAAGTCCAACTGACAAGCACATATACTATAGAATAACTGTGAGGATACCTTAAACAATACTTCTGTATAAGAAAAGTCTCAGTGCTCAGGAGAATATGACATTTGTTAATTTTTCTTATTTCAACAAACACTTTAGTATTGTCAGGTAGTCTACATACAAAGTAGAACCTTTTATTATCACAAATAACTGTATTATTGTAAATTATTAAATATATCATTTCATTCCATAGTTACTACAACCCCATGAGGTAAGACAGGTATTCTACGAATCCAATATATTTCAGGTGAAGAAACTTTCACTAGTCAAGTGACTTGCCTGCAATCACCTAGCTATTAAGGGGCAGCACTGGGTATAAAAGAAGCCACAGTCCTAGCTGAGTCTGGGTTCCAACTATGGTCCAAATGTTTGTGTCCCACAAAATTCATATGTTCAATTCCTCTTTATGTGACTGTATTTGGTAATGGGGCCTCTAAGGAAGTAATATACAGTTAAATGAGGTCAACGGGCAAGACCCTGACCCAACAGGAAAACCTGCTATCCTCTTCTCACACTCAGAAGGAAGACCACGTGAGGACATCAAGATGGCAGCCACCTGCACGCCTGGGAGAAAGCACTCACCAAAGACCAAAGGCCGCCAGCTTTTGATCCTGAGCTTTCCATCCTCCAGATCTGTGAGAAGATCAATTTCTGTTGTTTAAGCTACCTAGTCTACGGTATTGTTTAATGGCAATCTAAGCAGACTAATTAGGCTTTCATTAAGTCCTTCTACATACTTCATTAATATCTGCAAACAAGCATATTTTTAAAACTAGATTAATTTCATAAAAGCTCTAAAAACTGCTACTAAAAAACTTGAGTTCCAATACAGCTCATGATAATTTCCAGATATTTGGTTAAAATTTGCCTATATTTTATATATTAAGAAAAGGATTAATAAATATCAAGCAGGAATTCCACTCTCAAGAAATGGTAAAGAAAAGTAAATGATTTTAGCACCCTAGAAATGTATGTAAGGAAATAATAAACACATCTATTATAATAAATATTGGGCTGTACATTATGTTAGAACACAAGTAGATTTTTTAATATTTGAAAGTGACCTATAAGAGCGAACATTTTTCCAACTGAAGAAAAGGACAAATTACCAAATCAAGAACCTAAAAAAAAAATTTTAGCTTCAGACTAATACCCCACCAGCAAGAGGAGAAGACCCAAAAGGGCAGAAAAATTGTAACTGCTGCCTTGCCAACTTAGAACCAGGTATTAGGGGGTTCGAAGGGACTGAAAATCAAAAAGTGAATCTCTTTGCTTGAACTAACCCTGACAGACTTTGTACCTTTCTCTTTGGAAGGAAATTAACCTACCCTCCATTTAAACTATAGAAATCAGTAGAAATTTTCCCCTGAGCAGTCATTCCAAGCACAGTGAGTCACTGCCTCTCCACACTAACTCCTTCTATCAACACTGGCCAGGGAATTACCAGGCAGTCCAGTGGATAGGACTCTGTGCTTTCACTGCCGAAGGCACCATCCAAGGTTCAACCCTTGGTCAGGGAACTGAAATTCCACAAGCCATGCGGTGTGGCCAAAAATAACCAAAAAACAAAACACTGGCCAGGGGCAGGTATGAGACTAAGAATGCTCTAAACAATACAGAACAAAAATCCTGTTACCAGGCCATAGAGACAGCAGGACTGGGCATCCAGATGTTTATAAAGAAGACTTCACAGGTAACCACACTATCAATGGATTATTTTTACATTTTAACAAGATCTTGAGATCATGTCATATAGAGAAAGTTGACAATATTAGCACAGAGGAAATATGAAAAGAGAAGCAGGTTTAGATGGAGGAAAAGCAACCTTCAGCAGTGTATTAATAAAATGAAACTTTAAGAAGTAATGCACAGAGGGCGGTTCAAGATGATGGAACAGAAGGACGTGTGCTCAACTCCTCCTGCGAGAGCACCAAAATCAAAGAGCAACTAGCTGTTGAACAACCATCAACAGAAGGACACGTCAAAAAAATATACCTCGTGTCCGAAGAAAAAGAAGCCGCAGCAAGATGGTAGGAGGGGTGCAATTGCAATCAAATCAAATCCTGTAACTGCCAGGTGGGTGACCCACAGACTGAAGAAGAGAAATATCAAAGACGTTCTCACACTATTGTGAAGATTCTGAACCCCATGTCAGGTTTCCCAGCCTGAGGATCCAACAAAGGAACTGGGAATCCCCAGGGAATCTGGCCTTGAGGGCCAGTGGGATTTGATTAGAGCACTTCCAGAGTACTGAGGGAAACAGACTCCAGTCTTGAAGGGCACAAACAAAATTCTGCATGCACCAAGACCCAGAGGAGAGGAGCACTGACCCCACAGAAGACCAAAATCAAAACTACCTGCTAGTGTTGAAGGGTCTCCTGTGGAGGCATGGGTGAGCAGGGGCTCACCACAGGCAGAGGCACTGCAAAGTACTCACTGGCATAAACCCTCTTGGAATTTGCCATTAACCCTACCACAGAGCCCACACACTCCAGGGCTGCTGGGTCACCTCAGGCCAAACAACTACCAGGGAGGGAGAACAACCCCACCCATCAGCAGATAATTGGATTAAAGCTTTATTGAGCAAGGCTCTGCCCACCAGAGTAAGACCCAATTTTTCCCATGCCAGTCCCTCCCATCAAGCAGCTTACACAAGCCTCTTAGCCTCTTCCATTAGAGGGCAGACAGAAGCAGCAGTAAGTAGTAGTCTCATAGCAGCTAAAACAAAAACCATATGACAGAAAGTTAATCAGCAAGAAAAAGCAGAAAGTTATGTCTCAGATGAAGAAACAAGATAAAACCCCAGAGAAACAACTCAATGAAGTGGAGACAGGCAACCTTCCAGAAAAAGAATTCAGAATAATGGTAGTGAAGATGATCCAGGATCTCAGGAAAAGAGTGGAGGCAAAGATTGAGGAGATGTAAGAAATGTTTGCCACAGACCTGGAAGAGCTAAAGAACAGGGATGAATACTACACTAGAAAGAACCTACAGCAGAATAACTGAGGCAGAAAAACAGGTAAACGATCTGGACAGCAGAAATGGTGAAGATCACTGCTGCAAAACAAAATATAGAAAAAAGAATGAAAAGAAGTGAAGATGCCCTAAGAGACCTCTTCGACAACATTAAATGCACCAACACTCGAATTTTAGGGGTCCCAGAAGGAGAGAGAGAGAAAATGTTTGAAGGGATAATAGCTGAAAACTTCCCTAACATTGGAAAGGAAATAGTCAATCAATTCCAGGAACCACAGAGTCCCAGTAAGGGTAAACCCAAGGAGAAACACCCCAGTACACACAGTAATCAAACTGACAAAAATTAAACAGAGATAAAATATTAAAAGCAACAAGGGAAAACAACAAATAACATACAAGGGAACTCCCATCACGCTATCAGCTGATTTCTTAACAGAAACTCCACAAGCCAAAAGGGAATGGCATGATTATTTCAAGTGATGAATGGTAAGAACCTAAAACCAAGAATATTCTACCCAGTAAGACTCACCTTCAGACTTTATGGAGAAATCAAAAGCTTTCCAGACAGACAAAAGTTAAGAGAATTCAGCACCACCAAAAGCAGCTTTACAACAAATGCTAAAGGAACTAACTTCTCTAGGTAGGAAACAAAAAACAAGGAAAAGAAACCCAAGACAATAAAGAAAACAGGATCATACATATTGATAATTACCCTAAATGCAAATGGATTAAACGTACCAACCAAAAGACACAGACTGGCTGAGTGGATGAAAACACGTACATGTATGCACTGCCACTTACCACATCACTCTGCTTGACCCCCCAAATTGTATGTAATTATTTTATACTGTTAAGCTAATCATGTTCCTATTATAGCTTCAACTGTCATTATCTTTTATTTTTTGTCTGGCTATTGATCCTGAAAGCTGATGAATATCTTTTACTATTGTGATTACGTAACTGTTATTCATTTAATATCATTGTATCATGATTGGTCAACAGAAAAATAGAACTCTGTATCACCAAAACTAGGATCTAATAGAAAACCTTGTAATCACTTTTTAAAATGCAGATGCATTATCAGAATTATCTTGAAATTTTTTGAAAAATACAAATGCTCAAGTATTGCTTTTTTTCTCCAGAGCTCCAGATATATCTCCAATGAGCAATCATGTTTAAAAATAACTGGACTCTATGCTGATCTTTTCTTTTTATCTGGTCAGTTTCACTTTCTTCTATTTCATATTCAATGCTCCCATTTCATTCAGTTTATGTTCTCCAATTTCTCCATCTCTTTTTTACATTGTCTCTCAAGCCTTTATCAAGTGTAGTAGAAAAGCTTTTGTCTATGTATAAATATGTATAATATATTTTACAAAATTTATGAATTTTTGTCTAAGTAAAAAAATTATGACATTTTGATTCCACTTGTTTGACTTAGTATGAACAGAATGCTAGATTTCTAATTAAAAAATAGATATGCAACAAGCAACAAAGGTTTACTGTATGGTCAAGGGAACTATAGATAATATCTTGTAATAACCTATGATAGAAAATAATTTCAAAAATAATATATGTGTATAACTGAATCACCTTGCTCTGCACCTAAAACATTGTAAGCTAACTATACTTTAGTAAAATATATATATTATAAAAAGTAATGCATAATTATAAAAGGATAGAAAGAAGAAACTTACCTGATGAGGTTGGATCATAGGAAGATTTTTTTTTTTTTGGTAACATATATGAAGTGCCTAGCTCAGTGCATGACACACAGACACATTTTCAATAAACAAATTAAACTGGTATAAAAACATATGTAGCTATCCCACTCCAGTACTCTTGCCTGGAAAATCCCACGGATGAAAGAACCTGGTAGGCTATAGTTCACAGGGTTGCAAAGAGTCAGACACGACTGAGTGACTTCACTACCACTATCACCAGATATATTAAGAATAGGAGAGATCTAAGTAGGCTTAAGAAGTAAAAGAAAGGATCAAGCATGAGGCAGACACAAGCTGCTCTAACTATGAAAGAAGGTCAGGAACCAGTTTAAAAAAAATGCAATCAATGACACAAGGAAATAGTGCTAACTTTAAAGCAGAAAGCAGATAATTCCTTATCCTACTAGAATTGAAGAAAGCTCAAAACTGAGAAATTCTGAGATGAACAGAAGACATGATAAGGAAACTCACTCTGCACAGCCCTGACCCTTTCAGCGTAAGAACCATGAAGGAAGATTATCTGTAGATGGCAAAGGGCACAGACATGGGTTTCAAAGGCTGACAAGAATGAAAACAACTTGGTTGGTTCCCTGACATCTTCCTCTCAAAGATGAAATCAAAGATGGAAAAAGAGCAATATGGTGAGGAAAATAATTATGCATAATCCTTATTTTTGGAAAGTGATAAATTCCTCCCACTAGTCACAACTTTAAAGAAAAATATATACTTGCTTTTTAAAAAAGCTTTTAATTTTGGACAAGTAAAGCATATTAGATAAACCACAGGCAAATTTTTTTTTAAAGCTAACAGGTTTTATCTATATAACAGGAGACTAGCACACAATGAAGATGTTAATCAAACGTCAACTGACCAAAAAAATCTATTACAATGCTTCAACTGTTGGGCTCTTCTTTTTTCAAGCTATACTATTGAAACATTCTTTTGTTAACTTACAAAATTCACACTTTATAATGTTTTAAAAGTATTCTTGTTCAAGTAACGGATATCTTTTGTTTTGCTCCTCCTGTGAAGAAAATGAATAATGCAACTATTTTCAACAAAAGTTTTTCCCACCTGGTGCTATTAACTGGTGAATACTTGATGTCCGGGTGACAGCTGTGCTTCGGGATTCCAGACTTGGACTTTCTCCTTTCTTATTACTTTCTGGAGAAGGATCTCGTTGGCTGATTTTAGAACTGGTCACTGTTGTTTTGTTATGACAAATTGTCAATGACTGAGTTTGACTAGTACTTTTTGGCGGACCATTTTGTGAGCTAGATAATACACCCAGCTTCTGGCTGCGTAATGTTAAATTCTGAACCTAAGAACCACACAACAAAAAACAAGGATGAAACAGATGGTATTAATTGATGTGGTAATCACTACCATTATAACAATGACAACATATTTATATTGTGCTTTTTTATACATAAAGTTCCAAATACATGAAACAACTAATTAACCCTGAAGGAAACGGGAGTTGTTATTCTAATTAATCATACCTTAAAGATTATGTGGCGATTTTTTTAAAAGACATGAAGGAAAAGAATCATTAAGAACTAAATAAAAATAGAATATATATACATATTGCAAAAGAACTATGAATAGGAGGAAATTACCCTGTAACACGCTGCATTTTAAAGTTACCAGGTCAGAGACAGTCAAAGGGAAGGAGAAACAGGAGGAGCATTCCAGGCAAAGGGGAAAACTTGAGCCAAGCTGCAGAGGTGGGAAAGCCCAGGACGCAGAGGGAAGAGTGAGCAGTTCCTTCAACTTCACTCTTGAGTTCTCCACGTCAGCACTGAGAAACATTTCAAGCCTACAAACCCCTCATAAACTTGTGAGAAATTACTACACACAATTAGGGGAGTGTGAATACAATATTGCTATCTTAATAAAGATCAGAAAAGAGATAACAAAAAAGTTACTAGGTCTACAGAGACTATCTATTATCTCTATAGACCTAGAAACTTTTTTACTATATATATATAAAATAATAGATACAAGATCATAAGGGAACACCAACCCTCTAAGAAAACAAATTCATGAAATCAAACCCACTGTGACAATTACTAAAAGCATTTCCATCAACTAACTTTAAAGAGTTAAGAGATTTTGTTGGGATGGTTATGAAACACTCATTTGCCTTTGAGAACTAGATCTCACTAACTGAAGAGACTGTGCATGGCATTGAAATGCTTTACTGTGATGACTCCTATCTGTGCTGCGCTCAGATAGTTGTGTCCCACTTTTGGCGACCCCCTCAACTATAGCCCACCAGGCTCCTCTGTCCTTTGGATTCTTCAGGCAAGAATACTGAAGTGGGTTGCCACGCCCTCCTCCTGGGGATCTTCCCAAACCAGGATCGATCCCAAGCCTCCCACACTGCAGGTGGAGCCCCACAGAGGCCTGACTCCTGTAGACGCCAGGGCTTCTACACACACTGCCAGTCGGGATGGTGGCAGAGATGATCCCAACTGCTCTCATCTGAGGTTTACGACATTTTAAAACAGTGAGACAGAAAATGCCTCTTCTGGACGTCTAACTTTTTGCCTCTCTGGAATGAACGCACCAAATACATTAATGCTAGGAAGGGAAACTGAAGTAAAAGAGATTTTAGGGTGACAAATATACGGCTGCTCTATGAATGTTCTTCAGTTTCATGTGTGTTTGGTCCCTACACCAGTACCACTAACTGATGCTCTATACCTTCTCTTTCCAAGTGCCAATGCAGTGTTCAGCCAACAGCAGACGCTGAATAAATGTTTACTTCAGCGCAGCTGAAATTTTAGTCAGTTCTAAGTTACTGAAAGAATTTTCTAAGTGAGACCATATGGAGCATCTTCTCTGATTTTTGTCAAATATTTCACAGCAATGTAAACACACTAAATCACTGCTGTATTACTGAAATTTAATGCAAAAATAAAATATGCTAAAATCTAGATTTCTCAGCTTGCCACTCAAAGTCCTCCACTGTCTGGGCCTAAATCGCTTTGAGCCCCTTTTTCCACTATTTCAGTTCACAATCCTCATTTTCTAGCCAAACTGTTCTGCTAATCCTTCTTCAAACACACCTTACACTGTCTTCATTTAGAGCCCTCGTTCAAATTCCCCTTGCCTCAACACGGTCTCCCGAAGTCCAACACACTGCTCAAGACCAGTTAAATTTCTACTCATTCTCCCAAAGAAACCTCTCCGTGTCTCTGGTTAGAAATCATTTATCTTCCTGTCTATACATTTCCCATAGAATTTGGATCATACTGGCCTGTACCACTGACAAGGGTCTAGCTTATTTTAGAATTAATAATGTCTGTGTCTGTGACATACTGAGGCTCTGAGTGGCAGGCTCTCACCTCTGACATTCATTTTTTTAATCCCCACAGTTCTGGCTGCAGACGTAACAGAAACTACACAAGTCTGAGGCATTTTCCAATATGTGATTCTGAAATATGTATGACATGAATTTTGTTAAGCATCTTGTTCTATTTATAGTTTAAGCTAACACTAAAATCTGTTCATGTTTAACCAAAAAAAATCTCAACAAATGTCTAGCAGAGGAATATTAAAATCTCTCAGGAAGCAAGGGAAAAAATCATAAAATTTAACATGTGCCATAGATAATACATAAAGTGGACCACCTAATGATGATATTCAAAGGCTGAATTATAGCCTGAAAAACAAAACTTTTCAAATTAAAAGAATATTCAAAGCAAATGAAGATCTGACACAATGAACCTTTAACCTGCAGCAGTACATTTAATATACTCTTTTCTTCTAATTTTCCCTTTGTTTTCTGGAGTTCTGAAAGAAAATGTGTGTGTGTATATATGTATTGTATTTTATTTATATAAATGAATAAACTTCAGAATATGGCTTTACTATCTATGGTCATCTTAGCTTAAATATTTACAATAAATTTCAAACATGTAAACTATACTCCTGAAATATATACAGAGCCAATTGAGCTGTTAATAGAAAAACCACATGTTCAGATATCCTTGACAGAACTTCACTTTTAAAAAGAACCCACCCTTTCTAAGATAAAGAATATTAAGGCATCTAATGTCCAACTTTAATTTCATCTGAACTTCTCCTATGATCACTTTGTAGAAACTTTCTGACTTAAAAGAGTCTAGGTTTCACACAAAATATTCTTGCTAATTTCACACCTCATATTTTTATAGTGGACTACCCAAATAATCACTTGTTTTAATTTGGACCTAACTATGTGTGGATTATCGCAGCATCTCTTCTTTGCAGATACGGAAATTAAGAGTGCTGGCAGCAGAACTGTTTCTAGCATCTAAATCTAAAAGACTGTTTTCTCCTCAATTCTTATAATATTCCCCTGATATCCTTGGTAAGATTTCTTACTATTCCATAACATATTTTAGTATTATGATAACTTTCTGAAAGTCAGAATTTTTTTTTCAACGTAAGGATACAAGATGGAGCATTTAAAATAGTAAATAAGGGTAAGATAGTCCCAATTTCTTATTTTTTACAGTGTGCTATGAATTTTATTACTAAGGAAAAATTAACTTACACTGACTTTTGTAAGTTAAAGAATATTAAAACTTCAAATTTGGCATTTCTCAATTTGAATCAAAATATTTTAAAAACTGCAAACATATGTTTAAAAATTAACAAAGTGGAACACAAATTCTTCAAATGAACAGCCCTAAACTTGAGGAAAGTTACCACTGGAATACTCAAAAGTCAGATTACTAGAGAGCCACATACCTATAAATATCATATCTGGACCCAAAGAGCTAATTCTATAAATTACTTCGACTATGTTCACATTAAAGATGCTACTAAAGACAATGCAAGATGTTTTCTCCATGAGAACCCACAAAACAGACTGTGCTCTACAGGGAGTTTGTTAATTGTATGTTCCTAATAACTGGTTTATTTTACCTTGGAAACTGCAAATCATTTAAATGGTTGTGTTTCTCTCTTCACTATTAGCTATGTAAAAGCTAAGAACCAAATTTGTGACTCATCTTTAGACAGTGTATAACAAAAACAGTAATTAGTAGCATGTGATATTTTATGTGCCAGGCACTATGCCGTGTCTATTTATTCCTTGTAACAACTCTGAGCTATTACTTCCAGTTTAAAGTGAAGAAATTGAAGCTAAGCATAAGTAATAACAGCTAACATTTAGTGAATGCTAACTAGGTTAACAGAAACTTCCGTTTTTCATTTTATTAACCTATTTAATTCTCATTACAACCCTATGAGGCATTATAATTATTTCATAAATATTTATTTTACTTTATATTGTTGAAACTGAAGTGAGAGTTTAAAGATAGAAATGAGAAGGTGGTAGAACATGTGTTTGAATTCAGAGAATCTGGCTCCAGAGTCCAAACTTACAAACACCATGCTATGACCTGTCCAAAACGAATCAACTGGCAAGTGACAAAGTGACTTGCCGCAAGTCAGCTTACAAGCCCATGCCTTCCTATTCTTCCCTTCGCAGAGATGGTACTAATGAGTCCCTATAAGATTTGGGGCACTAAATATATATTACTCTTCAACTTAACCCTACAAGTATGTATAACCATGTATAACCACTAGAGACGTTTGGTAACTTGTCTAAAGTCATACACCTAATGAATGACTGCAGTGGAAGTTGGACTTAAGCCCATACAGGACTTCTTGCACTTAAGTTCAATGGCAACCTAACTCCAAGTTCCATGCCACTTTATAATTCTGGAAGCTGACAATGGTCTAGCTCTATTAGGTTTTACAAAAAGACAAAAACGGGAAGATAATTACTTCAATAAATTCACTCCACAAAGAGACATTTAAAGTTTAGAGCCCCAAACATCTTAATGTTAACAAAGGTCTCATTTTGTAAACGTGGAAAGTGACGTATACAAATAAGTTAAGGAACTATAGAGGGTCACATAACACATTAGGAGAAACCAGAATTTAACTGATCACCACCTTTATATGCTGATAAACAAAAACAGACCTTTATGATTAAAAGAAAGATTCCATGAAAAATACCAAAGAATATTACTATCTCATTTTGTACCTTTTACCAGATGACTGAGATTATTAAATTAAAATTACAAAGCCAAAGATGACCTTAGGATATATTAACTTCTGCCATATGCAATCCAAAATATTAATGGAAAAATACAATACAAAATGGTATCATACAATATAAAAGTCTATTCAACAGCTTTAATTTAAAATGTACTCAATTTCATTCATTTTTATTAACCTGAGGTGTGACTTACATACAATAAAATGAATGAACCAGTGCATTAAGTTTTGACGTATACATCATGTTACCACCACCCCAATTAAAATATAGAACATTCCCTTCATTCATGCCCCCTCCCAGTCCATCTCCTCCACCTTCTGCTCTAGGTATCACAAATCCATTTTTTTTTCACTACAGATTAGTTCTGCCTGTTCTGGAATTCATATAAATGAAGTCACAAAGCATGCACTCTCTGATATCTGGCTTCTTTTACTAATTATGTAAATGAGATGCATCAGTAGCCTGTTCCTTTTTATTTCTGAGCAATATTCACAATATGCTTATCCATTCACCAGTTAAAGCAGACTGGCTACTTCCAATTTGGGGCTATTCTCAACAGAGCTGCTATGAACACTCATTTAAAATCTTTATGTGGATATATGTTTTCAAATCTCTCAGGGTAAACATCTAGAAGTGGAATTGCTGGGTCACATGTTAAGCATATGTTTAACTTTACATGTGATAGTATGGCTGCTCCACATTCTTGCCAAACGTGGTATTTTCAGTCTCCTTCATTTCAGCCTTTCTAGTGAGTCGATAGTGATACTCACTGTGGTTTTGGTTTACATTTCTAGAAAGATTAATTATGTTGAGCATTTTTTTCATGTGCTTATTGGCCTTCTGCTTATCCTCTTTTGTGAAGTGTTAAATCTTTTGCCCATTTTTAACTAAACTGTTCAAGATCTCACTGAGTTTTACACCTATTTTATATATTCTCAATGTCAGTCCTTTGTCATATATATATATATATATATATATATATAGTGTGAACATTTCCCTCGGTCTGTGGTTGCTTCTTCATTTTTGTAGCAATGTCTTTTGAAGAACAGTTTTTAAATTTTGATAAAATCCAATTTATCATTATTTTCTTTTCTGGCTAATTCTTTTTGTGTCCTATCTGAGAAAGCTTTGCCCACCCTAGAGCTATAAAACTATCTCCTATGTCTTCTAGAGGTTTAATAGTTTCGTATTTTGTCTTCAGGTCTACATTCTAGTTCTGTTTTATTTTTGTGAATGGTGTAAGGTGAAAATTAGTTTTCCACTGAACCAAACAAATATAAACAAAAAATTGAGTAATATCCTACTCAATTTTTTAAATTTAAGATTTATCCAACTCTATTTTTTTAATTTAAATTTATCATTTTTAAATTAAAGAGCCATCCTGACTTAGTTATTACTTAACTGCTTGCAAAGGAAACTGAAGGATACATCTCACATAAAAGCAGCAGATCTGCTTTACAATAGATCTGAACATAAAACGTCATTGCAAAACCACATTAACTTCACTAATGTCAAATAACCTAAATATCCATGTTTCATGGCATTATATTGTCTACAGAACCAAAAAATGTTATTGAAGTTCTCACTATATCAAATGTTAATCTGAAATGTACGACCAAAAGCACTGAAACCATCAGTAACTTAAACACAGATGTACGTTAATCTTTAATCTGAAGACCCAGACCTTAGAGTACCAACTTATGAAGCTAGACAAGCTCACCTGAGTAGCTGCAGACTGACAGGAAGATGACGATGACGACGAGACAACAGGAATGTCAGACTGTACAGCAGCCACAGTGGTAGCGGGTGTGAAAATCAGCTGTACAGACAGAAAAACCAAAAAAATACCCTAAGACAAAAGAACATGTCCCACACACAATGTACAGCAGGCAAGAGAGACTGAAATTTGTGACAGAAAGACAATGCAGATTAGGACTGTCTCCTACGCAAAAGGTTTTACATGACAAGGAGAAGTTTTTGATAATAGAGAACTCAAAAGGAAAAAAAAAACCATAAACATTTCTCAAACAGTCCATGATTCTGATGAGTAGAAAATAAATCAGTGCTCAAAAAAGAAAATGTATATTTTGGCAATATAAATTCCACATACCAAATTTTTCCCCAAGTAAACTATTAATCTTTTCCTAGCTCAAAACTATTGTGGCAAGATTCCTAAAATGGAAGTTGAAATAGACAACCATTGTCACTGCTCTTGAATGCAAGTTAAATTTCAGTGAGAAACATCAGTCCTCTTTACCCTCAAAGGACAACTATGCCACATACTATACTATTTCACTCACCTACACAGGATCTGTGTGTAGTACAAACCTAGATTGCTCTTGATTTTAAAAGTATTTGTAAAGAAATATTTATTCTAAGTATAAATGCCAAAACATGTCAAAATTCAACAACAAAATAGCTTGCAAAAAAAACTTTACATCAAAAAAAGACAGACATACTCTATTTAATTATCACCATCTGTTTAATTTTTAATACTGAAACAATGCCATTAATTTAAAAAGGTAATACAATCCACTTAGAGATTACCCAATCCAACTTAGTAAATTATGACAGTTGTTTCAAAGAACCTGTGAATATCTCAAAATTGCATCAAAAGTTATACAATTCCTCAAAAACCATTTCTGTTTAAATTAAAATTATCAATTAAGGGATCTTTTAAACTTCAGTTCTTTATATACTAAATTTAAGTGAATTAAACAACAAAGTATAACTTTCACAAGAAGGATTCAACACAAACAGCTAAAAGCACTAATCCTAAAAAAATGTTCTATCTAGCATGAACCATATGAAACTGCCAGTTTTAAAGGTTAAAAACAGCCGAACAGCAATCATTTCAAATGGTTTCCCTAATTTTGAAGTGTGTGTGTGTGCTAAGTCGCTTCAGTCGTGTTTGACTCTTTGCGACCCTATGGACTGCAGCCCACCAGGCTCCTCTGTCGTCCATGGGATTCTCCAGGCAAGAACACTGGAGTGGGTTGCCATGCCCTTCTCCAGAGGATCTTCCCAACCCAGGGATCGAACGGCATCTCTGACATCTCCTGCATTAGCAGGTGGGTTCTTTACCACTAGAGCCAACTGGGAAGCCCAATTCTGAAGCTTATTATCAATTAAATAAGAGCTCATGGTGGGGGGGAGGGGACAACCAGAAATATGGTCATGTCTACTGAATAGTCTGTAAATAAAAAGAGGGTCATTATCACTGCTTCCCATTAGAAATATAATGGAAACTTTCTTCACAATTTTAGTAAAGAATTGGGAATCCAGATACATATTCAGTTCGCTGGATATCAAAATATAAATAAATTCCTATCAGGGATAAAGCTCTTCTCTAGCAATCTGTAAAGACATCAAATAAAGTAAATGTCAACCAATTTTTACATTCCTTAAAGCTCAACAAGTAAATTAGGAAATCAGTAGCCAAATTAACATTCTTACATTAAGCAAAGATCAAAGTGATCATAAGAACATGAATCAGCTTGCAGATTTTAAGATGGGAACAACCAAAGACAAGACTCATCTGGTAAATTATCAAGAACTCCAATCCAGCTTTCAGAAGATTCCACAATATAAACTGTAATTATTAGTTAAAACCATGCTTTTAATGTTTCTAACAATTTCATCAAATCTAAAATGTCAAAGATACATGGTGATTTTATATATCACTGTAAGAACCAACTACAATGCCGGGGTCCTGCCCCAGCATTGTAATATAAAATGCATCTCAGTTTTGAGATGTTAAAATATGAAAAAAGGTTTGAAATAAAAGAAATTTGATATTAAAATATAATCACTCATGATACAGTATGTTAGCTACATCGAGAAGGCCTACTAAAGTAGAATTTTTCATGGCATAAACGTGTAGAGTTAATCACATACACACAAAAAAATTGTTAAACATTCCTTAAGTATTAAAAATGTCTCCTACTGCATCAAATCAAGAAACATTTTGATCTCTCTCAAGTTGTTAAACACTGAACAAATCTGGTAGCTCATATCTTACCATTTGAGCTCGGAGATACATTTGAGCTTGGCTGGCCGTTAGGGTAGGGGAGGTACTCCCTAGTAACATAGTCTGTTGGGTAATACTGCCACTGGTAGAACTGGAAGCCTGGGAACGGCTTATTAACTGTGCAGGTGTAGGAGAAGTAGAGAGGTTGATCTAAGGAAGAAAACATATCAGGTCATAGGCTTCCGTTTCTTGCTTCCATGTCACTGATTTTCACCAAGTTGCAGTTAGGCAATCAATGGTATATATTGTGGCTAAGGAACCTAAGAAAGGGCTTCATCTTTGACAGACCTGTCAGTTCTTAGGTGATTATTTGCACATATGCAAACAACAGCATGTATGGGTTAGTAATCAGGACCATTTTTAAGGATATTCTCATTGTGTTTCATAAGACTCCAACATCTTAAAATATCATTTCTACTACTTCCCCAAAATCAGGGCCATTATTCCATTATTTCAATATTCCATGTAATAATTTAAAACATCTGAATCGATAGTTTATACTATTTTGTCATTTTCTGTCACATTTTGAGGGATATCTGAAATGAATAAAAGTTAAAACACAGATAATCCATTCACATGTATAAAAACATACACAGAACTAGTATAATCTCTTTCAAAAGTTCTAAGAACAGAATTGTTACTTCTCATACAGATGGAAAACTCCTTAATATTGGTTACAAGATTAAACTATAAAAACTAAAACTGTTGTTCAAGAATAAATTAGTGCATGGTCTAACTCTAGGCTATAAAAGAGACTAGTAACTAGTTTCATCTGTGAAGGCAAACCGGGTAGGACAGATAGGGAACAGGGCAAAGGGACACATGTAAACCACTACATCATATATTATCCACTTAAATATTTTTAATGATAATTAAAAATCCAACCTCTGGAGAAGGGAATGGCAACCCACTCCGGTATTCTTGCCTGGAAAATCTCATGGGCAAATGAGCCTGGTGGGCTACAGTCTATGGCATTGCAGAGTCGGACACAACTTAGCAACTGAACAACAACACACATCAGGCAGACTGTGATTTAGGGAAACAGTTCTTGATGAAAACATGACATAAAATGAAGACTGAAGTGACCGAGCAATATGGAATACAGAGTTTTGTAAGAAGTTAACATTTGTGTATAGAATAATAATTGCAAATATTCAAACAATAAAGTCCATGGCTAAAGGAAAAAATCCAACCTCATTCTTTTTATGCACAATGCAGAGAATAAAATTAAGAAATTTAAAAATAAAAAAGTTTATTAGACTTCTGATTCAAGGAACAAGGCAGACTGAGCTAATATACCATGTGCCCAAATGAACGCACTGAAAAGAAGATCAACATGAAAAATAATAATAATATATAGCTGAACCCAAAAAAAGGGAGGGGAAAGGGAAATTTCCAGGAGCCACAAAGGAAGAAACTCAGATACAAGACCCAAGTAACAGCAAGGCAACCTAGAGAGATATTGGCCCACAGAGCTAGAAGACCTGATTTTGAACCTATTTCATGGGGGACCTAGAAGTAAATCTCATTCTGAGCCAATATCCTCAGAAGGGCTCCTCAATAGGTGAAAAGCAGCTGGGAAAGCTCTGCCCATGCGTCCTGAAAAGCAGCAAGAAAGCTTGTTATATGCCCCGTTCCAGTGGAAGGAGAGAGGTTCTCATGAGAATCAAAACTCTAGGCTTGTGCCACACAGGGGTACACTACCTGCACAGTTCCATAATCTATCCCCAAACATCAGCATTTGTACTAAACCAGGACATCTGTTATCCTCAACAAGTGACTGCAGGGAGTTGAGTGAAGGTTATACAGGGTATCTCTGTACTGTTTCTGTAACTTCTTGAGTCTATAATTATTTAAAAATAAAAAGTTAAGAAAACTGCATAGTGGGTACATGAGTTGGTTAACTAACTCTTGAAATTTATTTGTATCTTTTAAGTATTTCTTAATTTTAATAAAATATTGTCCATGGAATTTTCCAGGCAAGGATACTGGAACAGATTGCCATTTCCTACTACAGGGAATCCTCTAGGCCCAGGGATATAACCGGCATCTCTTGTGTCTCCTGCTTGGCAGGTGGATTCTTTACCACTCACGCCACCTGGAAAGCCCAACTAAAATCTGTAATTCAGTGCATAAACACAATAAAATACAGAAAATCATTCTATAATCTGGCTTTTATTCCTAGCACACCACTAAAATCCCATTAGCAAAAATCACCACTACCTTATGACAAATTCAGTGGATTCTTCTTAGAAATCTTTTTCAATCTTCTTTACCAGCTCTTTCTAGCCCACCCACAAACTTTTCATCCTTTGTGCCCAATACTTTTCCTCTTCAATTCTTAGATTATCCTATCTACTCCCATAGTTTGAAATAATTCAATCCTAAAGACGCTCAGTCCTTGATGACAAATCCTTCCTCTCCAGGTCCAAATGAGTAACAGAATACATCTTTCTGGATGTCTCTTAAACTGACTCAAACCCAACATGTTCAATCACCAAACTCATTATCATTCCTCCTTAAACCAGCTTCTCCTCAAATGGCCACTGACATCTTCTAACACTCTCCCAAGACAGACTATCTGGAAGTCATCATAATTCCTCCCTCTCCTATAACTCACACACAGAATCACTATCTTACTGTTTCTATACCTCTATCTTCCTCAATTTCATTCTGATTTTGAATCACTTTTGAGTCTCTGAGCCCACAGTACTTCCAGCTACTTTACCAGCTGCAAACTGATCTCCCTGCTTGGAATATTATCTCCTCTGACTTGCCAGATAATCCTTCCCATTAATTAACCATTTGAAAATCTCTGGTAACATTCAAATTCCCCTGACTACTGCTCTAGTATCATCTCTTCCTACTCCTCCATACGAACCCTTCACATTAGTCATATGAAGCTACTGACAATGTCATAACATCTCAGGCCTTTGTGGCTTGGCAACAATGCTCCTGACTTAATTGAGCATGACCTGCGACTATACACCACACCTCTTCCCCACCCCGTGTAGCAAATAACTCCCTCTCTAAAATCACCTGCTGAGCTTTTTAAGGCATCCCTACACCCCACAGGAGAAGTGACTATTCCCTCTCCCTTTATACCTGTTATCTTCTATAACTTCCATATACTTCTGGCACATCCTTCTATCTCACTCGTCTAAACAATGATTTTTTTAAGAGTGGGGCCTATGTGTTATTTAATTTCTTATATTCAATATCTATAAGAAAGCCTTCAATTACTGTTAATTAACTTAATGAATGCCATGTTATTTTAAGGCATACTTCATACTCTAAACGTAGTATCATACAGAGTGAGTGTGCATGTGTGTAAGAAGAAAAACCAATGCTGGTACAGCCCCTAACAAAACACAGTAAAAATGCAGATAGTGTGGTGATACTAGTTTCACCTCTATCTTTGATGTGCTATATAATAAATTATTAATACCCCCCCCCCAAAGAAAACATATTCTTTTTCTACACCACTCCACACAAACGTTGTTGGATAAACCCTTGCCCCAAAGATTAAATCACTTAGCAGAGTAAAACTGGTCATGTTTTCTGACTCATTTTGGCATACAGGGTGCTTTCCTATACCCTGAGAGCTTGTTAATTGGGTCACTCTACAGTAATAATGCCTTGCCACTGTTTTCCAGTCAGTGATTCTTAAAAAAATAAAAGAGGAAGGTAGGTACATAAGCAGGAAGGAAGGTACTCTAATAAAGGACAGACCACACACTCTTTAAACAAAAACATAAAAGTCTTAAAAACTGACCGCTGATAGCTAAAGTGCTTGAGAATACTCTGTAAGGAAGTAGAACAAAAAGTATTTACAAACAGAATGCTTTCTTTTTCTTAAAAAAGAAAAAAAAGGAACTAAGAAAACTAAACAGTAACCTCTGAGCCACCTGCATTTCACTTTGTCAAAGTTGTGAGATCAAAGAATAAATGTTTAAGTTCCAGATGGCAAGCACCATTTCACAGTGTCTACTAATGAAGGTGTAATCCGTAAGGGCAAAATCAGCATCCAACCCTGCAAGAAATCCTTTCCTTTCCAGAACTGATATGCTCTCCTCTATTTTCTGCTCTGCTCATCTAAACCAGATGCCCTAAACTCTTTGCATCATCTTCTCTGTCACTTCTATCTTAACATTCGTAATTCCCTTTCATTTTAAAGCCTTGGCCAATCCCGTCACGTCACAACCCATCCCCACACTCCATAAAATAACTTACTTCTTTAGCCTTATTACTGGAAGCTCTCTCTCTACTGACACTACAAGCGACCAAAGGAAACCCAATCAAGAAAAGCCATGTAACTTCCAACCCCTCCTTGGTGCCCCCAGTAGGAGGTTATACAGAGTACTCCCTGAAACCAAAGCCTATTTGAAATCCACCACAGCCATTTGACTCATTGGAAAAGACCCTGATGCTGGGCGGGATTGGGGGCAGGAGGAGAAGGGGACGACAGAGGATGAGATGGCTGGATGGTATCACCGACTCGATGGACATGAGTCTGAGTGAATTCCGGGAGTTGGTGATGGACAGGGAGGCCTGGCCTGCTGCGATTCATGGGGTTGCAAAGAGTCGGACACGACTGAGCGACTGAACTGAACTGATAGCCATTTGACTGATCAGAATACATAAGGTGCATCTACAGAGAGACACGGTACACTGATATTAGAAGGCTGATGTATGTCTATACTCAATAGCATGAAAATATTTTTATGACCTACTAAGTGAAAAAAATCATAGAACATGTACAATACCAGTATCTGCATGTTCATGTATGGATATATACATACCATACATATGGAAAACATGTTAAAAGAGAAATGACTACATTATATATACATAGAATAATGCATACTCATAAAACTATCTGATTAGATTTGATATCAATATACACACACACACACACATATTTGGAAGAATAGTCACCAAAATGCTAGAGGTGAATCATGCCTACTAGGGGTAAAATTTGGGAATCATTTATATTTTCTTTTTCACAAATTTTGTCTTTTCTATGTAGGTATTAACTTGAGAATCAGAGAGGAAATGTTTTACTTTCTTTTATATTTAGTACATTATTTTGTTTTTATCACATTAAAGCAGCATATACATTTTCTTGCCTCATTCAGTGGGAATCTGTATGTAATTCAAATACCTAGGAGTATAAAATATTACATAGAAATTTCAAGTAATAATACCTATCCATGAAGGATTTCCTTTTTAAGAGACCATGTATTTTTAATAATGAAGTAAAATGCCTATCCTATTTATTACAGAAAATCATTATTTCTACTTTCTGCAATACAAGCTGTAAAAACAGCAGCAAAACAATCAAACAAAAACCTTCATGACCTCCTAACTACCCTCAGACTTTTGACACCCTCAGACACCAAAAAAGTTGCAACGCTGAAACAATTAAAACACTGGAAATAATGGTCCAGCAACAGAAATGATTACATAAGATAAAGTGCAGCCATACTGTGTGCAGCACTATACAGTAGCTCAAGTAGCTGAGTGAGATAAAAAGCTCCGAAGACACACTGTTAAGTATAAAAACAAAATGCAGAACACCTACCTGTGTTTATGGTGTGTTTAAAAAATTATATGTTAAACACATATGCACACATTTCTTATACTATTTATGTTCTTAATGTATAAATAAAGACCTGAAAAGATATCCAGCAAACTGAGGAAACAGAGGACTGAAAGGGAAAGAAAGAAGGCTGAAGAGGACTTTACACTTTATCTGCACTACTGGAATATTTTATAAGAATCCAGTACAACTGCTCACAACCATACAAATATGAAGGCTACAGTTTTATTTTAGACTGCTGTTAAGTTGTGGAGTAGATTTCTAACTATCAGTTAAAATTAAATATTTTCAGAATCCTTGAAAACAGTGAGTTTTAAAACTTAAAATACCTTCTAAAATTAATAGAACATAAGTATCCGTGGTTGTAAGCAAGTAATTTTCCCTCAGATAAATTTATAATGAATTCATTTGTTATGTAATTGATCTGATTTAGACATTTTTTGAGAAAACTGATCATTTATAAGGTTCTTGATCTAAAAACAATCTCACCAATAAGTACACTCTTAGGCAATTTTTTTAAAGAGCATTACTAGATAGAAAGACACGTAACATTCAATCCAAGTTTACTTATAACAACCAAAAAAGAAAACAAACAGAAAAGTTAAAATTGCTAGGAAGCGGAAAATAGTTTTAAGTAGAATATTATGTAGCCATTAAAAGTCATGTTTATAAAACAATAAATACTGAAGATAATGGGCCTCCCTGGTAGTTCAGTTGGTAAAGAATTCGCCTGCAACACAGCAGACCTGGGTTCAATACCTGGATGGGGAGATTCCCTTGATAAGGGAAAAGCTACCCATTCCAGTATTCTGGCCTGGAGAATTCCATAGACTATAGTCCATGGAATCGCAGAGTCGGACACAACTGAGCGACTTTCACTTCACTGAAGATAATGGTCTGAGCACACCTATTTGCTTCTCCCTCCTACTTACTGAAATAGCAGTTAAAAGACAATAACAAAAATGATTCGGGGAAACAAAAATACAAATTTAGACTGTGGAACAAGTGACCTGAGCTGTTTAAAAAAAAAAAGGAAGGGGGAACAGGGGAGACTTTTTATATTAAAGGAAAACAGGACACTCACATGCAATGTGTGAGCCTTAACTAAATCTTGGGAAAATGTATTCTGGAGACTACTGGGGGAATCCAAATATGAGGCATATACTAGATATTGTCTCGATATTAAATTTCTTAGGTGTGATATGTGGCTGTGGTTATGTAAGACAATCTCCCTCCTGGATAATACATGCTAAGTACTTGGGACTGAAGTGTCATGATGTCTTCAACTTATTTTAAAAATGGTCAGGAAAACAGTATATAATAGAGAGGAAGTTAACAACTGTTGTAGACAGCTACATTAAGAGTACACAAGGGTCAATGCTTAACCTCACCATTTTTTTGTGAGTTTAAATGTTTTTTCCAAAAAGAACTTAGGGGATTTAAAAAAAAACAGTATCAGAGAAAACACACATACAGCAAAGAGAAAGAGAGAGGAGGGTACCATCTGCATTTCTGTAAGACCTAAAGAAGATGGGATCATACTAATAGAGAGAAGGATGCTATAATCCAGAATACAGGGGGAAACAGATTAGAGTGGATTAGACTCAGAAAAGCATCTGCCTCCAATGTGGGAGACCCGGGTTCAATCCCTGGGTTAGGAAGACCCCCTGGAGAAGGAAATGGCAACCCACTCCAGTACTCTTGCCTGGAGAATCCCATTGATGGAGGAGCCTGGTTGGCTACAGTCCACAGGGTCGAAAAGAGCTGGACACGACTGAGTGACTTCACTCACTTTAGACATGAAAGCAGAGGTTAAGAAATGCAGCCAAATCCTGAAGGATTTTATCTACAGGTCTGTCTAGAAAAGAGACTTACCATACATAACCCCACCCCTCTCCCATGCAGAACAGGCACTGAGAAGACCTAGCAAGGAAGGAGACTTCTCTGAAAGCCAAGGAACTGTCAAGGAAAGGCTAGGCTTCTAGAATGGGTACTCATACCTGGAAGTAAAACTCTTACTCTGAAACTACCGGCTTACCAGCCTAACAGCCAGCTTCTAATCTGTATACCTTCAATTCTAAATCTGCCAAAGATACATCCTTCCCACTGTTACCACTAATGCTGTTTCCACCTGCAAAGACAGAAATCTTAAATTGGTCTTTCCACTAAGGAAAGGGAAAGAGGTCTGTTAGGGCCAGACCTATCTTCAGAGCAGTGGAAGAAAGCCATGCTGATTAATTCATATAATCATCTACTCTTAAATATAAACAGAAAACCAAGCATTTTAAGAGAACACTGCTTTCTAAGAGAAAAACCAACAGAAAGGAAAAGACCAAGATAGTTTCTAAGGAATATAAATGATTCAAGAAAAAGAATTTTGAAATCTGATAACAGAGATCTAAATATTTCATCCATAACAGAAACACAGGATTCTAGGAAAAAGAAAATGCTCTTAGAAATTGGAAATATGAAGGCTAAACTAAAATTTTCTTTTAAATGTAAAAAGAAGGGGGTTAAAAAAGGGGGGCAAGGAAATATGTCACAACAGAATAAAAAGATAAAGACAGAAAATAGGTAAAAAGCTAAACAAAGTAAAGGTTCAATCCAGAAAGACCAATATCCAACTAAGGAGTTTCAGAAACAGTGGACAGAGAAAAACAGAAGGAAATAAATTTTTGTTAAGACTTTAGTTTCATACACATGAAAACTAAGTTTCACAGTAAGAGGGTCCAAAGTGTCCTGAACACAATGACATCTAGAGAGCCTTCATGAAACTCCAGAAAAACTAAACAGGCATACCTAAAAGCCCGAAGGGAAGAAGCACAGGTAGTGATGGTAAGACTTACATCCGCCCTTTTTTTTGGGTCATGCTGAAAATTTGAAAACAATGGTTCCTGCTTTCCAGTTTCCTAAGAAAAATCATTTTCAATATAGAATTTATATACAAATAATTATGAAAAAGGTAAAGGGGAGGGAATTTTTAGGCCTACAAACATTCCAAATTTACAAGCAAGTTTTTAGAATATACTCCAATAAAACAAAGCTCCTATCACAGTGTTCTTTGACTATTTATATGTGTGCAGACTATATCCAATTGAAGGCAAAAGGAGAAGAGGGCAGCACAGGGTGAGATGGTTGGATGGCATCACCGGCTCGATGGACACGAGTCTGAGCAGGCTCTGGGAGATGGTGAAGGACAGGCAGGCCTGGCGTGCTGCAGTCCATGGGGTTGCAAAGAGTGGGACACAATTTAGCAACTGAACAACAGCAACAAGACTATATCCACTGTACTCTAAGACCTTCGTTCACTTCAGATCCTTGGCATCTAACACAATGCCTGGCACGAAGTAGGTATGCAGGAAGGAAACACTGGCACAGATTATCCTCAGGAGTCTGGGAGACGAACACAGAATCCCATTCAGGAATGAATCTCCAAAACTAAGCTCTGCTATTTCAGGATCATGAGCTCAGGACTGAGTCCTCTTCTCTCAAATTCCACGTATTTTTTAAAGCTCAGCTTAAGTCCCATACAGAAAGCCTTCTTCAACTACCCAATCCCCAAAGATCTCTCTTCTGTTAACTCCTACGGAATTTATCACTTGATTACATACTGCCGCCTTGTTTACTGTTTGTTATGTCTAGGTACACTGTGTCTGAGGGAGGCGACTTTGACTCCCCCAGGGCAACTAGCACAGCATAACACAATAAACCTGATAACTGGCTGTCTGCTCAAAACTAGCAATGAAAGAATCTCATCACCGAAGTCAGGACTTAGACTGTCTTCTACAATGCAATTTCAGGCAATCAGAATATATCCTAAAATGATTCTCTGCACTGAAGATAAACCACTTGCAGTAATCAAGAATTAAAATTAATAACTATGTATTGCATACTCCAGCTGATGATTATATTTAAACTTTATCTTTCAACAAATATTTATTATATACCTACTATGTGATATGCATTATTTTCCATAACACATATAAAACTATTTTTAAAAACCCTGACTAAACCTTATTTAACATTTAAACCACTGGTTTTCTCTTTTTTTAAAAAAAACAGTACCCTTTCTTCACACACTAACTTATTCAGAATTCCCAGATTCAAACATCACAGAACTGTTCTGTGGGAACAGAAGCTGAAGGGAAGGCTCAGAGCCCCATCCCTCTTAGTCTGCTGCGGCTGCCTTAACAAGGTGCCAGATGAGGTAGCTCAAGTTCCAGAGGCTAAGAGCCCAAGATCAAGGTGCCAGCCAATTCAGTTTCTGCTGAGAGCTCTCTGCTGGCTTGCAGATGGCCACTTCTCACTGTGTCCTCTCAGCAGAAAGAGGGACACGTTCATGTGTCCATTTCTGGTGTCTCTTCCTCTGATAAAGACACCAGGTTCACTGGATCAGAGCTCCACACTTATGACCTCATTTAACCTTAATCACCTCCTTAAATGGAGAATGGAATAGCAATCCACTCCAGTATTCTTCTGGAGAAGGAAATGGCAACCCACTCCAGTATTCTTGCCTGGAAAATCCCATGGACAGAGGAGCCTGGCAGGCTACAGTCCAAGGGGTCGCAAAGAGTCGGACATGACTAAGCAACTTCACTTCACTTCCAGTATTCTTGCCTGGAGCATTCCATAGACAGAGGAGCCTGGCGGGCTATAGTCCATGGGGTTGCAAAAAAGTCAGACACGACTGAGCAACTAACACACCTCGTTAATGACCCTGTTTCTAATATAGTCACATGTGGGTTTAAAACTTCAACATACTGATTTGGGAGGGACAGAATTCAGTGCACATTCAGGTTCATCTCCTGAAACTTCTCCTTGATCTAAACCCAGGAACATATGCATGAAAAGACTAAAAACCATCTAATTAGACAACTTAATTTTACATGAAAGAAAAGTGGGGTGTAAGGAGGTTAGTCATTTGCCCTAAGTCATGCCACCAGTTAGTCACAAAATTAAGACTAGAAGCTAGGTCCCTCATGTCCTCCATTCTACCAAACTCGCTCATAATACTCCACAATGGGTAGTAAAGTCATCAGGTACCCTGGTTGACTGGAAATGTCAATGAGATGTACAAGGACTGTCATCAGTCCTGCCAATAGCCATTTGGCTATATGAACTCCAAATTCATATAGCCAGTGTCTATCAACATGTATGGGTGGGTGTCTAACACACATCATGTCTAAAACCAAACTCCTGATTTTCTTTTCCAACACCTTTGGCAGATCATTCCAGGCACTCAAGCCAAAATACTACAGTTTATCCGTGACTGTTTACCTTTCCTCACATCTTTTAGTCAATCCCTCAGCACCACTATTAGCTATTTTCCAAACATCCAAATTTCTATAATAAAATATTGGTGGAAAAAATATTCAGAATCTTTGCTAACCACTTTTTACCACATCTATCGTCACCATCATGGTCCAGCCCCCAGTATCTCGCTCTCAGATTACAGGAACCATTTAACCAGTCTCCCTACTTCTATCATTGCCCCCCTAGAACCTACTCAACATTGTAGCTGTTAAAGCCTATATGAGATCATGTCACATCCCAAATAAAATAACTTTCTAGCAGCTTCCCAACTCATGCTGAGTAAAACCCAAGGGTTTAATAATCTTTTCATGATTAGATAATTTCCTCTCTAAAGTTATCTCTAAACATACTCCCACTTTCATTCCACACCTGCCACACCACCCTCCTGTTTAATTTATTTATTTAAATTGGAGGCTAATTACTCCTTTCTGTTTAAGCATCTTTGCCTCCCTCACCCTCCTTCACATGCCATTTTTATTAGCAATGCTTTCCCTGACCACCCTAATTAAATAGGAAATTCCCTCATCCCATTCCTCTTCATTGCTTTATTTTTCTCTGCAGAGCTTACCAACTGACATATTACATACTAAGTTACTTACTATCGATATATCCCTAGCTCCATACAGATTTTGTCAGCTGTGTCCCAGTACTAGAGGAGTATTTCAATGCTCAATAAATATTTGTTGAATAAATGAGTGAATTATGAATGAATAAAGTCATAAAACCAACTGGGCTTCAAAATCTCATCCTGGGATGCCCTGGTGGTCCAGTGGTTAAGACTTTGCGCTCCCAAGTCAGGGGTCATGGGTATGCTCCCTGGTCATAGAATTATGATTCTACATGGTGCAGCCAAAAAAATAAAAGGCTCATCCTCTCTGGCATCAGAGCTAGCAAGTTATAAAAAAAAAAGGTTTTTCCTTTTTACTAGAACAGTACAGTGAATTAAAGTCAAAACATCCGGGATTAATGTAGATTCTAAGGCCAAAAAACAACAAAGGGAATGAGATACAAAGAGCCCTTGAATCATTTAAAGACTTACGATTCCAATTTCCAGCCACGTAACCCTTTCCAGCTGAAAATGCCCAGGCTTAGAAGAGAAAGAGACAGAATGATGGCACTTCACTTACACTAAAACAGAATTAACCACAGGCCTATCTACTTACATTTATGTATAGAAATGCACAGTAGTAAGTAATAAGCTTCACACAAAACTTTGTCAGGGCAAAAGGGACTACTGAAATGGGATGTCACTTTCATGTATACATTTGTATTGTCTGTATCTAAGACAACAACAAAGCATTGATTTTTTTTTAAGACAAAATGAAACTTTTCAACCTACTTTCTCAAAGGTAACCACTGATTAACAGTTTGTTGTGTATTACAGATTTTCTTCCTACATAACCAGACAGATATAAGTTTTAAAAAATAAGGGGTAGGAATTCTGTTTCCAGGAAAGTGGAATAGACACATACTTTACCCCTAAGTATAACTAAAAACCCCATCACTGCACAGAAAATAAACATAAGAAAGTTCTAAAAGATGGAGAAAAGTAGACTCCAGGACTCAGTCAACCACGTGGTTGCACGCTCCCTGGATTTTTTTTTAAATCTCATATAATCCAAACAGAAAGCTGAACAAGTTAGTAACCCAGAAACAGGAATGGGTACAGACAAAAAAAAAGAAAAAGCTCCAATGAGCTGCTCTTTATAGCTGAGGATCAGAAAAGGGACAGCCTAGCAACACAGAAAACTTTTAGACAGTAATTACTCTACTCCTGCCAAACACCACAGAAACACTGTGGCCACATCCACACTAGCAAAGACCTAGGCCTCTCCCCTCACCAGGCTGTAAGGAGGCACCCCCAATCCCATCCAGCGGGTTAGTGTCAGAGAAGGCCACGTAGAGAGCCAAGACCTTCATATCAGCCAAGCAGTAACAGACCACAAATAACAACCCACCTCAACCCTAAAGCATCAGTGGAGACCACATAGGGAGCAATGACTGGGCACTCCTTTCCCTCCTAGCCAGAGAAACATCAGTAGAGGCCTAGTGAGGAGCCAGAACCCACACTGACTCAGCAATTACAGGGAGCATCCCTCAGGTGTCACTGGAAACCAAACGGGGAACCTGGACTTCTACCTCCAATGGCAGTGAGGAGGTGGCACATGTTCCCCTTGGGAAGCCAGCCAAAACTTAAGATCCACAATCTCATAATACTCAGTATGTCCAAGTTTCAATCAGAAATCACTCATTGTACCGAAAACCAGAAAGACCTCAAGCTGAATGGAAAAGGTAACAGATGCCAACACCAAGATGGAAAATATTTTAATTATCTGACAGAGATTTTAAAGCAGCAGTCATAAAAACGCTTTGAACAAGCACGTATGACCCAACTTGAAACAAATAAAAAATAAACTCTCAGCAAAAGAAAGAGAACAAAAAGTTTTAGAACTAAAATACAGAATAACCTATTAGATAAGCTAAATGAACTAATACTATATGTTCTTATTTTCACTTAATACCTAATGAAAATCTGTCTCTATATATACATATATAGCATTCTAAAGCAGCTGCAGTGTTTGAATTAACTATCATTTAACTAATCCTCAATTAAAGAACATTTGTATTGTTTATAATTTCCTATCATTACAAACCATGCATATTTAATTATCTATGTCATCATTATCTCTCATATTTAGTCAATAATATTATTTCACTAAAAATTAGACTGCTATGTGAAAGGGCATGTGGTTCAAATTTTCATACACACTGCTAAATAACCTTCTAGAAAAGTTGTACCAATTACATTCCCACCAATAGGTTTATGAGTGTACCATACTTGTCAACAGTTATTGTCTCAATTTTTCCCCCGTTTTCTAATCTGACAAGTGAAAATAAAACATTGATGTTTTTACACTCACTTCTTTATTACCAGTAAAGTAAACATACTTTCATGTGCTTAAAAGCCAAAAGTAGTCTATCTTTTGAAAATTACCAATTCAGGTCTCTTGTGAATTCACATTATTTATCTTACTAATATAATACAGCCCTTGGTATTTCACAAATACAAGCTGTGTGACATACATGGTGCAAATATATTTTCAACCATTCTACTGTTTAACATTGTTGATGCTTTCTTCACAGAAGTTTTTAATTACATTGCACTTAATACAAGAACAAAGACATCCAACCTAAAGATTCAGTCCCAACTAATTTTAGAGCCAATCAATCAAACACATACAAACCACTCTCACTACTGGTTAAGACTATAGAATTAGCTTTTCTGTTCTAATTACAGGAAAGAAAAGGATGCTGGCACCCACTATACAATCAATTAACAATGGTTTTCTCCACACACAGTTTCCCCATGTGGTAGACTGGACTTTTTACCTCATTTTTTTAAATATAATATTCCATTTCCCCTCTGGCATTTCACTGCTACTCTAAATCCAAACCTATTTGTTAGGTGACTTGACAACCTACCTTGAACTCCTTTTATCTACGAGAGGATTGACCCTTCCCTCTTCGTGTTCACTGTTATCAGGCACCTATCTCAAAACCACCAGAATTCTGAAAACTAGCAGACTGCCAATAAACAATTCATTATTATCACTATCTAGGGATTTCTGCTATTATGCTCTGCCCCTCTTAAAAATTACTAAGCTACCCTGGGTATCATAATTTGGACTGCCAGTCAACTCACTTGAGCTACTGTTCAGCTGGGACAGAACACAAAACAAATGCAATGTATTATTCTCTGGTTTTTCTAGGCATCTATTCTCTCTACTTCTTTTCCTCTCACCAGTTATCCAGAGATTCTGGCAATGACTTATGACAAGTAATAGTAACAATTTCATAAAAAATAACCACAATCACCAGAACTATGGTTCTAAAAGTCACATACACAAAATCGTAATGGAACAAAAATAGTTTTAAAGGATACCTTTTAATAATGTGAAGGGAAAAAAATCCAGAACACATGCTGTGTTATGCTTAGTTGCTCAGTTGTGTCTGGCTTTTTGTGACCCCATGGACTGTAGCTTGCCAGGCTCCTCCGTCCATGGGGTTTCTCCAGGCAAGAATAATGGAGTGGGTTGCCATGCCCTCCTCCAGGGGATGCTCCCAACCGAGGGACTGAACCCAGGTCTCCCGCATTGTAGGTGGATTCTTTACTAGCTAAGCAACCAGGGAAGCCGAAGAATACTGGAGTGGGTAGCCTATCCCTTCTCCAGGAAATCATCTTGACCCAGGAATTGAACATGGGTCTCCTGCATTGCAGGCGGATTCTTTACAAGCCGCACTACCAGGGAAGCCCTCAGAACACATATCTCTGAGTGTGTGTGTATATATATGTATATACCCTAGTGCTATTCCAGTACTTCATAAAGAATTTATCTATAATTATTTAACTAGTTTACCAGTATGTTCCATAACTACCAATATATTAAAGATATCATCTGACATCAATAACCATAACTATATAGCATTATTGCTTAGGGCTAAATACATTAAATTTTTCATTTTCTTCAGTCTAACATTTTCAAGTCACAAGTAATTTCTTTTGTAAGTAATGTTATTCATGTTCTAAGATAATTCCATGCTAAAACAGAATTTTTAAATTAAAAACGTCAATAGCCCACAAATAACTATGTGCTCATTATACATGTACTTAGTAAAGATCACACCCTTAGCTGAAGAGATATAGCACAAGTTCAACTTTAATTCCTCAGTAATCTATAAACTATATTCCACTGGAGTCTATGTTATCAAAGTATCACCATCCTGGATCAGAAAACAGTAGCTAGGAAGGACATTTTTAGCTTAATTCAATGGTTCTCAACCAGGGGCAGTTTGGCCCCTCAGAAAACATCTGGCAGTGCCTGCGGACAGTTTTGGTTGTCACACTGGGAAAAGGAGAAGGGCACAGCCTGCTGACATCTAAGCTAGGGATGCTATCAAACACCCTACAGAGCACAGGACAGTACCCCCATAAGAAAGAGTTATCTGGTCTATTATAAGGCCTATAGGGATGAGGCTGAGAAACTGGAAGAACTGATGAAATAGGAATATGAACAACAGTGTATCAATGTTAAATTTCCTGAATTTGACCTGTTTCATGTGGCTTCATAAAAGAATGACTTTGTTCCTAGAAAATACATATCAAAGTATTCAGGAGTAAAGGACATGTCTCAACTTATCCACAAATGGTTCAGAAAAAGGTAACTGTACATATGTAGGCAGAAAGAATGAATGATAAACCAGTGAGCCAAAATTGGTGAATCTAAGTAGAGAGTATACAGAAATTTTTATTATTCTTGCAATTTGAAATTACATCAAAATAAAAGGGTAAACAAGTATTATCACACCTGTAAATTTTTTTACCTGGAATACTTTGCACAATTTCCCAGTACATATGTGCAATACAGCAAATCACCTTTTATTCTCTTCTCAAAATAAATTACACTATTTTGAATGGATACTTGTAAATGTGACCCAGATAACTCAAGCAAGCGTAAGCTGGGAAGTAAAATTTCTAAAATGTGAACTGCACGGAAAAAGCTAGAAACACTTAGATGTCTACCAAGGACATGACATTCTCTAGTACTTGTCAGAGTAAATGCATGACTTAACCTCCCTGCATTATATATTCCATGCTCTCAATGCACACTGAAAACTGCAACCATTCACAATCATAGAATATCTGAACACAATCAAGGGGAAAATATGTATAAGGAATAATACAAAAACATTTTTATGACTCAGATTTTCTGAAGTTTGACATTAGTTCCAAATTCTGGAAATTTACCATTCCTGTTTCTAGCCACTTGTTACTTAAACAGAACTCAACAGATCAACAGGAACAGCTTTGTAAATTTTAACAGTTCATTTCTGGAAAGCAATAATCTAAAATTTTAAAACCAGGAAAAAAAATTAGAGCACTTACAGATGTCTGAGACATACTTGACTGTTGTGTGACACTTCCTGTGGGGGATGCAGGTGGTCTTCCACTGGACAAGCTTGCCTAAAATAGTAAGATCTTTATGTCTATAAGAAGTCTGAAGTTAAAGGTTCTTGTACCAGGACACTACAAAAGTCACAATAAAAGTCAAAACATCTATTTTACAGAAAACATGGATTAAGTTTTGGTCAAACAAATTAAGAAAAAAAGAAAATGCTGCATGGTGAAAACAGAAGACCCAAAGGCTTATTTTAAGGGCTACACCCATTGTCGGTTTTACTCGATAGATCTCTTCTTTGAAGTGAAATTACCAATCCAATGTTATGAAAAATAAACTGGAGCTATATCAAATGCCACTGGGTTTCAGTTTCCTATCATGAACAAGATGTTATTTAAAATTACACTAATGAGAAGTAACAGCTGGGACGTGTTTAACAGAAATAAACCTTTTTCAGGTTCAGTCAACTTGAGATCCTACTCTGGCGATGAGATTTAAATCTCACATTAGAGTTTTATTTAAATAAACAATGCAATAATGATGAACATCTATTTGAAAACAAACATTTAATCATAAAATCATCCTGATAGCACTAAGAATCATATGACTGGATTTTAGAAAAGTGCACATACACATTTTTATACAGAATATTTCTGGAGGGATGCATATTAAACAGTGGCCACCTCTGAAGAGTGGAAAATACCAGTGGGTGTGGAAAAGGAACACCTCTATACTTTACCTCTTATGAACGATTTTATACTGGTTGTTTTTTTTTTAATGAGTGTAAATTACTTATGTAATTTTAAAAAACCTTTTCTGGTTAAAATGTAAATAAGATTTATGTAACCGTAACTATTCACTGTCATCCCTAGAATTTTATACACACAAGACTGGTATAGCATTTCTGCAATGTAGATAAAAAGCAGAGGGACAAAACTCAGCAACAGAGTAACACATTAAACATTCATTTTTTTAAACTAACTTTTATTTGGCAGCCTATTATATTTTCTTAAAAAAAAAAAAAAAAAAAACAGGACATTTGAAAACTCTGCAATGATACCCAGTGTTTTTATTTTCAGTAACTGTCTGCAGGCAATGTCAACTTTGGCCTCGTAAGTTCTTAATTCATTTCAGTCTCACCTGAACAGCAGCAAGGCTCTGAAGCTGGGAGCTGCTTAAGTGCTGCTGCTGGAGAGCCGCTGTGTGCAGCATCAAGTGCTGCTGCTGCGCGGCGTACATCTGCTGTAGATACTGAGCAGCTGAGCTGGGAGGGCGATGCAGTGCCTGTTGAATTACCTGTGATAAGTCAATTGAACCAATGTCAAACCATAATCTTAACCATAAAGTATTAGAAAAGCTGTATTAGAAATTTTAAAAAGTAAAAGTAACCATGATTTCACTCCTTTAATATTCAATATCTTCACACTTATTAACAGTTCTCTCCTGGTTATATATCACTAGGATTCACTGATCTGTACAGATTAAAGTTACCCAATAGAGGCAATTCACCAAAGGAAAAAGGGCTAAGTAAGCATTTGAAAATATCTTCAATCTCATTAGTAGTCAAAACTTACAAATTAAAACACGACACTTTTTCAACCTTCCAATGAATGAACATTTTAAAGAATACTACTATACTGGAGAAACAGATATGCTCACACACTGTTAGTAACAATGTAAACTGGAATACCCATTTTGGATAAAATGGAATGCCCATTTTGGATAAAACTTGTTAGAATTCGCGATTTGGGTATAAAAAGAATATGTATATTCTGCATGTATTACAAACAGTAATGTATAACAGATCAATGCTGTCCAATACAGTAGCCACTAACCCTAAGTATCTACTAAGCACTTACAAGGAGACTAGTGCAACCAAGGAACTAAGTTTTTAATTTTACTGAATTTTAATTTAAATATAAAATAGCCACATGCAGCTAGCAGTTACTATATTGAACAGAGCAGATAACAACTATCAACAAAATCATTTCCAAATACATCATTAGGTGGGAAAAGGTCACTCAATAGTGTACAGAGTAAGATACCATTTATATTAAAATAAAGAATATTCAGGAAAACATTAAAAGACTACTGATAGGTAGCTAGATTAGAAGTGATTTACCTGATTCTCATGTGTTATTTTTTTCTAAATGTCTGAAAAAACTTAGCTTCATTATAGTAATAACCACATAAAATTATAAAACCTTTTAGAAAATTATTAAGTAACCACTCATGTTTTTTAAATGTCAGATGCAATTGTTTCAACACAAAAAATTATTCTTATTAAAAAAAAATTCTTACAAGTGTTCATTACTGTGACTATTTATTAGTAAAATGAAAATTCTGAACCCAAACTTCATAAATTGATAAATGTGAAACAGTCAAAAGAGTTCTAATAAAAGAGAAAAATCCTTTATCTGTCCAAATGGTACACTGGACTACACCAGTCCTCTGCAATCACATCCCAAAGTCATGTCATGCCCATGGGGACTCTAAAACAGCACCCTAAATCTCAGGATCAAATCAGTGTTTTCTAAGAGCTAATGAAGAAAAAGAGACATAATCCTATAGTTTGAGCTTCTGAGTCAGGATACCTTTATCACAAAGGTATGAATGTCTTTATTAAAATTCCAAGAAAGCACGTTTCCTTGTGTTTTTTACCTTCCTGCATTCATGTCACAATTCGTCAACAATAGACTGCTATACCTGCTTCAGATTCCTGTCACAAAATCAATATAGGCTTTTGACCCCTAGTTGCGGAGAAGTACAGACCAGCATTAAGTGCTTTAGAATCACAACAATATATCTCTTTGGTTAGGTAATCTGTATATGTGGCTCTAATTCCATAACAAAACTCTAAAATCAAACTGAAATTAAAAATAACTTATTTGAATATACTTATTTTTTCTATTGTCAGCACAATTTTTCATTACCATTCAGTGCCATACTCATGGATGAGAGACTCTTTAAAAACAAGTTAAAGATACAGCACATTGCTCTTATTTTGTTCCTCTGGAGCAAGGAAGGTGAAAAGGATTCACGGGGTGGGTGGGTGGTGGGGGAAGCTGGAAGGTATTAAACTACTTAGGCAGGTCAATAAATATTGATTTGATTACATTTTAAGGGAAGCAATTCTATAATCTTGTAAGAATTAGAGTTAGTGTTGTTCGTGAGATATTATCTTCAACTACAAATCTCCAGTAACTGGTTTTTTATTAACACAGCCAGCTTAGAAAATAGGAGAACAAAATGGTATTTCAAATATCACATTATCTTTATGTTCAAGGATCTAGATACTCTTCCCTGTTTCCCTTGCCTCAGAGAAAGGTGAAAAACATTAAAACACTATGTTCCAGTCTGAATTTCTACTGAACTGACGGACGAGTTTCCAACCATCCTGATTCTACTCCACAGTAATTTCAGAATACTAAGCCATATAACAGCTAGACAGTCAGTATACTGGGATCTGCACTCTAGAGAAATGGATCAGGGAGATGACAAACCAGGTCTGTTTTTTTCAGGGTGGAGTGCAATTATGCAGATTTGAGAAAGAAAACAGGTGTAATGGGAAAAAAAACTCAGTATTTAAGGGCACAACTCTAAAGTCAAGAGTACCAACTAGGTATGTGAGTTTAGGAAAGTTATTTAGCCAATTTAAAACATCAATTTTTCCATCTGTTGAATGGAAATAATCCATGTAAAGCATTTATCAAATACTTAGCACATAATTATTCAGTATGTATCAGCCACTATCATTTACTGAGTATATAATGTGCCCCACAAAATTCTAGATCCTTCGTCTAATCCTCATAACTAATTAAGCAGGTGGTCTCATTCTCATTTTATAGTTTCCTGAGGCTCAAGGAGATTATGCCTCTCACTCAAGGCTAGCTACAGTAAAGAAAATGGAATTCAAACAAAACCTGCATCAGCCTGCAATGCCCATGCTCTTTCTTTGCAATACCATATTGCCCCAACCTCCATTACTATAAAGGCTGCCTTGCTGTATCTCACTGTTTGCTGAAGCCAGGGTAGGCAAGGAGTGAGCGGGGAAGCTGGAAGAAGATGCAAGGAGCCAGAAGAACTGCAGACACGTTTCTTCTCTCCTGACTGGCACAGCAGGCTTAACAGTAGACACGCTGTATTCTCTTGTGGTTGACCCAGTGGACATAGCCATAATGCTGCCGCAACAGCTTTCCAGGTGGAGCTTATATAGGTTTACAGAACAAAAGTGGCCTGTGGTCAAGGGGGTACATCGCGACACACATGCGCAGTGCTATAAGTGATCTCAGCTGTTACACAACTGTATTTACAAAACGTGGGGCAAGAGATTATGGGCCGAGAGAGCCTGACCACCACCATCTTTGCTAATCTGCTCCTTCCCTACAAAGGTTAACCAGCTAAACTTTACTTTCTCAACTAAGTAAACAGCCTAAGACTTTTCCTAATATTCCCTTTCTCCTCTGCCTAATAGCTCCTGATGGATCCTCTTGCTTAGGGTTCTTGGGTTTAAAATGAACCTCTTAACTTATCTATAGAGCTGAATAAATCCTAAATCCAAATTCTGGGTTCAAATACACAATAATCCAGAAAAACCTAAAGCTATTTTCATGTTGGGGCTCTTGGTCGAGTTTCCCCACTTGCAGCAGCACCTACAGACCTTCCAATTATAAGTTTCCTGACATTGTGTTCGAAGCTACAGGCTGACAAATGTAGGCCCTCCCAACAGAATGATTATTAAATGACTCTGTTGGTAATTCCAAACGTTCACAATTTTAACTGTACTCATTTAGAGGGTTATCATGTAACTCATTTGGGGATATGAAACAATACATTTACCTGGCTTAAGCAAAAAGTAATGGCTAAGTCTTAGCCTACCCACCATGGTCACCGAAATACCTGTACAGCATGTCGGTCTGAGCCGCTATAGACAGAGATCTGAGGCTGCTGCATTCGAGAGGAGGAAGTAGTGATGGTGGTGGTGGTGGTGCTGCTGTTTGTCGTCGACACGGAAGATGTTCCGGGGTTTGGTTCACTATCCATAGCTGTACTGTGGTCCTTAAATCTAGCAGATAGCACAAAGGATTCGTATTGGCAAAATCGTTATACTGTTTAAAGAGTATTTAATTATTCCAAGAAATATCAGAACAGTCTAAATTTCTAAGAAGGACCTCATAAAATACAGGTAGCACACAGTCACCATAAACAGGTGAAAGGGAGAAATAATTTACAAAGATAAAGCGTAATTAGCAATTCATATCTACTAAACTTGAATCCAGAGGACTCAGGATACAGAACTCAGACAAAGCCTGGCCTAAAGTTTACCTTTTTATTGTTGAAGGAAGATGAATGTCTTGAAACCAAAACAGGTGATGACAGAATACTACCTAGGAAAATTAAAACTTAAGCAATATCAGAGTATTAAAATACTTCTTTATATTCTTTTGACCATACTGATTACAAATAAAATCATTCTTATGTAGACATTAAAAAAGGATGCCTGTGGACTTGTGCTAGCTTAGTTTAGCTTAGTCAATTAACTCAATTTTTAGTTACCGTATGTACTTTATTTAAAAATACGTTCTCTAGGAAAATAAGTTAAAAAATAATTTATTAACTCAAACTGCTTTCCCTCTAATTATTCTACAATTCTGTCCTTACCACATCTAATAGCTCTGAGTTAATACTTATAAGCAGATTACCCTGGGTAAATAAGAGAAGCAGTGGAAAACAATTTCCCCACTTGCTAACAAAAATCTCTTTCACAAAATTCAGCTCCAAATTTTGAAAACAGCGGAACTATGTCACTTTCCTTATGCATGAAGTGCAGTTTTGTACCATTCTGATTACCTTCCCTCCCACATTACAAACTCATTTCACTGCTGTGATACAAATACAGAATTTTTATTTTAATAAATTCAAACAACACATTAAGTCAATTCTGAGTGCTTTAATGTTGTAGAAACTAGAACTATAATATTTATTGTAGGGATAGAAATGCACCACAAAAAAGCAAACTTAAGAATATATTGGTTTTCTCTGCCTTCCTTATTTTTTCTTCTAAGAAACATAATATGACCCACCTCACATGAGAAGTACTGACAAGAACGTAACACTTTCTACTTCAGGAAAAGACCAAGGAATTTGGCACTAACTGTGTACGCATGCACTATTCCCAAGTAGTGTCCTCTTACCTACAAATTTTTTATATCACATATATAAACAGTATTTATATGTATAATCATAAGAGTACGATTGCTCTGTGAGGAATCAAATGTTTTTAAAAGCCCGATTTATAAGAGGAAACGTGAAAGGAAAAAAAGCGGGGAGCCAACTCTTACTAACCTTTTTGATTAATAAATGACTCACACACCTTTAGACTTCTCTGGGGTTTTTACTGGGGGGGCGGGAAGGGTTGGGGAGCAGTTTGTTAGCTTTGCAAACTCCTTTCCAAGCATCAACTCACAGCAGCATATGTTTACAATTCAACATCATACAGGTCTGGTGGTAAACTTTTTACCAAATTGCTGCCTGTCATAACACTTCTGAACCACGCATCAGTGATATGCAAAAAGCCAGCTTTAATTCTGGTCCTTGTACAGTGCTGTTCTGCTCAACCATCTCCTCAAACCCTGCAGTAAGCAGTTCAGTAACTAAATATGGTCACAGAGAATCCAAAATCTAGACACAAGTCTAAACATCGGTGGTAGAACTGGCCAAATCATTAAACTGCATCTGGGGACCTGGCACAAAAGAACAATTTTGCTAACTCCACCGACTAGCCTTGTATATTGCCTGCAAAACACAAACGGCAGTTCCGCTGCACAAGCGGCCTACCCAGGAAACACTTAAGTTTGAGTCGCTAACTAAGCATACCATCACACCGCCACACAAGAATGTGGCCCTCTAGGGCGGCAACAGCACTGCAGACGGAGACCCGCGGGAAAGAAAGATCTTTCCTACCAGGGTGTTTTCAGCCCCGCCAAACACGCCATAGCCCCCGCCGCTGAGACCCTCCTCCGAGCCCGCCGGGGGAGGGAGTGAGCAGCCCCGCGTCTCGGGCTCTCCCACTGAGGCGCAGTGGGGTGGCGCCGGGGCGGGAAGGAGGCGAGCGAGAAGGAGGCCTGGCAGTGCCCGCCCAGCCCTACCCTGCCTCCGCGGGCCCCCGGTGCGGGCGGCCGTCACAACGCTGCCCGCGGGGCCCACTTGCAGGGATGACAGCCTCTGAGGGGCCCACCCGGGCTCATCTTCCGGAAGACCCCGGCGGTAGGGGTCCGAGAAGGGACCCTGCGCACAGGGCCCCGTAGATCCGGGACCAGACGGCGGAAGGGGCGCTCCCGCCTGGAGGTAACTGGACCCTTACAGTTCGGCTCCGTCCTCCGACAAGGGCCAAGCAGGCTCCTCCACGATAAGGAAGCTCTCGCGTCCCCTTTTCCCCGCACTGCCCGCGAAAGGGCCCTGAGCTTTCCCCTTGGGGGGACTTGTCGCTGCCCCCTCGAGCCCCCCAGTTACGACATCAGTCACCAGCAAGTCACTCACTCCGCTTCCGCCATCTTCTCTCCTCCATCACTAACATGGGCTGCGCATGCGCCCCCCGGCGGCGGCGACAGCGGCGGCCGCGGCAGAAAAAGGAGGAGGGGCGGGGTCGGCTCAGCCTCGGGCCCCCGAGGTCACGTGGCGCCTTCGTCTCCCAATTCCTCCTCTCTGAACGCTTGCTGGCTCGGGGAAGTGACCAGGTTTTGCCAATTTAGCTGTCAGTGTCTCACGTGCACCCTCCTACTGGGTAGGGGTGTCTAACCGAGATATGAAAAGTTCTGATTAGACTTAAATGACAAATTTTATGAATATCTAAAATACACCAAAGCTTGTGCAAACTGCAAAGAGGGAGAGGGAAGAGAATAACGCCAGGATTGGATGCTGAGGTCTGAGTAAAAGGAAATGCCATGGTAGCTGCAGGGCTTATTACCTGGGGCACATGGCAATTTGGGGATAGAACCAGCAGGCCCTCTCGGGCTCAGAGATAGAGTTATGGCTGCCCATTCGTTGGACAGTTAAGGTATTATCATATTACCCTATGAATATCACCCACTTCTTTGACATGAGTTTACTGAGCGCTTAGTGGAGATTACAAATTTGCATACCGCAGAGAGAACAAGCGGGAATAGTCACCAGTTTGCTAATATAATTTACTGTATTCTACACAGGTGGCAACTAATCTGAAGCAGGATGAGACAAACATATGAAGATGAGTGAACCAAGCCCCTGTCTTCCAAAAAGTCTTAATCGGGATTTTACAGAGAGAGTCACACAATCTAAGTGTTCTGACATAGATCCATTAAGTGCTTTGGAAACTTAAATTCAAGGAATAATAAATCTTCACTGCCCTTCACCAAGTAAAGCATTTTGAATACAAACATGCCTTCTTTTTGCACTTTTTAAGATGGTGGAGTCACATTTCAAAACTGAGAAATGAGGAACTTCCCTGGTGGTCCAAAGTTTAAGACTTGGTCCTTCCAATGCAAGAGGCCAAGGTTTCATCCGTGGTGGTGGAACTAGGGTTCTACATGCTGCACTGCAATGGCAAAAAAAAAAAAAAAAAAAACTGAGAAATGAATTACTGATATAAATTCAACACAAAGTATAATATGGTCTAATGAAACTATGCTCAATCTTACAAATCCTGTGATCAGGATGTCCCTAGGGGAAGGAAAAGACCACTTTCAATGTCGGCTAAATTGTCCCTTTACCACATCTCCCTGTATGATAACCTTGTTTCTTTACCTTATTTTCTTATCTGAAAGCAAAACCCTTCCTACTATCCCTAGGAGAACTCACTGAGAAAGTCCCCTTTGAAAATTCCCTGTGGATGCTTAAAAATAAGATATTACTACTTCATCTTTCTTTTCTGATTTGCTCAGATGATGCTGGAGAAGGCAATGGCACCCTACTCCAGTACCCTGGCCTAGAAAATCCCATGGATGGAGGAGCCTGGTAGGCTGCAGTCCATGGGGTCGCTAAGAGTGAGACACGACTGAGCGACTTCGCTTTCTCTTTTCATTTTCATGCATTGGAGAAGGAAATGGCAACCCACTCCAGTGTTCTTGCCTGGAAAATCCCAGGGGCGGGGGAGCCTGGTGGGTTGCTGTCTGTGGGGTCACACAGAGTTGGACACGACTGAAGTGACTTAGCAGCAGCAGCAGATGATGCCATTGCCATATAATTCCCAAGAATCAACTGTTGGGACTTCCCTGGCAGTCTAGTGGTTAAGACTGCACTTCCAGTACAGGGGGTGTGGCTTCAGTCCCTCATCACAGCAGAATTAAGATCCTGCCTGCTGTGTGGTCAAGTTGACCGTCTATTGGTATCGCTGAAATTTTCATTCATCAAAACAAAACTGAAGAAAGCAGTCTTAAGGACTTCCCTGGTGGTCCAAGGACTGAGAGTCTGCACTCATAATGCAGGCAGTCCAGGTTTAATCCCTGGTCTGGGAACTAGATCCCACGTAGAGCAGCTAAGTTTGCATACCACAAGTGAATATCCCGCATGCTGCAGCTAAGACCTAGTGCAGCCAAATAAATTAAAAGTTTTTAATTTTTTAAAAAAGCAGTCTCAGAGCTAAACATGAAAATGCATAATCCAAAGGAATGTTTGGAATAAATGTGCCAAAATTGTTCCTTTTCATCCTTCTTTCTTTGAATATCCAAGGCCTGTATCTATATTGTTATCTCACGCAGATTGGCCTTAAAAGTCATAATACATATTGGATAAAGTCAGGCCAGTACTGCTTTTTTTTTTTTTTTGCCACACCCAGTGGCTTGCAGGATCTTAGTTCTCCAACCAGGGATCAAACCTGGGCCCCAGAAGTGAAAGGACCAAGTCCTAACCACTAGACCACCAAAGAATTCCCAGTACTACTTTTTTAGAAACATTTCAAACCCAACATTTATTATAACAACAACTAGTATTTGTCTAGCCTATTACTGAAGGCAGAGGATTTCCACAAACTCATTTGATCTTCACAATTATCATTTTCATTTATCACAGAAATATAGTGAGGTCAAGGTGATTAAATGACTATGGTAACTGCTAGAATGGAGTTCCAGAATTGGGGTTCTAACTTAAGCTTTTCACGGCCAAAGTCAAGTTTTCTTCACTGCATCATTCAGAAAGCCACTGTGTGAAATGTTAGAGAAGACAAAGTATGATGCAAGACTATCTCAAGAAACTTACCATCACTTATCTGATGAAACAGAGGAAGGTGTTTTACCTCTTTGTGATTTCCTTTGGAAAAGATTTATGTGTCTTGCTAATAGAACTTGAAAGTTTCTAAAGTTTCCAGGAAGTGTTGCTTTGGGGAAGTGCTAGCATCCTATATAATTTTAGAAAAATCCCTCTAGCAAGGATGCTTTGGAGGAAAATGAAACTGGAGACCTGGAAACTAATTGGAAAACTCTATTAATCCCTAGAGAAATGGTAAAAAAAAAAGTCTCCAGGAATGAAAAGGAGGGATAGATTAAAATTTTGGTTCCTTAGTTGTACTAGTCACACATCAAGTACTCAATAGATATATGTGGCTAGTGGCAACTGTATGGTACCATGCAAATATAAAACATTTCTATTATTACAGAAAGTTCTATTGGACAGTGCTGGTCTGAACACTAGATCGAGCATTGGCCAACTACTATTTCTTAGTTTGGGCTGTTATGGCAGAGACCATGCACTTGATGGCTTAAATGAACTTTTTTTCCCACAGTCCTGGAGGCTGGGAAGTCCAGGGTCAAGGTGCAAGCAGATTCAGTATCTCGTGAGGTCCCTCTTCCTGGTTGCAGGCAGCCACCTTCTCACTGTATCCTCACATGATGGAGAGAGAAGGCAGAGGAGCAGAACTGGGGACCATGGAATTCAGCCCACTTCGTGTAACTCACTTGTGGCTTCAACACCTGTCCAGCCCTGTTGTACTGACCAGGGTTCTTGGCCTTCCTCAATCAATAGAAATTGACTAGAGGCCAGAAAAGAAAGTCAGGCGAGGCTATACTGGGGCCCCTGCTGCAGCAGGGGTAAGTGAGAACAATCAACAGATTCCCTTGCTTTTACTTGCTCCCTGTGACAGGGGCAAGCTTATTCCCCAGCAGCAGCAGGGGTGTATTCAGGGGTCAAGGGCTTAGGTGGTTTGCCTATCGCTTAGGTGGTGTTGTATGCGAGGGTGTGACTTTTCTTCGGACATCCTGTTATTGTTCCAGGCTCTTCAAAAGTGTGGCAATCAGGTTTTTTAGTCCCACACAGTTTCTTTGTGTTTTGTGGCTTGAGGAGATGTGTGTCCAAGTGTGAGCAATGCAGCACTGCAGCAAAGGGTCCCAAGTCCCAGCCTGTCTCACTACCATGTATAATCCACTCCATTTGATGGGTAGAATATTGCTATGCACATTCAGCTTTACGGCCTGATAGACAAGATGATACTCAGTTCATAATGGGCAGCTCAAATTCCATGGTAATTTGGTGACCCATAATTAAGTGATCAGTCTCTACTAAGGTCAAATAAATTCTTCAAACCAGGCTTCAGCAGTATGTGAACTGAGAACTTGCAGGTGTACAAGCTAGATTTAAAAAAGACAGAGGAACCAGAGATCAAATTGCCAACATATGCTGGATCATAGAAAAAGCAAGGAAATTACAGAAAAACATCTTCTGCTTCATTGACTATGCTAAAGCCTTTGACTGTGTGGATCACAACAAACTGTAGAATATTCTTAAAGAGATGGAAATACCAGACCATCTTCCTACCGCCTGAGAAAACTGTGTACAGGACAAGAAGCAACAGTTAGAAGCAGACATGGAACAACAGACTGGTTCAAAACTGGGAAAGGAGTATATCAAGGTTTATATTGTCACCCTGCTTATTTAACTTATATCATGCGAAATGCCGGGCTGGATGAATCACAAGCTGGAATCTAGATTGCTGGGAGAAATATCAATAACTGTAGACGTGCAGATGATTCCACTTTAATGGCATAAAATGAAGAGGAACTAAAGAGCTTCTTGATGGAGATGAAAAAGGAGACTGAAAAAGCTGGCTTAAAACTCAATGTTCAAAAAACTAAGATCATTGCCTCCGCTCCTATCACTTCATGGCAAATAGATAGGGAAAATGTGGAAACAGTGTCAGATTTCATTTTCTTGGGTTCCAAAATCACTGTGGATGGTGACTGCTGCCACGAAATTAATAGACACTTGCTCCTTGGAAGACTACCTATGACAAACATAGACAGCATGTTAAAAAGCAGAGACATCACTTTGCCAACAAAGGTCTGTATAGTCAAAGCTATGGTTTTTCCAGTAGTCATGTATGGATGTGAGAGTTGGACCGTAACAAGGCTGAGCCCCGAAGAATTTAAACTCTTGAACTGTGGTGCTGGAGAAGACTCTTGAGAGTCCCTTAGACAGCAGGGAGATCAAGCCAGTCAATCCCAAAGAAAATCAACCCTGAATATTCATGGGAAGGACTGATGCTAAAGCTGAAGCTCTAATACTTCGGCCACCTGATGTGAAGAGCTGACTCATTAGAAAAGATCCTGATGCTAGGAAAGATTGAAGGCAGGAGGAGAAGGGGGAGACAGAGGATGAAATGGTTGGATGGCATCACTGACTCAATGGACATAAGTTTGAGCCAACTCTGGGAGATAGTGAAGGACAGAGAAGCCTGGTGTGCTGCAGTTAATGGGGTCACAAAGAATCAGACACCACTCAGCAACTGAACCAACAACAAAGGTCAAGGAGCAGGCCAAAAGCTGTTTCTCAAAAGGGCAGCTATCTGCAGAGGATGATAGAGCTTTGTTCCAAAATCCTAATCACAGCCTGGGCTGTGATTTACCCATAGGGGCCTGCTGAAGGCTTGCTTCAATTTTGTCTAACTCTTAGCAATCCCATGGACTGTAGCCCTCCAGGCGCCTCTGTCCATCGGATTCTCCAGGCAAGAAGACTGGAGTGGGTTGCCATGCCCTCCTCCAAGGGATCTTCCCAGGGATTGTACCATGTCCCCTGCGGCTCCTGCATTGCAGGATTCTTTACCTCTGAGCCACAGAGGGTTAAGGGTGGGGAGCAGATGCAACATTTTATCCTTCATTTTAGAAGGGATATCTCAACATGGTCCACACCACTGGACCTCCTAGAAATTTCACTGACATGAAAGAAGAAATGTCACTGAATTTTTGTCACTGAATTATTTTCCAGCCCCTGTCACACAAATATCTTACCAACAAGTCTAGAGTTGTTGCTACTTTTTGCTCACTACATCCAATCAGCATGGTGTCATCAATGTAAAAGACCAATGTGATATGATGTGGAAGAAAAAGGTGATCAAGATTCTTGTGAACTGTGGACTCAGGACTTCCCTGGTCGTCCAGTGGTTAATATTATGTGCTCCCAATACAGGGGGTCCAGGTTCGATCCTGATCAGGGAACTAGATCCCACATGCTGCAGTAAAGATAGAAGATCCTGGCAACAAGACCTGGCACAGCCAAATAAATAAATACATAAAAATATTTTTTTTAGATTCTTGCAAGCAGGTTATGACACAGGCTGGAGAATTGATTTAGCCCTGATGTAGGACTGTAAAGATGTACTGCTGGCCTTTCCAGCTGAAAACAAATTGCTTCTGGTGGTCTTTGCTAATAGGTATCAAGGAAAAAACATTTGTCAGATTGATAGCTGCATGTCAGGTACCAGGGGATGTATTAATTTGCTCAACCAATAAAACCACATCTGGCAGAGCGGCTGCAATTGGAGTTACCACCTGGTTTAGCTTACAGTAATCCACTGTCATTCTCCAAAATCTGTCTGCCTTCTGCATAGGTCAAACAGGCCTGTTGAATGGAAGTGTGGTGGCAGTGATCTCTGCAGTTCCTCCAGAAATTCAGTATTGCTTTTGGTTTACTATTTTCCTAAGTAGAAGCAGTTCTAGAGGCTTCCACTTGATCTTTCCCACCATACTAGCCCTCATTCCGCAGGTCAGGGAACCAATGTGGGGACTCTGTGAGGTGCTCAGTGTATCTATTCTAATTATTAATTCCAGGACTGGAGGATAATCACAGAATGGGCTTGGGGAGCCAGTGTCCCCGCTGTGAGACAGACTTGAGATAAAACTCAATCAATCACCTGACTTCCATAAGCCCCTCCCAAGATAGTGTACCACAGTGATGTTTGATCTCCTGGAATTCAGTTCAGAGCCAGCGTCCATTAGTTCCCAAGTGGTCTGATTGTTTTATTTTTTCTCAGTGCACGGTTTCCCTACTAAAAAGATTTGGAGTCCCTTTGGTGAAGTCTGGAGAAAAATTTTCTGTATACATTTTGATGGCATACCAGTGTCATTTCTCTGGGGGATGTAGCCTCCCCTTTACTTGAGGGATTCTGAGGTCTGTAAACTGTCTCAAGTCTGGGAAATGTTGGAAGGGATATGACTCTCTTTTTATGATTCGGGTTAGACTTCTCTTTACTTGACCTAGAACTTTTCTACTGATACTGTTTCAGTAGGAATTTAGTGGGTTTTCTGTCTATTTCACTTCTAGGAATACCATGATCAACTAGCCAATGACTCAGTTCCACGCAAGTCAGACCGTTCTGCTTGCTGCTCTGATTCTGCTGTCCGCCACAGTGACCATGCCCATCTTTGTCTTTGGCAGTGGTGTGCTGCCACTTGGCCCCTGCTATACTAAAATCCAATTACTCCTATTTCATTTAGGTTTCTCGGTTCAGTGGCTGCAGGTCCCACTGGCCTACAGAGAAGAGCAATCACCAACCACTTCAGGAATGCTGGAGGTCTCCTCACAAATTGCTATAGACTGAATACTTGTGTTCCCCCAACATTCAAATGTTGAAGCCATAACCCCCAGTGTGATAACATTTGGAGACTTTGGGCGGTAAGTAGGTCATCAGAGTTGAACCTCTATAAATGGGATTTAGTGCTCTTGGAAGAAGAAAGATGAGAGGGTGATCTCTTTCCACCACGTGAGGATACAGCAACAAGGTGGCCATTGTCTACAAACCAGGAAAAAGTTTCTCACCACACACCACATTGAACCTGCCAGCACCTTGAACCTGGACTTCCCACTTTCTGGAACTGTGAGAAAGAATTGTTTGTTGTTTAAACCGCTCAGACTATGGTATTTATCATAGCAGCCCAGACTGACTAACACAAGCCTATGGGCCAAACCCAACCTGCTGCTTGTTTTTATACAGCTGTCAAGCTAAGAATGGTTTTTACGTTTTCTAACAATAGAAAAAAAATATGAAAGGAAGAATAATATTTTGTGACAAGTGAGAATTATGTGAAATTTGTGTTTCAGTATCCATAAATAAGGCCTTATTGGAACACAGCAATGCTCATTCATTTACGTACTGTCTACAGCAACTTTTGTGTTGCAACGGCAGAGGTGAGCAATTGCAATAAACACTATAATGGTTCACTTGGCAGAAAAAGGATGCTGACCCATGTTCTAAATCACTGATCACCTTGTGCTGGGCCCTTCCTCTGTAGTTAACATGGCATATACACTGTCCAACACCCCAACTACACTATGATTGCTTTCCTAATACGAGACAGAAGATGGACCGACTCAGATTTGAACACTGGTACAGACCTGAATGTAAAGTACTGAAAGTTTTAGTTTTATAATGTGAAAAAAAGAGGAACAACACCTTCAGGATTGTGATACAATCTTAAAAACCCAAATGTAAAGTCTAAAAAAGTCCTATTTTAAAAACTTTATTTATTTATTTATTTTTTCCTGCTCTGAGTCTCGATTGTTGTATACAGGCTTTTTCTAGTTGTGGTGAGCAGGCCCTACTCTCTGTGGGAGTGTGGGCTTATTGCAGTGGCTTCTCTTGTTGCAGAGCATGATCTCTAGAGCACGCAGGCTCAATAGTTGTAACACACAGGCTTTGTTGCCCTGTGGCATGAAGAATCTGCCTGGACCAGGAATCAAACCCATGTCCCTTGCACTGGCACTTGAATTCTTAATCATTGGGCCACCAGGGAAGTTCCTCTTTTACTTTTTGAAATTTTTATCAAGATCTTCCTTCACCTGGACTTGACTAAATACTCAGTAGGTTTTAAATGCTTGTTGTGGGACTGAATGCTTCAATATTTGCATGAATAAAGCCTAAAATTCTAGTACATCCTACATTCTAGTAGACTGGAATGGCACAATATATGGACTTGTTCTAGCTTTTCCTTGAAAGTAATACCCTAAAACCAAATACTTTAGTGAATAAAGCAAATAGTATTGAAACTGAGAAAAGAGTCTAGTCCTGCCACCTCTCATCTATTCTTACAATAATTGGTGTATTAATCAATGCTATCAATCTTATCTTGTATACCTATGGGCGACACTGTTCCTAGTTCTCTATATTTGCCTAGATGATAAGTCGTAGAGAAAGGGAACTTTAAAGTTTGAAGGGACATTAGCTATCACGTGCCCCAAGGGGGAAGAATCCATAGTAAAAGCAGAATTTGAACTCTGGTTTCCTATCTACCCAATCCTGGAGTTGTCTACTTTGTGCCAAAAAGCCTTACTTGAAGCATGTAGGTACTTGATAAGCATTTGAAGCAGCTATTGACTTTCATTTCCATTCTTTTTCCCAGCTTTTATGCTGTATTTGCTTAGCATTGTGGCAGCTTGAAAGAGTTTTTATAAGTAGAGTGGTAGAGTTAGACAAACTTAGATTTGAATCCTGATTTTGCCACTAACTAGCTGTGTGACCTCTGGCAATGTCATCAGCTCCATCTTCAAAATATAGCCTTTACTGGAGCAGGCTAGAGAGGCAGGGTCATAGATGTGCAACATTGCTGTCTTTAAAGATAGCCTTCAGAAAGGAACACAGAACTGCTGACATGGTATTTTTAGCCAATGAGACCTGTAATGGACTTCTCACCCATAGAGCTATAAGAGATCAAGCCCCGAGCCTTTGAAGTGGGAGCACTTACTCCAAGACCCTAGACTACCAAAGAACTAACCCTAGGGAGTATCAAATAGTGAGAACTCATGCATAGGAAACCACTTGAATACAAGACCTGGCATCACCCAACCACCAGTATCATCCTGTGTAGGATGCCTCATGTAAACAACGAAGGAAACAAAAATACAAACCTAATCATCAGCAGACAGGATTACCAGCTCACTTAGCTTTGCCCATTAGAGGAAAAACAAACAAAAGCTCAGCACAAATCTCACCTTATTCAAAGCTTACACAAACTACTGGACCAAACTTAGGAAGGCAGAAACCAAAAGGAAGAAAGAATTCAACTTTGAAGCCTGGCGAAAGGAGATCTCAAACACAATAAATTAAAAAAAAATAATGAAAAGGAAAGAGAAATATTATACAAATGAAGGAACAAATTAGAAACACAGAAATTCAAATAAATGAACAGGAAATAGGCAAACTACCTGAAAAAGATTCAGAATAATGATAGTAAAGATGATAAAAAATCTTGAAAACAAAATGGAAGAAAATGCAAGAATCAGTTAACAAAGACCTAGGACAATTAAAGAATAAACATACAGAGACAAACAACACAATTACTGAAATTTTAAAAACTCTAGAAGGAATCAATAGCAGGATATCTGAAGCAGAAGAACAAATCAGTGAGCTGGAAGATAAAATGGTGGAAATAACTTTTGAAGAGCAGAATAAAGTAAAAAGAATGAAAATAACTGAGGATAGTCTCAGAGACCTCTGGGACAATATCAAATGCACCAACATTCAAATTATACAGGTCCCAGAAGAAGAAGAGAAAAAGAAAGAGTATGAGAAAATTATTGAAGAGATTATAGTTGAAAATTTCTCCAACATGGAGAAGGAAATAGTCAATCAGGTCCAAGAGGCACAAAGAGTCCCATACAGGATAAATCCAAGGAGAAACATACCAAGACATATACTAATCAAACTAGCAAAGACTAAACACAAAGAAACAATATTAAAAGCAGCAAGGAAGAAGCAACAAGTAGCATACAATGCAAACCTCATACACTTAACAGCTGGTGTTTCAGCAGAAACTCTGCAGGCCAGAAGGGAATGGCAGGATATATTTAAAGTACTGAAAGGGAAAAGTCTACAACCAAGGTTACTGTACCTGGCAAGGATCTCATTCAAAATTGATGAAGAAATAAAAAGCTTTTCAGACAAGCAAAAGTTAAGAGAATTCAGTACTACCAAACCAGCTTTACAGCAAATGTTAAAGGGCTTATATAGTCAAGAAATACAAGAGAATAAAAAAGATCTACAAAATCAGCCCCAAACAATTAAGAAAATGGCAATAGGAATATATATATCACTAATTATTTTAAATGTAAATGGATTAAATGCTTCAACCAAAAAACACAGAATGGTTGAATAGATACAAAAAGAAGACCCATATATATGCTGTCTACAAGAAACACACTTCAGACCTCAAGACACATATAGACTGAATGTGAGAGGAAATATATATTCCATGCAAAAGGGAAGCAAAAGAAAGCTGGAGTAGCAATCCTCATATCAGACAAAATAGACCTTAAAGTAAAGAAGATTATAAGAGTAAGGAAGGACACTACATAATAATCAAGGGATCAATCCAAGAGGAAGAGATAACAATTGTAAATATCTATGCACCCAACATCGAAGTGCATCGATGGCACCCTACTCCAGTACTCTTGCCTGGAAAATCCCACTGATGGAGGAACCTGGTAGGCTGAATTCCATGGGGTCACGAAGAGTCAGACACGACTGCGTGACTTCACTTTCACTTTTCATGTTCATGCATTGGAGAAGGAAATGGCAACCCACTCTAGTGTTCTTGCCTGGAGAATCCCAGGGACGGGGGAGCCTGGTGGGCTGCTGTCTATGGGGTCACATAGAGTTGGACACGACTGAAGCGACTTAGCAGCAGCAGCAGCATGCACCCAACATAGGAGCACCTCAATACATAAGACAAACACTAACAGACATAAAAGGAGAAATTGGCAGTAACACAATCATAGGAGGAGACTTTAACACCCCACTCACAGTAATGGCCAGATCATCAAAACAGAAAGTTAATAAGGAAACACAAGTCTTAAATAATACATTAGATGAGATGGATCTCTTTGATATTTTCAGGACATTCCATCCAAATGCAGAAGAATACACCTTCTTCTCAAGTGCACATGGAACATTCTCCAGGATAGACCAAAATCTTGGGTCATAAATCAAACCTCAGTAAATTGAATAAAATTGAAATTGTATCAAGCATCTTCTCCAACCACAATGCTATGAGACTAGATATTAATTACAAGAAAAAAAAACTGGAAGAAACACAAATACATGGATAAAATAATGCTTTTCTAAATAACCAACAGGTTACTAAAGGAATCAAAAGGGAGATTAAAATATTTCTAGAAACAAATGACAATGAAAACATGTCAACTCAAAACCTATGGGATGCAGCAAAAGCAGTTCTAAGAGGGAAGTTTGTAGCAATACAACCCTACCTCAAGAACCAAGAAAAACATCAAATAGACAACTTAACTTTACACATAAAACAACTGAAAAAGAAGAACAAAAGACCCCAAAATTAGTAGAAGGAAAGAAATCATAAAGATCCAAGCAGAAATAAATTAAAAAGAAATGAAAGAAACAATAGTAAAGATGAATAAAACTAAAAGCTGGTTCTTTTTGAGAAGATAAACAAAATTGACAAACCTTTAGCCAGACTCATCAAGAAAAAAAGAGAGAAGAATCAAATCAACAAAATTAGAAATGAAAAAGGAGAGGTTACAACAGACAATGCAGAAATACAAAGGATTATAAGAGATTATTATGAACAACTATGTGGCAATAAAATGGATAACCTGGGAGAAATGGACAGATTCTTAGAAAAGTTCAATCTTCCAAGACTAAACCAGGAAGAAATAGAAATTATGAACAACCCAATTGCAAGCATGAAATTGAAGCTGTGATCAAAAATCTCTCCAAAAACAAAAGCCCAGGACCAGATGGCTTCACAGAATTCTATCAAACATTTAGAGAAGAGTTAATGTGTATCCTTCTAAAACTCTTTCAAAAAAATTGCAGAGGAAGGAACACTTCCAAACTCATTCTATGAGGCCACCATCACCCTGATACCAAAACAAAAGACAACACAAAAAAGGAAAACTACAGGCCAATATCACTGATGAACATAGATGCAAAAATCCTCAACAAAATTTTAGCAAACAGAATTCAGCAACACATCAAAAAGCTCATACACCATGATCAAGTTAGGTTTATTCCAAGAATGCAAGGATTCTTCAATATATGCAAGTCAATCAGTGTGATAGACCATAGTAACAAATTGAAAGATGAAAACCATATGACAACTCAATGCTGCTGCTGCTGCTGCTGGTAAGTTGCTTCAATCGTGTCCAACTCTGTGCGACCCCATAGACGGAAGCCAACCAGGCTTCCCTGTTCCTGGGATTCTCCAGGCAAGAACACTAGAGTGGGTTGCCATATCCTTCTCCAATGCATGAGAGAGAAAAGTGAAAATGAAATCGCTCAGTTGTGTCCAACTCTTAGCGACCCCATGAACTTCAGCCTGCCAGGCTCCTCCATCCATGGGATTCTCCAGGCAAGAGTACTGGAGTGGAGTGCCATTGTCTTCTCCAATGACAACTTAATAGATGCAGAAAAAGGCTTTAACAAAATTCAACACCCATTTATGTTTAAAACAGTTTGAAAAATGGTCATAGAAGGAACCTTCCTCAACATAGTAAAGGTCATATAAACTAAGCCTACAGCAAACATTATTCTCATTGGTGAAAAACTGAAAGCATTCCCCCTAAGATCAGGAACAAGACAAGGGTGTCCACTTTCACCACTATTATTCAACATAGTTTTGGAAGTCCTAGCTACAGCAATCAGAGAAGAAAAAGAAATAAAAGGAAGCCAGATGGGAAAAGAAGAAGTAAAGCTCTTACTGTTTGCAGATGACATGATACTCTAAATAGAAAACCCTAAAGATAGTATCAGAAAATTACTAGATAGAGCTAATCAGTGAATTTAGCAAAGTCACAGGATACAAAATCAATACACAGAAATCACTTGCATTTCTATATACTAACAATGAAAATCAGAAAGGGAAATTAAGGAATCAATCCTATTCACCATTGCGACAAAAAGAATTAAATATCTAGGAATAAACCTACCTAAGGAGACAAAAGAACTGTACACAGAAAATTATAAGACACTAATGGAAGAAATCAAAAACAAAATAAACAGAGAGATATTCCATGTTCCTGAGTAGGAAGAATCAATATTGTGAAAATGAGTATACTACCAAATGCAATCTACAGATTCAATGTACTCCCTATCAAATTACCAATGGCATTTTTCACAGAACTAGAACAAAAACTTCCACGATTCATATGGAAACACAAAAGACCCCGAATAGTCAAAGCAGTCTTGAGAAAGAAGAATGGAGTTGGAAAAATCAACCTTCCTGACCTCAGGTTATACTACAAAGCTACAGCCATCAAGACAGTATGGTACTAACACAAAAACAGAAACATAGAGCAATGCAACAAGATAGAAAGCCCAGAAATAAACCCATGCACCTATGGGTACCTTATTTTTCACAAAGGAGGCAAGAATGTACAATGGGGCAAAGACAGCCTCTTCAATAAATGGTGCTGGGAAAACTGGACAGCTACATGTAAAAGAATGAAATTAGAACACTTCCTAACACCATACACAAAGATAAACTCAAAATGGATTAAAGACCTAAATGTAAGACCAGAAACAATAAAACTCTTAAGAGGAAAACATAGGCAGAACACACTTGATGACATAAATCAAAAGCAAGATCCTCTATGGCCCACCTCCTAGAGTAACAGAAATTAAAACAGAAGTAAACAAATGGGACCTGATTAAACTCAAAAGCTTTTGCACAGCAAAGGAAACTATAAGCAAGGTGAAAAGACAGCCCTCAGAATGGGAGAAAATAATAGCAAATGAAACAACTGGCAAAGGATTAATGTCCAAAACATACAAGCAGCTCATACAACTCAATGCCAGAAAAACAACCCAATCAAAAAGTGGGGAAAAAAATCAGACATTTCTCCAAAGAAGATATACAGATGACTAACAAACACATGAAAAGATGCTCAACACTGCTCATTATTAGAGAAATGGAAATCAAAACTACAATGAGATATCACCTCAGAATGGCCCTCATCAAAAAGTCTATAAACAATAAATGCTAGAGAGGGTGTGGAGAAAAGGGAACACTCTTGCACTGTTGGTGGCAATGTAAATTGATACAGCCACTATGGAAGACGGTATGGAGATTCCTTAAAAAACTAGGAATAAAACCACCACCAGTTCAGTTCAGTTCAGTTCAGTCTCTCAGTTGTGTCTGACTCTTCACGACCCCATGAATCGCAGCACGCCAGGCCTCCCTGTCCATCACCAACTCCCGGAGTTCACTCAGACTCATGTCCATCAACTCAGTGATGCCATCCAGCCATCTCATCCTCTGTCATCCCCTTCTCCTCCTGCCCCCAATCCCTCCCAGCATCAGAGTCTTTTCCAATGAGTCAAAACTCTTCACATGAGGTGGCCAAAGTACTGGAGTTTCAGCTTTAGCATCATTCCTTCCAAAGAACACCCAGGGCTGATCTCCTTTAGAATGGACTGGTTGGATCTCCTTGCAGTCCAAGGGACTCTCAAGAGTCTTCTGCAACACCACAGTTCAAAAGCATCAATTCTTGGGTGCTTAGCTTTCTTCACAGTCCAACTTTCGCATCCATACATGACCATTGGAAAAACCATAGCCTTGACTAGACAGACATTTGTTGGCAAAGTAATGTCTCTGCTTTTCAACATGCTATCTAGGTTGGTCATAACTTTTCTTCCAAAGAGTAAGCATCTTTTAATTTCATGGTTGCAGTCACCATCATATGACCCAGCAATTCCACTTGTAGGCATATACCCTGAGGAAACCAAAATTTAAAAAGACACATGTATCCCTTTGTTCATTGCAGCACTATTTATAATAGCTAGAACATGGAAGCAACCTAGATGTCCATCAACAGATGAATGAGTAAAGAAGTTGTGGTACATATACATGATGGAATATTACTCAGCCATAAAAAGGAATGCACTTGAGTCAGTTCTGATGAGGTGGATGAAACTAAAACCTATTATACAGAGTGAAGGGAGTTCATAAAGAGAAAGATAAATATTGTATTTTAAGACATATATACGGAATCTAGAAGAATGGCACTGAAAAACTTTTTTACAGGGCAGCTTCCCTGGTGGTGCAGAGGTTAAAGCGTCTGCCTGCAATGTGGGAGACCTGGGTTTGATCCCTGGGTCAGGAAGATCCCCTGGAGAAGGAAATGGCAACCCACTCCAGTATTCTTGCCTGGAGAATCCCATGGATGAAGGAGCTTGGTGGGCTACAGTCCCCAGGTTGCAAAGAGTCGGACACGACTGAGCGACTTCACTTTCACTTTCAAAGGAGAAACAGACATAGAGAATTAAAAAAAAAAAAAAAAACTTCATCAGAGCTGAATCACTTTGCTGTACACCTGAGACTAAGACAACATTGTAAATCAATTATATCTCAATAAAAGTTAAATATATATATGGAGAAGGCAATGACACCCCACTCCAGTACTCTTGCCTGGGAAATCCCATGGATGGGGGAGCCTGGTAGGCTGCAGTCCATGAGGTCGTGAAGAGTTGGACACGACTGAGTGACTTCACTTTCACTTTTCACTTTCATACATTGGAGAAGGAAATGGCAACCCACTCTAGTGTTCTTGCCTGGAGAATCCCAGGGACAGGGGAGCCTGGTGGGCTGCCATCTCTGGGGTCGCACAGAGTCGGACATAACTGAAGCGACTTAGCAGCAGCATATACACACACACACACACACACACACACACACACATAACCTTATCGCTGCAACACTAACATGAAGTGAAGTCACTCAGTCGTGTCCGACTCTTTGCGACCCCATGGACTGTAGCCTATCAGGCTCCTCCGTCCATGGGATTTTCCAGGCAAGAGTGCTGGAGTGGATTATCAAAATACCAACTACATCAGTCGGATACTTTGCACCTAAGCCAAGCCACCAGCATCTCGGTACCACTGCCATAGGCTGACAGGTCACCCTGCTTATGTTCTTGCCCCTCTGTAATCTACTCTCCACACAGCTGAGTAAGCTTTTGCAATTATTAATGTACATCAGATCACGTCACTGTCCTGCTCAAATCATTCAGTGCCCATAACACTCAGAAGAGAGCCCTGGGTGTTCTCTTGCTCCCTTTGCTGCAGCCACACTGGCCTCCTTGCTTTTTCTCCTCACACTTGTTACTTCCCCAGCTGGGAAAGCCTTTTACACAGATCTCACCTCCTCACTTAACTGGGACTCAGCTTAAGTATCTCCTCAGAGCTCACACCGCACCACCTTACCCAACATGGCCTTCTCCCTTCTCATCACTTTCTTTCCCTTGTCCCCCTTTACTTTTCTCATGACGTTTCAATGCTCTTGATACTATGGATTTTTGTTTTGTTTTGTTTTTGCCACGCCACACGGCATGTGGGATCTTAATTCCCTGGGATGGAACTTGGGCCCCCTGCAGTGCAAGCATGAAGTCTTAACCATCGGACTTGCAGGGAAGTTCCGAGACGTCATGTACATATTTGTTTATTTTTTATTTAATGCTCCCATTAACCATGAGGTTTTAAACTACACATTTTGTTTACTGCTGGATTCCTAGTTCTTTAAACATTGCATGCTTGCGAGCTCCGTTGCTTCTGTTGTGACCGACTCTTTCCTACGCCAGGGACTGTAGCCCACCAGGCTCCTCTATCCATGGGATTCTCCAGGCAAGAACACGGAGTGGGTTGCCATGCCCTCCTCCAGGGGATCTTACTGACCCAGGGATCGACCCCGCATCTCCTGCATCTCCCGCATTGCAGGCGGATTGTTTACCGCTGAGCCACCAGGTAAGCCCCTTTCAACGTTAAGATCTCGACAATTATGCATTGATTGAATGAAGTTACTTCAGCTCTCTAATCCCCAGTTTCCTAATCTGAAAAATATGGACAATATGTACCAGTTATTATAGAAGTTAAAAACAGATGAAATAATGTATTTGAACAGTAGAGCATAATAAATGCTCACTAAGCATAACTGTCTTTATTTCTCACTTTTTAAAAATTTTGCCACTAATTATTTTGCGACATATTGTTATGCTTAAAATAAAGGAAATAATCCGTTTATTATGTTTCCAAAAGTCATGCAGTTTTAATGAGACTGTCCCTACTCTTAAAAATTAGTTAGCATCATACATTTTTTAATGTGCACATGCTGTATTTTAAAATATTTAGGGAATTCCCTGGAGATCCAGTGGTTAGGACAATGCTTTCACTGCCGCAGCCTGGGTTCAATCCCTAGTCTGGGGACTGAGATCCCACAAGTCTCACAGCATAGTCAAAAAAAAATTTAGTGTCTGCATCTGAGAATAGATTTTGGCCTGTGTGTTCTTAATGCATTGAAATAAACAGTGTCATATCAGTTTCATATTGAATCTTAATTATAATGTTCTATTTATGACAGATAAGCCTCTCATAATTACATAAAATGCCAGAAACAACAGGAGGCAAAACAAAATACATTATAGGGAACTAGCAAAGCTAGGGAATAGGGATGAAAAGTTGGGGGGAAAGTTATGTGACAGAAGCCTGTAATGATATAGAATTTAATTTTAATATTTATCAAATTGTGAATACAAAATTTCCAAAAATCTAAATAGTGCAGAAATATATATGAAATAGATCAGTCGTGTCCGACTCTTTGCGACCTCATGGACTGTAGCCTATCAGGCTCCTCTGTCCATGGGATTTTCCAGGCAATAGTACTGGAGTGGATTGCCATTTCCTTCTCCAGGGGATCTTCCCAACCCAGGGATCAAACCCAGGTCTCCCTCATTGTAGACAGATGCTTAACCGTCTGAGCCACCAGGGAGGTCCTTAGGAAATAAATAGAAAGTGAAAATCCACTGAAATCCACTCTTTCAAAAAATAATCATTATTTACAGCCTATTTTATATTCTTAATTTTCTCTGTCCTGACATACATATGTGTGTATCTCTTTTATCAAAAATGGTATTGGATTATATATGCTCTTCTGCACTTAGCAGTATATTCTGCCATGTCAGTGTACATGACTTCTTCTAGTTCCTTGAAGATGCCAAACTTTGCTTAGCTCACGACCTTCCATACAATCCTGGAATGTTCTTTCCCATACTTTGCAAAGCTAGTTCCTTGTTTCCCTTTAATCCTCTGCATAAATGTCATTTCCTTGGATAGATTTTTCCAGATCAATTTATAGAGTCCTTCCTACTACACAATATTTATTTCCCTTGGACCCACTATACAATATTTATTTCCCTTGGAGCAGGTACCACAGTTTGTAATTGTATGTTTGTTTACTTTTTTTTCTGGCCTATTTTTTTCTCTAAATTGAGTCTTACAAGGACGGGGAACAAACCTGTTTTGTTCATTATTGTATATTCAGTGCCTTGCACAATGCCAGGCATGTAGTGAGCTCTCAATAAATATATTGAAATAAACATATAAATAACACACTGAAAAAAAATGTATTTGTTCTTTCATTTCCTATCCATGATGGATAGAGCATTGTTTTCTCTTTTTCTTCAGTTCTTTATTTATTCTTAGTTAAGAAACAATACCATACAGTTGGCCTTTGAACATCATGAGCTTGACCTATGCAGGTCCACTTATACGTGGATTCTTTTTTTCAATAAATGCATATTACAGTTCTTTCATGGTATACAGTTGGTTAAATCTGTGGGTGTGGATACAGAAGCCAACTGTAAAGTTATACACAGATTTTCAATAGCCCAAGAGTTAGTGCCCCTAGCTCCCTACATTTTTCAATTGTACTTGTCTGGATTCCCACCTGGGATTTGTTTTAATCAAATATGGTAAGGTGACAAACACAAGGACAATTGCTTTTAAAAGAAGAGTTTATTATTTACAGTTTTCAAGAGATAGTGGCATGCCACACCATGCAGGGCCACATGGGGAAGCAACAGAGTCAGTCTGGAGGCAGAAAGAGTGAAAGACAAAGCATAGCCCAGAGACTTTATTTTGGTTTCTGCAGGAACAAATGGGTGAGACAGTATACGAAAGTCTGAGTGAATTTGGGATTGGATAGTTAAAATAGTTTTGGCAGGCTCTGCTCTATAGGGGTGGTCTCTAATTTTCCAGTACCTAGCCTGGGAGTGATTTGGAGCAGCGGAAATATTGGCTTCATATATGAGAAATAAAGGAGGATTTGGGGGATATGGGTTTTGGATTGGATGGTTTCCAGAGGAAAAGCACATTCACAGGGGAAGTTGTTTGCTAGCTCTAGGATAACTTCCAGAGATCAAAGCCCTGGGAGGGAAATCCTCCCCTTCATCACTAAGGCCACCAAGATAGCAAAGCATCATAAAATATGCAAAATAAAAACCATGATGAATACATTTCTAACCTAATTTAGATATTATGACTGTTCATTTCCCAATTAAAATTTCCAGATGAAAGATATAAACCACATCTGTGTGTGTGAATTTTTTGTAAAGTTTAATGGAGGAAAATGGGCAGAGCCTGAAATTTGGAGTTAAGAAACTGAGTTTATGCACTGACTCTTCCCATTTCCAGTTGGATGCTCTTAGCCAATTCATTTAACCTCCCTGAACACCAAGCTCATCATCCCTACCACAGGGATGACAGTAATATTTACCAGATGAGTTTATTGCGAGAAATAGATTAATCTAAATGTGATTATATTTGTCAAAGCGTTTTATAACTGCAAGGCACCATATAATGTTTAAGTTTCACTCAGCGCAGTGTACTGCAGGGACTTTTTTCAGAATAAGAATTCAGGTTTTTTTGTTGCTGTTGTAATTGTAGAAATGTTCAAAGTGGCGATTAGAGGTGGAACACGAAAAATTCATTCAGGAAAAGAATAAAAATTCACTGCTTAGTTATTACACAGAATGAAATTTTGGATTTAAAAGATACTTTCCATTGATGTACTTCAAACAGCTTTGAAACATTTATTTATTTTCATACGATTTTGAAGTCAGTTAGGTTAAATTTGTTGTTATTTACTCTCTGAAAGGGAAATAAACACAGAGCAAGTTATATAACGGCTTTCAATTTTGTCATAGATTTCTTAGACTGGTGTGGCGCTGCTCCCTACAATAAACAAGCACCTTCTTTTGCTGGAATCAGCTAAGTTTTGGTGCTGGTGGTGGTTTAGTTGCTAAGTCATGTCTGATTCTTTGCGATCCCATGGACTGTAGTCTGCCAGACTCCTCTGTCCTGTCCTGGGCAGGACCCAGGGATCGAACCCAAGTTTCCCACACTGCAGGGAGATGCTTTATCCTCTGAGCCACCAGGGAAGCCCTAAAGTGAAAGTGAAGTTGCTCAACGCTTCCCCGGCCGCTCAGGAAGAAAAGCCTGCCAATGAGGGAGACCCAGGTTCCATCCCTGGGTTGGGAAGATCCCCTGGAGAAGGAAATGGCAACCCACTCTGGTACTCTTGCCTGGAATATCCCATGGATGGAGAAGCCTGGTAGGCTACAGTCCATTGGGCCACAAAGTGTTGGACAAAGTGTTGGACATGACTGAGCAACTTCACTTTTATCAAAATGCTTGCTGAATCAAGAAATTAATAGAGGAAGTCACTGAATAATCACTAGAAAATAATTTCTGGCAAATAGACCACATCAAGTGCCTCTAAGATATAGACATTGCTTTTACTTAATGAAATTAAAAATCATTCCCCATTCCCCATTTCCTCCAACTTCTGGCAACCATTAATCTGCTTCCTGTCTGTATAGATTGGTCTGTATTGGACATTTAACATAAATGGAATCATACAATATGTAGCCTTAAAAAAAAAAAAATATGTAGCCTTTTGTGTCTGGCCTCTTTTTGCTTAGCTTAATGTTTTCAAGGTTTATCCACATTGTCAAGTGTTTCAGTACTTCATTCCTTTTTGTTATTGTTGTTTAATTGTAAATTATGTCGGACTCTTTTGCAACTGTTTTAGGGATGTACCACATTTTTTAATCCATTCTTCAACTATAATGGACATTTGGTCTGATTTCATGATTTAGCTACTCTGAATAATGCTTATATGAACATTTGTGAACTAGTTTTTGTGTAGACATATGTTTTTATGGCTATAACCAAGTTCTCTTGGTTATATAACTAGCAAAGGAATTGCTGGAAGAAAAGTTATGACCAACCTAGATAGCATATTCAAAAGCAGAGACATTACTTTGCCAACTAAGGTCTGTCTAGTCAAGGCTATGGTTTTTCCAGTAGTCATGTATGGATGTGAGAGTTGGACTGTGAAGAAGGCTGAGCGCCGAAGAATTGATGCTTTTGAACTGTGGTGTTAGAGAAGACTCTTGAGAGTCCCTTGGACTGCAAGGAAATCCAACCAGTCCATCCTAAAGGAGATCAGCCCTTGAATTTCTTTGGAGAGAATGATGCTAAAGCTGAAACTCCAGTACTTTGGCCACCTCATGCGAAGAGTTGACTCACTGGAAAAGACTCTGATGCTGGGAGGGATTGGGGGCAGGAGGAGAAGGGGACGACAGAGGATGAGATGGCTGGATGGCATCACAGACTCGATGGACGTGAGTCTGAGTGAACCCCCAGAGTTGGTGATGGACAGGAAGGCCTGGCGTGCTGCGATTCATGGGGTCGCAAAGAGTCGGACACGACTGAGCGACTGAACTGAACTGAACTGATGGTAACTTTATGTTTAACATCTTGAGAAAATGTCAAACTGTTTTCCAAAGTAGTTGCACTTCTTTGCATTCTCACCAGCAACATATGAGGGTGCCAATTTCTGCACATTCTTTCCAACACTTGTTATCATCTGTTTTTTGATTACCATCAACCTAGGAAGTATGAAGTGATTGAGCTGCCTTTCCCTAATGACTAATAATAAATATTTTTCATGTTTTTTATGGCCATTTTTATGTCTTCTTTGCAGAAATGTATTTAAATTCTTTGCTCACAAAGAGAAACTGAGTTGTCTTTTTTAGTTATAAGAGTTACTTATATATCTGAATGTGTGTGTGGTCGTATCCGACTCTTTGGAATGGGATGGACCACCAGGCTCCTCTGTTCATGGATTTTTCCAGGCAAGAATACTGGAGTGGGTTGTTATTTCCTACTCCAGGAGATCTTCCCCAGCCAGGGGTAAAACCCACGTCTCTTGAGTCTCCTGCATTAGCAGGCAAATTCTTTACCACTGCACCACCTTATCAGACATCTGATTTGCAAATATCTCCCATTTTGTGAGAAGACTTTTCACTTTCTGGATGAATCCTTAGAAATACCAGCATTTTTAATTTTGATGAAGTTCAATTTACCTTTTCTTTTGCTAGTTGTAGTTTTGGTGACAATCTAAGAATCCATTACCTAATCTAAGGTCACATAGATTTACTACTGTGTTTCTTTCTAAGAGTTTTATAATTTTAGTTCTTATACCTAAATCTTTGATCTGTTTTGAGCTAAGTTTTCTAAATGGTTTAGATACAAGTCCAACTTCATTCTTTCATGTACGGATATTCAATTTTTTCAGCATCATCTGTTAGAACCAATTAACTCCAAGCCCCTGCCCCCCAAAACTATTATTTTCCCCACTGAGTTGAGGGGAACTCTTTGCTCACAAAGAGAAACTGAGTTGTCTTTTTTAGTTATGAGAGTTACTTATATATATGAAAGTCTGTGTGGTCATATCCAACTGTTTGCAACGCGATGGACCACTAGGCTTCTCTGTTTATGGAATTTTCCAGGCAAGAATATTGGATCAGGTTGTCATGTGTGGAGTTTTTGTTTTTTTGGTTTACACTTTCTAAATTTTTATTTTGAAATTAAATACATGCACAGGAGTCGAAGAGATGACAGAGAATATGTGTTTTTAAGTAAATATTGATACATATTTGTTAAGGTGAGCTCCTTGAGGGCAAGATTTTTTGCATTCCTACCTGCATGTCTCAGAGGGGACCATGACACAGTAAACCCTCAGCAAACATGTTCAATGAATGAAAAGCTGATTTGAGAATCCTACTGTCAACTTCCAAATACCAAGTCCCACAGACTTTGTTAGGTGCTGGGAAAGTTTTATATCAATACATAATGTCACAGTCTAGTAAGTTTTTCAGGGGTCCCAGAAGTTTCCAAGGGGTCCCAGAATCTTACAGTCCTAGACTGGAATGGGACTCGGAGATCATGAAGTGAGGTGAAAGTCGCTCAGTCGTGTTGACTCTTTGCGACCCCATGGACTATCATGGAATTCTGTATAGAGATCATGAACCCTCTCATTTTCCATTTTCCAGGAAACGCAGAGCTTAAAAGACTAAAAGGCCTGTGGCCTATCTCATATTAATTTGCCAGAGGATCCCAGTTCTCTTTGAAATTACATTATGACTTTACAACTTAACAAAGGATTTTTTTCAGTTAGTCCTTGATAAAGCATTTTTTCAGTTAGGCCTTGATAAAGTCCTCTCCCAATGAAAGACAACTACTTCTGTTTCATATCACTCTTATCTTCTCAGATAACTGCTATCAGAGATTAAAAAAACTTTTTTTTCCACTCTAGCTGGGCATAATCACTCCTTTCTCTGAATTCTATAGCTATTATTTGCTCTTCTACAAATTAGCAATTTGTTTTGTACTGCCCTATTGCTTTGGATTTTTATGCAATCTTGAATTGTTATTTGTCACAGGTTTATGTGTGAACTTCCTAAGGAGAGTATCCCAGCTAGAGCCAGGGGCAAAATTTGCATTTATATTTATTATATGACATTCAGAGCTTTGTACCAAGGTCCGTCTAGTCAAGTTTTTCCAGTGATCATGTATGGATGTGAGAGTTGGACTGTGAAGAAGGCTGAGCGCCGAAGAATTGATGCTTTTGAACTGTGGTGTTGGAGAAAACTGTTGCGAGTCCCTTGGACTGCAAGGAGATCCATTCTGAAGGAGATCAACCCTGGGATTTCTTTGGAAGGAATGATGCTAAAGCTGAAACTCCGGTACTTTGGCCACCTCATGCGAACAGTTGACTCATTGGAAAAGACTCTGATGCTGGGAGGGATTGGGGGCAGGAGGAGAAGGGGACGACAGAGGATGAGATGGCTGGATGGCATCACTGACTCAATGGACATGAGTCTGAGTGAACTCCGGGAGTTGGTGATGGACAGGGAGGCCTGGCGTACTGCGATTCATGGGGTCGCAAAGAGTCGGACACAACTGAGCGACTGAACTGAACTGAACTGAACTGAACTGAACAGATCCTAGTGGACATCCAATAGATGTTTCCTGATATTATTTGTGTTTTTATATAATTCATTTCTAAAATAAGAAGCTATTAGGTTTAAAGTTTCATTCTGTTTTTCCCTAGAGGCTCAGGGTGAAAGTCTCAAAGTGATAAGTACCTTCTCTCCTGTGGACAATTGCTAGTGACCCTCTACTTGTTTTTATAAAGGAATGGAGATACCAGAGAACTAATAATTACGCATACATATTTCAGGGCTTCCCTGGTGGCTCAGACAGTAACAACAAAGGAGACCTGGGATCAATCCCTGAGTCAGGCAGATCCCATGGAGAAAGGAATGGCTACCCACTCCATTATTCTTGCCTGGAAAATTCTATGAACAGATGAGCCTGGCAGGCTACTGTCCATGGGATCACAAAGAGTTGGACATGCCTGAGTGACTAGCTTTCACTTTCAAGGTACATATTAACTATTTCTTAATATTACTATTGAAAGTTTTTAAATCCTGCTAGAAGGATAAAGATTTGTAGAATTCTCCTGAGAACCCAGTAAATTAAGCTATCCCTCAAGGGAACTTTGAGTTGTAGTTTTTAAATCACTGAGTCAGAAAGTAGAGAAAGAGGGACTTCCCTGCAGCTCCAGTGGTTAAGGCTTCCACTGCAGCGGGCATGGGCTTCAGTCCTTGGTGGGGGGACTAAGAGCCTGTGCCTCATGCAGCATGGCCAAAAATAGAAAGAGGAAGAAAAAAAGAAAAAAGAGAGTAGAGGAAGAGATCCTGTTTCTCTCATCGCAAGCTTGCTTTCCAGTTACTAGGTGGAGGAAGAAGATGGAATAATCTAGCCTCATGTTGAACAGTGTTGCAGAACATAACCATCTCACCTGGAATTGTTTAACAGAGGTAAAAAAGAAAAGGTGGCTGAACAGAATGATAGGATATTCAGTTCATGGTCTTGCACCTACTGGAACACAGTGAGCCTGTTAATGGATTATGATAAAACTAGATTATGTGTAGATTATAGTGATTCTCTAATAACAATGAATCCAGACAGTGTTTTAGCATGTGATTAGATCATGGAAAACAAAGAGAAAAGAAATAAAAACTAAGAATTTTGTGAAGTTAATTTTTTTTCCTCATCTGCCAGAAACCAGTCCTTGTTTCAAATTCATGTTATGCTAAAGAATGGAAAACACTGGAACAATGATACCAATCATTGCCATTTCAGTACTTTGGACTTCATTTGTAAAATGAGGCCTAGATTTTTTGCTCTTCAAGCTGCTCTCAGGGAGACCAGCAGCATCAGACATTTTAAATCAGAATCTGCATTTTAACAAAACCCCAGCCTAATTTTTATGTTTATCAGAGTTTGAGCAGTCAAAGTAACTCCCAGCTAGTTAATTCTACCATCCCATGATTCTTTGGAAGATTCCATGTTGGTAAAAGGAGACTCACTTTCTTAGGAGTCCTATTTGACTTGAGTAAACAGATCGCTCAGCAAGTTGAACTAACTTTTCAGGTCATAGCTTTAACAAGGCAAAGCTGAAATAAAGACTTGCTCTGCTTGTTTGGTGTCGTCAGCTTCCTTCCTCTGACACTAAGGTTAATCTTGTATCTAAGTGGACATAAACCAACAGAAAATTATTTCAATATAATTTAATGTTTGTGGAATACCAACAATTTTCTCAGTGCCAAAAAGAACTTAGAAGGTAAGATTCCTGCTCTTGAGGCACCTAGGCAAGATGGTCACTTTGCTTCAAAAGTCTGTGATCTTATTTTCTTGGGCTAAAAAATCACTGTGGATGGTGATTGCAGCCATGAAATTAAAAGATGCTTGCTCCTTGGAAAAAAAAGCTATGACAAACCTAGACAGCATATTAAAAAGCAGAGACATCACTTTGCCAACAAAGGTCTATCTAGTCAAAGCTATAGTTTCTCCAGTAGTCATGTACAAATGTGAGAGTTGGACCATAAAAAAGGCTGAGTGCTGAAGAACTGATGCTTTCGAACTGTGGTGCTAGAGAAGACTCTAGAGAATCCCTTGGACAGCAAGGAGATAAAACCAGTCAATCCTAAAAGAAATCAACTCTGAATATTCACTGAAAGGACTGATGCTGAAGCTGAAGCTGAAGCTCCGATACTTTGTCCACGTGATGTGAAGAGCCAGCTCAGTGGCTCAGATCTCGATGCTGGGAAAGACTGAGAGCAGGAGGAGATGAGGCTGACAGAGGATGTGATGGTTGGATGGCATCACTGACTCAATGGACAGGAGTCTGAGCAAACTGCAGGAGATAGTGAAGGACAGAGAAGCCTGGAGTGCTGCAGTCCATGGGGTCACAAAGAGTCAGACACGACTGAGTGACTGAAGCATAACATGGGTTGATTCATAGTTTGTTATTATCCAGGATGGGAAGCCATACCAATTCAGTAAAATACGTCATGCCTAAGTCTCACAGTGATAAGCACAGTTTGAAGGTAAGCTAACAGGCAGCTTTATCTCTGAAGTGCTGTTCCCTTTGACATTGTGCATGGGATTAAGCAGCCCAAAATCATTACAGGGTATGAGCTCTGCTATTTCCCTTGATTTCTCTGTGGCCCAAAATAGGATGTGGTTTAACTCAAGGTCAGCAGAAATTTGATATGGAAAGATTTGAGTCCAGTGGGAAATAGGTGGAGGTGGTAGAGAAAATGAGTTAGCCCTCTGTGAGAGGGGAGAGGGGTTGGCAACCTTGTAGGGGAGAGGAATTTACTCCAGAGACTGAGACAGAACTCAGTTATTGAAGGAAGCCAGTGCTGGGGTGCTGAGCTGCTGGAGTGGGAAGAATTTATTAGGTAAATTTACATTTTCAGTTGGAAATGCCATCCTCAAAAACAGGTTTGCATTTTCAACTTGGAGGGTAGCTTACATTTAATGGTTGCTTATTGTTAGGGACTGCATACTTGGTATGCCAACATCATTAAACTGATACTTCTAAAAGAAGGCTGTATGTTGTTGTTGTTTTTAAAGTTTTTTTTTCAGTATTTATTTATTTGACTGTGCCAAGTCTTAGTCGCAGCATGTGGGATCTAGTTCCCTGACCAGGGATTTAACCTGGATCCCCTGCATTGGAAGCACAGAGTTCTAGCCACGGGACCACCAGGGAAGTCCCAACAATTTGTATGTTTTTTTTTTTTTTTATGGAGGCTTTTTCAACCTGTCATTTACTAGTTAACTTTGTGCTGTTCAGTCAAGCCAGACAGAAGTGGATTCTTCTGGTTCCTGAAGAAGACGAGGTAGCACTCAAGAGCTGTTATAAATCATTGTCATTTACTGGTGCAGAGTTTCCCATCTGCCGTGTTCTTCTCTTCATTGGTATATGTCCTGATATCCTATCTGGATTGTAACTTTCTTAAAAAGAAGGAGAGAGCATAGTGCCTGCACCAGTAAACCCCATAGGAGTTAATTATGTTGAGATTTCTCAGACCTCTTTGGTTATTCAGTAACTTTCATTAAGTACATGTTTGGTTTTATCTCATTTATTCATTTATTTTGCTGACTCCTCTGCTTCATGGGACTCTCTATTGATAGTTTATTAAAACAAAGCCATTTTATTTCAGGCAAAACAAATTAAGGCTCAAACTGTTATATGTCATTATCTGTAGTGTGGGAGTGAGACTGGGGAAAGGCAGTGGAAATAAATGTATGTGGCTGGAATGAAGGGAGTACCCAGATAAAGCGGGCGATGTCAATAGGGCAGTAAAAGGGTATAAGAGAAGGGGGAAGGGGAGTTCTGGGGGTATTGTTTGCTATCTATGCTAACTCGGTAAAGTTAATTAACAGAATACAAACTAAACTCTCTCACTAACTTCAGCTGTCAGGACTCCAATCAGGAGTTTGGGTCATGACTTCTGCTCTTCAAGGTTAAGTAAAACAATTAATGTGATACTATTAACACACAATTACATAGGACCTGTGTCTGTCATTTATTCCTTCAGCAGGTTATTTCTGGACATATGGACAAGCATTCTGATAATGACAAAATGAGAGAATGTTGGACAAAAATATTTTAAATCCCTTAAGCTGATGGATTTGAGCATTAATTAATTTTTTCAATTAAAGTAATTGTAGTAAGCCAAAAGTAGGTTTCCTTCAGCTCATTCAGCCTAATACTTAACTCCACAGGTCATAAAGTCTGTCCAAATGGCCAGGACTTGCAGTTTAAACACTTTTCTCTCCTTTTAGTGATATTATCACATACTTAGTAAAACCACTAAAGAATGGTAAGTTAAGGAAGGCAGGTTTTCAAAACTGCAGGTGTTAATAAGCACCATTTTAAGTATTGGTTGGCCAAAAAGTTCATTCTGAACAAACTTTTTGGCCACCTCAATACAACAGAAAGAAAAAGGACTGTCAGAGGCTTTTTCAGAATGTCTACCATTGACTTACTATTTTGGATCATATAATTCTCAGTTGAGAAACAGAAATCAAAGATCCAGCAGCAGGATTTATCACCTGACATAAAGAACATCGCATACAAATTTTCATGTTTGATTTTGGCTTCAGAGCACACTGGTGGGGCTGGCTAAGATTGAATAGGAGTCTGCTCTCTGTGTCTGCATGTCCACTGCTGCCTTGCAAATAGGTTCATCAGTACCATCTTTCTAGATTCCACACGCATGTGTTAATATACAATATTTGTCTTTCTCTTTATGACTTACTTCAATCTGTATAGAAAGAATAGAATAGAGAATAATGTAATATGGAAACATAAACATTACCATATTTAAAATAGATATCAAGTGGGAATTTGCTGTGTGACACAGGGAGCTCAACCCAGTGCTCTGTGACAACCGAGAGGGGTGGGATGGGGTGGAGGCAGGAGGGGGTTCAGGAGGGAGGGGACATATGTATACCTGTGTTTGATTCATGGCTATATGGCAGAGACCAACACAATGTTGTAAAACAATCATCCTCTAATTTAAAAAAAAAGATTGACTATACAGGTCTACCTATTCTGATTAGACATTTTCTTGCCAGCTCAATCTGTAGAAAGGAAGCCAAATTTCCCTAAAGATATGATTAATGTGATGCTAGGTTCCTTTTAAACTCTTTTACAGAGTCCTGTTTTCTTTAAACTAAAGAGATAGTGTCTCATATTCTGTTACTAAAAATGACATGATCTCTACACCCTGATCATCCTATATGTTTAACTGTGTGTGCTTTATCTAATTTTAATTACATCAAATTGACTTTAAAAGTTAATGTCATAGCACTTCCAGAAATGGACACATGAGTAGCTCCCTTATATTCTCCCCAATGCAACAACCCTAACTGGTAGAAATTATAAATAAAAAAACAATCGTTGGATCAGACCATGAAACAATTTTATGCCCCAAGGCATTGTCAAAAACACTGGAGCAATCAGTTGCCAATTAGCAGAGGCTAACATCTGGGAGCTAAACCCCAGCCAAAAGCTTGATAGGGAGTTGAGGAGAAGAGACAGTCAAAGAAAATCAGACTAAAATCACTGTCATCCCCTAGGGGAGGGACCACGGGTCAGGGTGACAGTGTGCATGCCAAAGCTACACCCTCTGGGGAGAGACACTAGAGGCTGCACACTATGGAGGAAACAGACTCTAGTGACCTAGTCTGGCCAACTCAAAAACAAACAAGCAAACAACCACAGCCGCCAAGGAGCTGGTTTGGATTAGTCTTCAGAGTTGCCACAGTGGAAAGGTACAGTTTGCAACAACAACAAAAAGAACACGAGACATACAAAGAAACAGGCAATGGGACCCATACACACCGAAACTGTCTTTGAAAGGACATGTATATAAGACATAGCAGACAAAAACTTCAAAGCAGCAGTTATAAATACATTTTAAAAACTAAAAGGGGTCTTCCCTGGTGGCTCAGTAGTAAAGAATCCGCCTGCCAAGGCAGGGGATGCAGGTTTGATCCTTGGTCTGGGAAGATCCCACATGTCTCAGGACAACTAAGCCCATGGGCCACAGCTAGTGAGCCTGTGCTCTAGAGCCCACGAGCCTACTCGACTACCGTGCTCAGGCACCACAAATGCCGAAGACCATGCACTCAGAGCCTGTGCTTCGCAACAAGAGAAGCCACAGCAATGCGAAGCCCGTTCGCTGCAACTAGAGAAAGCCTGCACACATTAATAAACACCCAACACAGCCACAGTAGATTCAAAATTCTTTAACAAAATATTAGCAACATACAATATAAAAAGGATATGTCACAACCAAGAGGGATTTTTTCCCCAGGAATGCAACATTGACTTACATCCAAAAATTAGTGTAACATATCACATCAATAGAATAAAGCACAAAACTACATGATAATCTCAATAGACACAGAATAAGCACTAAACAAAACCCAACACCCTTCATAATAAAAATAGGCAAAAAATTAGGAATAGAATGGAACTTCCTTAACCTGATACAGGGCATCTACAAAAAAATCCAGAGCAATAATCACATCTAATGGTGAAAGACTGAAAACTATCCACAGAAGACTGAGAATAAGACAAGAATGTTCACATACTTGTCTTTATTCAACATAATACAATAGCTTCTAGCTAATGCAATCAGACAAGAAAAAATAAAAGATATACAGATTGGAAAGGGAGATGTAAGTCTATTTGTATTCTAAAATGGCATAATCTTGTACAAAGGAAACTTTAATGAATTCATCAAAATACTATTAGAACTAATGAGTGAATGCAGCAATCCAACCTAGGATTCAGATATATACCAAATCGATTGCATTTCTATACATTAGCAATGAATAATAAAAATAGTATTAGGATGGGAATGTAAGTTGGCAAAGCTACTATGAACAACAGTCGATGTTAACAATGTTTTAATGATGTTAAAAAATGCTGATGTAGGCTTCCCTAGTGGTTGGTCTAATGGTTAAGAATCTGCCTACCAATGCGGAGCACACGGTTCAATCCCTGGTCCAGGAAGATCCCACAGACAGAGGGAGCAACCAAGAGCCAGAGCCACCGCTCTGCACCCAGAGCCACGGCTCTGCAGCAAGAGAAGCCACAGCAGTGAAAAGCCACCACACCTCAACGAGGAGTAGCCCCTGCTTGCTGCAACTACAGAAAGCCCCCATGCAGCAACAAAGACCCAGTGCAGCCATAAATAAATAAATGATGATGCATGGCTAGTTGGATGGCTTGACTGATTGGCTAAATATTCATTGTGCACCTGTTCCATGCAAGGGCAATATACAAGGGCCAAGATATGGGGGGCAGCAGAAGGAAGAAAAGTCAAGTCTTCCATCATACCTTCTGAGTTTCATTACATTTATCATTACATTTGTTACATATATTATACTACATTCCTTCCATAAAAGACGCTATGCTGCTGCTGCTGCTGCTGCTAAGTCGCTTCAGTCGTGTCCGACTCTGTGCGATCCCATAGACGGCAGCCCACCAGGCTCCGCCGTCCCTGGGATTCTCCAGGCAAGAACACTGGAGTGGGTTGCCATTGCCTTCTCCGAAAAGACGCTATCCTGAGCCCTTAATCAAATTCTTTCCCAAAAAGGTACTGTATAATTGAGATGATTTATGCAATTGGAAGGAGAATTTAGCAGAGAAGAAAGTCTAGACTGTGACGAATCCCAATCATTTCCAATGTCCTCGGATGCCCAAGGTGGATTCAGGATTTGCACGCCAAAGTCTCCTGGGGCAGGAGCCGGAGACAGACAGAAGGCGGGGCTCTCTACTTGTAAGGAACCTCAAGTCCCAGAATTCCACGGGGACTCCAAATCCCAGAAACCCGCACTCCAAATCTTCTCCGAGTCCCCAGTCGGCTGACCGCGGACGCGACCAAGTTAGGAAACTGGGGTGAGATGCCACAGCACTTGTCTCCAACCATATTCGTAGGGAGGGCTTTTTACAAAAGTATAGTTATTTGAATCTTCACATTCTCTCAGTTACAGCTCCCACACAAGGCCCCCTGCCGGGGAATCTGATATGATGTTCAGCAGCCCCCATCCTCCCTCCCCTTTGCCTTGCTCCCCTAAGAATGGTTCAGCCGGACATTGAGGCTCCTTGATTTGGATCAATGGTTGCACCCGCCCTCCCCCGGAATGTGGGCCTTTGGAGCGAGCGAGGTGGGAGGGACGGAGGCGGGAGGCGTGCAGGGCCCGGGCTGCTGTAGAGGCAGAGTCGGCCGCCGGCGGTGGGAGGAGCCGTGCGGTTCCGGCTGCCCAGGCGAGGCGACACTTGGGTCCGCGCCGCGGGCGGGGACGACAGGTAGGCGAAAGGGCAGCCGCGGCTCCGCGAGAGGCTCGAGCTGCGGAGTCCCCTGCGGCGCCCGGCGCGCCCCCCGCACCCTCGGCCTCCGGCGAGGCGGGGGAATAAGGAGATGCCGACCCAGAGAGACAGCAGTACCATGTCTCACCCGATCGCAGGCGGCGGCATTGGGGACCACTCTCACCAGGTCCGGGTGAAAGCCTACTACCGCGGGTGAGTGTTCTGCGGCGGGGGTGGCAGGGGTGGGGAAAGACCAGCTCGGCTTGGCCTGGAGGAGGGGCGAATGTGGGGCTGGAGATGTGGGAGGAATGGTTTGGGCGGGCTAGTCGGGGGTACTTGGGATGGATGGCCGAGTGGTCGGGGGAGGACGACCAGTGGTGGTGCAGGACGCCCTGGAACCGCACGGCTGAGAATCCTGAGTAGGGTCCTGGGGAGGAGCCTTGGAGTAAGTAGGTCCCCTTGGTGGGTTTGAGAGACTCGCCTACTAAGATTTACAAAGAGCTTTACGTGTTTTAAGTCTGGATGTATTGGGGGTTGAAAGTTGATTCTGAGTGATGCCTTAGTTAACTAAGTTTACTATTAGGTTTTAAAGACGGGATTGCTTCCACTTGCTGATCCTTGTGATTACCAGCAGGCCTATAGCCTTTGGTTTTCTAAGTCAGATTTGTCTTGGTATAGAAGAGTTCCCGACATGTATCAGGAATATGATCAGGCTGCCAATATATTAGACGTAGGGGTTATATTTGAGTAAAGTTGATGTGTTTTCAGGGATATGCATTAGGTACTAGGTCTTGCCTAGGTTAGGTTGTGTATGTGTAAATTAAAATCCGTGAACTCTTCTTTGTCATTGCTCTAAGTCTTGTCCGATAGGGTGAGATAACTGCAAGAAGAGAAGAGGGTGAGAGTAAGCAGTTTTAAAATCTGTGATCTTTACTCATATTATCACCTAAGTTACAACTACTGTGGTTACCAAAAATAACCCAGTCCTAAAATCACAGTATTAAATCATATTCTGTAATCAGTAATCTGAAGTGTCCCCCTTCCTTTGAATTCAGTTGCTGTGTGAAATTTTTTTGAGATAATTACACTTAGGAACAACTGTTAGTGTGAGCAAAAAAGTTTGAAACTGAGGGCTAACAGAAAACCCAGCTTCTGTGGCCTGTCTTAACTGCTTGTCCAAGCAGAAGTAAATTGCTTTAAAAAAAAACAAAACCAAAAACTCAAGCACTAGGAGGTTTGAAACTGCAGTGCATACTTTTACATTCCTGAGAGGATCAGTGAAGATAGCGAACTTTCAAAATGCCTCCCTTGTTTTGATTTCAAGAAAATATAAGCTTCTATGTGTCTTATTGATTTGATAAAAGGATTTATTATTTTGTTTGCTGCAGTGAAGCCTCGGGCTCTGTTTATTAGCTTGACTGTATTCAGAAGTAGTTAAAGGAGTTATTTTGGACAGTAGCAGTGGTTTTGCTTAAATTGATCAAGGAAGTCTTGATTTGAAAACAATAGCTCTGTACTTTGCACTGGAAAAAAAATGCTTTGTTTCCTTTACCTTATCTTTAATTTGACAGATGAGATATTTCACTTTAGAATCTGCTCTCTTTTATAAAGTTGACAGCCTGTGAGTTGTTAGGTACAGAGAACGAAATATAGTACGTTTTGTTTTTTTATAGTGTCTGATTATTGACAGTTTTAAAAAGCTAGATTTACACACACACACACACACACACACACACACGCACAGTAGGAACAGGCAAATTGTTCAAAAATATGAAATGAAAAGTGTTCCCCATCCAGTCCTTCCTACCTTGAGTTAACTATAATTGATAAAATGAAAAGTGTTCCCCATCCAGTCCTCCCAACCTCAAGAGTTAACTATGATTGATAGTTCATTTCTTGTTCTTCTGGAGATTGCCTTTATTTCTTACTTTAAAGTTTTATACTTCCGTTTTGTGACTTATCAACTTTAGATGGTATCTAGTGATCCCTTCCTCTGAAGGATGAGAAACTGGGTGCACCCTACACTCTGCTTCCTTGCTCCCTTATGCCTCTCAATTTTTATTGTTAAGCTATTAATTTTAGTTCATCGGTTTACTTTTCTGATTCTTGACATTAAATTTAGGTAGTTTTCAATGATTCCAACTATGAAACATGAAAATAGTGCTTCTTCCTTTTTTCTCCTGTTTTTATTAGTTTGACAATTGCAAATAGGCCTTGTGCTTAATTGCTCAGTTGTGTTGGACTCTTTGTGACCCTGTGGATAGTAGCCCACCAGACTCCTCTGTCCATGGAATTTTCCAGGCAAGAATACTGTTTGCCATTTCCCTCCCCAGGGGATCTTTCCTGCCCAGGGATCGAACCAGTGACTCCTGCCTTGACAGGCTGATGTTTTACCGCTGATACCATACAGGCCCAAATAGGCCTCACAAGTATACAAATTAAAAATCATTGTAAGCTTCTCCTTTGCAAAGAAATCTAAGTCTGGTATACTTTAGAATGTAGGTACTGCTCTAATTATAATTTTTTTTTTAAAGGAGGATAAAATGGCAACCCACTCCAGTGTTCTTGCCTGGAGAATCCCAGGGACAGGGGAGCCTGGTGGGCTGCCGTCTATGGGGTCGCATAGAGTCGGGCACGACTGGGGTGACTTAGCAGCAGCAAGGACTTATAACCCTATTAATGCTTGACTGAAATGTCTCCAAGACACTCAGTTTAACATCTTTTTGCTTATTTTTAAAAACCTATGAATTTTGATTAGTAGTAAATCAACCTCTTGCCGTTTAGTGCCTTTATTCAATGAAAGCTTTCTAATAGTGCCTTCATTTCAAGCCTCATTTGAAGACAACATCAGCACTCCAAATTGTTCCAATTTCTGACCTCTGAAATTAGATCTGTAAAGATTATATGTTTATTAACAATAGCCCAAACTGATGGTTATTATATTGTGTAGTCAGCTGCTCATTACTACAGATGAAACTAAAATGAGTCACCAATGAGGATAGTTAAATAAACAGGTTGGCTGTCTAGAACACCTGCCTGATTTTTAAGTAGAAAATTCTTCCCTTACTATCAAGAAGTGTGAGGACAGTCTGCATTTGAAAAAATTTCTTTTCTTTCACATCATCAGAACGGCTGTTAGGGGAGAGTTTTTCCCTTATCCCCTTCTAACAATATTTCTTTCCAGTGAATATTGAAATCTTGGAATAACCAGAATTTTTTAGTGAATGAATTGCTGCCCCTTTCAACGATGTTTAGTGTTCTCATGTTGTTAAATATGTTCTTAGTGCAACTGTGCTGTCTCCCTAGATGTAAAAGATATTTAATTAGCCCTTTTCTAGTTTTTAAGCAGAAGATTAATAGCCCTGGGAATGTGAGTTTATTGGATACCACCTAAGAGTGCCTGTCTCCTGGCCTGTACTCCTCTTTCCATGAGCTTGTCACTGAGTAGCCTGCCTTTCTTCAATCATTACCTACTGTTAGTTTGGAGGAGGAGAAACAGGTTTTGTGGGTTAGTGGTAGATTGCTATTGTGTGTGCTATCCTTATATAAAGTTACTAAATATTACGGGGTAGAATTTAACAAGGAAATATCTGGACTACTCATTTCCTTGCATAATAAACATAAGAGAAATTTTGTGAAAATCTTTGTAAACCACCCGCTGTTGAGCAGTTATGAATCCAGAGGATTCTTTCAGTGCACAGCTGCAAACAAAGTGGGATGAGCTCCTTACATATTTGGAAAGTATAGCTGGTTCAGTGATGAAGTATGCAGGATTTTCTCACTGTGGACAAGTCTTGGCAAGATGTGTTTTAAAAAGTATTACAAAACAATTTTAGAGATATACTTCCAGTATGGGTTCTATGGAAATAAGAATGATATATTGAGTTGAAAGGTAGGGGAAGGTCGGTTATTGGTCCTAGACCGTCTGGCCCGCACCTGAGCAGAGGCAGCAGCTCCATAGCTTCACCAGAGAGAGAGAAAGGGCATGGTGGCCTGCTGCCAAGCCCAAAACAACCCTCTCAGAAATTTGGATTAGATAATATGGAGATAAACTGCTTGTCAGCAGCGAGGACTGAAGCTCAAGAGTTACCAGAGAGGCTGGTGAGGCCAGGATCGCCATGTGCAAACTGAAGGGCTGAGGAAATGAGAAAAAAAAGCAGTGTTTCTTGATAGCTTTCTAATACAGCTCCTGGACCTCTTTCTAAGATTACTTGAGTGTTTGTTTCTTTCATGGTTCAAATGAGCCTAATCAAAACACAGGTTGTAGAAAACCCAGTCTTGTTTAGGATTTCACATTTTACCACAGTGTGTTTCTACTCAGTTTAATAAATACTGTTGAACAAGTACTCTAAGCCAGGTACGTGGTCGCAGAGGATGTCAAGGTGGGTATAAGGCTCTGCCTTTAAGGAACCAAGAGACTTGTAGGAGAAAAGACTTTAGAAAGTGCATAAAGTGGTGTGTGTGTGTGTGTCTGTCTGTGTGTTTGTGTGTACGGATGGCTCTTGGGGAGGAGTTTGGGTTGAGGGAAGCCCTCCTAGAGGATGCGGTGTTTGAGGCTATTAAAGGATAAGTTTGTTTGTCTGGTGAACTACGATGTTGGGTGGGAGGTCATTCCAGGCATTGCACAGCTGCATGATATGCTTGGGGAGTTAAGATGGGTTTAGTCGTTAGTCCCATAGTCATTCCTCATTAGGACATAAAGTGTATAGTGGGCACCGATAAGAAGTGAGCTAGTAAGAAGGTTACAGGCACTGGATGAGGAAGACTTGAATATCATACTTTGGACTTCAGATTATTTCTCACTGGTGAAGATTTTAAGTAAGGGATGCATGAGTTAGATTTTTGTTTTAGAAGGATCACTCTTGGAACCAGTGTAGTAAATGAACGAGCAATGGATGGAACTTTTATCTGGAGGCTTTGGAAGGAGTCCAGGTGAGAGATTCTGAGATGGAAAAGAGGATGTGGATTCAGGGGTGATTTCAGGGGGTGGAATCATTATGAATTAGAGAGAGATTGCTTGTGGAGAAGAGAGAGGGTCTGAGTCTGACTTGTATTTTCTCATTTGGATAGACTAGGGAATAGAGAAAGAAGAGATTTATTAGAGAAGGTAATTAATTCCCTGGAACAAGTAATCAAAATTTGCTTTGGGGGCATCCAGGTGGAAACGTCCAGAAGCAATTGAACAGCTGTTTCTTGTGTGCCTGCTCTGTGTCCCCAGCACTGTATGTGACAGACAGCTAACCTATGTAGGAACATGGCTGAGAACAACGATAGGAACAAAAATGCCACCAGCAGCCGACTACAGATCATAAAGACAAGGCACCAGAGTTAATTTTTAAAATACAGAAATATATAAAGTAGAAAGTTCCCCCATAACCTCTCACCCTCACTTCCTAGGGGGGGCATTGTTAACAGTTGGGGATATTCTACATCATATCAATATATGTATACATATACACACACATTTATTTTTCCTATAAATGTGTTCATATGTTTATATGTGTTTCTTTAACTTGAGTTTTTTCATTCATGATCATTTTTGCATGTCAGGATAGACAGATAAACAGGTAGATACATATAGATAGAGCAGTCTGCCTCTTTCTGTATAATTGGCACATAGTGTTGCATACTATTGTTACACCATAATTTATATAATCTTTTTCTCTGGTTGATGAATTTTCATTAAATTGCTCTGTCAAGTCATGTTGAAGGAATATCCTTATATTTAATATATATTCTTGAGTGGTTGAAGATATGCCTATTTTAAAACTTGATATTGTCCTCCAAAAATGTATCAATTGACATTCCCAGTAACAGTGTACAAATGAAGCATTTTTCCTTATGATTCCCTTATATCTTATCAGTCTTTTAAATTCTTGCAAATACAATTGGCAAAAAACGCTAACTTTTTTTTTAAACAATATTGAGACATAGATATTTCTATTTTATGGGTGATAATACTTGAGCCTTAGTAAACCACAATACAAAGTTGAGTCTTACTCTTCAGAGAAGTTTCTCTTTGCCCTATTAATATATTGATGGGCCTTTTTGAGATTACTTTTTCTTTGTTGTCAAATTCATATTTCATAGTTCTTTTCTATCTCCTTGACTATTAAAAAATAGATGTTGTATTATGGCTTTCTTATAATTAACAATTAATTTGAGGGGTGATACTTTGAGACTGTACAAATATTTCCTCACCACCTTTCACCCAGTGGTGTTATATCCATGGATAATTGTGCCTAAATCTGTTATATTGGTGAACACAAGTAAAAAATTTTTTCTGATCCTGCTATATTTAATTTAGGAAAAAAACTTTTGTTGAAATAGCGAAAGGACTGAATATGGGGGTTTTTTTTCAGGTTTTTTTTTTTTTTTTAAGCAGTGACTCCTAAGGAAAAGCTTTAGATTCTTTATTTTAGAATAGGAACATAATGAATGCTTAAAACTGTTTGACTGGTGAAGCACAGTTAAAAATGCTTTTTTTCTTTTCTTTTTTAAATTCAGCTAAAACTATATCTAAATTTACCATTTGGGGCATCTTTGTGGTGAAGCAGACTGTATTGTTGAAGACCAGTGGTAAGCTAATTTATGCCAACACTGAAGTTAAAACCAGGAAAAAAGTCTTCCATGGATAATTTGTTTTGTACCTTAGAAGTAATATCTTTATTTTGCAGTTTATTTTTAGTTTTAGTACTATAATAAGGATCTGGTGATTGTGGGATATATGAACATGGTGCTTACCCAATTACTTAGAGGGGTATTTATAAAAAAAAGTCCCTTAAAGGTTTTAGTTCCTGGAACTTAAGGAGTGGCAGTTGATAAAGCCTGACTGCTTCACTGAGTCTCTTTAGGATGTATGTACTTATGATTTCTAAAGGATTTTTAAAGCATGTTTTGAAAATATTTGCACATTCTGGTAAATATTTTACAGCTCTTGAAAAATAAGTTTCTGAAAAATCTGCATTATTTACAAATATGCTTCCATAGTGTTAATTTTAACTATGAGTGGACCTTAATATATCAATAACCTCAGATATGCAGATGACACCACCCTTATGGCAGAAAGTAAAGAGGAACTAAAAAGCCTTTTGATGAAAGTGAAAGAGAAGAGTGAAAAAGTTGGCTTAAAACTCAACATTTAGAAAACGAAGATCATGGCATCCGGTCCCATCACTTCATGGCACATAGATGGGGAAACAGTGGAAACAGTGTCAGACTTTATTTTGGGGGGCTCCAAAATCACTGCAGATGGTAACTGCAGCCATGAAATTAAAAGACGCTTACTCCTTGGAAGAAAAGTTATGACCAACCTAGATAGCATATTCAAAAGCAGAGACATTACTTTGCCAACAAAGGCCCGTCTAGTCAAGGCTATGCTTTTTCCAGTGGTCATGTATGGATGTGAGAGTTGGACTGTGAAGAAGGCTGAGCGCCAAAGAATTGATGCTTTTGAACTGTGGTGTTAGAGAAGACTCTTGAGAGTCCCTTGGACTGCAAGGAAATCCAACCAGTCCATTCTGAAGGAGATCAGCCCTGGGATTTCTTTGGAGGGAATGATGCTGAAGCTGAAATTCCAGTACTTTGGCCACCTCATGTGAAGAGTTGACTCATTGGAAAAGACTCTGATGCTGGGAGGGATTGGGGGCAGGAGGAGAAGGGGACAACAGCGGATGAGATGGCTGGATGGCATCACGGACTCGATGGACATGAATGTGAGTGAACTCCGGGAGTTGGTGATGGACAGGGAGGCCTGACGTGCTGCGATTCATGGGGTCGCAGAGTCAGACACGACTGAGTGACTGAACTGAACTGGACCTTAATAAGAAATTCATATTTTGATGACATCTGATCATACTAATTTCTTCTCTTTGCATTCAAAGAGATAATGTCACACTTGTTCTTTGCCAGGGAAGTTCAGTGGAAGCCTTTTCTTCTCTTCTGATTTAGTTCTAAAATGTATTCTCCCAATCCTCACCCCCTCATACTAGTAACCTGGGAGATAATTTGAAAGAAAGATTGCTTTAAGGTAAGCAAGTTGCCTTTTAATGTCACTAGAGGAAGGAACTATTTTCTGCTCTAATTTTCTTTTTAAAATACAAATTTTAAAAATAATTAGAACAATAATTTTATTTATGTATAACAGTAATTTAATAATTACTGTTAATAATTTATGTATAACAGTAATTTGTTTTACATTTTATTTATATTTATTTTATTATAGAGTAACATGTATCATAAAATCATACCTTTACATGGTAGAAAAATTAATTATAATCTATGCCATTCAGAAGGGTTTCAATATTTACAAAGTACCTCTTCTTTCTATATCTTGTCTCCTCCTAATCCCCAGTTCCACCACCTAGATTTAACTACTATTAAAATTTTGCTTTCTTTTTATTATATCTGTTGATCAGTATGAAAGATGAGGAATTTAGCACATTTTCATTGCCTCACATGTAAAACTTAAATAATATACCTCCTCCTGCTTTTTCTTTTATTAATAATTATAGTAAAATGTTTTAAATTGACTATCTTAACCATTTTTAAGTGTACAGTTGAGCAACATTAGCTATATTCACATTGTTATGTGACCAATCTCCAGAACTTTTTCATTTTGCAAAACTGAAGTTACATATTAACAATTCTTCCGTCCTCCTCCAACCCCCAACCCCTGGCAACTACTATTCTGTTTTCTGTTTCTATGAATTTGACTCCTGGTGGCTCAGAGGTTAAAGCATCTGCCTGCAGTGCGGGAGACCTGGGTTCGATCCCTGGGTTGGGAAGATCCCCTGGAGAAGGCAATGGCAACCTTGCCTGGAGAATCCCATGGACGGAGGAGCCTGGTGGGCTACAGTCCACGGGGTCGCAAAGAGTTGGACACAACTGAGCGAATCCTTAGTCCTTAGTACTTAGATACTTCATATACATGGAGTCATACAGTATTTGTCTTTTGGCGACTGGCTTATTTCACCTTCAAGATTCATTCATATTGTAGCATGCATGAGAATTTACTTTCTTTTTAAGGCTGAATAATACTTCTTTGTGTTTGTATATCACATTTAGTGTATGTATTCATCTGTCAGTGAACACTTGGGTTGCCTCCACCTTTTGGCCATTGTGAATAATGCTGCTGTGAATGTGGGTGTACAGATATCTGTTGGATTCCCTGCTTTCAGTTCTTTTGGATATATGTAGCCAGAAGTGGAATTGCTGGATCATATGGAAATACTTTTTAAAATTTTTTGAGGAACATCCACACTGGTTTCTATAGCTGCTGCACCATTCTACATTCCCACCAGTAGTATACAGGGCACCAGTTTCTCCACATCTTTGATTACATTTGTTATTCTAGGTTTTTGACAATAGCCATCCTGATGGATATGAAGTGACATTTTATTGTGTTTTTTCCTATTGGTGTGTAGTTGATTTACAGTATAGTTAGTTATGTTAATTTCTGCCCTATCATTATGGTTTTGATTTGCATTTTTCTGATAATTAGTGATGATAAACATTTTTTCTTAAGCTTGTTGGCCATTTCTATATACTCTTTGGAGAAGTGTCTGTTCAAGTCCTTTGACTATTTTTAAATTCAGGTTATTTTTTTTTCTTTGCTTTTATATTTAATTATTAGTTTTAGATAAGAGTGTTGACTCTCCATTAGGAAAGACATGTTTTTGAATTTATACTTCCTTTTTCTTTCTCACGTCTTGATTTTTCTTGTTAATTTTTACACTGTAAAGGTATATAACTGTTATTCTGTTCTTTAACTCATATTTTTAAAGCAGTTTTTAAAAAGCAGTTATAATGAACGCTTATGTAAGTGTGGTGTACTTGAAAACCTGTGGTTAGATGTTTAGAGAAGGAAAAGTAATTTTGTGTCAGTAAAACTTCTCTCTTTAAAGGGTTCCAGTTACCTTTAATTTTAGGGGCTGGTATGTTTTCTCCATCAATTTTATCTCATCTGTTTTCAGTCATCCAGGAGTTTTTCATACTTTCTGGTCTGCTGTTGATGCCTTTTCTAAGACTTTGATAAACTTGTCATTTTTAATTTTCTGTAATTTCCGTGGGCCCTTAGAATGAAAGGGGCTTCCCTGGTGGCTTAGACAGTAAATAATCTGCCTACAGTGTGAAAGACCTGGGTTCAATCCCTGGGTCGGGAAGATCCCCTGGAGAAGGGAATGGGTAAACCACTCCTATATTCTTGCCTGGAGAATTCCATGAAGAGAGAAGCCTGGCGGGCCACAGTCCATGGGGTCACAAAGAGTTGGACACGACTGAGAAACTAATATTTTCACTCAGAAAGGATATAGATGTTTGTTCCCTCCACCATATTGAACAATCTGTGTGTTGTCTTTAGAAAGCTGGATTATTTTCATCTCATAAGGTTCCATTTGTATTTAAAGTGTTATATGAATACATAAAGTTTTAAAAGTTGTTAAACACATTAAGGGTATGCTGTGTGCTAGGTTGGTCTTCCCTGGTGCGTCAGTGGTAAAGAATCCACCTGCCAGTGCAGGAGACTCAGATTTGATCCCTGGATTGGGAGGATCTTGTGGAGGAGGAAATGGCAACCAGTCCAGATTTTTTCCCTGGGAAATCCCAGGACTTGCAGGCTGCAGTCCATGGGATCACAAAAGAGCCAGACACAGCTTAGCGACTAAAAACCAAACACTATACTAGGTATTATTCTAAGTATTACAAGTGTGAATTCACTTGACACATTAAATCCTTAAAATATCATAGGAGATAATATTATTCTCATTTTATAGGTGAGGAAATTGAGCCAACATTCTTAGAAGTCAAATAATTCAGACCATACAGCTGGTAAGTGATAGGGCCTGGATTCAAACCCAAACATACTGGCTTTAGCTCTCATGTCTTAACCAGTATACTATGGCTACCTCAAATATGTCATTCCTCCTTTGTGGAATGCTTTTTATTTTACATTTCCTCATGCATTTTTTAGAGTCCAACATATGACACCTCCGTTCACTCAACGTATATTAATTCTGGGCCAGATGTTGTTTTAGATATTGGTGATACAGCAATGAGCAAAACAAAATGTTTGCTCTCGTGAATTTTACATTTAGTTGGGGGAATATGTATAATTTTTATGTGCTGGCAATGTATTTTCTCTGAAAAAAAAAATTAGTTTCATCTACTAAATCGTACAGGCTCCTCTGTCCCTGGGGATTTTCCCCGGCAAGAATACTGGAGTGGGTTGCCATTCCCTCCTTCAGGGGATCTTCCTGACCCAGGGATCAAACCCAAGTCTCGCGCATTGCAGGTGGCTTCTTTACTACCTGAGCCAGCTTGGAAGCCCATGTACTAAATTAGACTCATTAAATCTCTGAAACAAGGATTATAGTTTTTATTAGCCAGTCTCTTAAAAGTGAGATTGACTTGCTGCTGCTAAGTCGCTTCAGTCGTGTCCAACTCTGTGCGACCCCGTAGATGTCAGCCCACCAGGCTCCCCCAATCCCTGGGATTCTCCAGGCAAGAATACTGGAGTGGGCTGCCATTTCCTTCTCCAATGCATGAAAGTGAAAAGTCAAAGTGAAGTCGCTCAGTCATGTCCGACTCTCAGCAGTCCCATGGACTGCAGCCCACCAGACTCCTCCATCCATGGGATTTTCCAGGCAAGAGCACTGGAGTGGGGTGCCTTTGCATACGCATTATGCTTTTGTCACAAAATAACATCTGATGGTAGCTGTGCTTTGGGTGGATGCTGTTGTGGGAGGTAGTGTTGGAGATGAGCATTTAGGTGGTTTTTCAGGAGTACTTTTGGGGTTGATAGCTATGGAAGATAAGGGGAGGGAAGGAAGCAAGCTTAGGTAGGAAAATATCAAGATGCTGTGAAGTCTCAACAGAAACCTTCACTCACCCTCTTGGGAGTTCTAAAGATGAATTGGCACTTCATAGCTTTTGCAAGTCACATGTAGGACCTTTATATTGAATTGGTCATTGGTTGTGGGCTGACCAGGAACGGGCTTTGACTATAGATGAGAAGTCAAATCTCTGAAAGAAGCTGAAGACTGGGGATGTCTGCTGGTAGCATTCTAGGCAGCTGGTTTGACAGGTGCTCTATTGCTAATGGGGAATTCTGAAGGTGGGGTGGAGAGGGGAATGGTCAGATCACAGCATCCACAAGTGTCATTAGGAGATGTGGATTTGAATTAATTTTCTGTTTCCTGTGAAACTCTGGCAAATATTCCTGTGTGCTTTTGCTTTTTAAATCTCTAAAACAGGATTAGTTTGACACTTATTATGAAAATCATATAACCTGTTTGTTCAAACACCTGAAACACACTAAAGAATCTGTACACGTTTATAGACTAAGGAAACATAAACAGTGATATTTCCTTGTCAGTTCAGTTTAGTCGCTCGGTCGTGTCCGACTCTGCAACCCTGTGGACTGCAGCATGCCAGGCCTCCCTGTCCATCACCAACTCCCAGGGGTTACTCAAACTCATGTCCGTTGAGTCGGTGATGCCATCCAACCATCTTATTCTCTGTCGTCCCCTTTTCCTCCTGCCCCCAATCCCTCCGAGCATCAGGGTCTTTTCAAATGAGTCAGTTCTTTGCATCAGGTGGCCAAAGTATTGGAGTTTTCAGCTTCAGCCTCAGTCCTTCCAATGAATATTCAGGACTGATCTCCTTTAGGATGGACTGGCTGGATCTCCTTGCAATCCAAGGGACTCTCAAGAGTCTTCTCCAACACCACAGTTCAAAAGCATCAGTTCTTCAGCACTCAGCTTTCTTTATAGTACAACTCTTACATCCATACATGACTACTGGAAAAACTATAGCCTTGACTAGACGGACCTCTGTTGGCAGAGTAATATCTCTGCTTTTTAATATGCTGTCTAGGTTAGTCGTAACTTTCCTTCCAAGGAGTAAGCGTCTTTTAATTTCATGGCTGTAGTCACCATCTGCATTGATTTTGGAGCACAAAAACATAAAGTCAGCCACTGTTTCCACTGTTTCCCCATCTATTTGCCATGAAGTGATGGGACCAGATGCCATGATCTTAGTTTTCTGAATGTTAAGCTTTAAACCAACTTTTTCACTCTCCTCTTTCACCTTCATCAAGAGGCTCTTTAGTAGTTCTTCACTTTCTGCCATAAGGGTGATGTCATGCACATATCTGAGGTTATTGATATTTCTCCTGGCAATCTTCTACATTCAGTTAAGGAATATTTGAGTCCCTATTGTGTATATAAAATAGTTATATGAATGTAGTAAAGAGTCAAGAATTTTTTATCTTCCAGTTTATAATTTAGCTAAGAATGTGTGTATATAATTAATTGAATAACAAAAAAAATGGAGCATAAGATACAGGTTGAGCAGGTTTAGAAGTGTAGACCATTGGGCCTATGCGGTTAAAAAAGGTTTAATGGAAGTTGATGTTGAAGAAAAAAGATGATGTTGAAGAAAAATTTCCACCTCCCTCCTTAAACTGAGAAAGTGACAGGGTTAAAACATGGATCATCACAGTCTTATGTATGGGGATTGTGAGTACAGAGGTCTGTAATAGAGTGTTTGTGCTGGAAATGGTGGGATCACATTGAGAATAGAAATTGGAACCAGCTTATCTAGAGTATTAAATACCACAAAGAGAGCTGAAATTACAGATTTAGGAGATACTTACATAGAGTTTTGACTGTGTGGATCACAATAAACTGTGGAAAATTCTGAAAGAGATGGGAATACCAGACCACCTGACCTGCCTCTTGAGAAATCTGTATGCAGATCAGGAAGCAACAGTTAGAACTGGACATGGAACAACAGACTGGTTCCAAATAGGAAAAGGAGTACATCAAGGCTGTATATTGTCACCCTGCTTATTTAACTTCTATGCAGAGTACATCATGAGAAACGCTGGACTGGAAGAAACAAGCTGGAATCAAGATTGCCGGGAGAAATATCAATAACCTCAGATATGCAGATGACACCACCCTTATGGCAGAAAGTGAAGAGGAACTAAAGAGCATCTTGATGAAAGTGAAAGAGGAGAGTGAAAAAGTTGGCTTAAAGCTCAACATTCAGAAAACTAAGATCATGGCATCTGGTCCCATCACTTCATGGGAAATAGATGGGGAAACAGTGGAAACAGTGTCAGACTTTATTTTTTGGGCTCCAAAATCACTGCAGATGGTGACTGCAGCCATGAAATTAAAAGACGCTTACTCCTTGGAAGAAAAGTTATGACCAACCTAGAAAGCATATTCAAAAGCAGAAACATTACTTTGCTGACTAAGGTCCATCTAGTCAAGGCTTTGGTTTTTCCAGTAGTCATGTATGGATGTGAGAGTTGGACTGTGAAGAAAGCTGAGCGCCAAAGAATTGATGCTTTTGAAGTGTGGTGTTGGAGAAGACTCTTGAGAGTCCCTTGGACTACAAGGAGATCCAACCAGTCCATTCTGAAGGAGATCAGCCCTGGGATTTCTTTGGAGGGAATGATGCTGAAGCTGAAACTCCAGTACTTTGGCCACCTCATGTGAAGAGTTGACTCATTGGAAAAGACTCTGATGCTGGGAGGGATTGGGGGCAGGAGGAGAAGGGGACGACAGAGGATGAGATGGCTGGATGGCATCACAGACTCGATGGACATGAGTGTAAGTGAACTCCGGGAGTTGGTGATGGACAGGGAGGCCTGGCATGCTGTGATTCATGGAGTTGCAGAGTCGAACACGACTGAGCGACTGAACTGAACTGAACTACATAGAGTTCATAGATAAAACACTAAAAGTGAATTAGGTTTCAGGAAGAGAAAGAGAAGGAATATGAGAGAAGGTATGAAGAATGTCTTATGATTGAAGACAGGAGGAGGCTTAATAAGTGTTCAGAATGGTAGAAAGGGAGACAGGGAAACAGACTGCTACGAAAGCCACGGCAAGAGAGTTCCAAGAGGCAGGGGCGTGAAACCATGATATGCTTGGGAAGAGCGTCACTTTCAAGAAAAGGCCACTCACTTTCCACGTGTGGCTCTCTGCTAAGCTTCTGTAGAGCCTCTGAAGACTGGAGTTTTAACTTTTGTTTGCAGATGACCAACAATTTTAATACCTTACTTCTTACTCCACTTTCTGTATTCCAACTACCCATGTCAGTCAGTTCACACCGTCCCTAACAGATTTCCTTCCTTTCTTCAGCAGCTACTTATTGAATACCCGTTCTGTACTAGACATTGTGTTGGCCACTAGGAATATAATGAACAAAATTCCTACTTTTCATCAAGCTTACATTTTTAGCTGGGGTAGATGGTGGACTCTAAACATTGGTTTATCTGTCCAGTGGTAGAAGAGGTAGGTCAGAGAGGCAGCAAGGGCCAGTTCCTACAGGGCCTTGTAGACCCTGCTGGGACTTTGGGTTTCCCTTTACTTTTGGGAAAGGCATTTGGAGAGTTTAAAGCAAAGGAAAGACATGAACGACCTTAATTTTGTAAAACCCTTATGACAGAGCCTGGCACATGGAGATCACTATATATTTGTTGAATTAGTCATTGGGTCTATCTGACTTTCCTTGGAAAGGATGCCTGTGGCTGGCTACTCTGTGGGGATTAGATCACAGGGAGTCTTCTCATGGTTCCTTGGAGGAACACCCAGGCTTTTGTTCTAAAACATTTTGTTGTGTTTTTGAGTCTTGTAGTAAATAGCTGCTCAGTGGATTTATTTAGGTGTTATGATCTATCTAACAGTTATATGAAAATAAATGCACATTTGTGTCTATTCCTTTTTTTTTGGTGTGTCTACCTTATAATAGGAATTATATTTTAAAGCCAATTTTGGGGATTGGGTTGTGAATCTGGGTGGTTGCTAATCCTAACCACCAGACTGAGAAAGAGGGCGTGACAGATCCTTATTAAATTTTTGAAGGGCCATCTCTTTGATGAAGATAGACTTCTAGGGAAGGGGAGATTAGCAATTAGAGACTGTAAGCTGTTTCAGTTAAGTATAATCTAGAGCTGCTTGCCTTCGGAGTATAATGCTCACAGAAGAGTGAGCTTCTGGTAACCAGCATTAGAGCAAAAGTGGACCTCCTATTTGTTAAAGCACGTAGGGTGGGCTTCTTGAATGAGGAGGGGAGATTAAGATTTCTCACAAAACCACTGTTTTTATTTTTAAGCATTATTAAGTATCAGTGTTTTATTTTTTGCAGAGATAGTTTACTGGAAGTGACACGTGTTGATGCCCACACAGAATCTCTGAACTCCATCAAATCATCAGGCATTATTAGTCACTCTCTAACTTAAAACTCCTTTTTGTTTTTCAGGGATATCATGATAACACATTTTGAACCTTCAATATCCTTCGAGGGTCTTTGTAATGAGGTTCGAGACATGTGTTCTTTTGACAATGAACAACTTTTCACCATGAAATGGATAGATGAGGAAGGTGAGTGGCAAAGAGAGGGCTGCCTGTGTGAGCATTCGATTTCAGATGCCATTCTGTTGTTTGTTTTTAAAGTGTAGTAAAAATTCTAATTAATATAAAGAGGGAAAGGTATATTAGAAATTTGATGGCATTCTTATTTTTCCTCAAGCGTTTAAAAGAGTACCAGAGAGGCGCTTCCCTGGTGGCTCAGTGATAAAGAATCCGAGTGCCAATGCAGGAGACACAGGTTCTATTCCCAGTCCTGGAAGATCCCCCATGCCACAGAGCAACTAAGCCTGTTCACCCCAACTGTTTGAGCCTGTGCTCTAGTGCCCGTGAGCTGCAATCTGAAGCCCATATACCCTAGAGCCTGTGCTCAGCAATAGGAGAAGCCACTGCAATGAGAAGCCATCACACCACAACCAGAGAGCGTGGCCCCTACTTGCTGCAACTAAAGAAAAGCTGGCACAGTAGCATAGACTCAGCACAGCCAAAATTAATTAATTAATTAATTAAATGTAAAAGTGATTGTGACAACCATTATTTCAAAGGTGGTGGCAGAAATTTAATTTTTAAAAAAAAAATGTTATTTGGGTGTGCAGAGTCTTAGTTGGGGCACATGGCATCTTTAGTTGCTGCTGGCAATCTCTTGGGTGCAGCATGTGGGATGTAGTTCCCTGAGCAGGGATCAAACTTAGGTCCCCTGCATTGGGAGCTGAGTCTTAACCATGGGACCACCAGGGAGGTCCTAGAAACTTAATTCTTTAATGACTTGTACACAGCATTTATCTGTGTGCTGAGAAGGGATATTTTTTATCCTCAAACTCTACAGGGAGATGGACTTACGAAAAACAAGTGTGACAGTCAACCCTGAATGCATAGGAGTCTCAGAATAAGAAAGAAACAGCATTCACATATGCCTGAAATATCTGTAAAGTTTGAACTAAACCTCTAACAGAGTAAAAGCTTTTGAAGGGGAGTAGGTGAGGGGAGAACCAGAAAAAAATAGAGAAAAAAGAAAGTATAAGATATAAAAAGGCATGAAGGTATGAAGAACATGGTATGTGGGGAAGGGCAATAATTCACTAAGTTGAAATAATGGAGAGGCCTCTTCCTCTTGGTCCCATTATTGAACTTGAGTTGGAAGAGGCAAGTCTGGTCTCAAAGTGAAAGTGAAAGCATTAGTCACACTTAGCCATGTCTGACTCTTTGCGACCTCATGGACTGTAGCCTGCCAGGCTCCTCTGTGCATGGGATTCTCTAGGCAAGAATACTGGAGTGAGTTGCCATTCCCTTCTCCAGGGGGTCCTCCCAACCCAGGGATCAAACCTGGGTCTCCTGCATTGCAGGTGGATTCTTTACATTTGAGCCACCAGGGAACAGAGGTGAAACCACTACCAGATCACCCCCAGCTGGTCACCACCAGAAGGAGGGGGGCCATGATCCAGAGGAACCAGCACAGTTGAGAACTCTGCTCTGAAACTACAGATCATAGTTTAAGAGAACATTTTGAGAAATGGGGCACACTGACAGATCGAGCAGTGATGAGAGATGCCCAAACAAAACATTCTAGGACTTATAGTCTGATGACTTACTTAAGTGTTAAAGAGGTGGATGTGGCAACAAGTGCAGAACCACACGAAGTTGCTAGGTGTTTGGTGAAACCAGAGTTGTTTCTGGAGGATTCTGTAAAGCCTAATGCCCTTTTGAAAGCAAAGAAAATTTTTGTTGAAGGTATTAAAGAAGATACAGAAGAATATGAGCGACTGCTTTGAAAAGTATGGCAAGATTGAAACTATAGAAGTTATGGAAGACAGGTAGAGTGGAGAAAATAGAGGATTTGCTTTTGTAACTTTTAAAAAGTATTTATTTACTTATTTATTTGACTGCATCGGGCCTTAGTTGCAGCATGGGGGATCTTTCATAGCGGTGCACAGACTCTAGTTGAGGCGTGTGAGCTTGGTAGTTGCAGTGTGCAGGCTTAGTTGCTTCTCGGCATGTGGGATCTTAGTTCCCTGACCAGGGATCAAACCTGCATCTCCTGCCTTGCAAGGTGGATTCTTAACCACTGGACCACCAGGGAAGTCCCTGCTTTTGTAACTTTTGATGATCATGATACAGTTGATAAAATTGGTGTTCAGAAATAACACACTATGGATGACCTGTGACATGAAAAAGGCCCTTCCTAAACAAGAAATGCAATCCGTGGATCACAAAGAGGTCGTGAAGGTGGATGTGGCAACTTTGTGAGTTGTGGTGGAAACTTTGGAGGTGGTGGAGAGTTTTTATATTTAATGTGTTAACCAGAAGCCATGGAGGCCTAGTTACACTAATGCTGCTTTTTAAAATATAGCTCCCCCTGCCAGCAAATAATTAAAATACTACTCAATTGCTATTCAGATCAGATGCTGATTATTCATAAGGGCTATTATTGCTGCCCCAAAAGGGCTTTTTAAATATTGAGATTTTATGTTAATTCACTTTAAAAAAATGACTGCTGAGGGAGAGATGCTTAAGATAAAGCTAGTTTCTAAATTATTTTTTAAATCAGTTAATTTTCAAAGTTAAGGATGGGGAGTGCTAAGGAACTTGGGCTAGATCCTTGCTACTTGAAGTACAGTCTGTGGTACTTAATAGAAAAGGGGGCTCTCCAGCCACATCACTGAATCAGAATCTACATTTTAACGGGATCTACATGTGAGCTGCATGAATATTACAGTTTGAGAAGCATAGGACTAGATCCCAGAAGGCTTTGCAAACCACATTAGCCTTTATTTTACATGATGGAATGTCACTGAAGTATAGTTGAAGGATGCCTGAATATGCTAGTTTTGTGTAATGGTTCTCAATTAATTGTAATACTCATGGAATTTGATCTTAAGGAATGGCATTTTAATATTTAATTCAATATTTGGGGCTGGCTATTTCTGTATTCACTGATACGAAGAGCCCTGAAAAGATGTTTTTCTAGCTTCAAGCTATGGATAAACTGAAGCCCATTCTCACTTTTTAAGACATTTTTTAAAGTTCCTCTAAAGTAATCCATGTTTACTGTTTGGGGGGAGAAAGTAGTAGAGATGATTATGAAATTTTAAAAATCTTCTGTTTGCCCTTTATCCTCTCTCTTCCCTCACCTAAGGGAAGGAAACCACAGCTTAGTGTATATCATTCATTTATATCTTATGCATATATTAATATTCTTATTTCTATGCATCACTAATAAACAGCTTATTTCACATAAAAAGAAATATATGCAAGCCAGTGAACTTTGATAATGAGTGTTGGACATTGTTTCATTTCAGTATGTATCAGTTTATATCATTATCTTTTTTATAACCCTGTGAAATATTCCATATTGTAGATATTTCATGGTTTATTTAATCTTTGATTGATGGACATTGGACTGTTTTAAAATTTTGGCTACTATATAATAAACATTTTTATATGTGAATTTCTTCTGTTGTATGGGACTCTCTCAGTAGCAAATGCACACGGTATGCACCTTGTAAATTTTGGTAGCTAGTGACAGTTTGGTGTCTAAGAAAGTTAAACCAGTTTATGGCACAGCTACATTGAATGAGAACATCCCTTCACCCTTGCCTTCACCAGCCTCAGATATTATGTCTTTAACGTTTGGGCTCCAAAATGACTGCAGATGGTGACTGCAGCCATGAAATTAAAAGACATTTGCTCCTTGGAAGAAAAGTTATGACCAACCTAGACAGCATATTAAAAAGCAGAAACATTACTTTACCAACAAAGGTCCATCTAGTCAAGGCTATGATTTTTCCATTAGTCATGTATGGATGTGAGAGTTGGACTCTGAAGAAAGCTGAGGGCCAAAGAATTAACGATTTTGAACTGTGGTGTTGGAGAAGACTCTTGAGAGTCCCTTGGACTGCAAGGAGGTCCAACCAGTCCATCCTAAAGGAGCTCAGTCCTGAATATTCATTGAAAGGACTGATGCTAAAACTGAAACTCCAGTACTTTGGCCACCTGATGTGAAGAACTGACTCATTGGAAAAGACCCTGATGCTGGGAAAGATTGAAGGAGGGAGGAGAAGTGGACGACAGAGGATGAGATGGTTGGATGTCATCACCGACTCAATAGACATGAGTATGAGAAAGCTCCGGGAGTTGGTGATGGACAAGGAAGCCTGGTGTGCTGCAGTCCTTCGGGTTGCAAAGAGTCAGACATAACTGAGCAACTGAACTGAACATTTTTTAAAGTCTAATAAGTGAAATGCTAGCTTTGTATTTTATATTTTGTACTATTTAAGAGTAAGACTGAGTTTTCTCATCTATTCAATGACTTTTTGACCTTCTCTATCTAAAAGTTTGTTTAAATATTGTCAATTATAAATGATGTGGATGTTTCATAATATGTCTTCAGCCTGAAAGTGAGACTATATAATTTAGCACAGTGCATAGAATGTAGCTAGCATAGAGAATTCCCTGGGGGTCCAGTGGTTAGGACTTGGCGCTTTCATTGCATGGCCTGGATTCAATTCCTGGTCAGGGAACTGTGATCCCCTAAGCCCTACAGCATGGCCAAGAAAAAAGGAAAAGCAAAAGGAAAATATAGTTAGCATCAATGTACTGTTTCTTACCCAACTCAGTGTTAGTTTAATCCTGTTTTGATCATTTCTTTTTATTTATTTGCCATGTAGTGCTTTTGCACTCAGTGATTTTCAAACTGTAGTGCATATAGAAGTCTCTATATAATATGGGTTTTTTGTTTTTTTTAAAGACGTATATTTATTTTATCTGTTTATTTTGGTCATGCCGCATAGCTTGTGGGATCTTAATTCCCCAACCAGGGATTGAACTAGGGCCCTCAGCAATGAATGCAGGGAGTCCTAACCACCGGACCACTGAGGAATTCCCTAGATAATGTGTTTTGTTTAGAAGAAATTGGTTTTAGGACTTCCCTGGCAGTCCAGTGGTTAAGAATCCAAGCTTCCACTGCAGGGGACACAGGTTCAATCCCTGGTCAGAGAACTAGGATCCAGCATGCCATGTGATGTGCTCCCAAAAATAAATAAAAATACAAATAAATGAATGAAATTGGTTTAGAGCCATCCATTTTGAATTGTCTTGGTACCTTTATACTTTGTATCATCTTTGCCTGAAGAGTTCTCTTCCAAGATTGTCACATGGTTGTCTCTTTCTAGTCATTCAGGTCTTAATTCAGATGTTGTGTTCTTCAAGAACCCCTATTCTTCTTCTGAACCCCTATTCACTTTGTATCTTGTTTGTGTAGACTATAAGCTCCATGAAAGCAGAGATCCTGGCTTTTCTGTGGCGTTCCAGTGTCTAGAGCGGTACTCAGTAATCAGTTCAGTTTAATTTAGTCACTCAGTAGTGACTGACTCTTTGCGACCCCATGGACTGCAGCACACCAGGCCTCCCTGTCCATCGCCAACTCCCAGAGTTTACTCAGACTCATGTCCATTGAGTCAGTGATGCCATCCAACCATCTCATTCTCTGTCATCCCCTTCTCCTCCCTTCTTCTATTTTTCCCAGCATCAGGGTCTTTTCAAATGAGTCAGTTCTTCGCATCAGGTGGCCAAAGTATTGGAGTTTTCAGCTTCAACATCAGTCATTCCAATGAATATTCAGGACTGATTTCCTTTAGGACGGACTGGTTGGATGTCCTTGCAGTCCAACGGATTCTCAAGAGTCTTCTCCAATACCACAGTTCAAAAGCATCAATTCTTCGGTGCTCAGTTTTCTTTATAGTCCAACTCTCACATCCATACATCATTACTGGAGAAACCATATCCTTGACTAGATGGACCTTTGTTGGCAAAGTAATGTCTCTGCTTTTTATTTTTAGTTTTTTATTTTTTTCTGCTTTTTAATATGCTGTCTAGGTTGGTCATAACTTTCCTTCCAAGGAGCGTCTTTTAAATTTCATGGCTGCAGTAACCGTCTGCAGTGACTGTGGAGCCCCCCCAGAGTAAAGTCTCACTGTTTATAGCATGCTCAAAAAATATTTGTAAATTGTACAAAGGGTGGTAGTAAGGCTTTCCAGGGTTAGTTTTATATCACTTATTAGAGATTTAAGCATTGGGAGTTGCAGTGTATTCTGCTTTTTCTTAACCTAATAGTGTCTTTTAATTAAAGGAGTCACGTAGTAAATTAAATTAGTTCTTTGATGAAACAGCCTATCCTTTTATAGTATAACTCATAGTTCTTCCTCCCTAAATAGTTACTAAGTGCCCTAATTTTCCAGGGAAATCTATAAAACTGTAGCCTTTGCCTCATTCACATAAAAGGTTAAACTTTTCATTAAGGTCTGTTGATTCCCCTATGATCCTTCTTACCCTGGTTAATTCTGATACCAGTCTTTTCTTAATTTAGGCCTACAGAGCCAGTAGTAATTATTCTTAAGTTTCTTGCAATTATTTTTCAGTTGTAATTTTTCCCCTTTATTTTTAATCATGTAGGTATTGGGGCATTCTTTCATGGAGAAAAAATTTTCTCTAGGATCAGTGGAAGACAAGACTATAATTTGATTTCTCTGGTTTATGAGAGACATCGTTCTAGAAACTAAACGTTTAATTGTGGGATTTTATATCAGAGCAAATAAGGATCACACGCTTCATTTCTTTAAACAGACTTATGACAGCTGCTTTTTTTCTTTGTGTTCAAAGCCAGTTTTACTGATTTGTTTTGATGTGCATGTAGAAAAGCTGGTTTGCTAAATCTAACTAAACATTTTAGAATGAATAGTAGGTTTATAATAGTCATATCCTGGTTCTCATATGCAGTGAGAGTGTGGGGCAGGAAGTAATAAATGTGGCTTTTAGTTCCTTATATGTGTGACTGTTTTTCCTTAAGGATGTACTTTATTGCCTTTTTTTGTTTTTTTGGTGGCACGGCCCAGCTTGCGGATCTCAGTTCCCTGCCCAGAAACTGAACCCGGATCCATGGCAGTGAAAGCCCAGGTCTTTACCACTGGACTGCCAGGGAACTCCCAAGGATGTACTTTAAAAATATTACAACCCAGTATTAAGTGTTTTCTAAATTTCTAGTTCTGTAAATCCTGACTTATTCAGGGTCTGATTACCTGATTTAAATTTAACAGTGTCACTTCTCTTTCACTGCAAACTAGTTAACTTCTGTCACTAGCTTTTGGGTATTCTGTTTCTTGTTAAAGTTTTTATTGAGAGTCATGCATGCTTTCTTAACAAAAACACTGATTTATTTGAAGAAAAAAGTATCTCGGGATTTTCAAATCTCCAAAAATAGCTGCTATGAACAAATCAATGTCTCTTTATCTGAGAATATACAACTCGAATGGATAGGGTAACAATTTTTTTCTGTCTTACAAATAGACTAATATTATACAAACTATTATTTCTTTTAAAAAAAATATTTATTTATTTGGCTGCACCAAGTCTTACTTGTGGCTCTCAGGATCTTTGATCTTCATTGTAGCATGTGGGATTTTTAGTTGTAGCATGTGAACTCTTAATTATGGCATATGGGATCTAGTTCCCTGACCAGGGATCAAACCCAGGCCCCTTGCATTGCAAGCAAAGTCTTAGCCACTGGACCACCAGGGGAGTTCCCTACAAGCTGTTATTTAACCTGCTTTTCACTTAGCATCTTGTAAATGTACCATCTCTTTTCGCATAAGTGCAAATAGATATATCGTATTCCTCTTTAAGCCTGTATATATAGTATTATATAATAATCCCCTTTTGATGAATATTTGGATTGTTTGCAGTTTAATTGTCAAAAATTTTGGTGCAGTAAATACCTTTGTGCCTATATTTTGGGAACACTTGTACTATATTGTCTGTAAAGTCCCTAAAATGAAATGTGTCCTTGATGATAAATTGACCTGCAAAGCGGTAAATATTGTACCCCTTGTTATACTTTCACCAGTGGCATTTGTGAACTTCTTTTCCTCACACCCTGTAAAAGACTATGTGAGGGAAAAAGCTGAAATGTAGTTGATTTGCAAAGAGTGGGAGAAGGTGTTTTTTGGATATAGTTCAATTCACATCCTGTTGGCTTCAATAGGTGAGATTCACGGAAACTTAAAATGAGAATAAATGTTCTTTGACACAGAGTATGGAGTATTTCTGAATTCTAGATTAAACATCTTGCATTATAAAATCTGATGTATTCACAGAGAGAAAATAGAGTGCCTGAGTTTAACAGAACCACACTGAGTATGGGAAGAAACATATTTCTCTTATGTGATATTTTCTAAACATCTCTAGTCTGGTGTAATTTTAGCTGATATGTTAAGAGCTAAAATAGTAAATCATTCTTCATACTTCTTCTTTATCCCTAACACTAGGTACTGATGATGGTAATCATATCAGAAAAAAACAGTGAGTGAAAACTTTTTGACTGAATGTATATTCAGTATAACTTCAGTTATTTAGATAGCAGTATTGCGATTCCAAACCTGAAAATTAAAAAATGAAAATAAATATAAATAAGTAAAAATATTCCAAGTATCTCTGAGCAGACCTTGTTTTGTAACTGGTATTTTTCCATCTGCTTGGAGGACTTCCTGTATTGGAGAACATTTCTGTATTGGAGGTTTACTGGTAATGAATTCTTTCAGCTTTTCCAACCCTTTGTTTCTTCTTTAAAAATTTCTTCATTGAGGTGTAATTAAGACAATAAACTGTACGTATGCTAAGCATACTGTTTGATGAATTTTGTCACCATGGAAACCACCATCGGATGCAAGGTAGGGAGCATGTCTGTCATCTCCAAATGTTCCTTGTGCTCTGCGATTCCTCACTTCTACTCCTCCATTCCAGGCAACTAATGATACTAATGATCTGCTTTCTGTTCCTATAGATTAGTTTCCATTTTCTAGGGCTTTATAGGGATAGAATCATACAACATGTGCCCTTTTTTTTGAGAGCAGGTGTCTGGCTTCTTTCACTCAGCATAATCATTGATTCATGTGCTCTCTGTGTCAGTAATTCATTTCTTTTTATTGCCGAGTGGTATTCCAACATGTGGATGTACCACAATTTGTTTTTCTGTTCATCTATTGATGGACACTGAGGTTGTCTCTAGTTTGGGGCCATTATAAATAATAGTCTATAATAAGCTATTTATAAATAAAAGTGTTGTGGCAGTCACATACAAGTCTTTGAATGGATATATGTTTCCTTTTCTCTTGGGTAAATACTTAAAAGTGGAATGGCTGGATCATATGGTAGTTATATACACTTTTGTAAAAATAAAATAGGAAAAGAAAAATTTGAAAAGGAGGTGAGGTGAGGTCCTACATTCCAGGCATGTTCTCAGGCAGATGGTTTCTGGAAAGGGGTTTATATGGAAGCTGAGGAAGAGGATGCCTTTAATAAACTGTCTAGCATGGTAGTCCCTGGAAAGTCTTCCTGTGCTCACTGGGGTAGAGGATCCCATGAAAAGGTAGCTAACTTTAAGAAATCCCGAGCAGTTCTCTCAGCTCTGGCCTCTGCCCCAGCTCCATGCTCCAGACATTGTGCCCGGTAGATTCTGGCTGCTACTGTTTATATACTAGGCTGTGGTGCTGCCTGAGAGGCAAAAGGATCAGGCTGGGACCCACCTCAGAGAAACCCCTTGGAGTGGTGGAGTGGAGATGTGGTGAGAGTTGAACAACAAAGGACATAGGAGCCCAGTAGGGCAGCAGGGCTTCCAGACATGCTCTGGTCTCTGGGAGCATGTGTCCTTCTTGTTGGCACCCCCATCTCCAATTGCATTATCTTCCTTCCCTCTGTAAGAGGCAGCTGCTATCATAGAATATGTTTACAGTCTAAACAGTTTTCTTACTCCTATCCCGCCATGCCCAAGCAACCACTAATCTTTCATTATTCTATATATATATATATGACAAAGTATAGTACTTTTATGTACTTTTGTTTTTTAATTTAATTTTATTTTTCTTGACCAGGTTGCACACTTTGAATGATCTTGGTTTCCTGACCAAGCATTGAACCTGGCCCCACCCTCCTAACCCCCCACCCCTGGCAGTGAAAGTGCTGAGCCTTAACTACTGGACTGCCAGGGAATTCCCTTTATAGGCTTTTAAATTCGTATCAGTGGTGTTATTCAGCACGTATTTTGAAACTCTCCTCCCCCTCTTTTTTCCTAGGCCTTATGGCTTGAGGTCTATTCTAGTATATTCCTTTTTTAAAAATTGCGCCAAACTGTATATAATATAAAATTTTACCATTTGACCTTTTTAAAGTGTACAGTTCAGTGCCATTGCAGAGTGTCATGCAACCATTCTCACTACTCACTTCCAGAACTTTTTAATCATCGCAAACAAAACCTTTATATCCATCAAGCAATAACTCTCCTCCTCCAGTTCCTGGTAATAACCTCTCTTATACTTCCTCTCTCTATGAATTTGCCGTTCTGTCTCAATAAATTTCTCTATGAATTTGCCTCCAGATCACCTTTGGTTTTGAAAAATAATTTTGCTGGGTAAATTGTAGGTTGATAATTTTTTTTTCCACTCAGTACACTGTTGCGTACTGCTTGCGTTGTTTCTGATGCAGAATCTGCTCTTGTCTTTACCTGTGTTTCTCTGTATGTAATGTGTCTCTTTGACTGCTTTGAAGATCTTTCTCTTTATTGCTGGATGAAGCAATTTGATAATTATAGGCCTTAGTTTAGTTTTCTCCATGTTCCTTGTCTTGTATACATTTTGTATAGTTGATCTACTTGGATCCATGGATTTATAGTTGTCATCAAATTTGGAAAAATTTTGGCCGGATTCCTCTTTCAGGGACTCCAGTTACATGTATAGTAGGTTTCTTCAACTTGTGATAAAGCTCACTGATGCTCTGTTCTTTTTTTTTTTCCTTTTTCAGTCTTTTTTTCTGCATTTTATTTGATATAGTTCTATTGCTGTCTTTTTAAGTTCATCAGTCTTTTTTCCTGTGATATCTAATCTGCCACTTATTCCCTCTAAAGCATGTTTCATATCAGACATTGTAGCATTATTTCTAGACATTAAATTTGGGTGTTTTAAAAATATCTTCCATGTATACTTATCATGCTTTGCTTCTGAACCTTTTAGATATAATAACTTTTAATGTCTTGTCTTCAAGTTCTTTTATTGCTGTCAGTTTGGGGTCACTTCCAATTGATCTTTCTCCTGTTATGGGTCATATTTTCCTGCTTCTTCACATGCGTGGTTTTGGTTTATCAGATTCTGGACATTGTGAACTTTTGCCTTATTGAATGTTGAATATGTTTGTGTTTGTATGAAAGTTTCTCATCTTTGTTCTGGGATGCATTTTAAGTTACTTGGAAATAGCTGATCCTTCATTGCTTGATTTCCAATATCTTGAACCACTTTTTTGTCATTAATTTTGTCTAATTTTTCTTTTGTTTTAGGTGGAGGGTTAAATCCAGTTCTTGTTAGTTTATCTTCTCCAGAAGTGGAAGTTGAGCGTGTGTAGCTTGATAGGATAGTACATACTTCTGAAACCACTGGTTTCTACCTCCCAGAAAAAGGAAGCAAGAAACCAGAAATCTGTTAATATCTGTGACTGGGCCTGATAGTGAAAGCATGACCACCTAAATACCATAGTATTCTTGGAAAATTTTTGCAAGTCTACATTTTAAGCAGTGTAGCCATTTAGAGTAGGGAGTGCCATGACTTTCATAAGTGGCATACAGTGTCTTGAACCCAGTATTCAGAAGCGAGGGGTGAGGGGGAGAGCGGTTGTAACATCTTGGTGGGAAGAGTGAGTGAATCTGTAAATCTATGGCAGGCTCCAAGATCAAGAAAAGTGTGGTGGTGCTATCTCAGGCAAGTATTAAAGGTTGCCAACTTTGGTTTTAGGCTATGCTGGTTCTTCCAGATGTGTGGCACTGAATTCGGCAATATGCTAAAATATCTAATATAGCTAGTGTTATATTCCTGTGTCATGTTCTATACCTCGTGAAGTTACCTCATAAATAATTGAATCTTGCATATTTACCAAACACTTTGAGCTTCTCTGCTCTAATTTCTTTGTTTTTATAGATGAAAAGGAAATGTATATGCACTGAAAAAAGGCCAGGCCTGCTGACTAATATATAGATTTTATTATGCTGAAATTCATTAAATTGAGCTGATCTCACTCTAGGTGTTTGCCTGTTTTAGGATATAAATTTGGACTTTAGTAACTGAGTGGGCCTTGGAAAATAGCTTTCTGTCTCATCTTTGTTTCATGATGGCTATGCATGGAATGTTTTACTTCTGAGTTACATGTCTTGCTTTATCAGGCATTAAGCACCTGGCCTGAAAAGGTAACACCTGAACAAAAAACATTCAATCCAATAAAAACAAAATAGATTTGAGTATACACAGTGTCAGTGATTAACTCTTACTTTCACACTTCCTTGTGGTTATTCAAAAGCATCCATCACTAGGTACATACTGAAAACAGGTACTTGACCTGGCTTAGATTTCAACCAACAGCAAGCAGATACTGGCATAGCAAGAAAACTGTCTAGCAGAAGGGAAAGACTGACTTTTAAAAATATGGTTATTTTACCTTTAAAAATGATTAAGTCCACTCATGGCTTTTAATCAAGGTGCATTAATAAAAGCCACACCTATAATGAACTAAGCATTCTATGAGTCACTTTTAATATAAGATCTTTAGTTTTCCCATTGTCCTTGCAATACAGGTAATAGCCCTTGTTTTAACATAGGAGAAAATGAAAGCTCAAAGAAGTAAACTTTGCTGAAATCACGTAAGAGTGATGGGATTTGGAGTCTGGGAGAGAATCTTTGTATGAAGCACGATAGGACATCTCTTTGGGAGATTTTTGATGCTTTTTAAAGGCCTTTCATAAGAACTCAGGCATTTCCTAAGAACATAATTTATTATATATGATTTATCTGTATTATATAGAGATATGTATATCTATATATTTATCTCAGTTCCCTCACCTGGAAAATTAGAAATGAAGCATTAATTACGTTTCAGATTCATTCTGTTTCTACAATTCTTTGACTATTTCATTATTTGGAATTAATTTAGTCAACTGGTTTTTCATTTTTTAAAAACTGGCTTATTTGTCTAACTGGAAGAATAATTTGCGTACTTACTGAAATGTGACATTTTCTTACTCTCTTTTATGTTGCTTTTCTATTTTTTAAACTTTGACCTGCACTTAAATATGCTTCTGTAGAAGCAAGTTATTTTTTTAACCTATGTTTAAAATGGAATATAATTATGACTTTCATGTGTATGGCAAATTAGGAGAAATTTGAGTAACTGAGAAAGTGAGTCTGTATAAAAGAATTACTTTAGTTCTTTGAGACAAGTGAACACAAACTTTGCTTTTGGACTGGAATATTAACTTGTTATTGGACTCACTTTTATAAAAATGCTACACTAAATTTTTTAACAGCTTTAGTGAGAAATAATTTATCATTTAAAATGTACAATTCAGTGTTTTTTCCTGTATTTGTGCAGAAAGTTGTGCAGCCATCACCACAATCAATTTTATAACATTTTCATCACTCAGATAAGAAACTCCATGCTCATGAGCAGTTACTGTCTTCCCCAAGCTCCTTCCCCTAGAGTTCCCAGACCTAGATAACCACTAATCTCTTCTTGTTTCTACAGATTTGCCTAATCTAGACATGATATATAAAGTATCAATACTTCATCCTTTTTTAATGACTGGTTAATAGTTCATTGTTGTATGAATACCACATTTTATTTATCCATTCATCAGTTGGTCGACATTTGGGTTATTTCCATTCTTTGGCTGTTATGAGTTTAGTTCAGTTCAGTCGCTCAGTTGTGTCCGACTTTTTGCGACCCCATGAATTGCAGCACGCCAGGCCTCCCTGTCCATCACCGTCTCCCGGAGTTCACTCAGACTCACGTCCATTGAGTCCATGATGCCATCCAGCCATCTCATCCTCTGTCGTCCCCTTCTCCTCCTGCCCCCAATCCCTTCCAGCATCAGAGTCTTTTCCAATGAGTCACCTCTTCGCATGAGGTGGCCAAAGTACTGGAGCTTCAGCTTTAGCATCATTCCTTCCAAAGAAATCCCAGGGTTGATCTCCTTCAGAATGGACTGGTTGGATTTCCTTGCAGTCCAAGGGACCCTCAAGAGTCTTCTCCAACACCACACTTCAAACGCATCAATTCTTTGGCGCTCAGCCTTCTTCACAGTCCAACTCTCACATCCATACATGACCACTGGAAAAACCATAGCCTTGACTAGATGGACCTTAGTCGGCAAAGTAATGTCTCTGCTTTTGAATATGCTATCTAGGTTGGTCATAACTTTCCTTCCAAGGAGTAAGTGTCTTTTAATTTCATGGCTGAAGTCACCATCTGCTGTGATTTTGGAGCCCAAAAAACTAAAGTCAGACACTGTTTCCACTGTTTCCCCATCTATTTCCCACGAAGTGATGGGACCGGATGCCATGATCTTTGTTTTCTGAATGTTGAGCTTTAAGCCAACTTTTTCGCTCCCCTCTTTCACTTTCATCAAGAGGCTTTTTAGTTCCTCTTCACTTTCTGCCATAAGGGTAGTGTCATCTGCATATCTGAGGTTATTGATATTTCTCCCGGTAATGTTGCTATTAATATTTGGCTACCACTTTTTGTGTGGACATATGTTTTCATATGTCTTGGATACATATCTAGGAGTGGAATTGCTGTGTCATATGGTAACTGTGTTCAAGTTTTTGAGGAACTATCAAACTATTTTCCAAAGCAGCAGTACCATTTTACATTCCTACTAGCAGGGGATGAGGATTCCAGTTTTTCTGCATCCTCACCAACACAGATGAACCTTGAAAACATTCTAAGCAAAAATTTGTAGACATAAAAGACCACATATTTTGTGATTCCACTAATATGAAATGTCCAGAGAAGGCACAGCTATAGAGACTGACAGTAATCAATCACTGGTTGCCTAGGTTGACAGTTGGAGGAGAGGTGGGGGGTAATGGGGAGTGATTACTATTTAATTGGAAGGCGGTTTTTTTGAGATGGGGTTTCGATTAGTGTTATGATTGTTTAGATATTTTATGGTGAGTTGTCAGTTTTTATGGGTTTATAATGATACTGTGAATATATTAAAATTTTATCTAGAATTAGAGGGATTTGCTCAGAATGATATGGTGGAGGGGAGTGAGTGAGTGAGTACTGCAGGTGGGACAGGATTTTGTAATACGTTTGAAAATTTCCAAACTAAAAAGTTAAAAGAAGAGTTGGTAAGCCAGGAGAATGGTGTTTTAGAAACCCAGAGACAGAGTTTCTATAATAATCAGTGGGTAACTTCGTTAGATGGTATACCGAGGTCAATGAGAGTAAAGACAAAACATGCCATTGATTTCCGCAGCTGCTTTAATGACCTTAGGTATAGCCATTTTAGTAGTGTTTGGACTAAAACCTGATAGCAAAATTGGGAGGAATGCTTGGAAGATAGGGACATAGAGAAAGCAGGGTGGGTCACTCTTGACAGTAAGAAAAGTTACTACTAATAACTCTAAAAGATTATAAACCTATCATTGAAAAAATATAAAAGTATGAAGTCAGAATTCAAAGACCCTATCCCCCTTCTGCTGCTTCTCGCTCACCACTTCCAGCTTACTTTGCAGTTTCCTCTTGAGACTACATTGTGGCTACAGAATGAATGGCAGCCTGGGCAGCAGAGAGATTCTTGAGGAGGAGGCTCAAACCTGGCTTTGCCTGAGAAGAGCTAGTGGAAGGAAAGAAAAAATAACAGTGAAACTGGGGAGGACTAGTGGAATAACTGCCAGAAAAGATAAAAGGAAGGAGGGATTCAGTGGCCAAGTGGGAGAAAAGAACAGGGGCACTCGTTTCTTTGAGTCAGAGGAAAGGAGATCACTTCATTTTTCTCTGTCAGGTTGTAGACTGGTCCTTGCTGTGAGTGACTGAGGTTTGGACAGGGTTGATGGCATGTCTTGGTGTAGCCACAGGAATGAGCAAAATAATGGCAGCATGCAGAACCCAGGTCAGGCCCCACCTATATTCAAAATGACTTTTTCATTGAGGAATGCCATGATGCACGGGGATGTGCCATCTCATTAATTTCCAAGGATGATTCAGTTCTTTGGCTGGTTGACTAAGGGAGCTGTTTCTTCCTTCCCCTCTCTGTGTGTAAGTTTACTAAACTGTGCATTTACATTTAAAAGCCAGCTTTTTCCTCTTTCACTTTTATTAAGAGGCTCTTTAGTTCCTCTTCCCTCTCTGCTATAAGGGTGGTTTCATTTGCATATCTGAGGTTATTGATATTACTCTCAGCAATCTTGATTCCAATCTTGTAGTTCATTATGCATGATGATCCAGCATTATGCATGATGTACTCAGGAAGTAAGTTAAATAAGCAGAGTGACCATATGCAGCCTTGATGTACTCCTTTCCCAATCTGGAACCGGTCCTTTGTTCCATGTCTGGTTCTAACTGTTGCTTCTTGACCTGCATACAGATTCCTCAGGAGGCAGGCAAGGTGGTCTTGTATTCCCATCTCTTTAAGAATTTTCCACAGTTTGCTGTGACCCACACAGTCAAAGGCTTTGGAGTAGTCAATAAAGCAGAAGTAAATATTTTTTCTGGAACTCTCTTGCTTTTTTGATGATTCAACAGATGTTGGTGATCTGATCTCTGGTTCTTCTGCCTTTTCTAAATCCAGCTTGAACATCTGGAAGTTCATCGTTCATGTACTGTTGAAGCCTCGCTTGCAGAATTTTCAGCATTATTCTGCTAGCGTGTGAGATGAGTGCAATTGGGTGGTAGTTTGAACATTCAATGGTATTGCCTTTCTTTGGGATTGGAATGAAAACTGACCTTTTCCAGTTCTGTGGCCACTGCTGAGTTTTCCAAATTGCTGGCATATTGAGTGCAGCACTTTTAACAGCATTATCTTTTAGGATTTGAAATAGCTCAGCTGGAATTCCATCACCTCCACTAGCTTTGTTTGTGGTGATGCTCCCTAAGGCCCACCTGACTTCACATTCCAGGATGTCTGGCTCTAGGTGATTGATAACACCAGTGAAAAAACTTGCTTACAACCCAACATTCAAAAAACAAAGATCATGGCATCCAGTCCCATCACTTCATGGCAAATAGATGGGGAAACAATGGAAACAGTGACAGACTATTTTTTTGGTCTCCAAAATTACTGCAGACGGTAACTGCAGCCATGAAATTAAAAGACGCTTGCTCCTTTGAAGAAAAGCTATGACAAACCTAGACAGTATATTGAAAAGCAGAGACATTACTTTGCTGACCAAAGGTCCATCTAGTCAAACCTATGGTTTTTCCAGTAGTCGTGTATAGATGTGAGAGTTGGACTATAAAGAAAGCTGAGCGCCGAAGAATTGATGCTTTTGAACTGTGCTGTTGGGGAGGACTCTTGAGAGTCCCTTGGACCTCAAGGAGATGAAACAGTCAATTCTGAAGGATATCAGTCCTGAATATTCACTGGAAGGACTGATGCTGAAGCTGAAACTCCAATACTTTGGCCACCTTATGTGAATAACTGACTCATTGGAAAAAATCAATGCCGGAAAAGATTGAAGGCAGGAGGAGAAGGGGATGACAGAGGATGAGATGGTTGGATGGCATCATCAACTCAATGGACATGAGTTTGAGCGAGCTCTGGGCGTTGGTGAAGGACAGGGAAGCCTGGCGTGCTGCAGTCCATGGGATCACAAAGAGTCGGACACAACTGAGCGACTGAACTGAACAGACATTTAAAAGCAATCAAGCAGGAGCGGTCTTCAGTCCAGAGTACTTTAGTAGTTGTTCTTTCTGTGAGCCTCTTGAGAAGGCTGTCAAGTGAACAATAAATTTGACAAAATGATGAGAGACCTCATGTGTCGATAAAATCATTTCACTTCCTCTTTTAAAGAAACAAGTAAATTATCCCTGGCCATTAATCATATTGCAGTGACAATCTAAAATGTGGTCAGGGTAGATTTGATTTGCTATATTTTGAATATAAACATTGTTAAGAATTAAACGGTTATATATATATAAAGTTTGTATCTATGAGCCTCATTTAATATTTTGTAGAAATAGGAATGGAAGTTACATTACCTGCTTCAGAGAATAGAATTGTCTAAATAAATATCTAAACAGTTGTCCTTGTTAAATATTTCTCTGTGTGTATGTAATTGTTTCTCCTCAAGATTTTATATAGTAGAAATTATTTACTAATCACATTTACAGGATTTAAAATATCAGCTTTACTTTTCCTTCTTATATTTTGTAGGAGACCCATGTACAGTATCATCTCAGTTGGAGTTAGAAGAAGCCTTTAGGCTTTATGAGCTAAACAAGGATTCTGAACTGTTGATTCATGGTAAGAAGTAGTCATTTCTTACTCTTCCTGTAATCTTGGGAAGTTTCTTATTTATGTATGCCTTCCTGGATATTAAACTGTGATCATATCAGTGTTTCGCAGCCAAGTTTTAGCATAAAATTTAAGAATTGAGTGCTCAGCAGAACCTGTCATCTTCTTGCAGTTCTGTATTGTATTCAAATAATGATTTCTAGAAGTAAGATATCTTAAAGGTTCTTTCTTTTGTTTATGGGTTAACCATGAAACTGTTCACGTAGTTATCATAAACTTTAATATGTTAAATGTTAACAAGCCTCAGAGGTGGGCAGTGGTATAGAGAGACTGAAACTCAGCCATCACGTAACTGGTACACTGTAGACCTGGGTTGTATATCCAGATAGTTTCATCCCAAACGTGTTCTTTTCATTCTGCCATCCTGCCCCTCAAATTTTTTATGTCATGTAGAACCCAGTTAATATGATTAATATAATTGTAATACATTAGTAGTATTTCGTGTAACATTTTTGGGAGCCTTAGGAGACCAAACCTAGGAAACTCTTTAAAACTGGAAACAAAAACACATCTCCCTTCATGTAGTGACTCATTTCATCACTTTGTTGTTATTCCTTTCTACTTTCCTTTACAGTGTGTTTTCTTAAAAAACAATCGTTTGATTTTTGTCTCCCTTAGGAATTTGACATAGTGACTCCCAAAGGTTTTATACTCTTAATTTATTGAGACCCTGGAAGAACTTTAGAAGTCATTCTTTGGTCGTCTGTTTCTAGAATAAAACTACAGTGGATGTTTAAAGATACTATGGCTCCATAGTCTTGAACGGTTTAAGTGTTGTTGCTTTTTATGCTGTGTCACAGATCTGTTTTCAGAAGTTAGCTTATATTTCAACTTTTAAAAACATTTCAGGAGCTGCGCTTCCCATACTCTGTGTTCTGAACCATGTCCTTTTTGTGCATCACAAAGAGTTGACTAACTGTTCATTAATGTGCTATTTCATTATATAATCTTTATAAGAATGTTTTGAATTAGAATGTTTATGAATGTGTAGTTCCTTAGACAAAGCTTATGTTTTTGTATTTGGATATGGTTTTCAATGAAGTTTGATATATGTATCTTTTAAAAACTATCATTTTTATAAACCATCTTTTATAAACTATGTTTATATTTGAATACATCTTGTAATTTTAATTCTTCACCCTAGATGATTTGTCACTACAGTAAAGATTTAAGGAAATAGTTAATGATTTCTCTTATAACAAAAAAGTTAGTTGGTGCTGTAATAGGGACAGGAATGAGTAATTTGAGCTTCTAATGTCCATTGTTTATGGATGTCGCTTTCATAAGAACTTCCTTCATTATAGCCTTGGTAAAATGGATCCCTTCCAAAAATCATACTGACCATATTTCAATCAGCTTATATGATTTTTTAATTTAAAATTCTGTATAATTTATATGTTTTTAAACATGCTGTATTAATTTTAATTTCTTGTCTTTCAGTATTCCCTTGTGTACCAGAACGTCCTGGAATGCCCTGTCCAGGGGAAGATAGTAAGTGTTTATCTATGTCATACCTTTGAGTAGAGTTATTTATGATAAAATGGCACAAGTGAAATGAAATCAGAACTAGAACTTTTAATTCATTTCTTTTCTTTTCCGTTCTTAAGTCTAATTGAGAATATATTAGCACACTGCCTAAATTCTCTACTTTTGCTAAATCAAAATCAGGCAGTTAAAAAAAAAAGCAGGTAGTTTTTTATTACCGCTTACTGATAATTGTCTATTGTGCATTTGAAAGGAAAACTAAGTTCATTATAAGTCATTTCTTATTTTTTAATTTTGGAAATTTTCAAACCTTCAGTTCAGTTCAGTTCAGTTGCTCAATCATGTCTGACTCTTTGTGACCCCATGAGTCACACCACGCCAGGCCTCCCTGTCCATCACCAACTTCCCAGAGTTTACTCAGACTCAACGTCCATCCAGTCGGTGATGCCATCTAGCCGTCTCATCCTCTGTCGTCCCCTTCTCCTCCTGCCCCCAATCTCTCCCAGCATCAGAGTCTTTTCCAATGAGTCAACTCTTTGCATGAGGTGGCCCAAGTACTGGAGTTTCAGCTTTAGCATCATTCCTTCCAAAGAAATTCCAGGGCTGATCTCCTTCAGAATGGACTGGTTGGATCTCCTTGCAGTCCAAGGGACTCTCAAGGGTCTTCTCCAACACCACAGTTCAAAAGCATCAATTCTTCGGCACTCAGCTTTCTTCACAGTCCAACTCTTGCATCCATGCATGACTACTGGAAAAACCATAGCCTTGACCAGACGGACCTTTGTTGGCAAAGTAATGTCTCTGCTTTTGAATATGCTATCTAGGTTGGTTATAACTTTCCTTCTAAGGAGTAAGTGTCTTTTAATTTCATGGCTGCAGTCACCATCTGCAGTGATTTTGGAGCCCCTCAAAATAAAGTCTGACACTGTTTCCACTGTTTCCCCATCTATTTCCCATGAAGTGATGGGACCAGATGCCATGATCTTAGTTTTCTAAATGTTGAGCTTTAAGCCAACCTTTTCACTCTCCTCTTTCACTTTCATTAAGAGGCTTTTCAGCTCCTCTTCACTTTCTGCCATAAGGGTGGTGTCATCTGCATATCTGAGGTTATTGATATATCAAACCTTAGGAGAAGTTTAAAAAACATAGAAACATTGAAAACAAAGATACCCATATATCCTTTACGTAGATTCACCAGTTATTAACATTTTCTATGTTTGCTTTATCTCTGTATCTGTGCACACATATACATACATGTATATACACAACAAACACTTATTTTTATTTTTTTGCTGTGTCATTTTAGAGTAGGTAGTTGACATGACGCTTTACCTCTAAATACTTTATCATGAATCCTTAGGGACTGTTATGGGACCTTCTTTTGAATGTCTAATCCACTGGTTAACATTAATGAGATGAGCTGAAAGAGTCAGACAACTCTTCAGTCTGATGGAATTTGAAAATGCAAACTTATATATCAGTTCAGTTCAGTCGCTCAGTCGTGTCCGACTCTTTGTGTCCCCATGAACCGCAGCACACCAGGCCTCCCTGTCCATCACCAACTCCCGGAGTTTACCCTAACTCATGTCCATTGAGTCAGTGATGCCATCCAACCATCTCATCCTCTGTCATCCTCTTCTCCTCCTGCCTTCAATCTTTTCCAACATCAGGGTCTTTTCAAATGAGTCAGCTCTTTGCATCAGGTGGCCAAAGTGTTGGAGTTTCAGCTTCAACATTAGTCCTTCCAATGAATACCCAGGACCGATTTCCTTTAGGATGGACTGGTTGGATCTCCTTGCAGTCCAAAGAACTCTCAAGAGTCTTCTCCAACACCACAGTTCAAAAGCATCAATTCTCTGGCACTCAGCTTTCTTTATAGTCCAACTCTCACATCCATACATGACCACTGGAAAAACCATAACCTTGACTATACGGACCTTTGTTGGCAAGGTCTCTGCTTTTAAATATGCTGTCTAGTTTCGTCATAACTTTCCTTCCAAGCAATAAGTATCTTTTAATTTCATGGCTGCAAGCATCATCTGCAGTGATTTTAATCACGCTATTACTTTTGATATATAGTATAATTTATAGATTATAGATATTAAGGAACTCATTTTTATTTGTGGTTTCTGCACATATCCATGACTTTAGAAGGAATAGTGGTAAATGTTTTGTTTTCTATTAAGTGAAATAGCTCTAAACTTTTAATTCTGTAACTCTTCATGCAACTTGGTAAAAAGGAAAAATTAAAGAACTAGGTGTTTCTATATAGAGTTGGGACTGTGTACTTTATAGACTGGAGAAGGAAATGGCAACCCACTCCAGTATTCTTGCCTGGAAAACCCCATGGACAGATGAGCCTGGTGGGCTACAGTCCATGGGGTCGCAAAGAATCTCACATGGCTTAGTGACTGAACGACAATAACAACTTAATAGGAAGGTGGGGAAATATAAGGAGTAGGTAGGGCTCTGAAGAAATAGTGAAACATTTAGGTTTGGATTCAGCTAGGAGTATTTCACTGGATTTCCAGTGGCAGATGGATTACAGCCAGCGTGGGCTGCCTTCACAGAGGTGTTGGAAAAGCAGCTCTCCTCTCTTTGTCCGGGTGAGAGTTTTAAAAGTCTTGTCATTGTAGCAAGTCTTGCTTGCACAACCCCATGTCCAAATCTATTATGAGTCTGTAGTACACCTCCCAGATAAAATGTCATTTCCTAACTTTTCACTGTATTTCATGCTCACATTGCCACTTTAAAATTCGCTGGTGGAGATTTTGATATCCTCCTCCTTGGTGTAATTAATATTACTAAATTAGAGCATGAAGGAAAATTGATAACCGTTAAGGTGATCTCCTGGCTGTTTTAATTCCTAGACAACATTAGCATGTTTAAATCTGAGATATATCAAGTTGTAGTTCATGAAAGTTTCTTAAATAAGATACTCTTAGTTTAAGATAGTAACAAACTTTCTGCTTTGGTTATTCCTAACAAAATAAGTAAAAACAAAAGCATACATATTTGAGGTTCTGTATTAGGGTTTCCCTGGTGGCTCAAATGTTAAGAATCTGCTTGGAATGTGGGAGCCCCAGGTTTGATCCCTGCGTTGGGAAGATCTACTGGAGAAGGAAATGGCAACCCACTCCAGTATTCTTGCCTGGTGAATTCCATGGACAAAGGAGCCTGGCAGGCTACAGTCCTTGGGGTCCCAAAGAGTTGGACATGACTAAGCATGACTAACACACACACATATTAGTGGCTCAGAGGTGAAGAATTTGCCTGCCAGTACAGGAGACACAGGAGGTGCGGGTTCAGTCCCTGGGTGGGGAAGATCCCCTGGAGGAGGATATGGCAACCCATCCAGTATTCTTGGGTGGAAAGTCCCACAGACAGAAGAGCCTGGTGGACAGCACCCGCATGCTTCTCAGGATTTCTGTTTCAGAGCATTTTACCTGTTTTAGTCTATATTAATTTTAAATAATAGATCCAGTGCTATATTTGCTTTAAAATGAGTTTAGAAAGCTAATGGACTCTCCACAGTATTTCTATTACTGTGGAATGACTAAATAGGAAATATATGTAATAGTGATTGATTTAACCAAAACTACACTGGTAGAGTTGATTTGATCTCACGGAAACTCTTGTTTAGGAAAAGTATTTAGAGTATATAAAAATATAAAAGCCATTGAATGAAAGATTGTTGTGGAAGAGAATATTCTTGGGGTTACAAAATGTTCATTATACAGTACTGTACTTTTAAAATGAAGAAAACTAGCCATCACAGTCTTTAACAGAGTGATTGAATACCTAGTAGGAGTCAATAATCTCACATTTGTAAATTTCTTGATGTGATGTAGTAAGAAATACACATCGCCTATGTGTTATTTTTGCCAAAAGTATTTAATATCTGGGAAGTGTTACAGATCTGTATTCGATTTAAGTCTAGTTAGGAAACAGACAAATCCAGAGTGTAGGACTTAAGATAAAACAGCTGCCTAAACTTTTTTCAACATCATGAAAAACAAACAAGGAATGAGACAGAGTGATTGGTTTAGCATATGTTAAAGAGACAGAAAAGGTATAGAAACGAAATGCAATGCCTAAATCTTGACTGGACCCTGGAGAGAAGAAGAAAACTGAAAGATACTTTTCAGGCAAATGAGAAATTTGCATATGAACTATATATTAGATGTTATTGAATTAATGTTAACTTTCTAAGACACCATATTGTGGTCAAATAGAATTAGGGGGAGTGTCTTTAATCTCAGGCAATGGATACTTGGATATTTAAAGGTGAACAGTTTCGATGTCTGCAATTTATTTTTAAATGATTCAGAAAAAAAGTGTAGGTGTAAATAGAGAAGAAAGCAAATGTGGCAAAGTGATTGTAACTGATAAATGTAGTTGAAAGATGCAGGCATTTATTGTTCTATTCTTTCAACTTCTCTGTGGGCTTACAATTTTTTCAAAATTAAAAGGGAAAAAATAACAAAAAAGCAGTTATAGTTTTTCAAATATTTATACTCCATGGGCTTTATTTTCATCTGATCTCTTGATGAATCTATTTTATTTTTTCACTTCCAGGTTTTTAATCAATATATTTTTTTGTAGTGAACATCATAAAAAAATCATAGACTTTATTATAAAATGACTTATAATCACACTTGCTCTTTTTAAAAAACTTTTAATCTCTGTTTAGAATCCATTTACCGACGAGGTGCACGCCGCTGGAGAAAGCTTTATTGTGCAAATGGACACACTTTTCAAGCCAAGCGTTTCAACAGGGTAAACTTTAGTTTGCTGAATGTTGATCATTTGAGAAATCTGTTTTTTTCCTCTCTACTGTTACTCCCTTCTAAAGGAGTAAGTAAAGAGTTAGTTGCTCAGTCACGTCCGATTCTTTGCAACTCCATGGACTGTAGCCCACCAGGCTCCTCTGTCCATGGAATTCTCCAGGCAAGAATACTGGAGTGGGTTGCCATTCCCTTCTCCAGGGGATCTTCCCACCCCAGGAATCGAACCTGAGTCTCCTGCACTGCAGGCAGATTCTTTACTGTCTGAGTCACCAGTAGGGTGACCTGTAATTCCCAGTTTGCCCGGTGTAGTACATTTGCTATCTTGAAGTAGTTTTTAATAGTATCTCTTGACTCTTAAAAATGTTCCAGACTGAATGATTAGTTATATGATTACCATAGCTGTAAGAAAACTGGATATTTTGAATATAACTCAAGACAGCTAAAAAATAAGCAAGGTTTAGTTTGCAAACCGTTTACTATTGTTTTTTTTTCTTTAGTTTTCTCTGTTTTATAAAATGATCGTCGCAGACACTTACCTAGTTTTTCCTGTGTACCAGGTATTCTTCCGAATGCTTGACATGTACTGCTCCACTCAGCTTAAGGGATCTTAAGTTCTGCAACCAGGGAGCAAACCCATGTCCCCTGCAGTGGAAGCACAGAGTCTTAACCACTGGACCCCCAGGGGAGTCCCTGTTTTCCATTTTAGAGATGAAGAAACCGAGGTGCAAAATAGTCAAATAACTTGCCCAAGATAACCCAGCTAGTAAGTGACAGAGCCAAGGTTTAAAAGCAGCCTCTCTCCAGAAGTGCATGTTTTTACCTACTCTTGACAACTACAAATATATGGATTCCATTTCCATTCTAACTGTGCCGAGTTCTCAGTTCATTAATGTAGTAGAAGCCACCACCTGAGGTTCCCAAATTCCAATTGCTGGTCGCAGAGGTATTTAAAAAGTTTTCAAGTAAAAAATCACTTTAGGTGTTGCTGCATAAGACATGTTTGACCTCTGAACAGTCTGGAAGGTTTGTTTTGCTTGAGAGTCCTTGCACAGGTTTTCTGCCTTGTTTTTCAAGTTTAATTCACTTTTCCTATTTTCATTACTCTGAACTTAATTATACGAAGACTGAAAATCCATGGACTTAGGAAACGTCATGGTTACAAATTTCACTGTCTCTTTAAAGCAAGCTCTGTTTTCTGTTTATTTCCCGTGACCATCATGGCTTTAAGTTGTATATGATGAAGGAATTTGAGTTAGGGAAGAAAACTACTTATTTCACTGTTCTATGAGCAAACCCTTGGGAAAGTTTATGATGTGCTTTTTGTTAATTAAAAAAATATATTGTTGAATTAATCTCTCCAGCGTGCGCACTGTGCCATCTGCACTGACCGAATTTGGGGACTTGGACGTCAAGGATATAAGTGTATCAACTGCAAGCTCCTGGTTCATAAGAAGTGCCACAAACTTGTCACAATTGAATGTGGGCGGCATTCTTTGCCACCGGTAAGACACCATTGTCTGATTTTTCTTTAATAGAGCATTTTTTATAACTCTGCTAGAACCGAAGACTAAAACGGAAATGTTAAGGAATCAAAGCTCAACAGTGTTGTTACAGAATGTGACTAGGAACACTTTAGGAGTCCAGTTAACATATTGTGAATTTGGAATTAGATTACTACAAATTTGTTTGTAGGATATGGTTAACTTCTTTGTTTGACCTGCTGTAAAATCCTTTGGTCTAAATTAGAAAAATGTAAGGAGAATCATTTAAAAGCTAGACTTTTCTTCTTTTAGCTACTCTTCAGTCTAAGCTCCAATTATTGTAGCATCTGTACTAAGCAGAAATCAGGTGAGAAGAGTCAGAGGCTTCCTGTTTGCTATGTGAAGTGTGAGATAATGGGGAAGCTTTTGCACTTAAAATTTTTATTTTTCACTTTCTATTTTAAATATGAAATTAAAACGTGTTCATCATAGAAAAAAAGAGAATGAGGATGAATAAAAAAATTAAATAAATATCCTCCATTAAATCTACTATGTAAAGATAATGGTCATTTGGTGCATATTCTTCCAGAGCTATGCAAATTTATATGCATAAAGATTTAAAATCCTTCTATATGAAAAAATTTGTAAACATATATAAGACCTGATGGAGCAGTATAATGAACTTTCATATACCAGTTATCTAGCTCCAACAGGTACCACCTGACGACCAATCTCTGCCCCTACCCATTTAGCCTGCCCTCATCCTGTAGTATTTTGAAACAGATTCCTCTTTTTGCTCTGCGTGTGCACTCACTGGACTACTGGATTCTTCAGCCTGGATCCACCAGGGGGTTGTGAGGGGGCAGTGAAGTTGTCAAATATCCATCCAGCCGATGTTCAAAATTTTGGTTGTCACATAAATGTTGTAATTTTGTTTTCATAATTTTCATTATGAATCAGGATCTAAATTAAATTCATATTTACAATTAACTGATACATCTAAGATATTTTTAAATTTACTGATTCTTCCTTCTCTGTCTCTTTCCCTTACAATTTAATTGTAGAAGAAATTGTGTTATCATTTAAAGTGTTTCAGAATCTTCCTCTTGCTTCTTCATGGTTATGTTTAAAATGTTCTCCTGTCCTCTTTGTTTTCTGTGTGTTACAGTTGAATGTAAGAGGTTTGATTACATTCTGATTTTGGGGTTTTTTGTGAGTTGTTTTGAGATTACTTCATAGAAGGTGGTGTGTTTATCCATCAAAAAGCATATAATGTTTTTATGTCTTGTTCTTTTACATACTTTTTAACAAAAATAAGACTTTGTGTTTACTGTTTTCTAACCCATTTTTCTTGCTGAACAATATATTTTGTTCATCTTTCTATACCTATATATTTATCATTTTTTAAGCACTTTTTTTTGCGTCTTTACCATAATTTATTTAACCAGTTCCCCATGATTGAACATTTGAGTTGTTTTCCAAATTTTCCTATAAGGAAAATCATAGTGAACTTCCTGGTAGATAAATCTTATTATTTCCTTAAGGCTGCAGAAGTAGAATTACTGGATTAAAAGATGAGCATTTTAAAAAAGATCTGCATTTGTCTTTCTGAGTTATCTTTTAAACAGGGGTCCCCAGGCTCCTAATGCCTGATCTAATGCCTGATGATCTGAGGTGGAGCTGATGTAATATTAATAGAAATAAAGTGCACAATAAATGTGATGAGCTTGAATCATCCCAAAACCCTCACACACTGGGTCTGTGAAAAAATTGTATTCCACAAAATCAGTCCCTGGTGCCAAAAAGGTTGGGGACCACTGTTTTAGAATGATTATAACATATTTATTCTTAGTACCTACTCTGGACGTTGTGAAAGTAGGTTTTCACTGGTAGCTCATTGGTAGTAGCATTTTTTAGCTAGTTCATATAAGTTTACAAATGGCTTTATGGTTAGAGAGGTTGAAAGCCAATCTTAACAAGCAGCAGAAAGCCAGAAATTGTGAAAAAAATTTATCCAGATTACTGATATATTCTTGAGTATTCTTAGTCAATGGAATGACTTGTGTGAGTTCATAAATGCAGAAGGATTTAAAAGGGACTGAAATTAATTTTGTTTTTTTTCTGCAATCTGTAAAATGTGGCATCACCTCATTCACAGGAATGTTGTATTGTTTCATGTAATACAATGAAAAATAAATTGTATATAGTAATATAATCCTTACTAAGTTACATTTCAAATTTAAATTTTAATATGCTATGTCTCATCAAAATGATATTGTTCCTGGATTTATGGAAGTATTGCTATTTAAAAAGAGTCCACTAAGTTACTGTGTCTTTGGAAATGATTGTAGGAACCACTGATGCCCATGGACCAGTCATCCATGCACTCAGACCATGCACAGACAGGTAAGGATGACAGTGGCGCAAACCGTTGCTCATTAGCAAAGTGTCACCTAAAGACTTCTTTATGTGACTCTTTCCCCTAAATGTAAAGGCATTTAGATTCTTCCCAAATAAAAGCTAAGTAACCATAGTTTGGGGATTTAACATCAATCACAGTATTTAACATATATGTTTGGCATTTTAAAAAGACAGCTATGTAAACTATAACAAATGACTGTTTTCTTTAATTCCGATAAAATTCTTTGAGACCTCTTCATATACCAAATCTATTTTTTTTCAATAATGAAGACATATTGATTTTGTGGACTGTTGACTCTATTCAAGTGACATTTTAAAATAAAACTCTATTATGAGATGAAGAAATGATGTAAAAGATACAGAGATGCTGTATAGAAAATTCAAAAAAGATCGTTTGAGTTCAAATGTCTAGTAGATACAAAACCTTTAGTATGTCTCTGAGAAATTTGGAGAGCAATTACATGGGACATAGCAGCCTGATGTGGGGTGAATCAAGAAAAAGGGACTTTTTCTAGAAGGACAGAATGTGGCATCTTCTTCATGGAAGAAGCTAGTTATATGAAATGTAGGCTTTTTGGCCCCAGCTGCTTTAAGGAATAGAAGCCTAGAGTCCAATCTAGTCTAAACTGGAGACCCTCCGTCTCTTATGTCTCAGTCATACTAATATAATTAAATAGGGTTTAGAGGGTTACCTTTTTAAAAGGAATTTGTAAAGAAGAAAAATATATTTTAAAATAGCAAAAGTGTTTGTTAAAATCAGTAGTGGCTATTGATTGGTTCATTCTCTTTACCCTCATTAGAGATTAGAAGTTAACTGATATTTATGTATAATCTGTTATTAATAGGACAGATATTCAGTTTTAAATGATGAACAATTATTGAAAATTAAAAAGTAAGAAAAATTAAATGAAAAAATTTTGATTAACTTAGTTAATGTGTACTGTGTTTTTCTTTTTTTTTTTTTTTTTAATGTTTGGGATTGGGTTTTTAGTAATTCCGTATAATCCTTCAAGTCATGAGAGTTTGGACCAAGTTGGTGAAGAAAAGGAGGTAAGATAATTAGTCTTATGGTATATTATGTCATCAGCTTTTTAATAACATGTGACACTTTAAAAACGTGACAGATTGACTTGCTTAAATTTTAGGTCATACTAGAAAAATACAGGGATGATTTTTAATGATTCTAGAGTTTTATTCTGATTTACTTTGTTAATTAAATTACTAAAATCATTTAAATTAAATAGTCTGGTGTGGTGGGATAACTTATTTTCATTTTAAGGTAGCGTAATCTAAAAATTATAATATACTTAAGAATGGTGTTTCAAAATACTTGGTAGTATTGTTTAAAATCTCGATCCTTCCATTTTATGGACTAATGGTTTATTTGAAGTATAAATAATTAAACATCTTAACTGCCCATCTTTTTTCTGACAGTTAAACAGTTTATCAGTTTTTTAAACAGTTTAATTTAAAATTTTGAATTAAAGTGATTAATAACCAATTTTTTTTAAAAAGCTTATGGTAAGATTTAGCATGCCTCACACGTTTCACTCCCACTTTGACTTCTGAGAAACAACCTTTTTTAATCTTTTCTAGTTGTGTCCACATGTGTTTATCCCTTTCTTTTTCAGGTTTTTCAACTTTATATACTTCTGGCCACAAAAGGTTTAAACTAGTATACTGGGTTGTGCTGTGCTAAGTCGCATCAGTTGTGTCCGACTCTTTGCGACCCTACGAACTGTAGCCCACCTGGCTCCTCTGTCCCTGAGAGTCTCCAGGCAAGAATACTGGGTGCCATGCCCTCCAGGGGATCTTCCCCACCTAGGGATCAAACCCATGTCTTATATCTCCTGCACTGGCAGGCGGGTTCCTTCTCTTTCCATTGTTTGATAAGTGTATTATGTTTTACTCTGGGTTACCTTTTTATTACGGAAAATGTCAAGTATCAGTAAAAGTAAACAGAATACTATAACAACCCCCTGTGTCCATTACCCAGTTAAAACAATTGTCTGTACATGTTTTGTCTACCAGCTACTCTCACTCCCTGTGGCTTAGATGGTAAAGAATCTGCCTGAAAGGCAGGAGACCCATGTTCAATCCTGGGTCAGGAAGATCCCCTGAAGAAGGGAATGGCAACCCACTCCAGTATTCTTGGGCTTCTCTGGTGGCTCAGATAGTAAAGAATCTGCCTGCAACGTGGGAAACCTGGGTTTGATCCCTGGGTTGGAAAGATCCCCTGGAGAAGGAAACGGCTACCCACTCCAGTATTCTGGCCTGGAGAATTTCATGGACAGAGGCGTTTGGCAGGCTGTAGTCCATGGGGTCAAAAAGAGTCGGACATACTAAGCGACTTTGACTTCCCTCACTCCTGCACTGTTTTGAAGCACATCTGTTGGTTACCTATTTAGTCTCCTATCTCAGTTTCTTGTATCTCTTTTAGTTTGTTTGACATTCTTTTGCTGTTTTATTACTGGTTGTTCTAGGGATTGCATCTTACACCCTTAACTTACTTAAATTCAATACAGATTATTAATAATATGTTTACCATTTTCCAGAATATGCAAGGACCTTAGGGCACTTTAAATTCACTCATGCTCACTTCTTGCCTTTAGTGCCTTTTCTGTCCTATTTTAAAATTCTGCATGTGTGTGTTAGTGTTTTTGAACAGTCAGTCCTTGCTTTAGTTTATCCACATCTTATTCTTTTTGTTCTGTGTCCTTCCTGTGTGTCTGCTTCCGTATGAGATCATCTTCCTGAAAAACTCAGTGTTTCCTTTAGTGAGAACAACTAGTGATGGATTTCTTTATTTTTTGTTTTTTTGAAAATGTGTTTATTTCACTTTCATTTTGAAGGGTATTTTTACAGGCTTTAGGATTATAGAACATCGGGAGTGAGAGGGGTTTAGGCCCTTTAAAAGGTGACATTCCACTGTTTTCTGGCTTCTGTCATTTCATTCAGACTTAGTATTGTTTATGTGAAGAAACTGTTACCTTCACTCCATTTGATTCTTTTATGGTTTCCTATTAACCATACTTAGTCTATACATTGTTTTATCTTTTTTTACCATTTTCTGCATTCTTAATCTGCCCTAATCTGGTTTTTTTCACTCCTTTTTATTTATCCTTGTTTCCCAAGTCAGATTATTATTTCTACATTTTCTTTTGAATCATCATTCTCCTTCAGTTTTCATAATCCGCCCCCCCCCCCCCCCCGCCCGCATTGGTGCTTACTAGTTTCTTTCTGAAAGTTGCTCCTTGCTTTTGTTTATATACTTTACTTCAGAGAATTCACACTTAATTCTCATGCGTACATCTGTTGGTTGTATGCTGACAATTTTGCAGGCATCTAATAAAAGATTATCTTTCGTCTTCTTTGTGAAGAATCAGAAGCCTAAGTTTCTGGTTCTGAATGAATTACAGGGCTGTCATTCCAAAGGAGCCTTGATATTGTGTAAATAAGAATGTTTTACATTAGCTGAGCTGCCTCATGCTTGCTTTCTGCGTATAGTTTTAACTCAGCTTTCATACATTAAGCTCCTAGCTGACTCATCTTGATGTCTCACTTGTAACTTCTAACTTCAGTGTGAAAAACTGAGCTCATTATCTCATCAACTCTGCCAATCTTATCCTGTGTGCACACTTTCTTTTTCTATCAGTGATGTCTCCAATCTCCTGGTCACCAAAGTTAGTGTCTTTTTTTTTATGCTTCTATCTTCATTGCCTCCATACCCCAAAGTTATCAGATTCTTTTAAAGACATCTTTTAAAGTTTCTCAGGTTTCAGCTTCTTCTCCATTCCAAACACCACCCCTCTGATCTCAACTCATGAATTTATCCTATCTCTTAAGTAGTGCGATTGTATCATTTGGGTTGATATAAGAAAATAATTAAGAATTTAAATCAGAAAATATTTACAAATCTTACAGGTGTATCTGGGTGCTAGAAGTATATTGTGTTATGCAAAATACTTCAGGTATAGCTCTTTGATATAAATGTTCTCAACAGGCAATGAACACCAGGGAAAGCGGCAAAGCTTCTTCCAGTTTAGGTCTTCAGGATTTTGATTTGCTCCGAGTAATAGGAAGAGGAAGTTATGCTAAAGTACTGTTGGTGCGATTAAAAAAAACAGATCGTATTTATGCAATGAAAGTTGTGAAAAAAGAGCTTGTCAATGATGATGAGGTGAGCACAACGATGTTTTATTGCCTCTAAACTATTACATTGGCTTAAGTGTATGATATCAGAAAAAATGTCAGTGTTTGTGCCTTACTGTTTTAGTGTGCTTTTCTAAATACATGCTTCAGACTGCTTAATATATGATATATTTAAAGTTGTCTGATGATTATTAGATTTAAAAAAATAAACATCAAACCATATTATTATCAAGGGAGAGTACTTGAGCTTTGTAAAAGTTTGCTAGACTCTTTAATAATATCGAAAGATTTGCTGGGTAGTAGTTTCTCTTTGTATATAAATTATTATTTCATGATTATCGATGTTTCTGATGTTTAGCCCAGTTAGTCAATAGTTGCATTTATGGTAATAGAATTACTAAGAACAAATTTGCCATAGTTTTGATACTGTCATTCTAGTTTGACATAAATTTCCTTCATATTTTAAAATAGGATATTGACTGGGTACAGACAGAGAAACATGTTTTTGAACAGGCGTCCAATCATCCTTTTCTTGTTGGGCTGCATTCTTGCTTTCAGACAGAAAGCAGGTAAGATTGAAAGATAATGGAATGATTCCTGGGTTTGACACAATAAGAACATTTTGGTCTATTATACAGTAAGAACCTATTTTACAGTAATTCCTGAAGTGGAAATCACATGGAGACACAACAGTACTGTGTTTATAATTGCTGGCAACTCCTGTTGGATCAGCATTAGGAAATTACCTGCTTTACACCAAAAAAAAGTCAGAATTATGACAGGAGAAAGTAGATATCCAACCTTTTAAATATCACCAAAATTCTAGTTTTAGGGCTTAAAATTTCCTAGAGTTTAATTAGGTGGTAAATCCTAACTTCTTTCACTTTAAATGACGATTGGAAATGACTTATACTGCACATTCTAAAATTGGATTGGGGTGGGAGTTCTGGATTGTAAGTGGCACTACTCCAGAATGAAAGTAGCAAGTTACAAAATTACTATCTTTCTGGTTTACTTTCTTGTATCCTCTGTGGTTAAACAGCTTTCTCCTCCAGTCACCCTTTGTTTCCACCAAATTCCTGGAATATTTGTTAAGGGTTTATCTTGTAGAGCTCTCTGTACTGTGACTGGTCTCTGTAGTGTTTAAACTGCAGACGTGAACACAGCCTTATTTTGGATCTTGGTTTCACGTGTTCTCTCCTGTGTTTTAGATTGTTCTTTGTTATAGAGTATGTTAATGGAGGAGATTTAATGTTTCATATGCAACGACAAAGAAAACTTCCTGAAGAGCATGCCAGGTAAGTTTTGTGTTTATTGTTTCTTTGTGTTGGATTTTGGTAGGAGTAGTTCTGGGACTTTTTGCATGTCGGTGGTTGAAAACAGTAGATAAATCATTTATTTTGATTCCAACTAATTCTCTGTAAGTTATGTAGAGGCTGAGCTGAAAATTAATTTACATTTTAATATTATATATATAGCATTATATATTACATATAGAATAATCTAATTATAAGCAGTTGAGAGGTATAAACAGTATTCAAGGGGAAGCCTTCAGTCGACTAAGCTCAATTATTTTCAAATATTTTGCCTATTCAGTATCAGCCACTGAAATAATGAATGAATATATAAACATATTAATCTTATTATGCAATGATCTCTGACAGTTTTTCGTTAGAAGATGATTGTTGGGACTTCCCTGGCGGTCCAGTGGTTAAGACTCTGCGCCCTTAATGCCGGGGGCATGGGTTCAATCCCAGGGAACTAAGATCCCTCTGGCATGCCTCACAGCACAGCCAATAAAATGAAATAAAATAGAATAAAGGTTATTGTTCATATATACTTGAGTGTAATGAAACAATTCCTCTTAACCTATGATGTAATTCGGACTGTTCTTCCATAGTTATAGTTTCTGAATTATTCTGCCTTTGGCATTCCCCTCTCTTACTCCATATATGTTGATTAATAAGAGAAAGAGTATTAAATATCATTTGTTTAGTGCCCTTAATTTGATATTATTATACAAGATAGTAAATAGTTTTTCGAGGACTTTGGTGGGGAAGGATCATGGCCTTGGATAAGAAGTTTAATCCGTCAGTGCCATATTTTGTTTTGTTTTTTACTCATAATTAGAAATAATTCTACCCTTCTGCACTTCACGAGAGTAATGCCAAAAGGAAGCAAGTGAGTTTGTATGTGTATTTAACAAAGGTTGGAGACTCATTTTAAAAAAATAACTTATTTAGTGGAAATCTTGCTGTTCATTGATATTTCTTATCAAAAAGAGTTAATAGCCTTCAGTTTTATAGGAAGATGTAAAGTATATTAATCTATCTTGTTGTTTAATTTACTGTATGTTCATTATTTATTTCAGCTTTACCAAATGGTCACCCTTCATAGCAAAGCCACAGATGATATTTTGAATTGTGGATATAGCCAGTATTTGTTCCCTGTTTGTTCAGCTGGACTGAGGGAAAGTAGCCTAGTTTTTATTTTATTAAAGTACCCATTCTGGTTTTATACCATCTTTGCTTTTGTAGGAACCAGATACAGGATAAGGGCTCAAATTCCTTGTTTTTAGAATTAAGTAGCTAGAAGGTGTGTATCACACATTTCCAAACATGATCATGATAATACTCACCAAAGCAGCTTTATTCAGGTCAAAAATTTTCCTATCACCAATGAGTTGGTGGCAGTTCTGAAAATGTCTTCCTGTTGTAGAATAATTTAACTCAGTTTTTAGAATTTTGGTGTGGGTTTTATTATTTGAGTAGCCAGCTTTCAGTATTCTTTTCATTTTTGACCAATCAATGGTTCTTAGCCTTTTGGAAGGTCATTTGTCCCTTAGAGAAGTGATGAAAACTATGGAAACTATAGAAGATGTCCATACAACTTTGTATCCAGTTGTAGGAGTGTGGACATTCTGAAGTCCATCCAAGGACCCAGATTAGGAATCCTGCTTGAGACGTTCAAATTAAACTTTATGAAAAGTATGGGTTTAATTTAGACTGGAACTTTTATAATTGTGTTTGGGGCTCAGCTATTTTAAAGTGGCGCCTCACTTTGTGTTTTGGTATTATTTCTGAAAACATTGGGAGGGAAAAAATCTTTTGACGTGATTTTGATGTTCTGATTTGCAGATGGAAGTAGGATTTAAATACCTTCCTCTAGAAACTTACCACAGTTTAAAAACTTGAATCAAATGAGTTAATTTTCCATTTTATTTTAGATTTTACTCTGCAGAAATCAGTCTAGCATTAAATTATCTTCATGAACGAGGGATAATTTATAGAGATTTGAAATTGGACAATGTGTTGCTGGACTCTGAAGGACACATTAAACTCACTGACTACGGCATGTGTAAGGTGAGGGACGTTTCTAGTTATTGAGAAGATCTCAGCAGCTCAGGAAATTGTTTTGGTCGAATAACTTTACATTCAAAACTGGGGAAATTGTTGCTACTTTGTGCTAAAATGGCAAAAAATATCCTAAACAGAGATGGCTGTACTGATCTCCTATCCGTTTATGAAATTCCACATTTTCTATGAAGTTACATGTGCTGTAAAAGTTCACTTCTTTTTATTGTCTATATTTTTTTATCTTGAAAGTCGTGCTACTATTATATAAAATCTGTAGGTAAATACTATCTACAATCCCAGACTTTAGCACAACACCTTGCATATCATCTTCCAAGCTTTTGCCTTTTGATTGTGACTCTTTATAATGCACTCAAGATTTTCCCAGGGAATCTAACATTCTTTCATATTTAAATATCTGACATAAATATCTGACGATAGAGCGAACTTAAGAATTTTAGATATTCTCAGGACATGTCCTTTATTTCTGAGTGTTTTATTTATTTTGTAACAGTGTTTCATTTAAAGTTCCAGTCTTTTTTCAGAAAATGTTCAGGGGACTACTCTCCTTGTCAAAATAACCAAGACAGAACTTTCTTCGCACGGTAAATGTGGTAGCAAGCCTGTGGATGTGGATGTGTGAACTGCTTTTCCCCATTCACCTAAGGGAAGTGCCTCTAGGGCCTGCCTCTTTTTTTTTTTAATAAATTTTTTGAAATTTATGTTTGGCCGCACTGGGTCTTTGTTGCTGCACACAGGCTTTCTCTAGTTGCAGTGCACGGGCTTCTCATTGTGGTGGCTTCTCTTCTGGAGCACAGGCTCTAGGCGCCTGGGCTCAGTAATTGTGTTGCAGGGGCTCAGTTGCCCAGTGGCATGTAGAATCCTCCCGGACCAGGGCTCGAACCTGTGTGCCCTACATTGGCAGGTGGACTACCAGGGAAATCCCAGCCTGACTCTTTTATTCAAAGAACTTTGAGCATCCTGTTTTGCCTAGAAGATGTTAAAGAAAACTTATTACTTGATCTTTTGGTACTCTTAATGAAAAATAATACTGGTTTGTTACATACTCTCATTCTTTCCAGAGAGCCTCAATCAATTTAATCAAGATCTTTGATAAATCTTCTAGAGGTTTTTTTTTTTCAGTAGTTCTTTAAATTGGTTGTTCCACTTACCTCCTTTTCTGCCTCCTTCTCCAGGAATTGTTTAATATTATTAGCAGGGAATGATCCCAGAATTTGAACTTGTGTTCAGAGACCTTACCAACAGTACTTTGTCTCTTTTCCAACCTAACACATTTACACTCAGTGTTAAAGCTTGTGGGAAATAAGTCCCCTGGAAATTGGAATGTTCCTATCTTATGACTTAAGAGTCAGTATTTAAACTTGCCTAAAGTCTGACCTTAGGCAAATATTGGATGAATTTTTCTTCCTTATAATTATTCTTTGGGAAATCTAAAACACTAAGATTTTTTCCATAGTTTTTCCAGAAATGGTTTCTTTAGGTTTATTTAATTTCTTCAGTTTCTCACTAGATGGTTTTATATAAGGAATGCAGAGAATAGTGATGACTGGAAGCATATGAAAACTGCAGTTAACATCTTCAGAGTTATGTTTGAAATATTTTATGAATATTGATTTTTTAATTGACTGAAAACTTTAGCTATTTTATAAATTGATGTGCCTCCAATTATTTTTTATCAGCACGGGGATTTCATAATAATATCTATTTTATGCTATAATTTGGCTGATAGACCTACATTCAGATATCCAGTCCAAAGCTGAATGATTTAGTACAGCTCTTTTACAGGTTAACAGACTGCCTCTGACTCTAACCTTGCAAGTGCATGTCATAAACCATCACTGTATGTCAAGCCATTGCCATTAATATAAAACAACTTAAATCCCATTCATACTGTGCTGCACTGATACTGCGTTTTTTACAAATTGAAGATTGTGGCAACCCTGTGTTGTTAGATGATGGTTAACATTTTTTAGCAATAAAAATTTTTTAAAAATTTTATTGAAATATATTTGATTTACAATATTATGTTTAAAGTATCTTTTAGTTAAGGTATACATTTTGTTTTTAGACATGATGCTGTTGCACATTTAATGGATTACAGTGTAGTGTACACATAATTTTTACGTGTACTGGAAAATCAAAAATATTCATGTGACTTCACTTATTGTGATATCTACTTTATTGTTGGGATCTGAAACCAAACTGCAGTATCTCCATGGTATGCCTATATATAAAAATAACATATGTACCCTTGTTGCTGCTGCTAAGTCACTTCAGTCGTGTCCGACTCTGTGCAATCCCATAGACGGAAGCCCACCAGGCTCCCCCATCCCTGGGATTCTCCAGGCAAGAACATTGGAGTGGGTTGCCTTTCCTTCTCCAATACCCCTGTTAGGGATCTTAAAAAACCCTTGAAGTCACTATATATTACTAAGTATTTCTTCTAAATATTTATATTCATATTATATGTGATAGTATAAAATCTGAAGAAAAATACATACCCCATACCAGGAATATCTCTGCAGGAATTCCTAATAACCTCATATAACAGTGGTTGTCTCTAAGAAGCTGAAGCTGGATATGTCAGACAAGAATGGGAAGACAACTTGATATCTAGTCTGTATTTTCTCCCTCTTTTTGTTTGCAATTTTGTACCATGTAATTTAACAATAGGGAAATGGTTAAATTCTAGGTACATATGTTGAGTTGAATTTTGTTGTCATTAATAATAGGAAATCTGCAATTACATGGGAAATTACATACTTACAAAGTAAAAAAAAGCAGATGTTTAATTGTGTATTTAGTATTATTCAGTTTTTATTTAGACTTTTATTGTTTTTCATTTTAATTGAGATGTGGTTGATTTATAGTATTATATATTTCAACTGTACATCATGATTCACAGTTTTTAAAGATTGTACTCCATTTATAGTTATAAAATGTGGACTATAATCCCTGTGCTGTATAATATATCCTTGTAGTTTATTTATTTTATACTTGGTAGATTGTACCCCTTAATCCCCTGCCTCTACTTTGCCACTTCACTCACACCACTGATAGCCACTCGCTTATTCTCTGTATCTGTGAGTCCGATTTGTTGTTTTATTATATTCATTAGTTTTATTTTTAAAATTCCACATATAAGTGATAGCATGCAGTATTTGTTTCTCTGTGTGACTTATTTCACTAAACATAGAACCTTCCAAGTCCATACATGTTGTTGTTTATGGCAAAATCTCATTCCTTTTTGTGGCTGAGTAGTATTCTAGTAGTATTTTATAAATGGTTTCCTTTGCTATGCAGAAACTTTAAGTTTGATTAGGTCCCATTTGTTTAGTTTTGCTTTTGTTTTCTTTGGCTTAGGAGACAGATAAAAAAATAGACATATTGGTACAGTATATAGCAAAGCAGGTCCTGCCTGTGTTTTCTTTTAGGAGTTTTGTGGTTTCCAGTCATAACATTTAGGTCTTTAATCTGTTTTTATTTTATTTTTGTGTATGGTAGGAGAAAATGTTCTAGTTTTATTCTTTTACATCCAGCTGTCCAGTTTTCCCAAAACCACTCATTGAAGAAACTATCTTTTTTCCATTGCATATTCTTGCCTCCTTTGTCATAGAATAATTAACCATAAATGCTTGGTTTATTTCTGGACTTTCTATTTCTGTCCCATTGATTTTTTTTGTGCCAGTACCACACTGTTCATTACTTTAGCTTTGTAGTATAATCTGAAGTTAGGTAACATGATTCCCCTAGCTTTGTTCTTCTTTCTCAAAGTTGTTTTGGCTATTTGGGTAGACTGTCTTCCTATTGTTGATTTCTTATTTAATTTCCTTTTGATCAGAGAATAGTCTGAATGATAATAGTGCTTTGAAATATGTTGAAATTTCCTTTATGCTTTGTATTTGTTCACTATCCCAAATGTACTTTAGAAAGGATATTTAATCTCTGTTTTGCATGTAAGAAGTCTCTGTCTCCCTCCTTTTCCCTTTTCCCACACATACACACACATATATGTATTCTGTATGTGTATATACTATACATATTTTAAACTTTAGCTTTTGTTCAACTCTCCCTCTGCTTACTAATTTTTTGTTTGTATGATCTTTCTTTTTTTTTTTTTAAGTATATATAGATGTTTTAAAAATCACCTTCATGATTGGGGATTGTACTATCAGTCTGGGCTGCTGTTACAGGGTACCATAGGTTAGGTGGCTTAAACAACAAACATTTATTTCTTATGGTTCTGGAGATTGAGAAGTCCACGATCAAGGTTCTGGAAGATTTGGGGTCTGAAGGTACCCTTCCTGCTTTGCAGATGACTATCTCCCATTGTATCCTCACATGGTGAGGAGACAGACAGAGAGCTAGCTCTTTCTCTTATAAGAACATGAATCTCATCAGGGGCTCCAACCTCAGGACCTGATCACCTCCCCAGAGGCCCCACCTCCCAGAGCTGTCACATTAGGTTACCACCATGTGTCAGGGGCACATAAACATTCAGACAATAGCAGAGATTCTGAAATCCTCTGAATTATTTTGTTCTTTTTTACTAGTTGTATTCTGAGGCTGTGTTGTTAGCTATATTCTAGTTTGTTTTAGCTTCTTGGTGATTGTTCATTTGTTGTTGTGTAGTTTCTCTATTTGTTCATGTTAGTGTGTTCTACCTTAATTTCCTCTACCCTGTAGCTATTAGAATACAAAACCAATAAATGTGTGACTTAGGAGAAACGACCAGAAGGGAAACAACATAATGCCAGTCGTGGTTGTACTAGGAAGTGGGATTTAAAAGCTTTTCTGCATAAAATATGCTTCCTTTGATTCATGCAATTTACATTTTTATATTATAATTTTACTTGAATATAAATTATTTTGAATGCAGTTTTTATCTTAATTGAATTCTACTATATCTAATGAGGTCAAGTTTTCTTTAAGGTATTTAGTAGCAACCTGTGGTTTTAATAATAAAAGCAGCTGTGCTAGTGATATTTTATTTAAGCTCAATATACTACCTATGGATGCTAATCTTATATGAAAATGAAATAAAAGAGGTTAATTTAAAACAAATTTTGCATCTTATTATTTTCTTTCTTTCTTTCTTTCTTTTTTTAAATAAAAGGAAGGATTACGGCCAGGAGATACAACTAGCACTTTCTGTGGTACTCCTAATTACATCGCTCCTGAAATCTTAAGAGGAGAAGATTATGGTAATAATTTGGTGGTATTTTGGCGATGTGATGGAAGAGTGGTTAGATGTGATACCAACTGCATTACAGTATACTGTAGTATTTCAGTACTGCACTTATTAACATAAACTTTCTTGATCATCTTAAAACCTAGTAAAAACTCCAAATTCTGAAATCAGAAACAGTGGGACTTTGATAGTATTTGAATAGTATTTGCCAATAGTATTTGATAGTATTTGCCAATTTGAATATGGCAAGCACTTAAGAGTACTGGCACTATGCCAAGCAGGTTGCATATATTAACTAAGTTAATCTAATTCTCTTAATAATCCTATGAGATAAGCACAATTAATTGACATTTTACAAACGAGGAAACTGGTAGACAAAAACATTAAATAACTTGCCCAAGGTCATGTAGCAGGAAAGTGGCAGAGTTGGGATTTAATCAACCAGGTAATTTCAGAATCATAAACTTCTGTAAGATTGTTCAGATTTCCTGGGGTATTTCCCCCAGGAATCTGAAAGATGGAGGAAAGATTCCCTGCTTTCAAAAACCAGAAGTTGTGTTTATCTTAAGAAAACATTTGGCCCTTTGGGTTCTGGCCCTTTGATTTCAGCAGTTGTAAGGGAGGATGGCTATTTCTGATAGCTGCTTATAATCTGGTTCCAAAGTCCTTTCAGGATCTTTAATCAGGTAGCAGAAGATCAAGTTTCACACCAAGCAAGGTTATTTCAAATACAATTTAATTATGTCCTCAAAACAAAGTATTAGAGGCAGGCTGTTGAGTCTATAATTACAAACATATTTGGTGGGACAAACTGTGCAGGATAATTGTATAACTTGGCATAGACATATTAGTCTCTGCAGCTTAGTGTAACCAACGGGAAGAGAAACTTGTGTTTCATTTTCTATATTTTAAAGTTATCGTTTAGTTACCTCCCTTCTTTGATAAGTGAAATGTTCTTGTAATCCTCGATGCCTGCCATGATCATTATAATGTATTTCAAGTTTACTTTTTCATTATGTCTATTTTTTAAATTATGTAATAAAATTAATCTCAAATTACTGACATTTTAGAATGTGGAATGGATAATTTATTGCTTTAAAATTTCATTTTGAAGGTTTCAGTGTCGACTGGTGGGCTCTTGGAGTACTAATGTTTGAGATGATGGCAGGAAGGTCTCCATTTGATATTGTTGGGAGCTCCGATAACCCTGATCAAAACACAGAGGATTATCTTTTTCAAGGTAATTTGCAGTATTTTACAGAGTCTCTGTGAATAACCCATCCTAAGGCATGAATGAAGACAGCTATAGTTATTACTTTCTAGTAAGAAAGAGGAAGAATAATCTGGACAGTATACCCCTGAACACATGAGGCTCTGAGTTTGTTTTTGTTGTTTTGATCTATCATTACTACTGCTTAGTTTTTGGTCCCATTTGCCAGTTGCCTGCTCATACTCAGAAACAGCAAAGAGGTGACTTCAGATTGTACATCACAGAGATTGGAGGAAGGAACTGTGTGGCTGGAGAGGGCAGTCTTTTCACCTGTGCTACAATGCTGAGTGCATAAATCCAAGAGCAGTAATAGGAAAAGGCAGAGTTTAAGGAGATAAAAAGGATCAAAAGGTGAAGGAAAGAAGCTCCGCAGTTGGAAATACAAAGAACTGAACAGAACAGAAACAAGCAGACAAGCACAAGGACCCCAAACACACCGTCCAGAGAAGTGTAAAAATTGCCATAAAATTCTACATTTAATGAGTAAGGCCATCACAGAAAATGAATAGATATTGCATGTAATAGGAAATCTAGCTTGCTGTGAAAACCTCGAAAGACTTTTAACCTCCTTAATTAGGGGTGTGCACATTAAAAATTAATGGGCTTCCATCTCATACTTACACATTTGGCAAAAATTTTAAAGTCTGACGACACCAGTACTAGTAAGGGTTAATAACAGTGCTGGTGAGGATATGAAGCAACTGGAACTCTGGTGGATGGAGTGAAAACTGACATGACAACTTGGGAAAATAATTTGGCAAAGTCTAATACAATTGAATATAGTAATGCATGCCACACATTTTACAGATACTAATCTGTTTAAGCCTTATAACCCTCCTATGAGGGCTTCCTTGGTGGCTCAGTGGTAAAGAATCTGCCTGCCGATGCAGGAGATGCAGGTTCCATCCCTGGGTCAGGAAGACCCCCTGGAGGAGGGCATGGCAACCCACTCCAGTATTCTTGCCTCAATAATCCCATGGACAGAGGAGCCTGGCTGCAGTCTATGGGGATTCAAAAGAGTCGGACACGACTTAGCAACTGAATAGAAAACAACAGCAACACCCCTATGAATCAGGTATTCTTTTTATTCCAGTTTTACAGATAAGGCAACAGACACAGTAAGGTAGTCAAAGAATAGAACCTACGCATGTAGTGATCAAAACTGTTCAGAGTAGAGGCTGTCTGAGTAGGAAGGAAAGGTCTGGGACTGGAAAGGTACACAAGATGCTTAGATAGTGTTTGTAATGTCTATTTTTTCCTGCAGGAATGCCTTAAATATCTTATAATAAAAATATAAAGATGAAACCCCTGTAAAAGTTAATTATAATAATGCTGTATATTTTATCTTCCTAGTTATTTTGGAAAAACAAATTCGCATACCGCGTTCTTTATCTGTAAAAGCTGCAAGTGTTCTGAAGAGCTTCCTCAACAAGGTATAAATTGTACATAAAATCGTTAGTGATTTCTCTCTATACAAATGGCACTGGTAAGGAGAGTTTCAGGCGACATAAAATTCCAAAACATCAAAGTGTATAATTTTTCCATTAGATCTGGAACTTGTCTCTTCACCAAAGGGTACCTTGACAGAATGAGACCCTGAGATGTGTGGTCCTTTCCATTCTGCCAGTATAGTTTACCCCTAGCTTTATATTACATATGGTGTTTGTTTTGTTTATTTTTTGGCTGTGCTGGGTCTTCACTGCGGTGCATGGACTCTTGTCTGATTGTGGCACTCAGAGCTGCTCTTGTTATAGAGCATAGGCTCCAGAGTGTGTGGGCTCATACGTGTGGTGTTTTTAATGTAAACAAAAAATACCATGTGCTCAATTAGAGAAAAACGGCATCTTTGGGGATAGCCTCAATTGCACCTCCATCTCTATTTTTTCAGTTTCCTTTAGATTATTATTATAGAATGTTTTAACTTATTCAGTACTTGGTGCAGCAGTGTTCCCTGTAAATTCTCTTATCACAACCCTATAATTAGATAATATTCAGAAAAAATAAAATGCTGAAGTGCTGTCTCTTTAAAAAATCTGAACAGCATTCTGTCATTGTTTGTTGCAGTTGATAGGCTAGAAGATTTGTTTTTTAATATCTTTATTTTATTTGCTTGCACTGGGTCTTAATTATAGCATGTAGGCTCTTAGTTCCCTGACCAGGGATTGAACCCAGGACCCCTCCATTGGGAGCACAGAGTCTTAGCCACTGGACCAGTGGGGAAGTCCCTAGAAAAGTTTTAGGATCTAAAATTACAACTCTGAATTATTCTTATTCATAACACTCTAACACCAAATATGTAGGTTTCTTTCCACACCACCAACCAGTTTTCCATCCTCTTACTTTAAAAATCTCATTTATAAATAAATGGTAGGTTAGAAAGTAGGTTGATGTGCGTTTATTTTCTGAGATAAATAAGATAATGAGTTTTAATAAAATAAGAAATTCAAGCTTGTTGTAAATGAGTCTTTTATGTGAGGAAAGATTCAAACTGGAAACCTTACCTTTAACGCAGTGAAAAATGAAGCTGAGAAGCGTCAGTATGCAAAGCAGAATGCCTTTTGCCACAGAGGAAAATGGGAACATGTTCTCATTCACGATAGTTGTATACTTTGCAGGCTGCTTCTCAGTCCAGTGATTCAGATAATGGTTGTATCGTTATTGTACACAAATTACGGTTGTTGCTATAACTGGACACAGGGCTTTTAAACTGAGCTAGAAACAAACTGGTGAAGTTCGGGGGTTTGTGTGTTTTGAGTATCACTCCAGCCCGTGTCAAAGAAAGAGTTGGATGCTGCCCAAATAATTCTGCTGCTGTCTGTCTTCTTCCCACTTTTCTTTAGCAAGGTGTGGTGACATCTCTCCACTTGAGTTACAAGGATAGCTGGAGAAGAGCTGTGAGGAAATCTTGCTTGTCACAAGCATCAGATACTCCTTTGAGTATCTAGTGTTATATTTTCTAGAAATGAAAGATAGACCATTCTGATTTCAGATATAAAGGTATCATATAACAGACACAAAACACAGGTCACAGAGGTGATTTATTCTGAAGCAGAGTATTCACCCAGCTCTTAAAACATTTCCACCATAGGACCCAAAGGAACGATTGGGTTGTCATCCACAAACAGGATTTGCTGATATTCAGGGACACCCATTCTTCCGAAATGTTGATTGGGATATGGTATGTAAATTTTGATTGTTTTATATATTGTTGTTGTTGTTGTTGTTCAGTTGCTAAGTCCTGTCTGACTCTTTGTGACCCCATGGAATGCAACACACCAGTCTTCCCTGTCCTTCACTGTCTCCCAGAGTTTGCTCAAACTCACGTCCATTGAGTTGGTGATGCCACCCAGTCATCTCATCCTCTGTTGTCCCCTTCTCTTGCCCTCAATCTTTCCCAGCATCAGAGTCTTTTGCAATGAATCGGCTCTTGGTATCAGGTGGCCAAAGTATTGGAGCTTCAGCATCAGTCCTTCCAATATTAGTTTTCGTTATTTTCTTGGGCCAAAATTTATTAATGTAAAAGAATATTGAAAAACCAGTGTATCACAGCTTAAATAACTTAAAACCACTCTCTAAAATGCTTTTTTAAAATTTTATTTATTTTTTAATTGAAGGATAATTGCTTTACAGAATTTTGTTGTTTTAAAAGCACTTTAAATGACAGAAAACAACAAAATTCTAAGTGCTTTTTAAAAAGCGTTTAAAACTGTGAAAGCTTAGAATATTAATTTAATGGAGCAGGTTGTAGTAGTACTGGGGCCTGCATCAGTGTTCAGATTTGTAAATTAGTTCCATCATATGAATATTGTAGAACCAGGCCCAGGGACTCACTTTAATAAGACTGGGAAATACCTGAGGACAGAGGAGAAACACAGAGGTGGAATTTTTCTAAGAATGTGGGCTTGAGCTGTCATCCATTATGTCTCTTCTAGATGGAGCAAAAGCAGGTGGTACCTCCGTTTAAACCAAATATTTCTGGGGAATTTGGTTTGGACAACTTTGATTCTCAGTTTACTAATGAACCTGTCCAGCTCACTCCTGATGATGAGTAAGTATTTCTGTAGACTGAAATATTTTTAAAGTGCTTTGATAGTCCCATTTTTTAATAACTACACAGTGTTCCATGATCAGATTATCTTATTTTACCTAATCATCCAGTTGCAGGACATTTGAATTATACAGTTGTAAAAATAGTACTTGTCATTTTCTACTTGGCTAACACGTGTTGTCTCTAATTCTCACAGCAGTCTTACAGACCTCATTGTTGTCCTCTTCATTTTACAGACGAGGAAACTGAGGCTCAGAGAGATTGAGCAGGGTTATGCAGCTGTGAGTTGACAGAGCCAGGATTCAGACCCAAGTCTGACTAAGGCCTGTGCTCTTTGCACTGCACTGCGCTGCTTCCCACTGTGATAGTGACCATCTTGGTCTGAGTTCCTGAGTATTACCTTTAGATAGATTCCTAGAAGGGGAATTAGGTCAAAGGGGATGAAGTTTTTAAAGCTGTTGATATGTATTGTCAAATTACTTTTTAAAAAGCTTACACCAGTGTGTCAGACCCAGGCAGCAGTGATCTGACATACTTGTTGTGTTTATATCTCTTAAAGATACGGCTTAGAATAACTTGGGGATATTTGATCCTTCAGCTGTTGTTAACCGATTCATTCTGTCATGTCATGGAAGCCCTTTCCACTTGGCAGTCATTTTACTTTAACATCTGGTTAGTTCTTATCACATTCCTCACCGCAGCTGTTCCAAACTCTCTACATTTTAGAAGCCTTCCGTCCTCCCCCCCTGCCTCCATCACTCTAAGTGGATTAACCTTGCCTTGAGTGGACTGCCAGGGTTGAGACCTCCCTGCTGTGAGCTTGCTCCCTTTCTAGCCATCACCAGACTGCCTTGCATCTCAGAATTGCTCTCTAACTCGTCCAAACTTTTGCTGCTTCCTGCTTCTTGGAAGGCTGTCCCTCTTAGGCACGGGGTAGCCTCCCACTTTGCTCAATCTGTTTCCTTCATTTCCTCCAGGATTCATTGTGCCAGTTATCCCCATTACTTCACCTCCCTTAATTTCTCTCTTCCAGTTTCTTCTCTCTGCTTATAAATATGCTCAAATGCGGTAATTTTCCCCACTTCTTTGAGCCACCACATTTTTCTCTCACCTTCTTTTCATCTACAAGCTTTTTCAGAAATAGTTAATAGATGCTTATGGTAAAAGAAAAATAAATCAGCACTGTCTCTATTAAATTCCTTCAAAGTAGTCAACATTGACTGTCTTACACTTTCTTGCTGCCAGCACTTTAACCTCTTACAATTGAACCTGCTCCTTAAGCTTTTAAAGGTTGAATTGGCTTCTTAATTTCTAGATTTTAAAGCATTTTTTGATCTGCCCCGTCTCCTCCCATGTCTGTAAAGCGTCTGACACTGATGGCCTGCTTTAGTTGGCGCTGTCCATCCTGGTTCTGCATTATCTCTTTAACCACTTGTCGTCTTATTTACCCTGTCCCCTTGAGACTAGGATGCTCCATGCATCTATTCATGATGCCTTCTTTTTGCTACATGCAGTTTATACCTTGGAGATTTCAGCCAGCCCCATAGCATGGAAACCAGCTATTAAATGCCTCCCAGCTAAATTGGCAAATAATTGTTGACTAAAGACACTAGTAGACAGTAAGCCTTGATTATTTTTGAATGTGTAGTACTTAGCATAGTGCCTTTTGTCATTATTTCTCACAGCAGTGTGTATTAGAAGGAGCACTGGATTTAATCAAAAGATGGAAATTTGAATCCCCTCACCGCCTCTTACCGACAGGGTACCCTGGGTCTGAGTTACATAACTTCTCTGAGCCTGTGTCTGCTCATATTGCCTACTTTCCAAGGTTGCTGTAAAGAATAAATGAACAATAGTCTCTAAAGCTCTGAGCCACCACCCTGTTATCTCCCCTGAGCTTCATTTCCCCTTAATAGTTCAGACTCTCTCCTAGTTTGTCAGATAAGCACCTCAAACACCTGAAGTGTAAATTGTTCACAATCAGGTCCTTGTTTTTATTTATCCTTTTCTGCTCATCGTACCACCATGTATTCCTTTATTCAGATTCAGTTATCTGAGTCAGTGGTTGTTGGGGCCAACTTTTCCTTACCAAGCTGTATAATACCTTCTGCTGCCAAGTTCTTGTCTCTTTTTCCTTTACTTCCTCACTTATGTCATTTCTAATTGGCTCTTTCTTTACTTTGCAACCCTTTCAGTACATACAAAGTACCAACTCCTTTAATCAGAACCCTTCAGTAAACTCCTGCCTTGCCTAGCAGGTAAAATCTGTCCCCTTGGTGAGTAATTCGTCTCCCATCATCTGCTCGAGCGTGACTTTCTAGCCATATCTCTCACTATAGCATAAGCGCCGTGTTTTCATCAGGCTCAGTTACCCACCACTCCCTGATGGCATGCTGTTAACATTTCCTCTCTATTCCTCCTTCCTTTTCACCTGCTGAAATCTTCCCCACCTTTCAGAGCTCTCTCAGATGTAATCAGACCTTTGATAGATCAAGATGGACCTCTTTAGTGTTAACATCACTGGCTTCTTTGAGCTAGCCATTACCTTCGTTCCAGCATCCTCTGCCACTCAACACCCTTCTATTCCTGCACTCCAACTCTAATAAATCACTGATATTTCCCCAGACTTACTGTAGTCTTTCATAATTCCATTCAGTTAGTGTTTGTGGAATGATGCTGCCTTTTTTTTTTTTTTTTTTGCCTTTCTTGATTTTGCCAAGTAGAAGTCACGTTTTTCTTTAGAACTGTGGTTAGAGCAGGGCTTAGTCTGTTGTGTAGGAGACTTAGCAGGTACTGTTTTGTTGTATGAAGTACCTTCCCTCTTGAAGGAAGGGGCCATATCCTTTGTAACTTTGTTCTCTGCAGTATGATAGGTACATTTAAGTACTGAAATATTTGATGGTAATACTCTTGTATACTTAACTAGAAGCCCAGTGTAGCAGAATGCCAGCCTCTCTGCTCCCTGTGACCCACTGCCTCCCTGTGGTGGCCCTCTGAATCTTTCAGAGTACTTCCTCCAGTTTTTTCGTTTTGGTTAACTTCTGGGCTTTCTCTTCACCATCTTCCATCTGGTTGTTGAAGTGAAAGTTGCTCAATCGTGTCTGACTCTTTGTGACCCTATGGCCTATACAGTCCACTAAATTGCATGCTGATTCAGACCTGGGTGTTCACCTATAATTATGAATGTTGTTTAGGTCAGAAATTAAGATTACCTAAGATTGTGACCATTTGTGCCTTTTTTATTCCCAGTCTTCAGTTTTGGACTACCTTTTGGTTCCAAACTTGCTCGTGGGATTATAAGGCTTTTCTGATTTTCAGTACTGCTGATTCTTCTAGAAAATGTTTGGGGGTTAATCTAAAAACTTGTAGATTTTCCCCCCATAACTTATAAATTAGCCTTATTTTTAATTTTTAATCTTATTTTACCATTTAAGTAAAAAAAATCAAAGAAATCTTGATGGTGAACATTATTTTTCTTTCAACAGTGACATTGTGAGGAAGATCGATCAGTCTGAATTTGAAGGTTTTGAGTACATTAATCCTCTCTTGATGTCTGCAGAAGAATGCGTCTGATCCTCCCTGCTCAACTGTGCATTTTGCTTGTGTTGGCATTTAATGCATGGATAAACTTGTTACCAGTCTGGATGCAATGAACCATTTTATATTTTTCACCTACAGAAAAAACACTCAGTACCTTCTGTTGTTGGCTGTAAGAGTCAATGGTTACATCTCAGTGTAACTACGAAAAAAATGAAACTACTTTCCAGACAGTCGTGTCAAAATTTAGTTACACTGGTCATCCAGCAACCTACTGATGAATAATAAAGTTGTCTCTTTTGTTCAAAGGAAATACTCACTAAAAAGAGTGTCTGTTGCATTAAGGGACATGGTGGGGTTATATCATAAACCTCCTCATGAGGTCATTTAAGTATTTAATTTTGGAATAAAAGAGTAAATCAAAATACAGCTTGTTATATTACCTGTTACTTTCTGAGTTCTTCATGTTTAAAAATTCAGCTGTAAATTCTGTCATTGCCTTAGAAGATTAACTTATGGATTTTTAAGGCAACAATTATTAATAATACAAGATGTTGCTTGCTTAGAATTGAGGAATACAGATTCTTCTGAGGAAGAGAATGGACACATTTTATTAAGAACCAGATTCCAAATTATTGGCTGGCTGGCTTTGAAAAACTGATTCAAGTGATTTCTTTTATAGTGAGGGGTTAGCTTCAGAGTTGGTCCCTGCAGTGGGAACTGTAACTGGAATGTTAATGTAGTTCAGAGAACCCAGACTTCTGTTCATTGGAACACTTCTCAGTATATATATATATATATAGATAAAAACTTAGACACACAAAAGTGCAATGGTAATATTTATTTTTTATTGGCAAGTAAATCCCACAGTCTCTTTTTGTGATTTGATCTAAATAAGGAAGCACTAGCTTGTTACCAAAAACTTGTAAGAGCACTCCAATATCCAATGGACACAGAATGTATACTAATTTTTCCTTGTAATTCAATATACAGGAAAATAATTTATATGCCAAATAGTGTCTTAACCACGCTTGTTTTTTCCCCAGACCATACTTTCATATCCTGTTTTGGAGCCTTCAGTGAAATTCAGGAAGAAAGAATAAACATGAATAAATGTTCAGGATATGCACACACACTCACACTCATCACAGTTCCAACTGCTTGAGTGAGTTTTAGTTAAGTAGCTAATACATGTAATCAGAGTAGAACACATATCAGGGGCAGAGTTCTTCAGATTGTTTTTAATATTAGTGCTTAACAATTATTATTTAAAGTGATGCCAATGATAGTATCCTGTTGTTTATTTTTAAATATTTTTTTATGAAAAGGGACTTAAGAAATAAGCATGATCATTTAAATGACTTATAAATGTCCAATCTTAGTAAAATGTAACTTTTAGGAAAGATACCTAGTCTTAAATTTAAAATGGCTTAGTATATGTAGGCATTTAATAAATTGTCTCTTTTTTGACGGGGTTGCTACATTTCATTTGAAATGTAATTTTTCCAAAGTTTCTGTCCATGTACTACTCTCTTTTCTTTAAATAAGTCTGAAAGCAGTGAAACCTCAAAGGAAATGTTTATATGGTTCACATGTTTATTTAAGAAGTATATATGTAAAAAAAATAAAAAAAAAAAATAAAAATAAAATAAAAAAAAAAAAGAAGTATATATGTTTCTCTTAAGACCTGAAACTTGTTTTAGGACAAAAAACAGTATTTACTTCAAATCATAAATTCATAAAAATTTTTGACATATCAGAAAATACTTTGTGATCTTGCTTTTAAATGGTACTATTTCCCTTAGGACATTTGTTCTCAAATTTTAGAATGTGAAATAATCACCTAGTAAGTTTGTTATAAAAAGCACATTGTTGGAATCACCTTAGAATTTTGTTGGGTCTCGGGACCTCAGTTTGAGAAGCAGTTTTTTTTTTTAGTTACTTTTATTTTGTCCTTAGTTATATTAGAAAGAGTATTCATGATAAAACATTTTGAGAAGGGTAAGATAGTTACTATCTTATCTGTAATTTCAAATAAATTTTGAATATTTGACTTCAAGTTAGATATCTCCTAAAAAAATTTATCAGTTTTCTATCAATGTTACAAATGATGAGACGTTTTTCTGTGATGAGGTTTTAACTGTTATTCAGGGTGGCCTTTTTTTTTTTTTAATTTTTTTTAAACTAAGATTTACTGTGTATATTTTATACAGAATTGCATTACAAATGTGTTTTTAACTGTATTTTGTTTTTTTTGTAGTCCTTATGTGCCATGACAGTTCTTTTTATATTACATAGAAGTTGTCTCAAATACTCACCAGGGGACTAAGACAGTTGACAGAATGGTTGGAATTTTGGTGTTCTAAGAAAAAATTTGTTTTACATAAGCATGTATGTGGTCGAATCATTTTCTGTGTATGTAGCCTGAAAAGGATTTCAGGTATTATGCTTGTTTAGTACCTGTACATTTACTTACAATAAATTTTTTTGTTTTGATTTTTGTCACGTAGAATACTGCCTTGGTATAATGTAATCTGTATTTGTGTACCTTTTTTAAAATTTTACTTTAAAATCTTTAAATAAAATGTTTAATACTCATCGGGATTGGAGCATGTTTTCTATGGAGTGTATCAGAGCTTTATGTAAGAACAAGGTGTATTCAAAATTGGTTCAGGAAGAAAAATGAAAATTTTAGAGTTTGGAATTTTGCTGTACTTAGAGCAGCAATTTGGGAGTTCTCATGCCATATTGTAGACATTTATTCATAAAATATTGTTCAGTGTATTTTTAAACTCACCCGTCTATGCATCTCTTATGTTGGAAAACAAATTAGTAAAAAATCAGATGACGAGAGAGCATTTTAACTAGTTTTAAAACTGAATTTAAAACTAAATTTAAACAGAACAGTATGTTCTCCAGTGATCTATTCTAGAGTTCCAGAATTTCTCCTTTCTCAGTTGTAGCTAGTGTTCTTATATAAACAAGCATGAGCCTGGTGTCTCACACTTCCAAACCTCTTCAACATTACTTAACCTTTCTTTTCTTTTACAAGGAGAATGAAATTCGAAGGGCTTTTCTTTTTTATTGACTTGTGAGATAGCTAGAGCTGGTATATTAAAACCACCAAAGCCTGATCTCCTGTGTCTTTTCTGTTATTTTATAGTAATATCCCCAATGCGTGCATGCGTGTTCAGTTGCTCAGTCATGTCTGACTCTGTGACCCCATGGACTAACTAGCCCACCAGGCTCCTCTGTCCATGGGATTCTCCATGCAAGAATACTGGAGCAGGTTGCCATGCCTTCTTCCAGGAGATCTTCCCGACCAAGGAATTGAGCCCTGCTCTCTGGCACTGCAGGCAGATTCTTTATGGTCTGAGCCACCCGGGAAGCCCCAAATATCCCCTGTACCAAACCATAAATTTGTTTTCTTTGTGTTAGTAAAATACCAAAATGGAGTCCGAAGAGGAGTTTGAAGCTTTTGGGAAATTTTGCATTTGAGCAAATAATCAATAGGGCAACTGGTTTCTCCATGAAAGGTAAAATCAAAAATCAGTCTCCAGTCTTCAACAGGTTGATTTCTGGACAGCACCCAATGGGGAGTCATTGGTATAACTGGTGGTCTCCCTTCATAAGATTTACCTTCTTCTCCTCTAGGGCTTAAGAAATCAGTTAAGACGCATATAGTCTGAGTAGTTTATATCCAAAGTTCATTGTTCCAGAATGTTCTGGAATTTGCTATGTAAAAAAAGTGTTTGTTGTTCAGTCATGTCTCTTTGTGACCCCTTGGACTGTAACCCACTAGGCTCCTCTGTCCAAGGAATTCTCCAGACATTACTGGAGTGGGTTGCCATTCCCCATGCATGGTGCTAAATAAGGCTTATAAACAGAATTTCTGCCCTTGACATTTGAGATAGAGACCAGACATACTGAGAAAGACGGTTGTCATCACAAAAATAGTACAGTGATAAAAGCCAAATAAATGCCATGAAATATGTAGCCATGATAGGTTACCAGCTTTACCAGTAAAACTTGTATGAATTTTACTTGATATTTAGGTTTTGGTAGATTCCAAAAAGCTTTATGAATTCAAATATACATAACTTAGATATTTATGTCTAATATGTATATATATGCACACACAATATATACATAAATATATAGAGAGAAAGAGTATTCATATATAAGATGATTTTTGGCTTTTGTGCTCAGAAATATGAGTTGAAAGTTACATGAAAATGGGAGAGAAAATTGTCAGATGCTTCTGCTTAGATTAGATTTTTTAACAGTTCATCTCTGAAATTTATAATTAAGATGAATCCAGCTCAGAATTTGAGATGATTTTTTGCTTGAAATGTGGCAATGCAGTTCACCTTTACATAGCAATCTGTGCCTTACTGGCATTAACATATATTTGTACTCCAATTACTAGTTTTACTGAAGAAAATGGAATTAGTTTTTCTAAGAATAAAGCAGCTGTTTCATATGATCATTTACGGGCTATCTAAAAGTTAAACCCCATGCTGGAGGTATTCACTAGACTTGAGAGAGATTTAGCTCGTTTCCATTGACAGTTTAGCAAGTCTGAAGCAAATTCTAATTGTGTAAGAAAGAACCCTGTTGGGGAGGGGGGAAAGAGCCCATTGAAAGGCTCTAGCAAAATCCTTAAAAAATTCGATGCTTTGATTTTCCTGCAAAAGTGAAGTGTTGCTGGGTTTCTAGAAGTAGTGCCATGTAACCAGGTTTAAACCTTCCATCATGTAAACTATCTGCAACATGGGTAGTTTTACTTGATGACTTTTAATGTTATTTATGATATATTTAGGAGGAAAAATCACATAAAGACAGTTAAGTACAGAAACAATTCTAACTCATTTTATATTTTTTACAGAAAAAATACTTTCTTGGCTCTTGATTTTTACTTAAAAATCAGATATTTAAATTTAAGAAGATGTTTGCATTTGTGAATCATTGAAAGTTAGCTCAATTTGAAACTATTTTAAAGAAGAAATCTGAATCTGTGTTAAAGAGGATATTTTACTACATTATTCTTACCGTCTTTAGGTTTAAAATTTTACTTCATATCTTTATTGAAGGCTATGTAATGTGTCTAGCACTATGCCGATTCTACAGGATTTGGAGAATTTTTTTTTCATTTTAATTTTTGATTAGAGAGTAATTACAATATTGTAATGGAAAAGTTTTATTGTCAGGAATAAATGAATTCATTCATTCCAGAAAAATTGGCTTAGGTTTAAAAAGAAAAAAAATGTTGATATGTATGCTACCCTTTTAGGTAGGGGATATTTCCTATGATTAAAATAAAAATTAACATAATCTCCCAAGTAGTGAGGTCTGACGTGGAAAGGGGAGGTCTCAGCAGCGTTCTGTTGCAGGCTGCTGATTCCATCTGCTTCACCACCACCAGAGGCCAGTCTCTTGCTGTAAGGAAGGTCAGAATTACCAGCACTTTCACCCTCTGAAGGAGGCAGTGTGGTCACAAGCCAAGTTACCAAGAGGTTCCAGGTGCTCATCGTGTGTGTGGATTTTACAGAACTATTCAAAGTCAACATTTGAATTGTTCTTTTGAAGGAAATCTCACATAGTTATCTGGGAGTCTGGCAAGCTGCTTTAGAAACTCTAGGGTGTTAGATCCTCCATATTTATTTATTTATTTTTTTTATTTTTTATTTTTTTATTTTAAAATCTTTAATTCTTACATGCATTCCGATCCTCCATATTTAATCAGCACAAATTAGGACCCACTATGTGCTGGGGACTGGGGATATAACCAGCAAGAGGCCAGTCATGTCATATTTTGTGCTGTCTAGGCAATTTTCTATCTGTGCATGATACCTTTAGCTGAAAATAAAACCAGAGCTGATTTTTAGTCATTTAAATACAGATTCAATTAAAACAAAATGAAAGAAATTCTCTAGTCTTTAGTTGTGGAAATTTCTATCAACAATTGCGTGTCATCCCAGATTTAACCCATGAATGTTTGTTAACACCCAGATTACCCATGAAAGACATGATTTCAAGAAACTTTTTAAACTATGTTGTTATTTCACAAATACTAAACACTTTTGTATTGGAAGTAAATAGTTGAAAGAATCAGTTTGCCAAGGAAAGACATTTTCCTGCTAATTCCATTGAAAATTAATTTTGGAGAATGCTTCAGTCCCAGGCAGTTATTTACTTCACTGCTGAAAATAACTCTACAGTGTTGCTGTGAGTTGCGCTAAAGAACCTCACACCTCCTTCACAGGTTTTTCATCAACAACTTTTTTTAGATTTGTTGTGATGTTGACACCACTTTATAATCTGCACATTGTAACTTGATAGTAAGAGCAACTAGGAAGTATGAAGTCTGCCCACTTACAGAGTATTCTTAAAAGTATAAGAATTCCTTTTTGTGAGTCTGCTTTTTTTTTCTCTCTCTTTTTGTTATATTCAGTAGTTTGTTGTCCTTCTTAGACTGTAAGTGATATCATGCGGTGTATCTAGAAGAAGCTAGTGACTACCAGTGGGAGAGGGAAAGGGGAAGGTTATGATAGGGTAGGAGACTCAGAGGTACAAACTGTTAGGTACAAATTAAGCTATAAGGATATAGTGTGCAACAGGAATATAGCCAATATTTTATATTAACTATAAGTGGACTATAACCTTTAAAATTGTGAATCACTAGACTTTACCTCTATAGCTTATATTGTACCACAACTATACATCGATAAAGGTTTAAAGGCATATATTTTACCAAAAAATGGGGAATAGGTAAATATATTTTTACAAATTTCTGTAGTGATAGAAATAAAGAGGGGGAAAAAAAAGAATTCCTTTATGTGTTTCAAAATATAAAAGGAAAGCTTGTACTTATGATGAGGACTGGTGATTTTTACTTCTGTTTAATTTTCAGTGATGCCAAAGGAAGTTAAGTTTTCCAAAGAAAGTTGCTCCTTGCTGTTGGGTCCACCCAAATAGAAATCCTATTTATGGATTTTAATAGCTGACATGGGCCAGGCATGTGCTAAACATTTCACGCACGTCTCATTTATTCCTAACAACCCGGTGACTGTTTGTAATCCCAGAATTACTGAACTGAAGCCTGTGTAGGTGGGAACTGAGGCCAACACCTCAGGGGGTCTCAAGTTCAATTCAGAGACCCGCTAGCCTATATTATGTCCTATGTTCACCAACTGACAGGGGGGGAAATGAAGTTTTAGGGAGCTTAAGTAACTTGCTCAAGGTCCATATGATTCCAATGCCTATGGCCTCTCAAGACAGTTATGTAACATTTGCTCCGAATTCTGTCTCCTGAGAAATTACAACTAATCAATGCACTATTCTTCAAACTCTGTCTAGCTAACTCCTTGATGGTCATCTCTGTAAGTCTGGTCTTGGCCCCTTCTCTGCAACCATCCACGTTGGCTCAACCCTGCCAGCCTTTTCCTGAGATACTGTGCTCTGTCTTTCCATGCTCTGCGCCTCCCACTTCATAAATATATGAAATACATTTTTTAAAAAGTTGAGGTATAGTTGCTTTTGGAGAAGGAAATGGCAACCCACTCCAATATTCTTGCCTGAAGAATTCCATGGACAGAGGATCCAGGCGGCCTGCAGCCTATAGGGTCACAAACAGTCAGACACAACTGAGTGACTAACACAACAATGTAGTTGCTTTACAATATTGTGTTAGTTTCTGCTACATAACAAAGTGAATCAACTGTATGTATACATATATCCTTTCCCTCTTGTATCTCCCTCCCTCCCTCCCTCCCTCCCCACTGCCCCATCCCATCCATCTAGGTCACCACAGAACAATGAGCTGAGCTCCCTGCACTATACTGTAGCTTCCCACTCAGTTCAGTTCAGTCGCTCAGTCGGGTCCGACTCTTTGTGACCCCTTAATCGCAGCACTCCAGGCCTCCCTGTCCATCACCAACTCCCGGAGTTCACTCAGACTCTCGTCCATCGAGTCGGTGATGCCATCCAGCCATCTCATCCTCTGTCGTCCCCTTCTCCTTCTGCCCCCAATCCCTCCCGGCATCAGAGTCTTTTCCAATGAGTCAACTCTTCACATGAGGTGGCCAAAGTACTGGAGTTTCAGCTTCAGCATCAGTCCTTCCAAAGAAATCCCAGGGCTGATCTTCTTTAGAATGGACTGGTTGGATCTCCTTGCAGTCCAAGGGACTCTCAAGAGTCTTCTCCAACACCACAGTTCAAAAGCATCAATTCTTTGGCGCTCAGCTTCCTTCACAGTCCAACTCTCACATCCATACATGACCACAGGAAAAACCATAGCCTTGACTAGATGGACCTTTGTTGGCAAAGTAATGTCTCTGCTTTTGAATATGCTATCTAGGTTAGTCATAACTTTTCTTCCAAGCTTCCCACTAGCTACCTGTTTTACCCTTTCTTGAGCAGCCCAGGACTCTTTTCTTTCAAGCATTCAGAACTGTGTGATAGTCCGTCAGAAACTGTTGCTTCTGCCCAAGATTTGGTGTGAACATGACTGTCAGGAAGCATTTAATAGGAGGCTTCCTGTGTGCTGTTCTGGATCTGTCAGGAATCTTCTGTTCCTTATTAATTCCTGAATATTCAGGAATTAAGGGAGAGGCAAGCCTCTCCGGGGCGGCTGAGGAATCCAGGCATTTCCTTCATTAGTTTTTGTATACAACGATAAGTACCCTCTTCCTTCTTGTGAACCATACGGTAAAAGTGGTTGTTTACAACTCTCTCTCTTTAATATGGATCGCCTATGTTTTGTAAGTCTGGAATTTTAATCTTCATCTTTGCTGAGAATAACTACCTTGTAAGACAGTATATCGGAGAAGGCAATGGCACCCCACTCCAGTACTCTTGCCTGGAAAATCCTATGGACAGAGGAGCCTGGAAGGCTGCAGTCCATGGTGTCGCTGAGGGTCGGACACAACTGAGTGACTTCACTTTCACCTTTCACTTTCATGCATTGGAGAAGGAAATGGCAACCCACTCCAGTGTTCTTGCCTGGAGAATCCCAGGGACAGGGGAGCCTGCTGGGCGGCTGTCTATGGGGTCGCACAGAGTCGGACATGACTGAAGTGACTTAGCAGCAGTAGCAGCAGCAGCAAGACAGTATATATGCCCACACCATGTTGATTAAAACACCTTTGCTCCATCAGATCTCTGGTCCCTGTGTCTTTCTTTTTCTTTCTCTCTGTCTCTCTCTCCCCCTCTCTCTTTTTCAGGCTGATCCCCTGGAGTGCAGAGGCTCTCTGAGTTCACTTTCCTGTCCTGGCTTCTAAGACCCTCTCGAGAAGGCGCTCTGCGCCTTCACCCCGTCGAGAAGGTGCCTGAGGCCTTCGTGAACAGGGCAAGCCCTGTGCAGGGGCTTTATTGGCTTTCTGCGTAAACCAAGGAATATCAGCCTCTTTCTCTCTCCTTTACTTTCTTATCGGTCGACTCCGGACCACCAGGTTCCAATCCGTTAAAGGACCTCAACACCTGACCAGTGAAATAATCCTGTGGCTGGCCTCACCCAACCACGACTTCCTCTGATCTAGAAGTTCAGGATTAGAGAAGGAAATGGCAAACCACTCCAGTATTCTTGCCTGGGGAATCCCATGGAAAGAGTAGCTTGGCAGGGGTTGCAAAAGAGTTGGACACAAGTGAGCAACTGAACAACAATCAAAATGTGGGTAGGAGACCTAAACAGACGTTTCTCCAAAGAAGACATGCAAATGGCTAATAAGCACATGAAAAGATGCTCAGCATGGCTCATTATTAAAGAAATGCAAATCAAAACTACAATGAGATACCACCTCACACCAGTCAGAATGGTCATCAGCAAAAAGTCTACAAACAGTAAATCCTGGAGAGGGTGTGGAGAAAAGGGAACCTTCTTGTACTATGCTGGCAGGAATGTAAATTGGTACAGCCACTATGGAAGATAGTATGGAGATTCCTTTAAAAAACCACCATATGACCCAGCATTCCCACTCCTAGGCATATACACCCTGAGGAAACCAAAACTGAAAAAGACACGTGTATCCAAATGCTCACTGCAGCACTATTTGCAATAGACAGAGCATGGGAGCAACCTAGATGTCCATTGACAGATGAATGGATAAAGAAGCTGTGGTACATATACACAACGGAATTAACTACTCAGCCATAAAAAGGAATACATTTGAGTCAGCTCTAATAAGGTGGATGAACCTAGAGCCTATTATATAGAGTGAAGTAATTCAGAAAGAAAAACACTAATATTGTATATTAATGCACATATATGGAATCTAGAAAGATGGTACTGATGAACCTATTTGCACAGAAGCAATGGAGAGGCAGATTAGAGAAAAGACTTGTGGACACAGGTTGGGGAGAAGAGTGTGGGACAAATGGAGAGAGCAGTATGGAACCATATACACTGTCATACGTAACATGGATAGCCAGTGGGAATTTGCTGTATGACTGAGGGAACTCAAACTGGGAAGCTGTGACAACTTAGGGGGCTGGCATGGGGTGGGAGGTAGGAGGAAGCTTCAAGAGGGAGGGGACATGTGTGTGCCTTTGGCTGATTCATGTTGATGTATGACAAAAACCAGCATAATATTGTAAAGCAATTATCATTCAATTAGAAATAAGTACATTTTTTAAAAAAGAAGACGTTTGGGTTGCTCTGGGAAGCCAGAGTGCCCCTGAAAACACACACACCTCCAATCCACTAGGCGACTGTGGAGGTTTGTTCCTTTAGACATCTGGGAGTTAGTTATACCTGTATGCTTATTATTTGTGGCGACACTCCAATATGTGACTCCAGCAAGGTAGCCTGCCCTGTCCCTTCATCTACATTCTCTGTTCTCGCCCTTCCCAAATTCAACCTTCTTTCTTCCTTTCCTTCCTAACAGTTCTCGGGGCCCACTGGGACCCTCCTTTCTGGATAAACCGACATTGAGCTCCTCAGCCCATTCGTTGCACTCTCCTTCCCTTTCCCCTTTCCTGCCTCTCTCTCAAGTGGAGGCTGCTCATTCTGATGGCTCGCATATTGAGCATTCTCCTCCTCCCTGAACACTACTGCACACTATTACTCCTCCGCCTTTGTGTAAAAGTCCCTCTCCTTCAGGGCCTGTGCTATTTCTGCCCTTATGTCATACAACATCCTCCTGCTCATTCCATTTCCTCTGAGGAAGATGTGGTTCCTGGCTCAACCAGCTGAGATGCATTGAGCTGCAACCAGCATCTCAATGGACCCAGAATCAAATATCCAATCAAACACCAAAATCCCATCCTTTCTTTTAGCCTTTCTTTCTTTGCAAAGAAAACAAAATGCAGTGATAGGGGACAGTCGTGTGAGCATGCTAAGTCGTCTCAGTCATGTAGGACTCTTTGCGACTCAGTCTTTTCCTTTTTAAAACGTATTTATTTATTTGGCTGCACCAGGTCTTAGTTGCGGCACACAGGATTTTCTATCTACATTGCGGCATGAAGGATTTTTGGTTGTGGCATGTGAACTCTGAGTTGCAGCCTGTGGGATCTAGCTCCCTGACCAGGGATTGAACCTGGGTCCCCTGCATTGGGAGTGCAGAATCTTAGACACTGGACCACCAGGGAAGTCCCTCTAATCAATCTTTTTCCTACCACACTTGTTTCTACCTAAGGGTCTAACACATGCTGTCCCAATATCTCCTCTCCTCTTCCCCTTGCTCAGGTGGGCACCTTATATCCTTCAGGCATGTGTGTCTTCTCCCCAGGGAGGACAACCTAGGGGCCCCTTATCTAGCCCTCTCCACTGTCCTCTGGGCTTTCCAGGTGGCGTTAGTGGTAAAGAACCTGTCTATCAATGCAGGAGACATAAGACATGAATTTGATCCTTGGGTCGAGAAGATCCCCTGGAAAAGGATGCAACCCACTCCAGTATTCTTGCCTGGAAAATCCCATGAACAGAGGAGTCTGGGGGGCCACAGTCCATATGGTCACAAAGAGTCAGACATGACTGAAGCGACTTAGCATGCTCACACGCACTGTCCTCTATCACTACATTTTGTTTTCTTCCCAGCATCTCTCTCAGAATGTATAATGGTGTATTGCCGATTTATTTTACCATCATCTGTCAACTCCACCCATCTGTATGTTCCATGAGGACACGGGCCATGTCCATTTCATTTACTATTGCAGTCCCAGCACCTAGAACAATGCTTGGCACAAAGACCTTCCAGAAACATTTATTAAATGAATAAATAAATGAGTGAGTGAGCAAACGTTAGCCCTGTACTTTGGAAAAAGCCCTATACTCCCACTGGCTTGTGGTTTAACTGTGAGTAGAGGTTGGCAGGGAAACTTTCACTGCTCCAGCAGAGCTGGGACTAGGGAACCAGAATTTTTTAATAGACCACGCAGATCCTTTTTATGCTTTAATAAAGTTTGGAAAACAGAACCAGGGAAGGGCCTTCGCCCACGTACTGAATGCTGACCTAGGCTAGAGAACTTGGTGCTGTAGTCGGGAAGGTGAATCATTCTGGGGTTTTGTGGATTCCCCAGCACTGATGTAAACAGAAGCATTTAGAGAAAGTCCTAAGTTACTCAGGCAATAAATGGAAATCAAGGGGAAAGGGATCCCCGAAACTTTGTAGAGACTGAAAAGGGTAGACTAATTTTAGCTTGTTATTAGTCTTCTGTTTCGCATGAGGAATTTTGGGGAGAATTTCAGCGTATATATTTCCCCTGTCTCCTTAACCAGGTGAATAAGCCTATTGTCACTGTAACCACTGAAAATCCTCCGTGGCAGCATATTTCATGCCCTGAAGACAGATTTGGTTCCCAGAAGTACTCAAAAGCCACTTCAACATAGGTAGCAAAACTGGGAAATATTGTTCTGGAAATCTGAACCTTAATCCTTCCTCACTCACTTCACCCCCTTGCCAAAGAGTCTCTGATGGGATGATGCCTTGAGACAACTTCCAGAGGTAAACAGGACTTATCGCCCCTGTGCTTTGGCCACAGAGGAACTCCAGTTCTTCTCAGGGGCAAAGAAATGATGACCCAGAGAAATTTTTTCCAACATGATTCCCCGAAGCCATGCCTGTTGTCTCTACACTGAGCCGCCCAAGGTATCTTGGGTGCTTGCTCTGGGCCAGGGGAGCGAAGGATCTAGTTCAGAAGCTCTTCCATTAAAATCAGTGTTCACAGACCCAGAAGAGTATTTGATTAGCTCTGTACTCCAGGCTCCTTATGATGGGATTTCGTGGGGGTTGGAGGGGGGATGAGGTTGAAAACAGAGATTTTGCACTTCTCCTTTAGAATCCTATTCCTAGAAGCTCACAAAACTGCAGGGTCTCACCCACAGGCCGTGGGAGTCCTCATGTGGTAGCCCTCTAAAGAGAGCAACAAATGTCCCACCCAGAATCCCCCGTCCTCTCCCACCCACCTTCTTTACCACAAGAGTAACTGCTCTTCTTACCCCACACCCATCTCTGCTGCTAAAAAAGGTTGGGGAAACACAGGGGTTGGAGGAGGGGAGAAAAGAACTGAAATTGCCTTACTTTTGTTTTCGGTTTGTTTGTTATTAATTTGGTCATTTTAAATTTCTTTTAAAAAACTCAGACATCTTGCATGGTGAAGATGAATACCCTATGGTAACATCTCCAGGTCTACATTTAAGATTCGTGCTCTCCTTGCTAGCATGGTTCTTGGGCCCTTGGGATTTAAAAGCGCATTTGTCTCCTTTTAAAACCTGGAGTAACCTTACAAAGTCCCTTTCTATTAATGTTGACTTGACACAAAGCATGTCTGATTTCCCCTTTTCAGTTTTCTATTCCCTTTACCCTCTGCTTTCAGGCAAAGAGTTGTGGTAAATGATGGTGGACTGTACTCAGCTACTGCTTTTGGTATTATAGGTTCAACAAGGGTTGGGGTGAGGATCTTCATGCCATTTCTAACACCATCTATATGGGGAAAGATCGTCTATGTTCCAAACAAAGAACAGACAAGCAAACTAGTGGACCTAGTGTTACCATGGAAACAGTCCCTCAGGGTACGCATGGACGGCCATACACTTAACACACAAAAAGGCGGCGCCCTGGAGCAGTCTCTCTATGGCAATTCTTTTGGGACCTTGGGCAACCCCTCACCTCACTGAGTATTACTCAGGGTAAGCTACGGGGCTTCCCAGGTGGCTCAGTGGTAAAGAAGGTGCCTGTCAGTGCAGGAAATGCAAGAGACTTGGGTTAGATCACTGGGTTGGGAAGATCCCCTGGAGAAGGAAATGGCAACCCACTCTAGTGTTCTTGCCTGGAAAATCCCATGGACAGAGGAACCTTGTGGGCTACAGTCCGTGGGCTCGCATAGAGTCCAACACAACTGAGTGAAAGCTTATGCACACATGCAAGCTACACTGCTCTAACAAAAAGACCCATAAGGTGATGGAAGTTCATTTCTTCCTCTCCTAATAGCCCAGGTCAGATGCTCTAGCTCTGGAGCTGGGAGGATGAAGTTGTTTCCCATTGACATTCAGGGCACCAGGTCATACGTGACAGGAAAGGAAAAAGCTAAGAGGCATGTTCATGAGAAGTGCTAAGGCCCTTGGCTTGGAAGTGACTTGTCTCACATAGGCTTGCATGGGTTTGGCTAGAGCTCAGTCCTCTGGCTTTTCTTAAAGCAGGAGAGGCTGAGGAATGTCGGGGACTGTGAGTCCAGGAAGATGAGGTGGGTGGATATAGATGGCCTGCTAGCTGCCTCCACCGTGCTGAGGCAGAGTTTCTTTCAGGCTGAATTGCATCAGATGAGAGACCCTGAATTGACCCTTGGAGGGGCATCAGCATAGGTTTGAGGCTAAGAAGGAAGGAGTGGGAAGTCCTGAAATGACGCTCACGGGGTCAACAGCACAGCCCCTCTTGTTTCTGGCAGCTGCAACTGCTGTGTCCTGCCTCCACTTCCCTCTTCAGTCCCTGGCTCAGCTAAACTTCCAGCTCCTAAACTGCTCTCCTCCTGGGCCTGCTCCCAGGAGGCCTCAGGCTCACAATCTTTCCTAGCTCCTGGGATCCAATAATTGAGTTTCCTGGTCTCTTATTCGGCTGTCCACTGGAATCCCTGGCTTTCAGGCTTGCACATCCTGTAAGTCCCTTTCTATTCCTCCTAATGTGGACAACAGCGCCAGGGCTCTGAACCTTGTCCTGATGGCCCACCCCAGGCCACTGTCATTTATGGCCTCCACCCTGGCTTTGGCACGTTGGTCTCCTCTTCATTTCCCTCACCTCCTCTAGACCCCCCATCCTGGCTGGTTTGGCCTTCCTGAAGCTGTCCCTTTCACACTGGAAGACACTCAGCTTTTTGCACCGCTCCTACCCCAAACTCCAGACAGCATCTGTGTTAGGGGCTTTCTCCTGCCTACAAGATGCTCCCTGGCCAGAAATCATCTGTGATCCAGGCAATTCAGAAGATGTAGAGACATAAAATACAGTCAGTAAGAAGCTTTCACTTGTCACTTTGCAGATGTCAACAGCTTTGCAGTGGTGGTGTTTTAAATGCAGATGATCTGCCATGTTCTTCCCATCTAAGTTAAAAACCCTTGGTTTATATTTAATTAATTTCTTTTTATGTCCTAAGTATCGTGACACATATATACTTCTTTGTTTACTCCGCAGCACCTAGCCCACACTAAGCACTCACTAAATACTACTAGTATCAGCGTTTCCCCCATCTATTCACTATTTAAAGGGAAATTATTTTTATAGTGAAGATTTAGAGGATTTTAAATGCCACTGCTTAGCTCTCAAAATAAGTATTACAAATGAAGCAATCATAGAAGGGGCTGAACATATACCTCTACTGAGGAAAATTACATTAAAAAACTAAAAGGCCATTTAAGGACTACATACAAGAAAGAAGTAAAGCTAGATATGTACTATATCATTCTGAAGCTTGCTTTGTCATTGTAGTTATAGTATGGTCTGGCTGTGCTTTTAACTGTAGTCCTATAACTACATTTTGAAATGAGGATCTGTCTTGATAAAAATACAGAAGCTACAAAGAGAAATATGTTTGCAGCCTATAAATTGGCTTGACCAAAAAATTCATTACAATTTCATTTATATCTTTTTGCACAGTGGACCTTGAGAAGGAGTTGAAGTTATGGAATGATAGTCCAGGTTTGAAAGGGGAAGTTTGTTAGGTCAGAGACAAATTCTTCTTTCTAGAATCCAACTCATCTGAAATGAGGCCGAAAACTGATAGATGGTTTAAAAGGAAATGTTTGACTGAAGACTGCCTGCTGTACCCATAGCTACCTGCCCACCATGGCTCCCTGGTGACAGCTGTACTAATTATAGAAAAACAAGTTGAGTGGAAGAAGATGAATTATGTAAATTTACATTGACTGAGGATCCTGTTGGAGCCTTTAGGAATTTTGATTAATAAAAATAAACCTGAGATTTTCTTATATTGAAAAGCTATTAAAAGATGAAATATAATTTGCTGTAGTCTTAGAAAGAAATCCAAATCAGCCAAAACAACATTTATTAGCATTTTTTTTATTTCTTACTGATTATTCATTGTAGTACATATAATTACATGTCATCATATGTGTATCATGTATCACTGTGAATCACTTGCTGGTAACAGCCATTTTGTGGATTGGAGAGGAAGTATAAAGGGTGCTTTAGGCTATATGTTTATGTTTTTATTTATGAAAAATAGTGAAAGATGCCCCCAAAGTCATGTTTTTCATAAACCCACACTGTTAAAAGAGAAACCTGCAAATTTTTCTCTGCTCCATTTCAACAATTTTCTTATTTTAAAAATATTTCTTATTTTAAAGTATTTAAAAATATAAACCTAGCTTAAAAGCTGAGGATTAGAAAATATTTTAAATATCTTATTTAAAATATTTATTTAAATATTTTAAAATATTTCTCATTTTAAAACAGAAACCTAGTTTAAAAGCTGAAGATTAGAAGACAATCAAGAATGGTAAACCACTCAATCTGCTACAACAAAACATTTTTGTTTGTGTTCATAGATGAGCCATTGAAACAATACCTTAATAAAGTTGCTTAACTCAGTTCTTTACACATTTAGAAATTTGATAAACTCAGACTTAGTGAATATGTTAACAAAAGTAAATGAAACTGGTATTTAAACATTTTTATTATTGAAACATTACTCAACACAATTTAACATGCTGTAATTTTAAATGAATCTTTTTTCCAACTCAGAGAGTTTGGAAATGCTGTTAATAGTTTCAGTCGCCCACTCACTGAACCAAAAAAAAAAAAAAAGACTTATTACTTGCTACATATCAGGAAGGTGAAGGGTCTGCCACTAAAGCTGCCCAATTCACAGGGAAGCTCTGTTCTCACTCTCCATCATCATAGCACTTTGACTAAGAGGGGAAAGCACCGTTATCTCAGGATCAGAATGTGAATGCAAAACACTCTACGTTTCTTGCCACTCTTCGTTGCCAAGTATGTGTATTTTAATAGAGTAGTTCAGGGGAGAATACCCTTTTCCGAAGGCAGATAGATCTCTCACGATTTGTGTTACACTGAAAACCTCTGTACAGACAAAGAACAGCTCGAGGATACCTGAGAGTTCATATTTAGCACTGACACAGCACTTTCAACTGTAACGTGCTTTACAAACATTAGCTAATTAAGAGGAACAACACCCCTGCAAGCTATTTAACAGGATGCAAAAATGAAAAGCTACAAGAAAGCCAGAATGAATAAATCATGAGTTGTTAAATCAACATGACCTGAAAACCAGCAAGACCCCTTTCCCCATTTCTTGCCCTGACAGTCTTTTGGGAAAGGCAAAGTCAGAATTTATGCCAGGTGTTGGGGACAGTGGGATGATTTCTGGATGGGAGGATGGTGATAAATTTCCATGTATCACGTTTGCAAAGGGAAATAAGTGTTCTACTAGCTCAAGAGAGGGGGTTTCAAGAATATAACCTTTTTAGAAGTACCCGGGAGAATAGGAAATCAATACAGTATTCAATTAATCTACTGCAGATTGACTTCACATAAAGGAGCCCCAACCAGGAAAGTACCCTGCTAGAAAATCTGACAGTGCACAGTTGGAGAGTCTAAGAGGGCAGGAACACGGCCTGGGGTATAATCTGCATTTTTCATTCTTTCAGGAAGTGGGAGCAGGCATTGTGATGGCCCTGGGGTCTGACTGCAGGCTTCCCTTAGCTATCCTGTGACATGAAAGCAGTCTCAATAGGTACCAGTGTTACACAGTGGTTAAGTGGAATCAGTTCCAGTAACTTTTGGAAGACAGAATGGACTGTCATTCAGAGGAATCCGAAGTTTAGGACTTTGGATGAAGAAGACTGCGATTCTAAATAACCCAAGCCTCTGTTTCTCCTCTTTTTTTCCCTTGGCCGCATCACCCAACATGAGGGATCGTAGTTCCCCCACTAGGGACCAAACCCACATATCCTGCTGTGGAAGCACGGAGTCTTAACCATTGGGAATTCCTCTTCATCTATTTATGGTTTAACAATCTCTCTTTCTCTCAAAGAGGTGCTGGAAAATGAAAGGAAATGGATGTGAGAATTTAAAAGCAGAGTAGATGCTCAATGAACTGTAGTTCTCTTCTGTATACTGCCTTGGGTGAGCTTGGCTATGAGGCAGGTACATAGATAGGGGCTTTCAAGAATATAATTTTTTTATAAGGACCCAAGAGAATAGGAAATGGCAACCCACTCCAGTGTTCTTGCCTGGAGAATCCCAGGGACAGGGGAGCCTGCTGGGCTGCTGTCTATGGGGTCGCACAGAGGTGGACACGACTGAAGCGACTTAGCAGCAGCAGCAGCAAGAGAACAGGAAATCAATACAGTATTTAATTAATCTACTGCAGATTGACTTCACATAAAGGAGCCCCAACCTGTCTTAGACTTAGGAGGTACGCCATTGGGTGGAAGCAGTTTTAGAGTCAGGACGCATCCCTCTAGTATCCCCAAGAGGCCATTTTTAACAGGAGCTCCATGAGTTGCTGAGCACTTTCAATGTGGCTCATCCAAGAGATGAGCTGTCACTGTAGTCTACGCCAGATTCCAAAACTTAGTAAAAGAAAAGGAATGTAAAATATTTTGTTCATAATTTTAATATTTATTACATGTTGAAATGGGAATATTTTGGACATATTGGGTTAAAGAAAATATATGAAAATTAATTCGACCTCTTTTCACTTTTAAAAATTGTGGCTGGGGAAAACAAAGTTGCATATGGAGCTCACATTTGTGGTTCACATTATGTTTTTATCAGGCAATGTTGCCTTGGAACATAACTCTTGAATAGCTTAGTTCATGCACTTCATCAGTGAAAAAGGATTTGAGAATGCATCATCCCTAAATGGAAAATTTTTAATTTAGAAGTATAGTTTATAAACAGAATTCCTAGGTGGCTCAGTGGTAAAGAATCCACCTGCCAATAGACTCAGGTGACATGGATTCAATCCCTGGGTCAGGAAGATGCCCTGGAGAAAGAAACGGCAACCCACTCCAGTATTCTTGCCTGGGAAATTCCACAGACAGAGGAGTCTGGCGGGCTACAGTTCATGGGGTTGCAAAGAGTCAGACACGACTAAGCACACACACACATATTTTATAAACATTGGAGACATACAACAGTAGAAAACAAACAAATGGATAGAAGTCTGGGTATCTTCTTCTCACCCTGGATGATCATATGTATCCCGTAAAGTGCACCGGCCCTTTGGAAATTGCTGCCTTAGATGAGGCAAAGGACTCCCAGGCTCCTTTGGGGAGTAGGGGCAGTGGGTGATCATAATTGGAAGGAAACAAAATTACAATAAAAATTGTAACAAAACACAGATTGCACAAATACAACCAAAGTAAAATATTAACAATGTAATAACATGGGTAACGGAGAAAAAAACAACAACAAAACCTGAACAGTAGGCTTCCCTCAGTTGTAGCTGCAGAATTGCTGGTTGGGGGTGTGGCCAAGTGAGGAGAGCCAAGTGGGAGGTCATGAGATCTAGCCAGAAGCTCTGAGTTTCCCTGGTGGCTCAGACGGTAAAGAACCTACCTGCAGTATAGGAGACCCGGGTTCAATCCCTGGGTGGGGAAGATCCCCTGGAAAATGGAATGGCAACCCACTCCAGTATTTTTGCCTGGAGAGTCCCATGGACAGAGGAGCCTGATGGGCTACAGTCCATGAGGTCACAAAGAGTCATGTAGAACTTTATAAGATTATGGAGGAGGGACTAAGGCATATCCTAAGTTTTGTCTGAAAACTTCTCTCACTACTTCCCTACAGCAAAGAGGAGCAGATCCTGGGTTTCCTCTTCATTAAGAAGAGGGGAAAGGAAAGTGCTGGGGAGGAAGAGAGTGTAGAAAGACCCAATGCCTATGATTTCAGGTCCTCTGAGCAGAGGCATTGATCCCACCCCACATAGGGCCCCATGAGGTGGCAAGACCTTTCTGATGACAAGCGTTGGGAGATGGTAAGATCTGCCAGCAGCAAAGAAAAACTCCTGTGCCCAAGCAGGGCCCAAGAACCAACAAGATTGTGGGCTTGGGTGAGGCATGGGGCTCTGTGTGCTCTAGAGACCAGTACACTAGACCATCTGGGACTCCTGGAGGGCCTTAGGGGTGGGAAGAATCCCAAATCATGACTGAGATTAATCTCCTGGCAGCAGAATTATCTGAACTAAAGATACATAGAAATGTGACACACTTTTAATGAAGAATACTGTAATTAGTAAATATACAAATTTAAATAGTTTAAACAGTGTGTGTGTATATATATATGCCTGATTCATTTTGCTGTTTACCTTAAATTAATACAACATTGCAAATCAACTATACTCCCATAAAAATATTTTTAAATGTTTTAAAATAAAATGTGGAATAGAAATGAAATTAAAATTCCCTGTCCCACCTCCACAGTCCAGATTCCCACTTCCTAGGAACAACCACCTTCAGCTTTTTTAGCTGTTTCTTCTCAGGCTTACCTCCATAATTCTAAATAAGGTGTTCTTACTATTCCTAAAGTTTTTGAGTTTTATACTGTCTAAGAACTTTTCATATACAAGATGAAAGTTCATGCACATGCACACACTTTCTCTCCCCTTTCTCCTCTAAATATATTAATAGTTATATTGCAATTTCATCATTTTGGTTATTAATAGAGCATTTACATCATTATTACTATGCCAATTTTATTCACAGCTGAGCCAAGTAATGTATTATAATTTCCTTTCTTGAATAATTTTTTTTCTAGAATTCGTAAGTGTCTCCAAGAAACTTTGCTTACTTTTTTATTTATCTATGAACCACTCATTCATTATCAGATTTTCTCACTACACAATAAGGCTCTCTCAGTGCATTCAAACATTAGGAAGTGTGTCATTTTTCTGTCATTTCTCATGCTGCTGTGTTACACTGGATTGGCACACACTTGTCATTCTGGGGCTTCCTTTCCCCATCAGTCTCACATTTCCCTTTGCCCCCATTTCTTAAATTCTTTTATTTTGTTTGTTTGTTCTTGTGGTTTTATGCTTACTTTATTCATTTACTTCACTTATTTTTTTAGAGGTATCTTTAAAAAATATTTATTTATTTTGGCAGCAATGGGTCTTAGTTGCAGCATGCAAGATCTAGATTCCCCCACCAGGGACAGAACCTGGGACCCCTGAACTGGGAATGCAGAGTCTCAGCCACTGGACCACCAGGGAAGTCCTCCATTGACTTCACTTTTAATGAAGGTTCAGGAAGATGCAGATACTGGTAAAAAAAAAATGATACTTTCCAATCTCAGTGTTGTAGAGTAAAGGTCATAGCAGCCTCTCAGAAACAGCATCTGAAAAACAAGACCCTGCATGGGTGCAACACCAGCGACACACATAAGAGAAGCATCTCCTCCAGCTGTTGCTGACTCCAAGCATCTGCATGATGGCTGACTCCACAGTCAAGTGTAGGGTCCTCTTACACTCTAGCAACACATTAATTTGGGGCTGTAAATATCACATTATATACATCCTATCATCATTCTGTAAGTTATGGAAAGCAGTTCTTAGTCATATGGGAAAGTAAGTGCTCACACGATTGCAGGTCATTCATCTCTAAGAACCAAAGCAACCCCAATGGGTTCTTAGCAGCCCCAGAGTGGGACATTTTGAGCAAAACCACACTGTAATGGATTGAGATACTAAAATGTGCTGAAATCTATGAGTTCATAAGGACACAAGAAATTAAACCCCCCCTTGGTTATCTTTGGAGGATGCTCATCCTTTTGAAAACCAGTAAATAAAAGGAAAGAATCAAATATCCTGCCTTTTCTGAAAACAATAACAAAAAGCTATATTTCAGGTCAAGCAACAGATGGAAAGGGAGAGTTCCTTTTTTAAAAAAAAAATATTTGGCTGCTGTGCTGGGTTCTAGTTGTGGCATGCAGGATCTCAGATCTTTATTGCAGCATGTGGGATCTTTTTTAGTTGCAGTATGTGGGATCTAGTTCTTTGCAGTATGGGCCACCAAGACATGGGTTTGATCCTTGAGTTGAGAAGATCCCCTGGAGAAGGGAATGGCTACCTACTCCAGTATTCTTGCCTGGGGAATCCAATGGACAGAGGAGCCTGGTGGGCTACAGTCCATGGGGTCACAAAGAGTTGGACACAACTGGGTAACTTTCACTTCATGTGTGGGATCTAATCCCCTGAAGTGAAGTGAAGTGAAGTGAAGTCGCTCAGTCGTGTCTGACTCTTTGCGACCCCATGGACAGTAGCCTACCAGGCTCTGCCGTCCATGGGATTTTCCAGGCAAGAATACTGGAGTGGGCTGCCATTTCCTTCTTCAGAGGATCTGTCCAACCCAGGGATCGAACCCGGGTCTCTTGCATTGCAGACAGATGCTTTACCGTCTGAGCCACCAGGAAATCCTCTAATCCCCTGACCAGGGGTCAAACCTGGGCCCCCTGCATTGGGAGCACAGAGTCTTGGCTACTGGAACACCAAGGAAGTCCTGAGAGCTCTTCTTTTTTAAAAACTTCCCGCTAATGTATGAGGAAGGAGTAAATAAGTGCAGCCCCTAAGGAAACAATGGATCCAGGCAATGATCATCAGCGGTTACTAAAATCAATTACTGAAAACTGATGAGGATCTTTGTAATGGAGTGGCTGTAATTGCTGAGTATGAGAATGTGTGCCAGGGTCAGTGACAGGGAGTGGTGGAGCCGTGGTAAATTCTATCTGAAGTCATTCAAATTCAGTGCCAGAGAGAGAAAGAGAGAATGAGAGAGTATGAACCAATACTAGAGACCAAACAGCATAGCCTAGGCTATATCTTTTAGCCAAAGTAGTGATCCCCACTGCAGACCTGAACCTATGCTTGAGCCATATCTCAACTTTTTTCCAGAGGTATTAATTCAACTTTTGCCATTTCCACCTCTTGGACAGTCAGTAGAGAATTCTAGCATCTAGTCAGAATACTATGCTTATTGAACTGACAAAGCAAGAGTTGGTAGGAAATGCCCTACCAGGAAAAAGGCAGTCCCTTGGGGAGTCTGTCTGTGTTGATTTAATGATAAAGAATCTGTACACCAAGGGTGTCAACCAGACCGGAAATTCCTTCTGGTGGAGAGTCAGAAGTGCCCCAGTTGGACTGATAGGCTGTGGCCATATTGATTGGCTCCAAAGGGCATCCTTATATACATACAGGCAAAGGGCATATCTAAACTTTGCAGTCACTGGAGACTTTCCTGGCCTCTGAAAGGGAGTGGAAGGAAGTGGATGAAGGGCCTAAGAAAGTGGCAGAAAACCTACCTCCTTTCCTCTCTGTGATTAGTTGATTTTTATTCAGTTTAAAGACAATTCTGAGATTCTTCCTAAATACTAGAAAAATGTCAAAAGTTGGTAGAAATTATTTTTTAAAAATGGGATTTTTGCTCTGTTTCAGGATCTTTTATTAATTTATTTGGTGGGTTAGCAGAAAGACTGACGGTATCAACTTCTGCACATTCAAGAACGAACACTTCTTGAGAGTATGATGTAAAGAACCATACCAACTCCTGTGGTAAGACAGTTGTAAGTAAGATGCAGTTTCCACCCTGCCAGATCTTAAAATATGGATGAAAATCTGAGATTGTAAAATAACACTGTAAGACAATAATGTGGTAAACGTAAATGACTGTGAAATTAGGGAAGGCAGAGATGGACAGACAAAGCTTCACTAAAGACCCGGGGATTGACTCTAGCTTTGAAGGGTGGTCTGAATTTCAGCAGGCGTTAAAGGGAGAGAAAGCTCTATTCCCATCTAATTCTTCCATGGTATACTAGATGTTGTCAGGGCTTGAATGTCTTCATTCCCTCTGAAGAAACTGCCTTGCCCAAAGGCTCTTCTAGGCAGTCATGTTTCAATGCCTGCGACCCCCATCCAGCAGTTTAGGCAAGAGGTGCTTTCCCGTCACTCCCAGTGCAGTCTGACTACTACAGCTGGGCTTAGACAGACATTCTGAGCCCATGAAAGTCTTCTTTTTGATAATGTAAATGTAGGAACATAAAAGAGCTCAAGGTAAACAATGCCTAGAGTGCTCAGTTGTGTCTGACTCTGTGACCCCGTGGACTGTAATCTGATAGGCTCCTTTGTCCATGGAATTTTCTAGGCAAGAATACTGAAGTGGGTTGCCATTCCTGACCCAGGGATGGAACTTGCTTCTCTTGTGTCTCCTGCATTGGCAGGCGGATTCTTTGCCACTAGCACCATCTAGGAAGCCCAAAAGGATGCCATATGTAAATCAAAGTTACGAAGGAACGAGGCTGGTGCCAGGTTACCTTGGAGCACGAGGGCTTTCTGGTTCCAGTAACAGGTCTTCTTATAATCCTCCATCTCTAAGTGACTTGAAGTAAATGCAATGGATAACTTGTTCCTTAACAAAATTATCTGATTAAATTCTATGGACAAGATGAATGGAAATAGTAACAAAGTTTTTTTCTCTCTTAGCTCTGAGACTGTCTTGGTACAAATACCTTGAAAGTCATTTTAGTAATTATAAGGTGGACATTGGCCTTGCATTTGTATGTGAGAGGATTCGACAAATGGTGTAAGTTAGGCAGAACTTCAGGTTTCTGTTTTACCTCCAACTTCTTTCCCACCCTCCTTTATTTCTTGTCTCACGGATGAAATGAGAGCAATGAGAAATTAGGTGGGAAATAAAATCAAACCAAGTATAGAGTGAACACACAACTGTGACTGGATGTAGCCTACAAATTTGCTTCTGAGCGTCAAAGTACCTGAAGGAAACCTGGTTAATAACAACCTTTTTAGTATTTGCGATAGAAGCAAAACAGTTGAAGCTCAACAGAAATTTCTCTCATGGGTCCTCATAAAGGGAATACCATTCTCAACTGGCAGATGACAGGTGGCTCTTACAAAAATCCTGCTAAGGAGGGGATCTCTCCTTGTTTCAAGTATGAAGACTTTGAATGGTTGATTTGATCCAAGGGGCGGGGGGAAAATCTGAGGGGGAGAAGACATAACATGCCTAAGAAGAGTAAATGGCTTTCCAGTCCTCAAGGCAATCTTTGATGAATAGCATTCCTCACAATTGTATTTTGATAAGAATTAAAAGGCAGAGGACTTCCCTGTAGCTCAAACAGTAAAGAATCTGCCTGCAATGAAGGAAATCACGGTTCAATCCTTGGGTCGGGAAGAGCATCTGGAGAAGGGAACGGCAATCCACTCTAGTATTCTTGCCTGAAGAATCCCATGGACAGAGAAGCCTGGCGGGCTACAGTCCGTGGGGTCACAAAGAGTCAGATGCAACTGAGAGACTAACACATATAACATATAAAAGTGCAGAGAGGGACTTCCCTGGTGGTACAGGGATAGAATCTGCTCATCAAAGCTGGGGACACGGGGTCCACCCCTGGTCCAGGAAGATCCCACATGCCTGGAGCAACTAAGCCTGTGCACCACAACTACTAAGACCCACTCTAGAGCTTGCTGGCAGTGACGACCAAGCCCGCATGCTGCAACTACTGAAGCCTGTGAGCCTAGACCGTATGCTTTGCAACAAGAGAAGCCACTGTAATGAGAAGCCTGTGCACTGTGACGAAGAGTAGTCCCTGCTCGCTGCAAATAGAGCAAAGCTCACACAAAGCAACAAAGACCTAGCATGGTAAAAAAATTTTTTTTAAAAATTAAGAAAAAGGGGAGGTGGCAAAGAGACTGTATCCTGAAGGATAAAAATTGTATCCAGCTGACAACAGCAGATGTGTATTTCTGACATTTTGGTATTGTGGGTCGTCAATGATGTTAGTGTCAGAGTTGGCATCACTTTCTGGAAGCAAGGGACCAAACTTGGGAGAGGGGAAGCCAGAAGATCTTCCAGTTTAGGTGAAGTTCTCAGTTGAATGTCTGAGCAGATGTGAGGGTGCTGATGATGTCATAGAGGCCTGTTGGAGACTGGACTCACTTCCTTTTGGGCTGACTGTGGACTTCGAGGTGTACACTTTGTGGAAGGCCTTAGGAGCCTGCAGTGGTGTGGATAATTGTTTACAGCTAAGTAATTTGGTAACATTTCTTGGCAAGTTGTTATCCATTTTCTTACAATTATGCTAACACAATGTTGATTTTGTCTATTTTTAAATGTGTAAAACATACTGAATGCCTGGCCCTTGTCCATCCAGGAGAAAGCAACAGAAGCTCATGAGGAAAATATTACACAGAGCTTTTTTTTGACAAACTGATTTATTTAAAAATCAACAAAGTGGCTAATGGAACTTTAGGGTAGTAATTTCACATTTATATTGCCCTTTAATGAGCCCATGTGGTTTCTTTAAAATCTGTATTACCTGCGTAAAGAAAACCTATTCATTAGAAGCCCAGTCTCTGATTTCAGTAACAGAGAAAATATTCATATCCCACAGAGACCAATTCTAGTGAGCTTTAAAATTCAAGATATTTAACTTTACGAATATAAGACTTTATTATCAACACTTATTTCCCATGCTGTCAGCTGAAAGAATATGTTGACCACCTATTGGAACTAGTTTAACTGGTAAATGATTGAGACATTAATGGATAAAACAACAGAGTTGTTAATATTTTTCCTAGGAAAATAACTTTCATACTTATATTAGGCATATTTGCAAATAACCATCTTACTCTCTGAGGTTTTAGTATATGACTTTATAATTAATTTATAAATAAAAATGTATATGCCATTCCAATTGGCTAAGTCTATATTTTTATGTTAAATCATACAAAGAGAAAGTTTAATTGGCCTAATTAATTATCATCAACTTCTCTGACTCGGCTTTTTGGGTCAGGCTAAGACTGTTGATGACCAGCCTGTGGTTTGGATCCCACTGCTGATTCACTCAGTAATCATCCTTAATCTTTTTGTTTTTGGTTGCCAAACTAGGCATGTGGGATCCCAGTTTCCTAGTTTGCCAATCAGGGGTCAAACTGGCACCTCCTGCAGTGGATGAGCAGTGTCTAAACCACTGGACCGCCCCCTGCAAAGTCCCAGTGATCATCCATCCCTTTGTTCAAAGAAAAGTCTGGGATCACAGTAAGGGAGTGAGAGCAGGGTGGTTTTTGTCGTAAGAGGGTGGAGGAGTTGCATGCATCATGATTGATGTATTTCACATTAGAATGGTTCAATCTTTCTGTATTATAAACAACATTGATACACAACCTTATTATACACTTGTCCATGTTTTGCACTTGTCCATTAACTTAGTTAGGATGAATTTCCAGAAGAGTAACTGTTGAGTCAATGGGTATAACATTTTTTAATTTTGCTACCTATCTTGTCTCATTTTTACCATTATATTTCTCTTGTTCTCTTAATATTTCAATTATTGAATGCTGAGAATATAATACTCCCTCTCTTCATGTGTATAAACATTTAAGAAATAAAAGTTTCACTTCTATAATTAACTCACAAATATGGTTGAGTCTTACAACCTTGTGCTTTTCCTTTTTTTTTCCTATGACACTGTTTTTGAAAGAATTTTAATATTATTTTGGGAAATATTCCTATTTCTAGATTTTTTTTTTTACTTCAGGAAAAGTTAAGACAGCTTGACTGCTGCTAGGGAGATTACAATCCAAGAAAGAAGGAAAGATAAAATTCAGGTGCTCTTTTTCACTTAATTTGGTAAATTTTGTAAAAGAATAATAAAAAAAAAAAAAAACTGGTCTCAGCATGGTGGAACAGCTGACAAAGTTTGAAAAGTTGAGCCTGGCTGTTTTCTCAGGGAAGACTCTGCCCTGCCTGCCCAAGTGGCTGGTCTGAGGGATCCTGTTTCTGTGGGCATCCCTGGTCACAGTTCAGGGAGGAGAGTTCTTCCCTGTGCTTTTGTTTATATTATGTAGAGCTTCTCAGATTGACAGGGCAGAGGAGCACCTGGGCATTTATGCAAAGTAGCGACTTCTGTGCCCCAACCTCTGAGAGAGTCTAACTAGTAGTTCCGGGGCCCAGGGATCTATTCGTTTAAAAAGTTCTTCAGATAACTGGCCCAGGTGCTTGATAAACCACACTTTGAGAAAAATTGCTTCAGGGACTTAATGGGTACTTTTGGGGTGAGAGGAAATGAAAATTAAAAGTTTTCTATTTAAAAAGAGTATGTTCTATTTTAAAAAATGATTATGCTACTCTGTTTTAGTAAGTCAGTTCTGGGTCTTATCAAGCAACTTTCTTAAAGAGTTGTATTGAACTCTGTCTCTCCAATACTTTGCAAACAAGAATGGCAATTGCGCTAAGTCAGTTTTGTCTGACTCTTTGTGACCCCATGGGACTGTAGCCCAGCTGGGTCCTCTGTCCATGGGATTCTCCAGGCTAGAATGCTGGAGTGAAGAGATTTCCCCACCCCAGGAGTGATCCTGAATTGACAGATGGGTTCTTTACCACTGGCACCACCTGGGAAGCCCAAGAATGCAATTGGCCCTGGTTTTTTCCTATTATCCATCCTATTTATTTTATTCCTCTGTCTCATAGTCTTCCATTCTTGAATCCTCTGGTTCTCCCTCTGGACCATGCCAGAATCCACTGAGGAGCTCTACAGTTTCTCCCGATCCTACTTTAGGAATTAGTATTTCGAAAGACTAGTCACAGGTCAAGGAGTATGTGGGGAGGTCATTTGGCTGTCTGCCAGGAAAGGACCTGGCTGATGTTATCTGGGCTAATTAGAGCCTGGCTCTTTGCCTTGAAGGTTGAGATATTTGATTTTGTCAACAAACAAGACTGGATTTGGACTGTGAGCAGACAGATTCACTTTAACCAAAGTCACAGCCGGTGGTACACACAACCAGCCTACCACATATTTGTTTACAGTTAGAAAAGAACTGGAATATTTGTACCCTAGTGCTTTGGGAAGTCCAATCATAATCAGAATTTGCTTCCTGGGTAAGAAATCAGAATAAAGGAAGTTCAATACATAATTAGCTTTCTGGGTACCTTAAGGCTGGTGCATTCATTGCCACAGCTGAGATAGCCTTGCTAATCTTGCTGCCTGGATAGCTTACGGAAGGATACATTTATTTTGTAGATTTGTTCATGCTATCAGTTGTTTTACTCTGACCAGAGAACTATCTTTTTCCTTCAAAATGACTTTGTCTGTGTTTCCCTCCTTCTTTGTTTTGTTCCTTTCCCTCTTTTTGTATATATTTACAGGTAATTTTTATTATCCTTTTCCCAAGTTATAGCTTACAGTAGGATGTAAGTGAGGCAGTTTACAATTACTGGGTCAGGTGCTTCATGCTGCTGCTACTGCTGCTGCTGCTAAGTCACTTCAGTCGTGTCCGACTCTGTGTGACCCCATAGACGGCAGCCCACCAGGCTCCCCCGTCCCTGGGATTCTCCAGGCAAGCATGCTGGAGTGGGTTGTCATTTCCTTCTCCAATGCATGAAAGTGAAAAGTGAAAGTGAAGTCACTGAGTCGTGTCCAACTCTCAGCGACCCCATGGACTGCAGCCTACCAGGCTCCTCTGTCCATGGGATTTTCCAGGCAAGAGTACTGGAGTGGGGTGCCATTGGCTTCTCCCAGGCGCTTCTAGTTGTGTCCTAATGTTTCTGCACTGCTCCCAGTTTCCTCTTGATGCTCATCTTGACATTGCAAACAGACTTTACTATTTGTATCTTGTTACAGAAGCAAACCTATTTTCTATAATTAGAGAGCTGTGTTGTCCAATATGGTAGCCACTAACCACACATGGTGGCTATTTAGATATATTTTAAAAACTGGGGGAATTCCCTAGTAGTTCAGTGGTTAGGACTCTGAGTTTTCACTGCCAAGGGCACAGGTTCAATCCCTGTTCGGGGAACTAAGATCTTGCAAGCCACATGGCACAGCCAAAAAAAAAAAAAAAAAAAAAAATCAGTTTCTTTGTTTCACCAGACACATTTCAAGTGCTCAAGGTTTAGATAGGGATTCCCTATTGGACAACACAGATATAGAACATATCCATCATGGCAGGAGGTTCTTATTCAACAGGAGGTACTGATCCACAGACTCCTACATTTAAGTGAGAGGATCCTTAAATATTTCATATGCCAAAGACAAAAAAAAAAGGGGGTGTTTTCTTAATTGTTTGGTTTGGTTTGGTTGAGGACTCAGTTGCTAATGAGATTTGGCAGTTCATAACTAAGTCCAGTGATACATAAAACTGAAGGGTGTGGGTCTTTCTGTCACTACCGTAACCTCCCACTTCTTCAGCCTCCCTGGTGCAGAGTAACAGAAACCTACTCTGACTAGCTCAAGTAAAAAAGGGGATTCAGTTCAAAGCTGCAGGATCATCCAAGGACAGGAGAACAGCTCAGCCTGGAACCAAACTAGAACCTAAGACTTAGGCGTTATCAGCACTCCATCTGCTCCTCTCTTTGGATCTGCCTCATTTTGGCTTCTCTCTGTAGACCAGCTTACACTGCTCTTCTCCATGATACAGCAAGTGTGACCACCAATAACTCCTGAGATTATATTTCCTCCACTCAATAGGCCAGCTAGGCTGAGGCTAGACTCTTTCAGTGCTCATTCCAACCGTCTTTGGGAAGGTGTTCATTGGCCTAGCTTGGCTCAGGTGTCTATTCCTGGTCCAACTGGCTGTGACTGGGGGCAAGGTCAACTATAGCTACATGAAGCCTTGGTTCCATTGCCATGTGGTTTAGAGGGTGAGACAGGAGCCAGGACAAGACACAGAACTTGGCAGCCAACCCCATGGGAGGCTAATGCAAGTCTCACTCTATTTTTTGGTGGCCCAAGACTCCCCTCTTTAGTCATTCACCTGAGCTTCCCTGAGAAAATAAAGAATGGAAACTTCACTGATTGGGGGTCAGATGCATTTAGTTCTAACCCCTGCTCTGTTACTGATCAGCAAAGTGGTTTGGCACATGACCTAAACTCTGTCTCAATTTCTCTCTATTAAGGGCATTTTTTTTTTTTTTTTTGTACAGATCTCAAAGGCAAGTAAGCACTGAGAGCTCTCTAGTCCAGCACTACCTATAAACTAGACAATACTTCTCAACTTGCAGGTTTGAATTATAGCTTCCTTATAGCAACATTGGGCATTATTTATGACTCTTCTCATGTTTTTTTTGGAAACCCTCCCCTCCGCCGCCCAGCACACACACACATTTGCAGCAAGTCAAACTTTGCTAAATTAGCTAAACACTCATGAAATTTCCATTAAGTATTTTGATGACAAAATACTTAATATACGTTACATTCATTTTCGAGTTTATTGAAACTTAAGCTGAAAATTCAAACATTTGTGGCATCACTTTTCTTTATTTTACCCTTTCCAGCTATTTCTTTTTGCTTTCTTCCTCTTACTTCCATTTCAACTGCACAGAGCCCAAGTTAAAACCTGAAGAAAAGAATTGCTATATTACATTCAGGAAGTTACTAGTTTTTAAACATCTGGTTCTCATCTTATTTAAAATGGGAATTGGAATCTTGTAGACCCAGTATTGATTTGGCAGTTAAGAGGAGAATGAAGTCCCAGGGAGGAAGTCTAGTCAGTGAGGGGGAAGGAACTTTGCACTGGCAGAAATAGTAGCATTAAACTAATAAGGGGAGTAAAGTGCAAGGGAGGAGGATTGGTAGGAAAAGATAAAAATGCTCTGAGAAAGCTAAAGAGCATCATCATCATAATCGTGACTAGTAGAAATCAATGAAAAGCTACAGGAAAAATGAGATGGGAAAAAAATAGTTGCGATTCTTTTGTGAAACTGAAGAAACTTGTAGCATCTGACTTCCTGTTTAAAAATATTTCAAACAAATAATTGTTGATATTAAAAAAAATATTTGTTGTTGTGGATCAAGGAAGCAGGAAGAAGCTTAACTAGTTTCTCTTTCCAACAGAAAAGAGCAGAAAGTATAAATAAAGACAGAAGCCTGTTGCTATGCTTAATATTTACTTTTCTTTCCCATACTTCATAAAAATAAAATGAATTTACATTGAACATTTGAGCTTCACCCTATCTTTTTTGCTTTCATGTTCTTCATAATTAATATTAGTATGACAAGTTTGTGAAAGTCGTTCAGTTGTGTCCAATTCTTTGTGACCCCATGGACTGTAGCCCATCAGCCTCCTCTGTCCATGGAATTCTCCAGGCAAGAATAATGGAGTGGGTTGCCATTGCCTTCTCAGCAACTGAACCCAGGTCTCTCACATTGCAGGCAGATTCTTCACCATCTGAGCCACCAGGGAGGCCTATTATTAATAGGCTGTATTAGTAGGTCCCTATCAGTAGATCATCAAATGGAGACAAGAAGAAAACATTTGCCTCAAACCATTTATCAGATCAGAGGGCAGAACTGGTCTTCAAACTTATAACCTTTAAATACTTGGTTTATATTACTTGAGACATCTATAACCACTGAATTAGACATCTATAACCACTGAATCTAGACCACCCAGTACCAGTTAGTTTGCGTCTAGTATCTGTGCTGCTTAATGGAAGTTGAGAATGTGTTAAGGCCACCATAGCCCCCTGTGTACCCCCATTCTTAGCCATTTGGAATTTTAACATGCACACAGGCACACACTCACACTGTGGTCTTGCTCAGCTCTTACTGACAGCCAACATGGTAGGAGGAGACCATGCAAAACCAGTGTAATAGATATTTACTAACCAATACTTAAACTTACTTTTCAATGGGATGAAGTGATGAAGTGATAAAGACCATCTGTATGTGGGGATTACAATATTTATCACCAGGCTTCCCTGGTGGCTCAGTTGGTAAAGAGTCTGCCTGCAATGTTTAAGATCTGGGTTCAATCCCTGGATTGGGAAGATCCCCTGGAGAAGGAAATGGCAACCCACTCCAGTATTCTTGCTTGGAGAATTCCCTACACGGAGAAGCCTGGCAGCTACAGTCCATGGTGGGGTCATAAAGAGTTGGACAGGACTGAGTGACTAACACTTCACTACCTCGCCATGATTATTTTTTCTAGGGCCTATATTCTCTGTGTCCATTCAATCCTGTTTCTGAGATAAAGAACCATTATCATTTGTTTCAGGGCTTTTTATGTTATACAATCAATTTACTGATAATTTCTGAAAATCCTTAAGTAGCCTGCAAAAACTGTAGTTTAGTGTGTACCTTCCCACCTGCATCAGACCTATGCAAAGGTACTCTGCTCAGTTTCACTTGAGTTCTAACCTGTACCTTTGAGGCCAAGGCCTTGGGAATTCAAGGGAAAAGTGAATTTTAATTCGGTACATTTTGTACTTTGATGAAAAAAAAATCCTCAAAGCTTGATGGGTTCTAGGCACATGTGCCTGTCACTATTTCTCAAACCATTGTACACAAAACTACAGGCACAAAAGGTCCTTCACTCAAAAAAACAGATTCCTGGGGAGAGCACATCAAAAGAACAGGGGAAGAGGATAAAATGTTTTGATTTTTCGAGTCTATTTACTGTCCAGTTGATTTTGCTGCTTAGGCCTTTGATCGCGCTACCAAGTAATTATTTATTTCTGTGGTTCATGAGTACTGTATATTTATTTATCATTAATTCCAGTTTGAAATCACTTTTAAAAAGATCTGTCATTTTGGCTTCTAAAATTGGTTTCTTCTCGCTAGACACGAACCAAGTGCCCAGGGCTGACCAGATTGCTCACTCTCAAGACTGTCCAGCCTTCCACACTAAGACCTTCAGCCGGGCCTTGTGACTATTCTCGAGGTTAGAAAACCTGTCCCCCAGTCTCGCAGATGCTGTTCTCCCCCCACTGGCTCTGCACAGAACATCATTATCTTTGCTAAGCTTCTGTCTCTATGGCAATAACAGATGGGAAGTGCTGCGGAATTATTCATGTTCTGGAAAGGAGGCAGTCAAGAAGGAGGGGAAGGTGCGGGGTGGGAGAGGGGGCACGACCTGGGAGCGCGGCGATGGGGGTGGGAGGAATGGAACTTGGGTGTGCACGGAATGAGAGGCTTGTAAGCCTCGGGTAGGCCCGCTGGGAGCAAAAGAGGGAAAAAAAAAAAAAGATCTACGAGCACAGGAGTATTCCCAGTCTGCTGGCTCCAAATGTGGATCCCACGAGTGACCTCGAAGCAGTAAAACCAGAAGAAATTGGACGAAAATGCGCAAAAAGGGGGTGGGGTGGGGGAAGGGGGACAAAGCTAAGTCTTCTGAATTCGGTGCACTGAGATCTGGGGTACTATTTCAGTTCCTAATTTTGCGGTGGGGTGGAAAAAAGGGGTTTTTCTTGGTATTTCGAAATATGACGGAGCAGCTCGGCAGAGTTCAATATGCTAATCCTCCACAGCAGAACACCGACCAGGGAGACGACTCTCTTCGGCCCCGAGGGTCACAGCTGAAAGCGCTTCGGTCATCGCTTTCCTCGTCTCATCTCCTGTTCGCCTCCAAAACAAAATCCCAAACTCCTCAGGAAACACTGTAGAAGCATGTAATTTCTAGCTCCCTTTTGGAACCGAGAGAGCAGTCTGGTGAGGGGGTGGGGGGAGGGAGGCTGAGAAGTAGAGACAAAAATGTTTTCTCTCGGTTTTGCCAGAACTTCTGCCAGCTCTCCAGCCCGGCCCGATGGCGGAGGAGGTCAGCCCAGGGAAGGCGTCTGGGCGGAGGCCGCCCAGGCAAGGCGGGGGCCGCCGGGGTGGGGCGGAGCGCAGCGCAGCGCCGGCAGCTGGCGGGGCGGCCCTCGGGCGGGAGGCCCCGCAGGGGGCGGGGGGCAGCCCCCGCGCGCTGGGCCCACACGGGGGGCGCGGCTGGGCGGCCGCCACCCGGCTGCCTCCGGGGCGGGGCGGCCCAGCTGCGGCCCCGCGGGGGGAGGGTCGCCTGTGCCTGACCTCGGGCCGCGGCGCTCGGCCAGGCGGGCCTTGCCTCCGCCCTGCTGGCTGCTGGGGTCGCGCACAGTGCACCGCGCGGTCGCCCTGCCCCCCTCTCTCCGTGTCGCGCGGCGGCCGAGCGACCAGGGCGCCCCCGGGTCTGGCCCGTCTCCACGGAGCAGCGGGTGGGGCGGGGGCGGGGCGGTGGCGGCCCCAGACAGCCGGCTAGGCGACTCGAGGAAGGAAGGAGGGAGGGCGGCGGTGGGGGTGGGGCGGGGAGGGAACATCCTGTCTGCGCCGGGTGCACCGCAGACAGCGCCGCGCGCCAGCCGCCCAGACGGCGCACGGGGCCAGGAGTGCCGGGCGCGCGCCTGGGGGGAGGGGCGCGCGCCAGACGACGGGCCAGGGGAGCCCTAGGGAGCCACTATAGGGCAGACGGCGCGCGCGTCCCCGAGGGGCTAGGAGCCGCGAGGCGGCGGCGGCGGCGGGCTTGCGCGCGCGGTGCCGCCGCTGGCTCAGTTCTCCTCTCCTCCCCTCCCCCTCGCCGCCCTCGCTCTCCCCCGGGCGGCCGGAGACGGCGGCGGCGTCTGCGGGAAGCCGTGTGTCTCCGCAGTGACGTGGGCGGGCCGAGGGCTCGGTGACGTCAGAGGGCTGTGTGTAGCGATGTGTGTGGGGTTCGGAGCGGCGCCGGCACAGCCAAGGGGAGCGGGCGAGCGGCGGCGGCGGCGGCGGCGGCGGCGGCGGGCACAGGTGCGGCCTCGGCTCGCGGGGCGGGGTGGGGGACGCGGCGGTAGGCTAGGGGCGCGCGGCTCCCGGGGTGCCCGACGGCTGCGCCGGGCGTCAAGGGGAGTTAACAAAGCTCGTCGGGCTTCCTAGGGTGCGGAGGCCGTAGTCGGGGGTCCGGATGCTGGGTCCCGGGTGGGGTCGGGGCCACGGGGGGGCGCGGGCCAGGTGTCCTACGGTGGATCATGCCTCGCTTATCCCGAGTGATGGGCGCGGGCAGGGGCCGGGTGCTGCACTTGACTGGACCCGTCGGGACCCCGAACCCTGGACGCCCGTCACTGTCCCCTTCCGATTCCCCCCGCCGCCCGTCTGCGCTCCGCGGGGATGCCCTGGGCTCGACCCGGTAGGTCGGCGCTCAGCGACTGGGAGGTCCCGGCTCGTTGCCCCTCCCGCCCGCTGACCCCTCTCTCCTCTGTCCGGGGCAGGCGAGGGGAGGTGCAGCCTTAGGGGTGCTCGGGTAACACCCGAGAACTTCCCGGGGAGAGGGTGCGCGGGGGATTTCCACAGTCCTGCCTGCGGCCCCCTTAGCGGGGCGGTGTTGAGAGGGCACCGGGGTGTTCCGACACTGCGGGGGGGGCGGGGTTTGGGGGACTCCTTTTCCTCCACTTCCCACTACCCACTTGCAAGCCTGAGGCGTCCCGGGTGCCTTGCCCTCCTCTCCCCGCCTCCGCCTCGGGTTTAAGGTGGGTGAGTGGCTTTGCGTGGGCCGAGGATTTCAGGGTTTGAGGGCTCCCCATTCTGTCATGCCTCCTGCCCTCTTCCTTGGCCTGCGTAGGCTGAGGTGTTCCTGTGGTGGGCGAAAGTCAGTACGTTGGCTAGTGGCCTTGGTACTTAACCCTTTGGGTCTGTTTTAAGGTAAATTGCTTGGAGTTTGGCTGGCAAAAATTTCTGTTTACTGGATTTTTTTGCATTTTCTCTCAAGAAGGAAGTGGAAGAAGAATCTTTGCTTTTTCCCTCTTCCTCCATTTGCATTCTTTGTGAGGTCTGTCTGCCTTGTGCTTTTTGTCCCGGATTAGTCTTATTCAAGGATGGAGATTCCCAGGAGTGGAGTCTATAGCTTTTGGCTTCCATTAAGCAAATTCGCTAACCTTTTAAAGGGAAAGTTAATTTTTGCCTATAGTTATTCCAGAAAATAACGTACACTGACCAGATGAATTATGCACTTAAGATTGTGACTTTCGTGTAGTAGATGTGTTATAACTGGTATTTGATTTTTAGATGAAACTGGTGGGTTTTTCTGTTTGTTTTTTAATTAAGAGATGAAGTAATAGGTTATTTTAGTTAAAATATATTATTTTAATTAAAATCGCATAACTGAGAAAAAACCTCTAGTACTGAGTTTTGGGTGAGATGATCTGCTTAAGGTTTTTCCTTTTCTGGGTTGGAGTAACCCTCTCCCTTTTGAGGGATATTATTGCTCCCTTTACTCATTTGCCAAATTGCTTTTCTATTTAAATGAAGGTACTTCTAATTAACTGGTGTTAGATTTAAAGAAATCACTCAAGTGTCACCTTTGGTAAAGTGAACTCAGTTTAAGATTAAGAAACTAGTTTCAAACTGACCCTTTGGCCTCTGGAACAAATTCAAATGTAACTCTTCCCCAACCCCCTTCTCTTCCAGATTAATTAAAAGAAGAATGAACAGTAATCCTTGAAGATAACTGGGCAGATTTTTCTTTAGGTTTCATTTTTAATCACAGAAATTCAAGTGGATTCAGAGTCTCTTGTTACTGGTGTGAGGGTTTATTCAAGCCTTCATTTTGTTCACACAGACCAACAGATCATTTTTAGAGAAGATATTCCTGCCCCCCCCCCCCCCCCCCCGCCATTTTTTTTTTGTGTCCTTGGTGCCAAATACTAAATTTGGGTGCGTAATTTTGACACGTGATTTTTGACACAAGCATAAACTTTTTGGGTGTTGTGCCTAAAACTAAACCAAACTGTTGCATTGAACTTGGACATCTTGAATTGAGAGAACTGGTAACTTTATTTTAGTACATATACCTGAAGATTTAAAAAAAAAAAAGTTTCCTAGGAGGTGTGCCTCTTAAAATTATTCGTTGTTATTAGACATAATTTTTTTATAGTACTGGCAGTACTTATACTGAAGTATTAGCAGAACCAAACAAAGTTGCAAAATCTATTGAGTAGTGTAGGGATATCTCTTTGGAAATTTAAATTTTCTTTGAGAATAAGTTACCATAAGAATTGGTACACATTAATTCTCTCTCTTAAAATAAGCAACTAAATAATAATGCAAATTTCAGACTTACTTGTTTAACACAATAGTTTTTAGCAATGGAAAACCTACAGGCAAATTTTTCCTTGGTTCAGAGCTCAAATAAAAAATTGAATGGGATGGAAGATGATGGCAGCCCTCCAGTGAAAAAGATGATGACAGACATTCATGCAAATGGAAAAATGATGATAAACAAGTTGCCAACAGTAAAGAAGGAACACTTGGATGACTATGAAACACCAATGGAAACCGACGAAGAGCATGTCAAGAGGACCTGTGCCTCGGTGCCTGAACCTTTACATTTAAATCCTAGTTTGAAACATACTTTGGCACAATTCCATTTAAGTAGTCAGAGCTCTTTGGGTGGACCAGCAGCGTTTTCTGCTCGGTATTCCCAAGAAAGCATGTCACCTACGGTATTTCTGCCTCTTCCATCTCCTCAGGTTCTTCCTGGTCCACTGCTCATCCCTTCTGATAGCTCCACAGAACTCACCCAGACTGTGTTGGAAGGGGAGTCTATTTCTTGTTTTCAGGTTGGAGGAGAAAAGAGACTCTGTTTGCCCCAAGTCCTAAATTCTGTTCTCCGAGAATTTTCACTCCAACAAATAAATACAGTGTGTGATGAATTGTACATTTATTGCTCCAGATGTACATCAGACCAGCTTCATATCTTAAAGGTCCTGGGAATACTTCCATTCAATGCCCCATCCTGTGGGCTGATCACATTAACTGATGCACAAAGACTATGTAACGCTTTATTGCGGCCACGCACCTTTCCTCAAAATGGTAGTATACTACCTGCAAAAAACTCATTGGCCCAGTTGAAGGAAACTGGCAGTGCCTTTGAAGTGGAACATGAATGCTTGGGCAAATGTCAGGGTTTATTTGCACCCCAATTTTATGTTCAGCCAGATGCTCCATGTATTCAGTGTCTAGAGTGCTGTGGAATGTTTGCACCCCAGACGTTTGTGATGCATTCTCACAGATCACCGGACAAAAGGACTTGCCACTGGGGCTTTGAATCAGCCAAATGGCATTGCTATCTTCATGTGAACCAAAAATACTTGGGGACACCTGAAGAAAAGAAACTGAAGATAATTTTAGAAGAAATGAAGGAGAAATTTAGCATGAGGAATGGGAAGAGGACTCAATCCAAGGCAAGTTTTTTTTTTTTAATTAGCAATTTTGAACACTGGTAATGGTGTACTTTGAAATTGTATATTTAGAATATAACTTAAAGTATTACTGCTCATTCAACAACAGCAAAAAATACTGATCTGTATAATATGTTTGTATTACACGTTTTAGGCTGTTAAGTGCTTCCTTTGTGTGTTCTCATTTGATGTTCCAGACAACCTGCTGAGAGAAATGGGATTATTCCCATTTTACAGATAAAGAGAATGAGGCTCAGAGAGATCACGTGACTTTCCCAACCTTATATAAGCAGGGAGTGGAGGATTTGGGGCTTTTTTCTTGAGTCCGCTTTCTTTTTCACACATTTTGCCTTTTGATGACTGAATCAGTTGTTTTCTTAGGACTCTTAATTTACACTTTGTTCTTATCTCCATTTGCAAATGGTGTATAGCTAGCCAAAACAATTCTGGTGATGGGCTCCAAACAGCATTTTTCAGAGGTATATTTAGGATTTCTGACATTGTTTCTGTAATTGAATATTCAGACTTCATCAATATTGGAAACAAATGCAAAAGACAGATTGATCTGAAGACTTTGTGATTCTGGTCTGCAAGATTTTTTTAAAGAGGAATAATTAAAAAAGTTATGACAGCTAGAATACAGATTATTCTAGATTAAATAAATATGAATATAAAAACTTATCAGCAAAGAGATTTTAAAGTTATTATTTTCTCACTGCATTATTTGGTAGGCTAAATGAGTATCTTTATTCCAAGAGTTTGAATACCTAGCTAATAAGATTTAGGCTATTAAATATTCAGTGTGTGGATCTGGTTTTAAAATATTTTCCTACTTGAATAAAATCAGTATAATAGCTAACGCTGTTAAAACGTACCAAGCATTGTTCTTGAACACTTTTACACACATAATTTTATTTTATTGGTACCACAAAAAAGGTGGCTATATTTCATCATAAAAATCTAATCTTTCCACTGTTAATTAGCTTTTATTCCTTGATATAGTCTATCTTTTCTCCTTCACAGAAGAAATGAATGAAGTGTACTGAATGACTGAAGGTTATTTATAGCAAGACTAGAACTTAGACCAGAACCTAAGGTTTAGTGTCCTGTGCTTCAATACGGTATCTTTCCCTTTGGGGAGATTTAGTTTTCCCAATAGGGAAATTTAGTTACAATGTAGTTCTAAGACAATAATTTGCTTCTGAAGCCCAGTGAAGATACTTTCAGACTTGAATTCAGGGTAGTTTGCTCCTTGCTGAATCCAAAGCATCAGTACTTTGAAATTCCTCACCTGTGGCTACTAGATAAGTTTATATTGTTCTGGTGCCATTATTAACTGATTTTAAAGCATAGCTGACCTCAAGCCAGTTCTCACGTTGTTGGACTTGCTTACAACTGGCCTGGTCACAAGCTGAAGATTGTGCTTATTAGAATTGTCTATATTCTCAAAATGTGGAATGCCCCCCCCCCTTTAATATTTATGGTATTTTGCCCTAACCTAACTAGAACTCTTATATGTCCATAGGTGGCCACATTATTTGCCAGATGTTCTTGGTCTGATCTTGACTGCTCTGACATAAGCATTTTGGGGATAAATTGCTTTGCCTAATGTTCCTGCTCTGTGTTTGTGAGAAAAAAATACCTGAGAACCATGATAAAGGTTAAAAAAAAAAGGTGATGAATTTACTTAACTGAAACTGAATGTGCTAGGGTTTGGTTAAAATTGAAACCGTGCTTCATCTGGATGTAGTCCTTTTATTGTATCAGAATTTATTAATTTGAATTCAGTTTTTATTTGGGGAAGATGTGAGATTTTTTTTTTTGCCGTCTTTTTACTGTTATTTTTTGCAGTATTTGCTACAATGTTTTTGGCATATTTTGGTATTTTTTCTAATTTAATGTGAATTTTAAGCAATTTAAGAGAATTTAAGAAAACTTTCAATAAACCTTTCAGAAAGAAGTTTGGGGGGAGTTCATGTATAGTGATGTGTGCTTGCCACTTCACATTTTAGAAATACGTTCCTCAAAACATGTTAAAGTAGTTCTTTTTTGAAGTTTAGATGAGAGACCAGTCCGAGATGGGTTGTATGCTCCTGGCTGTGTAACTGATAAGACATTCGAATCAGGAATTGAATACAGGTCTTCTGACTTGAAGTCTAGAAATTTTCACTACTTTTCCCTAACGCACACCCCATAGCAGAAACTGAATTTTGAGAAACATTAACTTTTCTTGTCAACTTACCTTCGTATGATGGTTCTTAAGCTCTTTATTAACTTTTATATAGACTCAGACTAAGGTCTTTTACTGGGAAGGGCGTAAGGAGAAGGTCCTTTGACTGGGAAACATTTTTCATTATCTTCTGTGAGTCATTGAATTGGTTTCCCAACAAACCAAATAGATCCAGAGGAAGCTCATTTTAAAAAGTCAAAATAGACTTAAAAAAAAATTAAAGAATAACCTACCGTATAGCTCAAGGAACTCTGCTCAATGTTAAGTAGCAGCTAGGATGGGAGGAGAGTTTGTGGGAGAAAGGAAACATGTATATGTATGGCTGAGTCCCTCTGCCACCAACTTGAAACTATTAAAACATTAATCAGTTATGCTCCAATATGAAACATAAAGTTTAAAATGCTTAAAAAAGAATATACTAAATATATTAAGTTCTTATCTAAAGGTCTTTAGGTTTAATATGAACACTAATGTAATTGGGTATGTTTAGCTAAAGAGTAGTTTTTTGGCTTTTAAAACCCCCCCTCAAACTCAGTAGGCAATTGTTTGAAATGTAGCAATTGTTTGAAATGTAGCAACTGTTAAATTATTTCTAAGGATGAAAGTTATATTAATAATGGTTACCAAACTATTTGCAAAACTATATTGACTTTGCATAGTTAGAACTTAGATGGGAGAAATAAGTGGGATATGGTCAGTGTTCTAAGTGGAGAACTGACTATTCTTTGCAGACACCAAAGATAACAGTATTTTGAACTCTTTCTTAGGTCACCACAAAAAATAATACTTGATATTAGATCTGCCTAGCTTGCTTTGCAAAATGGTGTTATGAAAACTAAACTACCTCTTCATATCATTTCTGTTTTTTATGTTTTTATTATTAAAATGATTATAGTATTTTACAGTGTGCAAATATATGCAAGAATATAATTTTTGATTATTTTCCAAGCTTCCAGTGTTATTTGATCTAATTCTGATTTTGTTGAATCTTATGTTTCTATCTGGAAAAAGGTTTGCCAAGCAAACTGATCATTTGTAAATAAAATTTGAAGGGTAATGTTTACTTTGGATTATTTTCAAGCACATTAGAAAAACCTATTTGTAGTCAATTGATAAGATCTTTATAGGTGATTCTTTCCTGTTACAGCATGTGGCCAACAATCTCCAGATCACTAAGTAAAGATGATTTATGCCCTTATTTTTTTTTAGGAGTTAAAATTTAGGTTTCTAGCATTTAGACTTGACTGTAAAATAGTATAGTGTTTATTCCTACATAGGGAAAAGGCCCTATGAATTATCTGTGATGCGAATAGATTACCTAAAGATATCAACTTAGAAGTTTTCCTCTTAAAGTCTATTCAACATTTCACTTTTTTTTTTTAGTTTTGCCTTTTACTTACAGTTCATTTCTGTAGAGGTCATTTGGAATAATAATACTACAGAAATTTTCTCCCCTCTTGTAAGCTATTTTTGAGAGCTCCTTTTGTTTAGGAAGTGTGTTTCTTAGTACAAACCTAAATGAGGGAAGGAAATACACTAGAGAGGATAGGTAACTACAAGAGTTGTGTTGGGACAAAATATGTAACAGTAATAATTGTGATAGACTTGATGGTAATTTGTTACATCAGAGGCATAGTTTGCATTTTATAATTAGCATAAACTTTTATCAAGTGGTGGTAAGGTCAGAATCAAATGAAGTATTTGTGCTCATAGAAGGGACCAGTATGAATATTTTTGTCTGACTTCTAAAATTAACAACTATCTTAATGGGTTTAGAGAGTCCCATTTTCCCAGAATTTAGTCTAGTGCTTGGCATGTCAGTTATTCAGGGAAAAGGAAACTTTTTTAAACTGAACAAATTTTTAAGAAACTACCCTGATTTTAGAATAATTGGGATTTTTTTTTTTGAAAAATGATGGTTTAACCCTTAATAAACATATAATTTGCAAGTAAACTATTGAATAAGACAACTGATCAAATGAGGAAATGGATGTAAAAGTATTTTCAAAGTTAAGAGTCTAGAAACATAGGATGATACTTCAAACTATGATTGAAATATTTACTAATATGTAATTTTGGATTTTTCCTTTCCTCACTTTTGATTTTTCTAGAATTATCTGAAGATATTTCTAAGTAAGATAACTGAGTATTGGGCTCAAATGTATCTCACATTAATTGTTTGTACACAGTAATTATATTAGTTGGATATTTGTTTACTTACCAAAATGAAGTTTGCAAGAAGAAAGTATAAAACAAGTTTGTTATAAAATATGTTATAGGGACATTTCAGTGGAATCATTAGAATGGCTTTGGGAATAGTGCCCCCTTATGGTTTAGAGATACAGTCCGTTCATTTTTATCATTAAAAAATGGTAGAACTTTTAAAAATGTTAACATTTTTAAAAAGGCTTCTGATAAAAAACTTCATCCTTTTGGTCTGAGAAATGTTGAAAAACTTCAAGGAAATCAAGTCTCCTTAAGAAACTTTGAAGAAAAGGGATAGGGCTGAATCAGTGCATAATCAGCCAATAGTGTTCTCGTAGCTATACATATGTTATAATTTATGCCAGTTGAGAATAAGGAGGAAAGCAAGAATTGGATAATTTTAATGCCTTTAGAATTCTGAAAGCAGAACATATGGAGCCAGGACTCAATTTGATCAAGTAAAGAGGTAAAACTAGTTTGGGAATATGTATTTTGTCCATGTGTAAAATTTGGCTCTTTTGAGGTTTCATGTATGTTACATGTACATTAAAGTAATGTAAGGATTTTATTTGACTACAAAAAACCTAAAGAATATATAATTAAACCTTAACCATTTTTAAGGGTGTGGTTTAGTTCCATCACTAAATAAAGTATAGCCCCATGTTAAGGCAAAAAGAGGAATGAACAGGACAGGTGTAAAGTTAGTTTCCCTGCAGGGGCCAAGATGGCCCATTCCAGTATTCTTGCCTGGAGAATCCTGTGGATGCAGGAGCCTGGTGCACTGTAGTCCACGGGGTTGCGAAGAGTTGGCCATGACTGAAGTGAATGAGCACACAGACACACAGTTAGTTTAAAACTCATTTTGATTCAGAAACTTAGAAACGGGTCACAGAAGCGTGTGTGTAAAGACTAGCTGGAGGCTCCCTAGGGCAGGCATTCATCCTGTAGTTTCTAAATGTAGAAGGTGGTAGATGCTTAACAAAGGTTTGGATAAAACTGAATGAAAAGTCTTACTAGCCATAGAAAGCTACCAGTGATTTTCAAGGAGGAAACAGTTTAGTTTTAAAGCAGTACAGCATTTTGATTTTATTTATTTGTGGTATTGAGTTTATTTTACGATTTCAAGTAGCCTTAAAAGTGTGTATTTTGAGTATCTTATGAGGTGGGGACAAAGAATACAAAAATTAAAGAAACTTAACTAAAAATCGCTTTGGTACATAAAAATAAGGCTTTTACTCCTTTTTGAAAAGGTTTTTTGGTGTGATTATGGAAGCACTATAGGCCCATTATAATACATCCTAAAAACAGTGCAAAGAAGAAAACAGAATTTTCTCATCATTTCACCATGGAGTGATAACCACCATTGGAATTTATTTATTCCTGTATATCTGTAATGCTTTGTATTACAGATCTGTGCAAAATCATCTGTAGAGTGCACTTGTTAATTTAGGACTGTTAGTTGAAATAATACATTTGGACAAACTGTAAAACTTGCACTTAGAGCAGTAGTCATCAACTTGCAGTTTTTCATCTATATACCCTTTCCCGTCTGGGGTTCTCTGAGGAGAGTTAAGCCCTTTAGAAAGATTGTATATAGTACTGTTCTAAGTACTTTGGAGAGAAGTTAATTTAATGCATACAGTGGAAACTTTGCAGAATTTAGGCTTAATTCTCTTGAGAACCTCAGTTGAGAAGGATGAGGGGATGTAAAGGAAGTCAATTTAGTGGGTCATCAGCACTTTAAAAATACATGAAATAGAGTAAAATTTTAAAAGTGCAATCCATTGCACATAGTAAAATAATTTACATTTTGATGTTAATTTACATTATTTGAAGGTCAAAATAATCTTAGTTTTTTAAAAGCATATATCCTGAAATGGGATAGAAAAGCAAAGCCTTACATTTACATAGATTAACTTTTGACAGATAGTTTAGTGAAAGGATGTATGTGACACGTAAATTTTCAAATAATTGCAATATTAAGTGAACTAGACACCATAGCATTCCACTGTAAAGAAGTTAATTTTTTTTAAGTCCCAGAAATTAACACGATTTTTATCAGTTTGTTCGGATAGAAAAGGAAGTGATGTCATGCTACTGATTTTTACATGTCTTTGTTTCCATGAAAGATTTAAATGATAATTGCACATACGAATGTGAGCCTTTGCTTTTCCTGTGAGAGTTTTTAAGCACTTTAAACCTAAAATTGGCTTTATGAGGTAGATGATACAATTTTGTAGTGTTGAGTAGCAAGAGACATTGCTGATTGCTGCTTGTTGTGGTTGTTGCTTAGTTGCTAAGTTGTGTCTGATTCTTTGGGATTCTGTGGACTCGCCAGGCTCCTCTGTTCATGGGATTTCCCAGGTGTGGGTTTCAATTTCCTTCTTCTGGGGATCTTCCCCATCCAGGGATCAAACCCACATCTCCTGCATTGGCAGGTGAATTCTTTACCACTGAGCCACTGGGGAAGCCCATGATTTCCTGCTGCAGATCATCTTTGATAAGTTAGTGGAAGTTCTTAGATCATATTGTTACAGGTTGATTAATAATTACAGTTAATCATTACAGTGGTTATTTTTACAGTGAAATGAGGCACAAAACTAAGCCTTAAAATCTCTTAAGTACCTATTGCTACCTTGTAACACTATTCCTAGTTCAGTTGTTGAAACACTCATTCACAACATGTTGAAAGTATTGAGGAAACCTGATCCTATTCTGAGAGATTCAGTTTCTTTCAGTAAGAGTATGTTGGCAGCTGTCTGATAGGGTGGTAGGGTGTCTAGTGTCCTGAAATCATTTATGGACCACTTGAACGACAGAATGATCTCTGTTCGTTTCCAAGGCAAACCGTTCAATATCACAGTAATCCAAGTCTATGCCCCAACCAGTAACGCTGAAGAAGCTGAAGTTGAACGGTTCTATGAAGACCTACAAGACCTTTTAGAACTAACACCCAAACGGATGTCCTTTTCATTATAGGGGACTGGAATGCAAAAGTAGGAAGTCAAGAAACAGCTGGAGTAACAGGCAAATTTGGCCTTGGAATGTGGAATGAAGCAGGGCAAAGACTAATAGAGTTTTGCCAAGAAAATGCACTGGTCATAGCAAACACCCTCTTCCAACAACGCAAGAGAAGACTCTACACATGGACATCACCAGATGGTCAACACCAAAATCAGATTGATTATATTTGCAGACAAAGATGGAGAAGCTCTATACAGTCAACGAAAACAAGACCAGGAGCTGACTATGGCTCAGATCATGGATTGCCAAATTCAGACTTAGATTGAAGAAAGTAGGGAAAACCACTAGACCATTCAGGTAAGACCTAAATCAAATCCCTTATGATTATACAGTGGAAGTGAGAAATAGATTTAAGGGCCTAGATCTGATAGATAGAGTGCCTGATGAATTATGGACAGAGGTTCGTGAGAGAGGGATCAAGACCATCCCCATGGAAAAGAAATGCAAAAGAGCAAAATGGCTGTCTGAGGAGGCCTTACAAATAGCTGTGAAAAGAGAAGTGAAAAGCAAAGGAGAAAAGGAAAGATATAAGCATCTGAATGCAGAGTTCCAAAGAATAGCAAGAAGAGATAAGAAAGCCTTCCTCAGCGATCAGTGCAAAGAAATAGAGGCAAAGAACAGAATGGGAAAGACTAGAGATCTCTTCAAGAAAATTAGAGATACCAAGGGAATAGTTCATGCAAAGTTGGGCTCGATAAAGGACAGAAATGGTATGGACCTAACAGAAGCAGAAGATATTAAGAAGAGGTGGCAAGAATACACAGAAGAACTATACAAAGAAGATCTTTACCACCCAGATAATCATGATGGGGTGATCACTCACCTAGAGCCAGACATCCTGGAATGTGAAATCAAGTGGGCCTTAGAAAGCATCACTATGAACAAAGCTAGTGGAGGTGATGGAATTCCAGTTGAGCTGTTTCAAATCCTGCAAGATGATGCTGTGAAAGTTTTGCACTCAATATGCCAGCAAATTTGGAAAACTCAGCAGTGGCCACAGGACTAGAAAAGGTCAGTTTTCATTCCCATCGCAAAGAAAGGCAATACCAAAGAATGCTCAAACTACCGAACAATTGCACTCATCTCACACGCTAGTAAAGTAATGCTCAAAATTCTCCAAGCCAGGCTTCAGCAATACGTGAACCGTGAACTCCCAGATGTTCAAGCTGGTTTTAGAAAAGGCAGAGGAACCAGAGATCAAATTGCCAACATCCGCTGGATCATGGAAAAAGCAAGAGAGTTCCAGAAAAACATCTGTTTCTGCTTTATTGACTATGCCAAAGCCTTTGACTGTGTGGATCACAATCAACTGTGGAAAATTCTGAAAGAGATGGGAGTACCAGACTACCTGACCTGCCTCTTGAGAAACCTGTTTGCACGTCAGGAAGCAACAGTTAGAACTGGACATGGAACAACAGACTGGTTCCAAATAGGAAAAGGAGTACGTCAAGGCTGTATATTGTCACCCTGCTTATTTAACTTATATGCAGAGCACATCATGAGAAACGCTGGGCTGGAAGAAGCACAAGCTGGAATCAAGCTTGATGGGAGAAATATCAATAACCTCAGATATGCAGATGACACCACCCTTATGGCAGAAAGTGAAGAGGAACTAAAAAGCCTCTTGATGAAAGTGAAAGAGGAGAGTGAAAAAATTGGCTTAAAGCTCAACATTCAGAAAATGAAGATCATGGCATCCGGTCCCATCATTTCATGGGGAATAGATGGGGAAACAGTGGAAATAGTGGCAAACTTTATTTTTTTGGGCTCCAAAATCACTGCAGTTGGTGACTGCAGCCATGAAATAAAAAGACGCTTATTCCTTGGAAGAAAAGTTATGACCAACCTAGATAGCATGTTGAAAAGCAGAGACATTACTTTGCCAACAAAGGTCCGTCTAGTCAAAGCCGTGGTTTTTCCAGTGGTAATGTATGGTTGTGAGAGTTGGACTGTGAAGAAAGCTGAGCGCCGAAGAATTGATGCTTTTGAACTGTGGTGTTGGAGAAGAGTCTTGAGAGTCCCTTGGACTGCAAGGAGATCCAACCAGTCCATTCTGAAGGAGATCAGCCCTGGGATTTCTTTGGAAGGAATGATGCTGAAGCTGAAACTCCAATACTTTGGCCACCTCATGTGAAGAGTTGACTCATTGGAAAAGACTCTGATGCTGGGAGGGATTGGGGGCAGGAGGAGAAGGGGACGACAGAGGGTGAGATGGCTGGATGGCATCACTGAGTGTGGATGGACGTGAGTCTGAGTGAACTCCGGGAGTTGGTGATGGACAGGGAGGCCTGGCAGGCTGCGATTCATGGGGTTGCAAAGAGTCAGACACGACTGAGCGACTGAACTGAACAGAATGTCTTAGTATTATACATAATAAAAGGAACATGATAGGGATATTTGCTTTATACCTAAGGAATTATTGCTTAACAGTGTGTTCAGTCATGTATCTACTAAGGTTACTAACAATTTATGTTTGGCTGTACAACATAATGTGTATTTAATATGCATTATATTTTACTTAATGTTAGCACACCATTATAGAAGGATAGACTATGAAATTTACCAGTCTGCCAGTCCTTATATATACTGGCTTATAAATACCAAAATGTAAAAATTAATTTTTGTCTTTCTAAATTCTAATTTAAAAAATTCTTTTCCCACATATTACAAAAATTTAATCCAGATTTTTTTGAGGGGAACTTTTAAAATCCCATCAATACTGAGATATTGTTTTGATTACTTTAGTTCATCAATGTTTGTCATTAGGGTTAAAGATCACAATATTAATCTGCAACTATAATTAGAAACTAACAGTGCCACCTAAAATCAAAGTTTACTACTGAAGATAAGTCTGGGAGTTTTAAACGGTTTTTGTCTTATTTGTCTATATTTTTTTTAGTGCAAATTGGAATGTATATGTACTAATGGTGCTGAGTGGATGCAATTGCTTTTGTTACTAAAAAGTGATGACAGAAATACTTATTGGTCTTTTTGTAAATGAAACCAGGTTCTCTATATTATTTGTCATTGTGAGACTAATAAGCATTGTACCGAAATACAGTAGTTCTTTATCAGGATACCTGATTATTAAAAGGTCATGTATACATAACACAGTAAGTTGAAATTTAGAGAAACTTTGTGTAAAACATTTTCTAATATTTACTTAGTTAGAATTAATTCTTCTACTATACATGTTGGACTTGTTTAAATTTTGCTTTCTTAGCTGTATTTGTTGTTTTATGACTTAGAGAAAGAACTTTCAGAATGAAATCATGCCTGAAATTTTTCTTATGTGTTTCAGATGAGGATGCCATCTGTTCATTTTGTGGTAGATAATGATGGGGAAGTTGAATGATAAAAGTATTTTAAAATGTTAAGGCTCTAACTTGAGCTACTAAGTGATCTATTTCTTTTCCTTGCCAAATAATGTAATATAGTCTGTTTTAGTGTTCAATTACTTGAAGGGAATAAATTATCCTCATATTGAAAGGTAAAAGAAAAGGCAATACCTGTGTGCATCTTGGTGTCTCATTTTTATTCCTGATCAGTAGTAGCATTACTGCTGTGCCATTTAATTATACTGTTATTTTTTTGAAGACCTAATTTGTATGTTGCCACAAATGCAGAATAGATGAGAAAATCTGGCATGACTGTGAATGTTCTGTTGTGTTCTTTTCTTAATTGTTTTTAACACGCAGTTAGGATAATTTGTTGTCAATGTGTTTATGGCTTACCACAGAATAATAGGTAAAATTAACTCCCAACATTTTATCATGGTTAGTGTTGTGCATTTCCCCATCAATTATATCATTTAATTTGTAAATCTGATCTCTAAAAATGCACCCAGAGACAGTTGAGATTCTTCAGCACTTCATGGAATAAAGGGGTATTAGTAAATGTGAAAGAGACTAGTAGCAGAGTAACCTTAAAAGGGGCCACCCTGGGAATTTAATGAGCTACACTGTCATTCAGAATTCATTCAACGAATATTTATCGAGTCCCTACTGCATTGCCAGGTGTGGTGCTAGGTACTGAAAATACGAAAGTAATTAAGACAGTCCTTGACCTCAAGCTGCTACTTAAGCAGAGGCCAGATAACCACTCCATCAGTTTTGTAGAGGAAATTCAGACATTTGCTAGAGGACTGCACTAGATGGTCTTAAAGGTAGGTTTTTTTTAAGAACCCCCTCCTCTGGGTCTCTTTGTGGGTAGGTGCAAGAATAGGAAACAAAGATCAGAAACAAGAGAGGGATGGGTGTTTAAATAGAAACGAATGTGCTAACAGTTATTTAAGGTGGCATTTGAAGTTTAGAGATGTCATAAAAGCAAAACTATACTGAGTTTGGATTATGAATAAAAAAGTAAAACTTATACAAACTTATCAAGCTACAGAATTTTGAAATGAACATGATCAAAATTGAGTCAGATTTGAGGTCAAGATCTTTGGCTGAAGAAGTTTAGAATTTTGTTATTCTGAAGATTTAAAATAAAATCTCAGCTATCCATAATAGGAAAAACTTTTAAATATAAATATCAATTTTAATAGTTTTAATTTAAAAAATCTGGAAACAGTTGATTTCTTGGGCAGTAGAACATCCAGGATGTCTCAGATATAAAACTGATGTAAAGTGGAGCTTTCTTTATTTTCTAAATAATGAATTTAACAAATGACCTCTAAAAAGGAATTTCTCATTTAATTTGAGCTGATCTTATATTTCATTGATTTGTTAGAATGAGCTTTTGGTGTTCATTAACACCTCTTTTATTACAGTGTTAGGGTGAAAAATGTTCTGCCTAAATGAGTTTTCTGGATAATGAAACTACTCTTCTCAGCACTGTGTCTTTTTTAAAAACTTTAACATTTTTTCAAATCTAAAATGTCAAATACTTTTCAGTCTGAGTGTATGTATGAATATGTGTGTATATGGTATACTGCTTATAAATATTGACTATAACTATGTCATATTGACTCAAGACTTCTTAAACATTAGATACTCTTTTGGAATAAGGATAGGGAACAGTTGAGATATATTGTTTTTCCTAGCCTATGTATGAGAAAGCCCTCAGATTGCCTTGCTTTTTGAATCAGTTTTTGTGTTTGTGTCTTGTAATTCTTCTCTCTCTTTAGGCTATCAGCTGGCACCTGGTATCTGTCATTTAGTATTTCTGTTGCCAGTCGTCAGTTCCCCTTCTAATTTATGATAGAACTAAGCTATAGGCTGAGAAACTATGTGAATAAATGATTGTTGTATTTTATAAATAAGCAGTTGATTTTGCCCCAGATCCTGAACTTCTTTAGAACACTTGACCAGGATTGTGAAGTTTTAAAACAAATTCTACTCTGTATATAGAGTCTAGAGGCCCTCACTGAATACTCACCTCTTAAATCCTTTCAAAATATTCTTCTTTTCCGTATAGTCTTATGGCCTTGTTAGTCTTTTAAATTCTTTGCCCAGTAATTCTTAGCAAAATGTTGATCTCCCAATATGTGTATGTGGGGGGAGGGGAGACATGTAAAACAAACCAAATGAGGAAGTTAGTAACCACAGGTTATTTATTCTTTCTCAGTTTCTGAGCCTCAGTTTTCTGATCTGTAAAGTGGAGATAATTGTACCTACTTAATAAGCTATTTGTTAGGATTAAGCAGGATATAAAGTTCTTATCGTGAACTTTGAGGTAGCCAGTTACCCTCTCCTTTTCCTTTATTTACAAGGCTAAAAAAGAGCTTTTCATATTTATGATAAAATGCGGTTTACTGATAAGTGTTAGCAGACACAGTGGTTTCAAAATTTGGCAAAGTATTGTTGTAGGATGTTAATCTAATTTAGTATGCTGAGAAATACTATAGGGATGGAGGGGGTAGGTTATAGCTGATTATAGTAGCAAGAAGAGTCAAAACTTATCAATGCTGTACATTTGTAGAGTACTATTATTTAAAGTGGATTTTTAACACAGATTCCATAAGTATGATATTTGATGAAATCATTTCTGGTAGTCCATGTTAATATACATGCTGAAGCTGTTCTTGTGATGAGGGAGTTGATGTCTCTCTGAGTTTTAAGTGACTAGACCTGGTATTTTAAAGAAAGACTGCCCTATTCGAAGATGATTCTCGAATTACATAATTCTGTACTAGTCAGTGTTCTCCAGAGGCAGCCTACAGCTCTGTCGAATACGCATCTAAGATTGACCATCATATCTTCCTTCAATAAACTTTTCCACTTCTACATTTTTCTACAGATAGATACACCGCCAGGAATGGAATTGCAGTCATGGTATCCAGTTATAAAACAGGAAGGTGACCATGTCTCTCAGACACATTCATTTTTACATCCCAGGTGAGTGGGTATTAGCTTGTTCGTTCCTTCATTCAATATCTATACAGCAGGTGCTTTTCTAGGCTCTGGGGATTCATTATATCATTTTAGGTTTGTTTTTTTTTTTGCTAATCCAGGGAATGAATTTGAATAGGTTGAATATTTGAATTAACTTTTTTTGTATGTTTCTATGTTTTTTCCTGGAAATACGTTATTTCCTTTTTGCCCTAAAGTGGAAAATATGAAAGTTTAAAAATTTTCCTTACTTCCCTTCAAGAGGTAAACCAACTCTCCAAGAGTGCAGTGTGCAACTTTGGTTTTTTAAAGTGAACCTTTTTTGGAACTTAGAGGTTTTCATAGTAGTCGCACCCCTCAAAATCAATGTTCATATTTTCAATAAAAATGCACCTTAGATTATAAACTTTTTATTTAAAAAACCTAGACTTTTATTTGCTGCTGTAGATAAAAGCAGCATTTATCTCCTCAAGCACAGTTACGGAGACTCTCAATCTTACTTACATTTATATAGTTCCTTCTATTCCTTTTACATTTGAAATAAACTTTGGAGCAGTATTAAACCTGTCAGTTTTCTTAGCAGGATACTGAGTTTTCACCCTCAGAATTCATGTAATTGGTCAAGAGGGACAATATATATGTCCTATACAAAGAAAATGTAATATAAGAGGAGATTATTTAGAACTTAGAGGATAAAGTGTTAGGTCACTTAAATGGTTGCATCTTTTGGCTAAAGGTTAAGCAGATTATAGTTAATCATATGGTACTTAAATATCTAGCTCAGATTTGTTCCATGTCTCTCAGATGATCTCTTGGACAATTTTATGTGAGCTTTGAGCAAAATTGGTATTGGTGGTTATCCCTTTGATCTTAGTTTTGCTTGATTTTATTATTGCTGTTTTATCAAATTAAGTAGGAAATATCAAAGTATTTTCAGAAGGTTGCCTGGTGGAGTCTGATCCAAGGAGGATAGCCCAGTAGCTGGGCATTGTTCAGAACACTGATTGTTTTCTTGATAAGGGAGAAGGGCCTTGGAAGCTGTTCGTTGGGGCTGCAGTGAATCAGGCCATAGCCATGCAGTGTGGCCTGAATCAGCCTCACTATAGCAAAGAGCAAGGACTCCTAGCTTTGGAGGGGTGGCTCACAGGGAAATGGTTCTCCAGAATATCATGTAGTCTGTTTTCTTTTGGCATAAACATTACCTACTGAGGGTTGTTGAACTGCTCTGTAAAGTACTTCATGGTTTTAGTTCTCATGAGGTTTTGAGGGAAGGAAAACTGATTTTCTTTTCAGTGCGTATCTTTTTACTGTTTAGAAACTACTTTTGGAAAATAACAGAAATATCCTCATAATTTTGCTCTTTGCTCAACTACTTACTGACATTTTCAAGAATTCTTTTCTAAGACCCTTATTTTCTGAATTGTTGCGTTATCTGTTTTGGTTAAAAAAAAATTGTTTAACTATAGAAATTGATGTTAATATATTTTTACCTAAATGTAATATGAACTTATTTTTTGTTTTCAGCTACTACTTATACATGTGTGATAAAGTGGTTGCACCAAATGTGTCACTTACTTCAGCTGTACCTCAGCCTAAAGAGGTCACAAAGACAGAGGCAAGCAAATCTATACCAAGACAGTCAGAGAAGCCTCACAGCAGTGGGAAACATCAAAAAATAGTGTCTTATCCAGATGTCTCACTGGAGGAACAAGAGAAAATGGATCTAAAAGCAAGTAAAGAATTATATAGCCATCTAGGTAAGGATTCAGAAATTACCTTTTTAAAATCATGTCGCTAATCAATATATTTATTCAGCATTTTCAAAAAGAGGGTTTCTTTTAATAAGAGAATTTTCCAGATAAATGAAGCTTATATCTTAAAAAAATACAAAACACCTTTCAAAACTCTGAAGTCTGGGAAGATCCCACATGCTGGGGAATAGCTAAGCCCATGGCCACAGCTGTTGAGCGTGTGCTCTAGATCCCAGGAGCTGCAGCTGCTGAAGCCTGCACGCCCTATAGCCAGTGCTCTGCGAGAAGGGAAACGACAGCAATGAGAAGCCTGCACGCCGCAATGAAGAGTAGCCTCAACTAGAGAAAAGCCCGTCTAGCAACGAAGAGCCAGCACAATAGATAGCCAAAAATGGATTAATAGAATTATCTTTAAAAAGTATATGATAATCTGTAAACATATTGAATAATTATGTTGTATACCTGGAACTAACAGGATACTGTTAATCAACTATGCTTCAATTAAAAAGGGAAAGAAGTGTACTAAGTGTAGTTAGGTATAGGACTCAGAGACATTAAGTTGTGGAATAAGCAAGGATTGAAAATGAATAGCTGTAGGAGCCAGGCAGATGGCATAAATGCAGAATGCTGGCTGGACATTTAAAAAAAAAGCTGCATAGTTACAGTGCCTTTTAAAATATGGTGGACCAAACAAGATATGTCTGCTCACATGCTGCCTGTGTTACCCTCTCTGTAGCTACAGAGTTTTGCCTACAGCTTAGGCAAATGTAACAGTTCAGCTTTCTCAGAGCAGTGGAAGAGTCCTTTGGTTATGTAATTGTTTTCATAGATAGTTGCGATTCTTTGGGGGGAGTTTGTGCTTTAATTTTGAGATTTTCCTTGGATTTAAGTATGGCAAAGAATAATTAGTAACATACCTTTATACCATGTTTGTATTATATTTCCTAAAGTATTCTAGAGGCTTTAAAAAAATTGTTGAGGTATAATTCATATACCATAAAATTCATCCTTTTAGACTGTACAATTGAGTGGTTTTTAGTAAATTCATGAAGTTGTGTAATGATCACAGTTAATTTCAGAACATTTCATGATCCTTAAAAGAAATCCTGTAATCCAGAAGTTACTCTTCATTCTCCCCTTTTACCAGCCTCTAATCTGTTTTCTGTTTTTATGGATTTGCCTGTTCTAGGCATTTCATATAAAATGATTGTACAGCATGTGGCCTTCTGTTGCCTGGCTTCTTCCACTAAGGATGTTTTCTCAGTAGATGTTATAGCATGTATTAGCACTTCTTCCCTGTTTATGGCTTAGTAACTTTCTGTTGTGTGGACGGATAAGACCCTGTTTTGTTTATCCATTCATCAGCTGATGGACATTTGGATATGTCCACATTTGGCTGTTACGACTAATGCTGTTATGAACACTTAAGCACAAGTTTTAATATGAACATATGTATTTATTTCTCTTGGCTATATATTTAGGAGTGTAATTGATGGGTCATATGGTAACTCTATGTTTAATATCTTGAGGGACTGCCAAACTGTTTTTCAAAGCAACCATACCATTTTCATTTCTAGCAACGGTCTCTGAGGTTTCCAGTTCCTGCACATCTTTGCCAACAGTTGTCATTGTTTGTCTTTTGAGGAGAGCCATCCTCGTGGTTGTAAAGTGATATCTCATAGTTTTGATTTGCAGTTCTCCAAGTTGACTAATGGTACTGAATATCTCTTCATGGTTTTTTTGGACACTGCAAATCTCTCTCTCCTTTTTAATATTTGTTTTACTTATTTGGCTGTGCCAGGTCTTAGTTGCGGCACATAGGTAGGATCTTCAGTTGCATGCGCACTCTCAGTTGCAGCATGTGGACTCTAGTCCTCTGACCAGCAATTGAGTCCAGGTCCCCTGCATTAGGAGTGCAGAGTCTTAGCCACTGGACCACCAGGGAAGTCTGCATTGCAAATCTTTGGAGAAGTACCTGTTGAGATCCTTCGCCTATTTTTAAATTGGGTTGTCTCTTTATTACTGAGTTGTAAGAGTTACATGTACATTCTGGGTACTAGAGCCTTACCAGATAGAGGATTTGCCATTGTGTCTGTTGTCTTCACTTTCTTGGTAGTGTCCTTTGAAACACAGAAGTTTTAAATTCAGATGAAGTCCAGTTTGTTGCTACTTTGATTGCTTACTTTAGGTGTCATGTCTAAGAAACGATTGCTTAATCCAGTTAAGAATTTTAGCTCTAAAGTTTAAGTCTGTGATCCATTTTTAATTAATTTTTATATAAGATGTAAAGTTCAATCTCAATCATATATTTTTAATTAATTTTTATATAAGATATGAAGTTCAACCTCAATCGTATATAGATACAGTTGTCCCAACACGGTTGAAAAAGCTACTGTTACTCTTTGAATTGTTTAGGCCCCCTTGTTAAAAACCAGTTGCCTGTAAAAGTATATGTTTATTTCTGGATTCACTCTTTATGTCCGTACAACACACGGTTTTGATTTCTGTAGCTTCATAACAAGCTTTGCTATTGGAGATTGTGAGTCCTCCAACTTTGTTTTTCTTTTTCAAGATTACTTTGGCTATCTTGGTTTCCTTTTATTTCCATGTGAGTTTTAGGATCAGTTTGCCAAATTCTGCCACATAGCCAGGTGAAATTTTGATAGGGTCTGCATTGAAAAAGTAGATCAGTTTGAGACTACCATTTATAACAAAAATAACACGACTGGGTGGCTTATTCCATACACACTTACCCTTTCACTGTTCTAGAGGCTGGGAAGTCTTAAGATCAAGGCCCTAGTGGATTTGGTCTAGCAAGGGTTTGCCTCCTGGTTCATAGATGGCTGTCTTTTCATTATGTACCCAAATTGTGGGAGAGCTCTCTGGAGTCTCTTTTATAAGCGCATAAATCCCATCAAGGGGTCTCTACCCTTATGAGCTAATTATCTCCTAAAGGTTTCATTTCCTAATACCATCACTTTGGGGGTTAGGATTTCAGCATAGGAATTTTGGAGATCATGATACATCTTAATGATATTAAGTCTTCCAATCCATGAACATAGGATTCCTTTCCATTTATTTAGGTCTTTTATTTCTTTCAATGATATTTTATAGTTTCTGTTGTATAAGTTTTATACTACTTTTGTTAAGTTTATTCCTAAGTACCTTTATTATTTTTTTATTTGGTTATAAATGAAATTGTTTTCTTAATTTCATTTATGGATCATTCTAGTGACTTTTGACAGAGTGGTATTTATACTTTGTTACTTCTTTTTTGCCTTTGAAGATCCATCAGTCTCGAATAATTCTACCAGCAAAAAGAAACCTGAGGCTGCCAGTTGCAGCTTAGCCAGAGACACAAGCAAATCAGGAACTGACTGTGATGTTACAGCTTCATCTCCATTTCTTGTCAAAGATGTCACTTGTGAGGACGATAAGGGAAAAATCATGGAAGAAGTAGTGAGGACTTACGTAAAACAACAGGAAAAACTGAACTCAGTTTTACAGAAGAAGCAACAACTTCAGATGGTAAAACTGTTATTTAAATGATAGTCCATTGTGAAAAAATACTTTTGCATATTCTTCAAGATAAGATGCTGTAAATGTTTTAATATTGTTCAGTTTTATACTTATAAGAAATATTAATATACTTTTAAATTTTTAGAGAAAATAGTTTTTAAGATAGCTACTTATGTATAGAATTGATATGACACCTCAGTTTTGTAGTAGATACTTTCTGTCCTGTTTTTTTCTGAATTGAAAGGTTTAATGTGATAGAAATAAAGTAAAAATTATATTGTGACTCTTTAAATTACAGGAAGTTGAAATGTTGAGTAGTTCAAAAGCTATGAAGGAACTTACTGAAGAACAGCAGAATTTACAAAAAGAGCTTGAATCTTTGCAGAATGAACATGCTCAAAGAATGGAAGAATTTCATGTTGAACAGAAAGACTTAGAGAAAAAACTAGAGCAGGTAATGAAGCAAAAATGTACCTGTGACTCAAATTTAGAAAAAGATAAAGAGGCTGAATATGCAGCACAGGTAAGAATTACACAGTTTGTATAGTGTTGCCTTTTCAATGTGGAAATTGAAGCTGTTACTTTAATTTCATTAAAAAAAATTACTTTTTGTTAACTTGTTTCATTTAGGCTAGACTTCAAAATAGATAATTCTGTTAAACACAATTTTATGCTATATCATTCAAGATGATTGTTTGGATCTTAGTTGTTGCATTACTTTAAATTTTTATTGGATTTCTATAGTTTAGTTGTGCTAATTGCTAATCTCTAGCTATCTGAGTATCAATGTTATTTTAATGTAATACATGGGCTTTCAAATCAATGGCTTAACAAACATAAACTGTTGCCTACTATGTTCATAAGCCTTGGGGCAAAAGTGGATAGTAGCTCACAACTTGGGAAAGATGAACAAATAACTCCTAATCTGATCATGCTGTGGTAACAGGTATACCAGAGTATAAGGCATAATGAAAGTGTTCTAAGTGTTCAGTTCCCTGACCCTTTGTTTTGCCCTCATTTTAAGGTCATTTCAAAGTCAGATTAATAGTATTGGATATTCAAGAGATTATAATATGCAAGAAATAGTTCATTTTTGCAAAAATGATTTGCAAGTAGGTCTTTGCCATGATGTGAGAAGTAATGGGAAACCAAAACTGAATGGGAAACTGACACAGCCTTCTAAATCACACAGCTGGCAGAGCTGAGACAGAGACTGGACCATGCTGAGGCTGACAGGCAAGAACTCCAAGACGAACTCAGGCAGGAGCGGGAGGCAAGGCAGAAGTTAGAGAAGATGATAAAAGAGCTAAAGCTGCAAATTTTGAAATCATCAAAGACTGCTAAAGAATAGAAACCTTCAAAGAAATCCATCTGTGTGTTCCCAACAGGGTTTATTTTTATTTGTTTGTTTACTTTGGTAAATGGATTCTGAACAATTTATCTGCATGAAATAACGGCATTCTATCCATTTGTAGATCAGAGAAAGTGAAGAGATTATATATTAGTATATAAATTTTTACATTTTCCAACTGAATGAAAATGTATGTTTCTTTGTACTTTTCCTTTCAACCAGCTTCAAACCAATACTTTGCAGTTTCAACTATTAGATATGATGCCTATATTTCTAATGCAGTTTAACGATTGCATACTTTTTAAAAGCTGCATTGTGTGATGGAAAATAGTTTTGATCAATTTTGTTATCCATATTTTAGACTCAATTTTAGATACAGTGGTGGCTTCATATTTCATATATAGAGCTACTCAAGGAGTTGTCCATTTTTTTCATTAACAATCTCCTTTATAAGTTGAAAGTATACTCATTATTCATCTTGTGGCATGAATTTCCACCAGTTCCTTTCTATTTAATGTCTCCTGAGAGACATTTTGTCAGTAGAGGAATTTCATTGATGAAGTTATAGCACACCCCAAGGGAAAAGATAACATGCTTTCTTATACACTGCTGTTAAACTCAAGAACCAGTTATAATTAGATTTTCTGTTTAAATGTGGTTATATTTAGAGAAAGTTTTTTATGCAGCAACTTTAGAAGAGGGAATAAAATGTCATAATTTTTGAACTTTTGTTTATGTTGTTAATAGTGTTGTGAAAATATTAATGTACTTGAGAAAAACTGATACCATTGATGTACATCGGTTTCTATACAATCCATAATCCTCCTGTACAGTTTTTATATGTAGTTGTGGGTCTTACTGAAATTTATATAATGGATTTGTTTTCCTTTAAATTGTAAGATATTAAACACTTTGAAGGTTATTTTGGACTTTTATATGTTTAAATGTTAAGTCTTACCAAATGTGCATGAATGGACCATTTTCAATTATTATTTAATATCAAAATCAGGAATTTACAGTCAACTAGTAGTGTATGATAGGTTAATATAGGGAAGTTTACTTATCTGCTAGATAGTTTTTAGAAGACAGAAATTCCATAGTTTGGGGAGGGACAGCTTCTTCTGCACTTTTTTTTTTTTGCACAGAAAAGTCTATCATTAATGGCAAATTTCATGTTAGTTAATTCTTGGCTTAAAAGATACTAGGTAAAATTCTTAGTATGCATTTTTTAAAAGAAAGTTTCCTGAAGCTACCATTAATTGACATTATTATCCCATGAATTTAATTTTTATATTCTTGTGTATGGTACTATATGAAATTACTTGAGAGCTAAATTTATTTTATAAGTCAGCTAAAGTTAAGGTTATTTACTCTTCCCATCATAGATGATAGATGCTTGGTATAGAACTTCAAAAGTAAGTAGGTTATCATTTAACCAGTTATTTTCATATTTTGCTTAATGGTACTGATATAGTCTAAAAGAATTTTTGTACTTCCCAAAGTATAGTTTCTTTACTAAAGTATCATCTAAATGTGTATTTTCTATTTTCCATTTAAGTTTTACTGTGTTAACTCTGCAGTTCAATTGGTCAGTCCTTGGAATCTCCTTAAGGAAGAACACATGTTAAAATGACATACAGGAATAAATATTAAAAATGACATATGCTTCTAATACTTTTTATTTGCCTTTATCATCTGGAGAAAGAAAAACACAAAGATATTTTATGACACAGTTTCGTTTTAGTTGTGGGTTAGTTGCGTCACAGCTAAACTTTTGGGGAGGTAAAACTCAAGTCTGTATAATTTATTTTTCTATTTCACTCAAAATCTACTTATGTTATTTAGTTAAAATGATAAGCTATTGAAGTTTCAACTCAAAAACATCTAAAATAATTTGTTTAATCATTAAAATATGTTTTTAAAAATTCTGAGCATTGCTTTAATCACCTTTAAATTATCATAAGCTCTTAATTTATTAGCTTTGAATAAAGAACTATTTTTTCTAGTCCTTCACATAAGGGAAACTTGCCACATGAAATTGTATAGTCTTCATTTTTCAGAAGATACATTAATGTGCCATCAGTTTCTAACTTCTTTGAAAATAGTGTTTTGTTTTTTTTTAAGCCAATTGTAAATAGTATGCCTGTTCTAGATAAAAGTAATTTTAAGTTAAACTGTACAACATAGCTTGAAAGTATAGAGACTTTGTAATACTTTACAAGTGGCCTCTGCTAAAAATATCTTATCCACATAATTATTATTCTTTGCATGCTCATTTTGTGTGTTGGTTGTTAGCTTAAAGTTTGTTTTAATGTTAACTTTTGTGTGCCAACTCATCAGGCAAACATATTTTCCCTCAGACTTCATAATATTTTTCTTTTTAGAAAAAATATAAAAATATTTACTTTCAAAAGCTGTGTTAAAGGAATGACATATCAGAAATGCTAGAGCATCTTTAAAAGGAAGAAAAGATAAAATATTAGTTGACTGGGTGATGAGTTGATGTTAAATTTGAATGATGATAGTTTCTGTATTCTAAACTTGATGAGAAAAGGGTACCAAATCTATTGTAAAACCTGCTGTTATTGAGGAAGCTCTGAACAACCCTGGTTTCACAAATAACACTTTGAAAGAATTTGACCAATAATGTAAGTTTGGCTTGTCCTTTAGTTTTGTAAGGCATACTCTTTTGCTTGAATTTCTGTGTCCAGGAGAGTTTGGATGTTTTATGGTTCTTGAACTAATTTTATAATATATTTAATATATTACCAGTTGAGATATAAAATATAAAACTTGTACATATTGAATTAAAAACCAGTTGCTAAAGTAGGTGTAGTAGACTGAGTACAGTGATACTTGCAGGTTACCCATATGTTCTAGAAGTCATGACAGAACGACCGATTCATTTACACATCTTTGGTTTCTGTTTGAAGGAAAGTGAAATGATAAAGAGATTTGAGCAATATAATACATGGCTCAAAGTTATTTCCCTATGAGGAGTAGTAAAACTGGTGCTGAAGATTTTTGACCAGTTTCTAAAATTTTCTCCTCAATGACTTATGTTTTGATTGCTTAGGGGAGAATCCTTACTTTTATTTGCTCTTATGCATTTAATCCACACGACAGCATATTACAGATTAATAGAATGAAAAGTTGTGCTCATACTGTACATTTATTTCTGTGCTTAAAACTACTTGTTAGTTTTTATTGAAGCTGCCAGCAATAAGGGACACATTACTGCTGTACCATACATTGTGAGATTGAATAAACAGCTTAAATTTTTTTCCTGGCCTAAGACACTTAAGCATTTCCATTATTGGAAGGAATTTGTATGGGTATTCTATATTGCATCTTGTTTAAAAGGACAGTGTTTTTTTTTTTTTTTTAAAATCCATTTTAAATGGCTTCTAAACTACTTAATGCAATTTGGAGCCTGTTTTTTTTAGTGATAGTAGTAAATGTTTTATATAGTGCTACTGTGTTTGAATTAAAGAGAACAAATGTAAAAACTGAAATTAAAAAATTAGGCCTAGAAAACAAAATAGTGTATTAAGTTAGTTGAATGTAAAAGAAATTTATAAGATTTTTTTCCTTTAATATAGATACCTCACTTGAAAATAAAGCACAGCATACTTAAAGTAGTTATAGTTTTAAAAAAAAATCCTACTAAAAGAATTGCTAAATCTTGAACAACTCTTGGGGAGAATTGTAGTTTGGGAGAAATAAAATATACTTGCTTTTAACCATCCTGTTAGAAATATTTATTTATCCTGATAATTTTAAGCCAACACAGTAGTCTTAAATTATTTCTGAATTTCTAATCTGTGAAAGCAGTAAATGAAAGATCTGTCGTGCAACTGTTGAAACAAATTGTTGACTACATTGACCATAATTCAATTTAAAATCTTGCCAATGATGTACAGTTTCATGGTTAAAATTGCTGTGGTTGGTTGCATTACATGACACACAAAACTGTCCTCTACCTCACGTGAAATAAGTATTTTATATGGTTTTACTATAAAACAAGACTCATCTATCTGGTCACTTAGTTTACAAATTTTGAATTATATTTATTGAAACATGACATACTGTGCTCTTAGCTTATACCTCAATTGTATTTTGTGCTGTTTTCCATTTTCATGCCTTGTAAATAACTTGTATAGATTGTGGATCAAATTCCAAATAAAAACTTTTAATGCCAGTGAAATTGATTTAAGCCTTCTTGGTATCCTGTGTGAACTCACATTTCTTGTTTCTTAAGATTGATATTTTCTCCTTTGGTTCCTTTAAAGTCTATTCATTACATAGCAAGTGACTAGAAACGTTTTAAAAATAGTAAAATGTGAAATTCTTGTGTGATTTTGTTTTATTCTGTTGGCCATACTGCACGACATTTGGGACTCAGGTTCCTTGACCGGGGATCTAACCCTTGTAACCCTGCATTGGAAGTACGGAGTCTTAACTAGTGGACTGCCAGCGAAGTCCCCTATGTGATGTTTTATGTGATGAACATATCAGCATTTTGTGTTTATTCTTGCTTTAACATCCTTTCCTCACCTCCACCTCAGGTATTAGTTATCAGTTACTGTATAACATTATTTTAAAAACTAGAAGCTTAAAGTATCACATGTGGTATCTGAGGGGCTGAAGTCCAGGAGCAGGTTGGATGAATGTGATGGCTCTTGGAAGGGTACTTGTATGGTGTTACCTGGGGCTGAAGGCGAATGAGAGCTTGACAGCTCTGATATGCTTCCCAGCTCACTCACAGGGCCATTGATGGACAGGAGCTCAGTTCCCACTGTAAGAACCTGTCCATGAAGCTCTTCAAGTCTGGTGAGTGACATCTCTCAACTGATTGATCCAAAGGAGGGAAAGAGTGATGCCACAATTTCTTTTATGATCTAGACTTTCAAGTCATCACTCTTGCTTTATGCAGTTTGTTAGAAGTCAGTCACAAAGTACAGCCCATACTCAGTTGGAGGAGATAATACAAGGGTATGAACCCCAGGGATCATTGGGGCCTTAAGAGTCTGGTTACCATATCCTTCAAATATTTTTGTGTGTGGCAAAATGTACGTATCATTAATTTTACCATTTAACCATTTTAAAGTGTAACTCAGTGGCATTAAGTACATTCACAATGTTGTGTAATTATCATCCCATATCCAAAACTTCTTAACTATCCCAAACAGAAGCTCTGTACCTGTTATACAGTAACCCCCTATTCCCCCTCCCTCCAGCCCTTGATATCCTCTATTCTATTTCCTATCTCTATGAATTTGCCTATTATAAGCAATCCACATATACAAGTGGAATAAAAATATTTATCCTTTTGTTTCTCATTTAGCATTGTGTTTCACTTAGCATAATGTTTTCAAGGTGTATCATGTAGCATGTATCAATTTCATTCCTTTTTATGGCTTTATAATATACCATTGTATACAACTGGAAGAATGTCTATCCAGCTTCTTTGCCCATTTTTAAACTGGGTTGTTTTTTTATTGTTGAGTTGTAAGGCTTCTTTATATGTTAAGGATATTAATTCCTTATCAGGTATACAATTTGCAAATATTTTCTCCCATTCTTTTAAAAAATACATTTATGTGTCTGTTTGGCTGCACTGATCTAGTTGTGGCATGCAGGGTCTAGTTCTCTGACCCCATGACCCCTGTGTTGGGAGTGTGGAGTTCTGGCCACTGGACCACCAGGGAAGTCCCTCTCCCATTCTTGGGGTTGTCTCTTCACTCAGTAGTGTCCTTAAGTTTGATCAAATTCATTTTATCTATTTTTTCTTTTGTTGTCTGTACTTTTGGTGTTATATCCAAGAAATCATTGCCAAATCCAATGTTGTGAAGATTTCTCCCTGTGTTTTCTTCTGAGAGTTTATATTTTTAGTTCTTATTGGACTTGTGTTAGTTTCCATTTCAGATTGTCTATTGCCAATGTTTAGAAAATGCAATTGATTTTGGGGTGTTGATTCTGTATTCTGGAACTTCACTAAATTTTTTTATTAGCTAACTCTGTGTGTGTGTGTGTGTGTGTGTGTGTGTGTAACTTTAGGGTTTTCTGTGTGTAAGATCACATCACTTGGTGGTGGTTTCGTGGTGGTGGGCTTCCCTGATGGCTCAATCAGTAAAGAATCCATCTGCAATGCAGGAGATGTGTGTTTGATCTTTGTGTTGGGAAGAGCCCCTGGAGAAGGAAATGGCAACCCACTCCAGTATTCTTGCCTGAAAAATCCCATGGACAGAGGAGCCTGGCAGGCTACTGTCCATGGGGTCAGAAGAATTGGGCACAACTTAGTGATTAAAACCACCACTACCAAGATCACATCACTTGGGAATAGAGATAATTTTACTTCTTCCTTTCCAATTTGGATGCTTTTTTGTTTCTTTCTCTTGGCTAATTGCTCCAACTAGAACTTCAATGCTATGTTGAATAGAAGTGGTGAAAGCAGGCATCCTTGTTTTTGCTCTTGTCTTAGAGGGAATGCTTTCAGTCTTTTACTTCTGAGTATGTTGTTGGCTGTGGTTTTTTCATATATGGTCTATATCATCTTGAAGAAGCTCCCTTTTATACTGAGTTGAATTTTTTTTTTCTTTAAATGATGAAATGGCACTAAATTTTGTCAAAAGCTTTTTTGTATCAGTGGAGATGATAATGTAGTTTCCCCCTTCATTTTATTCTTGTGATTTAGTACATTGCTTGGTTTTCATAAATTGAACTGTCTTTTGCATTCTAAGAATAAATCTCACTTGTTCATGGTGTATAGTCATTTTAATGTGTTGTTATTTATTTATTTGAAATAATTTAACATACAGCATTCTATAAATTTGAGGTGCACAACAAGTTCATTTCATACATTTATGTGTAGCCTAATCTTTAGGCTATATATAGCCTAAAATTCTTCAAGAGATGGGAGTACCAGACCACTTTACCTGCCTCCTGAGAAATCTGTGTGTAGGTCAAGAAGCAACAGTTAGAACCGGACATGGAACAACGCACTGGTTCCAAACCAAGAAGGGAATACGTCAAGGCTGTATATTGTCATCCTACTTATTTAATTTATATTCAGAGGACAACATGAGAAATGCTGGGCTGAATGAAGCATAAGCTAGAATCAAGATTGCAGAGAGATCAGATATACAGATAATACCACCCTTACGGCAGAAAGCAAAGAGGAACTACAGAACCTCTTGATGAAAGTGAAAGAGGAGAGTGGAAAAGCTGGCTTAAAACAACATTCAAATAACGAAGATCGTGGCATCCGGTCCCATCACTTCATGGCAGGCAAATAGATGGGGAAACAATGGAAACAGTGACAGACTATTCTTGGGCTCCAAAATCACTTCAGATGGTGACTGCAGCCATGAAAATAAAAGATGCTTGCTCCTTGGAAGAAAATCGACCTAGACAGCATATTCAAAAGCAGAGACATTACTTTGTCGACAAACGTCCGTCTAGTCAAAGCTGTGGTTTTTCCAGTAGTCATGTATGGATGTGAGAGTTGGACCATAAAGAAAGGTGAGTGCTGAAGAATTGATGTTTTTGAACTGTGGTGTTGGAGAAGATTCTTGAAAGTAGTCCTTTAGACTGCAAGGATATCACACCAGTCAATTGTAACAGAAATCAGTCCTGTATATTCATTGGAAGGACTGATGCTGAAGCTGAAGCTTGAATATCTTGGCCACCTGATGTGAAGAACTGACCCATTAGAAAAGATCTTATGCTGGGAAAGATTGAAGGCAGGAGGAGAAGGGGATGACAGAGGATGAAATGGTTGGATGGCATCACTGGGTCAATGAACATGAATTTGAGCAAGCTCCAGGAGCTGGTGATGGATAGGGAGGCCTGGCACGCTGCAGTCCATGGGGTTGCAAAGAGTCGGACACGACTGAGTGAGTGAACTGAATACGCTGCATTTGGTTTGTTAAATTCATGGATGTTTGTAGCAAGTCACAAGGGATCCTGGCCTGTAGTTTTTTGTTTGCTGGTTACTTTGTAGTGTCTTTGTTGTTGCGTGCTTGCATGTTCAGTTGCTTCACTCCTGTCTGACTCTGCGACCTTATGGGCTGTGCCCTGCCAGGCTCCTCTGACCAGGGGATTCTCCAGGCGAGAACAGTGGAGTGGGTTGCCATCCCCTCCTCCAGGGCATCTTCTCAACCTAGGGATCAAACCTGCATCTCCTGCTGCAGGTAGATTCTTTACCTCTGAGCCACCAGGGAAGCCCCATCTTTGTTGTTGGTATTAAGTTAATCCTGCATCATAAAGTGAGCTAGAATTTGTTCTCTCTGTTTTGATTTTGGAAGAGTAGAACTCACTGATGAAGCCACCTGGTCCTAGGCTTTGCTCTGTTGGGAGGTTTTGATTGCTGATTTAATCTCCTTAGTAGTTATAGGTTTATCTGTCTCCTGTTTCTTCATGAGTCGCTTTGAATAGTTCATTTGTTTCTAGGAATTTGTCAGTTTCATCTAGTTTATCTAATTTGATGGCATACAGTTGTTCATAGCATCCTCAAAATCCTTTTATTTCTGTAAAGTAGTTTAAAATGTTCCTATTTTCATTTCTGATTTTAGGAATTTGAGTCTTTATTTTCCCCTTAGTCAGTATAGGTAAGGGTTTGTTAATTTTGTTGATCTTTTCAAAGAACAAACCTGGTTTTTATTCATTTTCTTTTTATAGTTTTTACTTTATTTATTTCCATTCTAATCTGCATTATTTCCTTCTACTAGTGTTGAGTTTAGTTTGCTTTGTTTTTTAGGTTCTCAGAGTTTGGGATCTTTTTTTAATGGATGCTTTTGTAGCTATGAATTTCCATCTTAGAAAATAAAAATAGTCACAAACCAAAATTGCAATAATAATAATTGCAAAAAAAAGCAATAATTGCTTTTATATTTGTCCATGTATTCACCATCACTGGAGATCTTTATTTCTCCTTACTTCTTTAAGTTACCGTCTAGTATACTGTCTACTGTATCCCTTTATTTCAGTTTCAAGGATTCCTGTTAACATTTCTTGTAAGCCTGGTCTAGTGGTAGTCGGTTTTTGTTTTTTTGTGCATGTGCGTTAGTTGCTCAGTCGTGTCTGACTCTTTGCAACCCCATGGACTGTAGCCCTCCAGGCTCCTCTGTCCATGGGATTCTCCAGGCAAGAATATCTGGCAGTGTCTTAATTTCTCCTTCATTTTGGAAGGACAGTTTTGCCATATATAAATTTCTTGTTGAAAAGTTTTTCTTTTGACATTTTACATCATTCCACTGACTTCTAGTCTTCAAGGTTTTGGCTGAGCCACTGTTCGTGATCTTACTGAGAATTCCTTATTCATGATATCATGTTTCTCTAGCTGCTTTCAGGATTCTCCCTTTATCTGTATCTGTCAACTGATTATAACGTGTCTTGGTGTTGGAGTTTACCTTATATGCAATACATTAAGCTTGTTAGAGTTGTAGATTTTAAGTATTTTGTCATCTCTGCACTATTTCTTCAAATAATCTGCCGTTTTCTCTCTTCTTCTAGGACTCCCATAATTTTTCAGAATTTGGCTTATTTTTAGAATTTCTATTCTTTTATTGATATTCTTATTTTGTTCATAAATTATTTTCCTGATTTCCTTTCTTTTTTTGTCCACATTTTCCTTTAGCTTTTTGAGCATGTTGAATACCCTTGTTATGAAGTCTTTGTCTAACAAGTCCAATGTCTGGACTTTTATGAGGGTAGTTTCTGTCAGTTCGTTTGCTCTTTGTAAAGAATTATATATTTCTCTTTTTTTGTATGCCTTATGATTTTTTGTTATTGAAAATTAAGCATTTGACAACTATAATGTGGTAATTGGAAATCAGATTTTCCTTCTTCCTGAAGGTTTGCTGTTTTTTTAAAAAAATATTTTTGCAGTAGGCTGTGATAGTCCACTTGCTTTGAGATTTTTCCACACTATTTTGCAAAGACTATTCCTGATTGTGTGTGCTCATGAAAGTGTCTCTTCCTTTAGCTCATATTCAGCTAATGTTTTGACAGAGTTCCTTGAATGTCAGGAGCTAAACAAACAAAACAATAACAAAAACTCACGAAACAAAAAAGCAGAAAATACAAGATCTAACTACTTCTCTCAGCCTGCAGTTTGACTCTATAAGATGCTCCTTCAGTACTTAAGTAGGCTTGCTCTGAACCTAGGAATCAGTCCAAAGTGAAAACTTAGGTACTCTTAAGACTTTTCTGGGTATGCATCTTGCTTGGGCTTTCTAAATTCCCCATCTTATGGACAGCTATTTTTGAATGTTCTAATTTCCCAGAGAATCTCATCCTAACTTACCCTCCAGTTCTTAGACAGTCTATTGGTTGTTTACATCTGTAATATTTTGTCCCAGGCATCTGAGTCTGTAGTTCACCTTGCATCTTTTACAAGCAGTACCCACTGCTTTTTCCATGTAAGTTCCAAGTTAGGCAAATTGAAGATGAGAGTCTTGTGTTGGTAGTACAAGGATTCCCCAGAGAGGTCAGATCAGATGTACATGATGGTTTTCAAATAAGGTCTGCTCTGCTCCCTTGTTCAGGGGAGGAACTGGCAACAGGGCTGCTGCTGCGCTGGGATAGAAAGGTGAAAAAAAGTGTAAGTTGCTCAGTCATGTCCGACTGTTCGCGACCCCATGGACCCACCAGTTTCCTCAGTCCATGGGATTCTCCAGGCAAGAGTACTGGCGTAGGTTGCCATGCCCTTCTCCAGGGGATCTTCCTGACCCAGGGTCCAGCCTGGGTCTCCTGCATTACAGGCGGACTTTTCCTTTGATCTGAGCCATCAGGGAAGCCCGAGGAAGGTGAAAGGGTGAATAAAAATGTCCCAAACTTTCCTATCATTTTGAAGGTGGCTTTTCTTGTTTGGGTGTTTGCTTGGTTGCTATAAACATTTGACTGTTTTCCAGAGCAACAACAAAGTTGGTCCTGACATTTTCTTGTCTTTCTCATTCTCTCTCAAAGGGGCTTCCCTGGTGGCTCAGATGGTAAAGCGTCTGCCTGCAATGCAGGAGACCAGGTTCAATCCCTGGGTCGGGAAGATCCCCTGGAGAAGGAAATGGCAACCAACTCCAGTACTCTTTCCTGGAAAAGTCTACCAGGCTCCTCAGTCCATGGAGTTGCAAACAGTTGGACATGACTGAGCGACTTCACTTTTCTTTCTCTCTCTTTGGATCTTTTTGTGGGAGAACGAGAGCTTGGAGTTTCCTAGTTGATCGTTTTTCTTACCACTCATCTATTTAGCCACAGTCTTTTTATAACTTGATCTTGCAAGTGATACACCATCACTTCTGTCTTGTGCTGTTCATACAGACTCACCCTGGAACAATGTGGGTGAACTGCACAAGAGTGTGAATCCTAGGAGGTGGGGATCACTGGGCATCATCTTGGAGGTTGCTTACCACACGCTAGGGCCAGAACTTTCCTCCAAAGTGATTTGGGTTGAGGCCGCAGCGTTTCAGACATTCAAACTAGAACTTTGGTTTGGAAAGCTTTAAGATAAGGTGTTTAACTCAGATGAAAATGATTACTGTTTGCCTGGCCTGACATTGATACCCTGCTAGATGTTGGACTTCCTAGAATGAGTCAGGCACAGCTTTGGCCTTTGAGGAACTCCCAGACAGCTGGATAGCAGAATGACTCAGTGCTATACAGAGGGCTAGGGAAACATGAGAAGCAGACTTCACTCAACCTGGGGTGAGGAACGTTCCAGTTCCAGATGACACCTGGACAGAACTTAGAAGTGAGCTGGAGAGAGAGGGAGCTGTGGCTGTGTTGGAGAGCATTCTAGGTAGAAGGAACTGTGTGAGGATAGGTTGGAGGCTAGTAATGAATGCCATATTAAGAAAGCGAAAGGAAGTGTTAGCTGCTCAGTCGTGTCCGACTCTGTGACCCCATGGATTATAGCCTGCCAGGCTCCTCTCTCCATGGAATTTTCCAGGTAAGAATACTGGAGTGGGTTGCCATTCCCTTCTCCAGGATATCTTCCTCATCCAGGGATTGAACATATGTCTCCTGCATTGCAGGCAGATTCTTTACTGTCTGAGTCACCAGGGAAGCAGAGAATTCAGTAATGAATGCAATATTATACTTTCTGAGAAACAACTCACACAGTTAGATTAGAAACCAGATGGTGAAATATGGATAATTTAAGTTTTGTTGAAAGCATGCACAAGGTATTATGGGAACTGTTCAGAACTTCATTGAAAGAGGTAGGATAGTCATGTCACAGGAGGTTCTTATGCTAATTTTGGGTGACTGCAAAGTAGCTGGGTGGAGAGGTCACTTCTTACAGAACAAAGGGCAGGTATAAAGCATAAGGGATGAGACTGTGATGCTTCTCTATGAGGTGTGGACATTACGTGGGGTAGGGGGCTATACAGTGGAGGGAAGCGGGTATTGAGGGGGTTGTATCATAAAAGGCCTGTGCTATCCTGTATCCTCAAGGGCTTGAATTATGTTCCAAAGAAGACTGCCAGTGAGGTAGTAACATAATCATCACATAGTGTACAGGGACATGAGTATTCCTTATAGACCCTTATAATAATGAATATTTTTAAGATTTGAAAATATTAAATTAATTTATTTATTGGCTGTGCCACGTGGCTTGTGGGATCTTAGTTCCCAGACCAAGGATCAAACCCTCGCCCTGTGCAGTGGAAACATGGAGTCCTAACCACTGGACCACCAGGGAATTCTCCCAAAATATTTTAAATTTAAAAATTAAACAATTTTTTCTCATCATAAAATCAACTCATGTTCATTATGGAAAATTGGAAAATGCTTACACACAAAAGAGAAAAACCCATCAATATCACTGCTCCAAGGAACTGCTTGGTAACATTTCAGTGTATATTTTCTAAATATAATTTAAAGATCAGTCTCTAACTGTACAGATATTTTGAAATTAAATTAGCAGTTTGCACTTTGAAATTAAACTGTGATGAGATATCATCTACTTCTTAGTTGAACACCTAATTGTTGAACACTTTCATAATAATTTTTTAAAACTTTTTTATTTTGTACTGGGGTATAGCCAGTTAACAATGTTGTGATAGTTTCAGGTGAACAGCTAAGGGAGTCAGCCATACACATACATGTATCCTTTCTCCCCTGAACTCCCCTTCCATCTAGGCTGCCACATAATACTTGTTTTTAGATAGACTGTTAGAAGCTGATCACAGAATATACATATGTTATTCTATTTGCTATATATTGCTGAATTACTTTTGAAAAGAGATTTGTCAGTTGTGTTACTGCATTTTTTGATGTTTATTCTTTGAATTAGTTATTTTTATTGAATCATTTTAAGTAGCATTAATGAGAGACTGTGAGAGCCCTCCAGTGGCCAAGCTAATTCCTGCAAAAATACTGTCAGTGGATTAAAAAGGAACTGAATTTAGTTGTTAAATCTTAATGGTGGAAAGAGGAGAGTGGCTAGAAATAGCTGATAAAAAAGGGCTTATCTTGTAGTGAGAGAAGAGATGCCATGGCTTTCCTTTCAAATTCTTGCTCATCTGCTGTTAGACTCTGAAATGTTTTGAATTTCACAGCTGTGTAAAATGAAGGTTAAGATTGTGTTCAAACAGGTTTACAATCAACTGATTAACTTTTTGGTGTAAAAGCTAATACATATTGAGTACTTACTATGTATTAGGCAATGCGCCAAGCATTTTACATGTAGCAATGCATTCTCCATGGCTATCATGAAATAATTACTATTCTTAATACCATTTTACAGACAGGAAATAGAATTTGAGTTTCTAAACACCAGTGCCCTTAACTGCCCTGGTCAAATGCCTCCCTGGGAACTTGGTGTCCAAGAATGTTCTCATTCAGGATCATTTCATAAAATAGAATATTTATTTATGTAAGAAACAAACAACAAAAGCCATTGGTGTGATTGAGACATAAGCTTCTCTTCTAGCCATTTAAAAAAATTGAAATAGTATAATATTGATGCTTCCCCAGTAGCTCAGCAAGTACAGAATCTGCCTGGAATGCAGGAGATGCGGGAGAAGCAGATTTGATGCCTGGGTCTGGAAGATGCCCTGGAGGAGGAAATGGCATCCCACTCCTGTATTCTTGCTGGGAAAATCCCATAGACAGAGGAGCGTGGTGGACTACAGTCCATGGTGGCAGATGGTGGCATAGACCACAGTAGGCCTTCACTCTGCCTCCTACCCTCTCCCTAGACCAGCGATAAGCCCCACCTGATTTCTTCTGTGCTGTGTTTTCGGAGTCCCATCTGCTATAGACTGTGTATTTGTGTCCTACCAACATTCCTATGAGGAAACCTAATCTTCAACGTGATGATGTTTGGAATTGGTGTCTTTGGAAGGTGATTAAGTCACGAGGGTGAAGCTCTCATTAATGGGATTGGTGCTTTTATAAAAGAGACCCCCAGAGAGCTCCTTTGTTCCTCCACCATGAGAGGACACAGTGAGAAGACTGCTGTCTATGAACCAGGAGCAGGACTCTTCAGCAGGCAGAGAATCTATCAGCCGGTGCCTTGATCTTAGATTTCCCGACTCCAGAGCTGTGAGAAAGAAGTTTCTGCTGTCTATGGTATTCTGTATAGCAGCCCAAACGGAGTAGGACGGCATCCCAGTGAAACCTGGAGACTTGCAAATTCAGTCTCTTTGGAAGGATGCTTCAATTCGCCTGGGAAGTAGGGGCTTCCCAGGAGGCGCTAGTGGTAAAGAATACGCCTGCCAATGCAGGAGACATAAGAGACTTGGGTTCGATCCCTGGGTTGAGAAAATCCCCTGAAGGAGGGCATGGCAACCCATTCCAGGATTCTCGCCTGGAGAATTCCATGGACAGAGGAGCTTGTTGGGCTATGGCCCGTGGGGTCACAAAGGGTCTGACACAACGGAAGCTACTTAGACTTAGCATGCACACATGCACTTCAGTTCAGTAGCATCCAACAGATATTTATTGAGCACCTTTATGCTTGCCAGGCGCAGTGCCAGACCCAGATTTCAGTGACCAACCAACCAGACAAAACCCCCAGACTCCCAGGACATTTAATTTTTTTTTTAAGGGGCAGGTAAGAAAAGATTAGTTTTATGTATTTTTCTATTTATTTTTATTGACATGTTTATTTTATTCTTTACTGCTTTATAACATTCTGTAAGTTTCATGTATACAACATTATATTTCTAATTCTGTATACCACAACATGCTCCCTGTTGCAAGCCCATTCCTTTGAAAACCTTTGCTTTTAATGTGGGCTTTTGATGCCTTGCCAGTGTGATACACACTTGTGTTCTAACTGAATTACACTGTTTGATTAACTATTTTTAGGTATAAATGGTAGGAGAACAGTTAACCAAGCTGCTTCCTTTGTTCAGTTTCTAGCCGTTTATTAGACGGTTGACACCCTTTACTCATTTTGCCTTCTTTCTGCCCCTTCTCCTCTGATAATCCCTACTCTGTTCTCTGTATCTACCTGTTTGTTTTTGTTTGGTTTACTCATTTATTTTGCTTGCTCTACATATGAATGAAGTAATACAATATTTGTCTTTCTCTGACTTATTTCACTTAGCATTAATACCCTCAAGATCCATTCATGGTATCACAAATGGCAAGATTTTCCTTCTTTAAGGGTGAGTACTATTTCACTGTAATTTACCACATCTTTTCCCATTCATCTGTTCATGGACACTTAGGTTGTTTCTATATCCTCATTATTGTAAATGGCATTTCATTTTTAAAGCTTATGTTTGATACATTAGTTTACACTTGGATTTGCCCTACAATATTCCTAAAAATACGTGTATGTGGAATTTTTACCTTACCAAATAGAAAAATCCACAAGAGAAATTTCTCCTTTTAAAAAGGGATCTCATTAAAAGTACTTTATTTTTAAATGAATAATCTCACCTAAGTAATTTCATATATGTTTTATGTTTTCATGTTTGGTTTCCTAAAGAGATACCTCTTAATATATGAGGAGAACTTTCTCAAGCAAATGTACACTGCATTTGGATTGAATGATCACACGTTTGGAATTTGTGGTTAATCATGTTTCCCTATGAGTCAGGCTCCTATTTACACAGAAAATATTTTCACCAGCTATGCAGTGATAAAAGATAACCACTAGTAGGCGCTGCGAGCCCATTCCTTTGAAAGCTTTGCTTTTGATGCCTGTCAGCAAATACATTTGCTAATATGATATGCATTTGTGCTCTAACTGAATCACACTGAGTTTGATTAACTATTTTTAGGTATAAAATAGTACCTATTCTAATGGTAGAATAACAGTTAACCAGGCTGCATCCTTTGTTCAGTACATATCTGGGGTTTAGGACACTGACCATTTCTCTAATCCTCCCCTTTAAGTATCTTTAAATAAGAATAAGGTTGAGAAAAGTATGCTCAAACCATAGGAAAGACATTTCTCATGGAAAGAATGCTGGACTTAGGGACAGAAGACCTGAATAAGATTTTAGGTGTACCTTGTTATTAATAGCTCTGCTATGTACTAGAGAAATGTGAAGAGATGGCAAAATTTTCTGAGAGAAAATTAACTGGAAAAACCTCTGTCTGGGAGGTCTGGAGATTCATTTTTCTCACTCATCTGCCGTGATTGGACTCTGAGAGACTGTTTCTCACAACTAAAAGGATACCTGGAACAGTGGTAGACCTAGAACGTCAGTTTATTAAGTCACACTACATTGGAAGTCAGATTCTAATTACGAGGAGGGCGTGAGGGAGCAGAGTCACAACCAAAGAATGCAGATGACTTTAGGAAAAGTCTCTTGGCTAAGACAGCTTAAGGGACTTCCCCACTTCACAGAGAGCCTTGCCAAAGGGACGACATCCTTGGATTCTGTGGCCACCATACCATCTGCATCTTCTGTGGATAGCAAAGGATTCTCATGGTCTCTCTCTGCTTCTTGGCTCCCAGTTTTTGTGATTGCAGGGCTGCCCAACTTCCTTTCCAAGGGACACATTCTCTTTATTGACAGTTAATTCCTCCAAACAGGGTATTCTTTGCTGACCTCCCTTGAGCAGCCTTCTGTCCATCTGTGCTGTGATCGTTTAGACACAGATACAATCTCAGGATTGCATCTTCCATTAATAGAAAATGATAATAACCTAATTATTTAAGTTTTAGTCTTTATCAGAGGTAACTCGTATTTCCAGTTAACCCATATTGCCTGTGAATAATACTAACAGTAGCTGACATTTCTGAGAACCCCTCTGTGCTGGACACTGTGCTTTGTACAATTGTTAAAGGTATCTCAGTCCACACAATAACCCTGTGGGGACATCTGCTATTCTTACTTTAAAAGATGAATCACATAGGCTAATGGACAGCCCAAGTGATAAAATCAGACTATGAACTCAAGAAATTCCATTCCAAGATCTTAAATTCACAACTCTTTCTACCAGTTAGTGCCTAAGTTCTGAAATCTGGCTTTACAAAGCCTCTGTGTGTGTGTGACCTGTGGGAAATCTGGGCATTGTTGAATTATGATTGGTTTAATTTTTATCATTAGAATGTCAAATGCTCATGCCAAATACATGACATTGGATTTCATAACTGCTTTTTCAATGAATGATGTTGCTAGGGTTTTATATTTTATATTGTACTTCATACAAAAGCTCTTTTTTATAAGGAAATACCTGAAAGCATCCAGGTCAATAAACCCTGGTGATGACAAGGCCCCAGACATAATGACTCACTCCAAAAAGAGGACATAGCCCTATAGTATAGTAGTTTCCACAAATCAAACTTGTATGAACTCAAGAACACATAAGAGTACCAAAGCAAGAGTTCTGAATTTTATGTAGATAAGAAGTCTATATAGAAGAGCATATGTAGCATATACAATAGCGGCCCAGGTTCCCTGAGGCCTTACTTTGTATCAGACATTGTTTAAAGCTTTAAACACGTAATCATTATGATTACATGAGGATTAACTCACGTAATCATCAAGGAACCTATGAAATAGGCACTATCTTAATTCCCATTTTACGGATGAGAAAACTGAGGCCCAGAGAAGTAAAGAAACTTGAATTCACAGCTAGGAAAGAGTGGAGACAGGAATCGAGACCAGGCAGCCTGACCTGCGTTCTTAAGCACTTTGCTCTCTTGGGTGATTATCGCAGCTCTTGCCCTTGACACTCTGGCATCGATTACAGAGGCTTTTCTATCTGTGCACTGGATTACTTTGGGGTCTTGAGGCAAGTCTTCTCCAGGAAACACGGTGATTTGCCCTGACACCCAGCAGAGATAGGGGGAAGCTTAGTACTTGTGATTTACGATCCATATCTTAAGAGTGTTGAGTAGGAAGTTTTGTGTTTCCTGAAATCCTTCTCATCTTTAAATCTCATGATTGTTGATAGAGGTATACAAGAAGTCAAATGTATAAAAGAGAGTTAAAACTGTTCAATGTAAATATAGCCCAAGGAGGACTTCTCTACATGATAGAAAAGTACATATAATAGGTCTTCCTTGAATGCATGGTGAGAAGGTGGCTTGATGATGTTGATGGTGGTGGTGATGGTGATGCTGTTGGTGGTGGGTGATGATGGTGATGGTGATGATGGTGGTGGTGGTGATGAAGGTGATGGTGATGATGGTGGTGGTGGTGATGGTGGTGGTGGTGATGAAGGTGATGGTGGTGATGAAGGTGATGGTGATGATGGTGGTGGTGGTGATGAAGGTGATGGTGATGATGGTGGTGGTGGTGGTGATGAAGGTGATGGTGATGAAGGTGATGGTGGTGATGAAGGTGATGGTGATGATGGTGGTGGTGGTGATGAAAGTGATGGTGACGGTGGTGGTGGTGATGAAGGTGATGGTGATGATGGTGGTAGTGGTGATAAAGGTGATGGTGATGGTGGTGGTGGTGATGAAGGTGATGGTGATGATGGTGGTGGTGGTGATGAAAGTGATGGTGGTGGTGGTGGTGATGAAGGTGATGGTGATGATGGTGGTGGTGGTGATGAAAGTGATGGTGACGGTGGTGGTGGTGATGAAGGTGATGGTGGTGATGAAGGTGATGGTGATGATGGTGGTAGTGGTGATAAAGGTGATGGTGACGGTGGTGGTGGTGATGAAGGTGATGGTGATGATGGTGGTAGTGGTGATAAAGGTGATGGTGATGGTGGTGGTGGTGATGAAGGTGATGGTGATGATGGTGGTGGTGGTGATGAAAGTGATGGTGGTGGTGGTGGTGATGAAGGTGATGGTGATGATGGTGGTGGTGGTGATGAAAGTGATGGTGACGGTGGTGGTGGTGATGAAGGTGATGGTGGTGATGAAGGTGATGGTGATGATGGTGGTGGTGGTGATGATGGTGGTGGTGGTGATGAAGGTGATGGTGGTGATGAAGGTGATGGTGATGATGGTGGTGGTGGTGATGATGGTGGTGGTGGTGATGAAGGTGATGGTGGTGATGAAGGTGATGGTGATGATGGTGGTGGTGGTGATGATGGTGGTGGTGGTGATGAAGGTGATGGTGGTGATGAAGGTGATGGTGATGATGGTGGTGGTGGTGATGAAGGTGATGGTGATGATGGTGGTGGTGGTGATAAAGGTGATGGTGATGGTGGTGGTGGTGATAAAGGTGATGGTGATGGTGGTGGTGGTGATGAAAGTGATGGTGATGGTGGTGGTGGTGATGAAAGTGATGGTGATGGTGGTGGTGGTGATGAAAGTGATGGTGATGATGGTGGTGGTGGTGATGGTGGTGGTGGTGATGAAGGTGATGGTGATGGTGGTGGTGGTGGTGATGAAGGTGATGGTGATGATGGTGGTGGTGGTGATGATGGTGGTGGTGGTGATGAAGGTGATGGTGATGATGGTGGTGGTGGTGATGGTGATGATGGTGGTGATGAAGGTGATGGTGATGGTGGTGGTGGTGATGAAAGTGATGGTGATGATGATTATGATGATGATGATAGCTAATATTTGCATAGCACTCGCTCTAGGCTAGGTAGTGTTCTCAGTGGAGAACAGGTATTAACTTATTTACATTGAGAAGGTGCTGTCAGCCTAGCTTTTAAGTTAACAAATGAGATACTTGAGTCCTGTAGGAATTTTCAGAAAGTGACAATTAGGACAGGTTACCAGGAATGGTCAGTGAGGAGGGGTCAGATGGGAGGGTGGAATCTATCCCTTCCTTGCTATTGTACTTGAGCAACTTAACCTCTCTGATGCTGTCTCTTCATGAGTACCATGTATAAACAATTTTTCCTAGGACAAATGACAAATTGTTCCTATGTTTAAACAAAGGTAGCAACCGTTTAAATGAGATAAATACATAAGCATAAGCACATGCGTCAGGCTTCCCTGGTGGCTCAAGATGGTAAAGAATCTGCCTGCAATGCAGGAGACCTGGGTTTGATCCCTGGGTTCCATCCCTGGGTTGGGAAGATCCCCTGGAAGAGGGCGTGGCAACCCTCTTCAGTATTCTTGCCTGGAGAATCCCCATGGACAGAGGAGCCAGGTGGGCTACAATCCATGGAGGACTGAGCAACTAAGCACAGAACCAATACAAACACATAGTACATGACACGGCTGCACAAATGTGAGTGGATAGAGACAGCAACAATGGGGCTGTTGTCATGTCAATGGCCGTGGCCACCTCTGATGGTTTTAAACCAGTTTCTTTCTGCCACTAACTAGGATATGCTGAATGCTTCGCGTCTGTTCTTTAGGGCAATTCTCAGCTCATCAGTTACCATCAGGGGCCGAGGAGGAACTGTACTGGGCTCCCCTCGGATTCCCACGGTCCCTGCTCTTAGCTGGGGAAAAGGAGTAGGGAGAAGCTCAGGAGGGATGGAGCGAAGCGGAGACCCAGAGATAAAGATGAGAGAAGGGCAGCTAGAAGGGAAATAATTCTTAGCAAAATTGAACTTGTGCCCTACGCGGGCCCTCTTGTCCCTCTCCATCAATGGGACGTGGTTCGAATTATTTTATTTCCAAACTTTGTTATTTCCAACACTAACCGTGCGAAGCCCGCCCGCGGCGCTTCCCCCACCCGCCCCCCGCGCTTCCCTCCACATCCCACTCGGACCCCGCCCTGCAATTGGCCAGCGGGCAGGGAGCCGTCGCGGATTGGAGCTCGCCGGCCTGGTCTGCGGGGTTTAAAGAGGGGGGCGGGGGCGCGCTGCCCAGCCGCTCTGCTGTCCCCGCCGTGTGCCCGTCGCGCAGCTGGGCTTGTAGCGTCTCCTGGCCTCCCGCCACCTCCAGCGTCCCGCATCGCGCCGTCGCCGGCCGGCGGCTCGAGAGCGCGGGAGAGGGGCAGGCGCCGTCCAGCCCAGGCGCGGGCACAGCTAGTAAGCGGCGAGGCGCGGGGACTCCAAGCTGGCCACGATGGTGGCCACATGCCTGCAGGTAGTGGGCTTCGTCACGAGCTTCGTGGGATGGATCGGCATCATCGTCACCACGTCCACTAATGACTGGGTGGTGACATGCGGCTACACCATCCCCACCTGCCGCAAGCTGGACGAGCTGGGCTCCAAGGGGCTGTGGGCCGACTGCGTCATGGCCACGGGGCTTTACCACTGCAAGCCCCTGGTGGACATCCTCATCCTGCCGGGTAAGGACCCTTCCCCATGCCCCTCAAGTGGCTGCTCCTGAATAAACCCTTTCCCTCTGGGCAGACGCGGGAGGGGGCATTGGGAGGCGTTCACAGAAATATTTGGGTGCTTGAAGGTTTGGGAGGCACCCTTTGACATCTTCAGTCCCACTTTGTTGAGGAATTAGGCAGCCCTGAGATTAACCTGTCTCGGTCTCAGTTTTCTTATCTGAAATTTGGGGTGATAGTGGTGACCACTGGCCGAGTCACCCTAAGAAGGTAATGAACCGGGACATAGACACATAGTTGGAACTCCGTGCTTATTAATTACCGCCGCCTCACCCGCAGCCTGCTCCCACCGTCCATGATATATCAGAAGTACTTCAACAGCCCCCACCCCTCCCCACCTTCCCCAGGCGCCCTGCTTTCCCAGTAAGAATCTACCCATAGGGGCGAGGAGGAAAGAGAGGAACAAAAGCATTCCTGTGATCGGAACAGGCCCAGGCTGAGTTTCCCAGTCCTTGTGAGACGGCCGAGGCGTCCTGGCCAAGTTAAGGTCCTCCTAGCTGCTCCTGGAGGGTTCCCGCTGTCCCCGCGGCCTATCTCTTTTCCCCCACCCTCTGCCCCTAGAATAGTAATAGTAATATTAGTCGGGCCTGCCGCGACTCCCCTTCGCGTCTCTGCACCCTGGGGTCGGACAGAGAAGAGCGGGTGCGCTAGAGGGCCCACCCACCCTAGGAAAAGGCGCACCGCCGCGGGCCGCCCCCTCCTCTCCGGGAGCGTCTCACAGTGGGGAAGGAAGGGAAGATTGCCTAGTCTCCACCTTCCCCGACGCCACTCGAGCCCCATCCTTACTTGCTGCCCCGGTGAAAATTATCGGCAAGTTTCAATTCAGATTTAAACCTCCAGCCAGTTGGGTGATTGGCAAGGTCTCGGGCGCCCCTGTGGGTTTTCTGCTTGGAATCTTGGCTTATCCCTGCCCTGGCGTAAGCACCACTGCCTTCTGTGCCGCTAGCCTTTGAGGATGGTGCGCCTCTAAAGGCCTTTCCTAGCTTCTTTAACAAGCGGAGTAACTGGGGCCCCAGGCCGCCTGCCTGAGATCCTTTGGCTCTTGCCTTCCCTGGATGAGCCTTTCGCTCCCTCCCTCCTAGAGGCTCTCTGTGTGTGTGTCTGAAAGTCGCTCAGTCGTGTCCGACTTTTCGCGACCTCATGGACCGTAGCCTCCCAGGCTCCTCTATTTATGGGATTCTCCGGGCAAGAATACTGGAGTGCTTTGCCATTATTTTCTCAAGGGGATACAGCCGGGTGGAAGGCGGGTCTCCCGAGTCTCCTGCACTGCTGGCGGGTACTTTACAGTCTGGGCCACCAGGGAAGCCCCGCCCCCCGCCCCCTCCAGGCTCTGCCCTCCCTTCTTCAAGCCTCACCTCAGTGCTTCCTGTTTCCAGGTCTCTGTAGTCGGAATCTGTCTCTTCCTCCTTGTTGCCGTGATATTTAACTCTTAGTCCCGTTAGTGCACATTTAGGGCTTTTTTTTTGCTCATTGTTTGTGAGTCAGGTTTTACTTTGTTGTTCAGTCGCTAAACTGTGCCTGCCTCTTTGTGACCCCATGGACTGCAGCACGCCTGGCTTCCCTGTCCTTCACCATTTCCCAGAGTTTGCTCAAACTCACGTCTGTTGAGTCGATGATGCCATCCAACCATATCATCCTCTGTCACTCCCTTCTCCTGCGCTTAATCTTTCCTGGCATCAGGTTCTCCTACCACATTTTTTAATTCCTCAGAGATATAGATAGCATCCTGCCCTTTCTGCATCTTCCCCTGCTCTGCCTTCCATTTTGGACTTTCAGAATGACAGAGGTCAGGGACTTAGATGTGGATATGCCTTCAGTTAAAGCTGCTGTTGGTAGATCTGGGTCAGACTCTGGGATCCAGCACTCACAACCTGGGTGACTGGGGACAAGTTACTAACCTCTATGAACCCCATCTGTCTTCTTCATTCCATCTTTCAGAATTGTTTTGGGGATTAAATGAGATGAGAGATGCAAAAGCCTTCTTAGATGTAGTAAAGGTTTCATAAATGGTAGTTTTATTAATTTTTTAATTAAAAGCTGACAGGGTATTTGTTAGAATCTGAGTGAAGCAAATGATTACCCTCTGCTTCCTTTTCTGGCAATTAAGTTTGCTGAGCATTTGGTGACAAGTGGTTTGTTTTCAGAGAACACAGACCATCCCACAGATGGGGTATGTTTCAGGGAGGGACTCGTTCTTCCTGGGGTCCCCTCTCTCACACTCTAGGTGGGGACAGGGACTGATCTCAGTCTCCTTCTTCAGATTCTCAAATGTGGCCTTGGCACCTAGCTTGTGGATGGCCTGAGCCATAAACTTTGGAATCTGGGTGGCTGACTGACTCTCTTTTTCGCCAGCCCTGCTTCTTAGCCACAGGGGCATGGTCCTGTGGTCAGAGGTCTTGCCTCAGACCACCTGTAGCTGCTTTCTAGGGGTCTTCAAGTCAACAGATGCTTGATTATCCTTAATTCAGAAGAAACTGAGGTGAGCAATGGTTGAGAGAGTGCCCTTGTGGACTCTTGTTGTTCACTTGCTCAGTTGTGTCCAACTCTTTGTGACCCCATGGACTACAGCAGGCCAGGCTTCCCTGTCCTTTGCCATCTCCCAGAGTTTGTTCAAAGTCATGTCGGTGATGTCAGTCGGTGTGGACTCTGAATTCCTGCAAACTACGTCTTGTAAGAGGCAGTCTTGCAGTTGGGTCTTGGCGCACAGGTAGGCTGGTTTGGTGTCAGGGTCCTGGCACATAAGGCAGAAGTTGGGGCTTGTTTCTGGTTTTGCCATTAACTCTTCCTCCCCCAGGCCACTGGCTCTACTCTCTACTGAGTAAAGAGGAGGAGTACACATGTACCATTCCCCTCCTTTTTTGGAAAGAAGGGGTGTTTTAGTGAGAAACAGTGCATTTAGGTCTGTCATATCTCCCAGCATCTTCTCATATTTATTTTACATAAACATCAAACACATTCTAATCTGTTTCTTAATAAAGTAGTTACCTGGCATTTTATTGGAGAGTATAAGGTGCAGGTCGTTTTGTGCCACTGTTATTATTCAACTTGTTAACTCCATCGTTCATAACTGTATGTTTGTGTCATCTGCTGTGACCACTGTGTGAACCCACGAAGGCCAAGGCAGGTGTCTGTTCTCCAGGAATCCTTGGGGGGTTGGAGAGATTCCTTTATGGATAATGGACCATTGTGGAAGTATGTCCAGGGCACTGTGGGGGAGCCTGACCATTTTTGGGGGGCAGAATTCATGAGCATTGCAGCTTCTCAGGAGATAATCAAGAAAATGACCCTGAGCCTTAGCTTAGTCTAGTTAGAGCCTCACACTATACACAGTGTGAATTAAAAACACATGGTTAAGGGACAAACTCACCTAGTACACCTGGAGATAAAAGTACTGCCTTGACCCAGAATAGTATTAGCAATACCAGTAATAATAGCTGACCCTTTTGGAGCACTTAGATTGTGCTAGGCACTGTTCGAGCACTGCATGAATTTACAAATTGAATCTTAGTTAGATTCCATTGGCAAGACGTAGGTACTATTATTATTTTTACTCTCTAGATGAGGAAAGTGTCAAAGCACTTGGCCAAGGTCACGCAGGTAGAGCGCATCAACAGCTGAAGACTTCTTGGAAGATTTAGATTTTAATCTGAATCTTTTACAAGGTGATGTAACAATGTAATTGAACTCTTAGCCCCTTCATCTTGGAAGCTTGCATGAGTGGTCTGAAGCCAGGGATCCTTGTTCAGTCTCTGCTGCCCCCAGCCTCTCTTTCATTTGTCACTGCGTTTGGCTACCTTTGAACATATTTTAAGTCCTGCAGTGGGACAAAGGGAAGGCAGGCAGATGGTGCTGAATTCTGTGAGGCAGGATTCAGGATCCAAGGGGACCTGTGGCCTAACCCACCCTGTCTGCGCTCTTGTTTCCAGGCTACGTGCAGGCCTGCCGAGCCCTGATGATTGCTGCTTCCGTCCTGGGTCTGCCGGCTATTCTCCTGCTGCTCACAGTTCTCCCGTGCATCCGAATGGGCCACGAGCCTGGCGTGGCCAAGTACAGGCGAGCCCAGCTGGCTGGTGTCATGCTCATTCTTCTGGGTAAGACAGCTTTCTGTAGTGCTCTCCAACTCTGAGCAGACCTGAAGAATCTCAGGTCTTGCTGCTCAAGAGACGTGGCCAGGAAGACGTGTGAATCCACTGGGGAAAAGCCCCTCACCATGTGTATTCCTTTATGTTTCCTGCTGGTTGAGACAGAGGGACAAATAATGTCTGTGGGAGTCACTGAACATAAAAATAGGAAAAAACAAACAAAAAGGATTTTGAGGGAATACGTAAGAGAGAGACCAGAGGACAGAAGAGAGTTAGAGGGTGGCCCTCCACTCAGGCTTCACCATGAAGTCTGTTTTTGGAAACACCTGTGCCCAGGTCCCACTGCAGGTCCATTGACTCAGAATTTCTGGACAGCTGACCAGGCAAAGATATTTTTTTGAAAGCTTCCCAGGTGGCTCGTAAGTGAAACCAAAATTGAGAACTTAATGTATAAAGAAAGACTAGACGAAAAGAAGGGCAAGAGAAAAGTAAGATGTCAAGGGTAGTAGATCACTAGGTGATGAATCACTCTATCTTTTACTCTGTACGCATTTCATTGAGCACCTGCTGAGGGCCAGGCACCATGGTAGGCACTGGGCATATTGGCAAACAGAAAGCAGCCTCTGCCTTGAGTGTTCTTGGACATCTTGATAGAGCGTGGGACATACTTACCTAGGAAAGGTATACAGGCTGTGCATACCTAGAGCAAGGTATCTAATTCAGACTGGAGGAGTTTCCCAGAGCAGAGGATCCCAGCAATGAGATCCTTTTGAGAGTTGGAGAGAAGATGGTCAGGTCATGGACTGAAGAGAGGGACAGCCCAGGCCAAGGACGTGACATGAGCTTGTTCAGTGTTCCTGACTACACCTGTGCACTGGGGGCTTGGTTTACCAACCTAGGGAGGTCCTTATAGCTCTGCTCTCATCAGCGATTTCATCTCTTGGTTTTTGTGAAGGCTATATCCACCATTCTAAATCTTAATAGAAGACAGGCATTTTAAGAATGGCAGCTCTTGTTGCAAAATGTGCTGAGATATAAGTGAAGAGACATTGGTCTGGATATGAGTTAGATATAAAGTTCCCTGGGGACAGGAAACTTCCATCCCCAAACTGGTATCAGACTGGGTGTCTGAGGGGGCAAGGTCAGGGTTCTGTGTGGGTCAGTGCCATTTAGTGATGGCCACCCACAGTGTCACCAGTGGGGGGAAGGGGACATAAGACATCAGTGCCATTTCCCTTGATTGTAAAGGTGTTTAGAGACTTGTGAAGCTATAGAGAATTCAGAGGAGGGGCTTGCCTGTGTGTGTGTAAATAGGAGTAAAAAGACCAGAAAATCTCTATAATTTCGGGAGAGATTATAGACCCTTTGGTTCCAGCCACAAAGAGCTTCTGCGGGAGTGCCATGAGGAACACATGGTGGGTCAGCATCACGTGTTTCATCCAACTCACAGGGTCCTTCCCTGCGACGCTTTTTGGTGGTCAGATCTCTGTATCTGAACTCCCTTTCTAGTAAGTAGACCGAAGTTCTGCAAGTAAGCTGTTTTGCAGAATCCAGGTGAAACCTTTAGACGTTTGCAGTTGTTTGTAACTTTCCTCACAGTGTTACAGAAGCCCCAGAAGGCTCTCTCTTTGACTCTGAGGATGCCAAGGCCAAAGAATGGGTCTACTGTGTTGAGTGTTCATTGTTAGAAACCCTGGTCATCCGTATGAGAGTCACATTAAAAGAGAATACATGAAAATATCCCGAACCCAAATCTTGTAGGAAAGAAAGACATAAAAGCAACATCATACAGACAAATTGGTATTTAAAACTCTCCTGAAAACCACTGAATTACCTAGTTGAATATAATGGCTATTAAAAAAAAAATAGCAACCTGTTGTCTGAAACTTCCTAGTCAAATTATATACAGTTTATCTTTTTCAAGAGGGCTGGTGGATATAGACAGGATCTTAGGAGAGTGAGGTGAGTGGGCAGGTCGGGATGGGAGCTCCTCAGTCCCTGTTTGCAGCCTAGGGGGAGCCGATGGGGCATTGAGTGGTTGGACACCCCACCCCACAGGGAGGCTGCCCCTCTGACCCATCACTGTTATGATGGAACAAGGGCATTGCTCCTTGCATCTCCAGTGGTGCCTGCATCCTCTTTGATTACTCCTGTCTGGATTTACTTCTCAGTGGGTCGCCCCTTGCATTTGGGTTCGATGTTGTTTGGACTGGAATGAGCTCGCTCACTCTGGAAATGTAAAGCTGATTGTCTCAAGTGTGACACCTGCTGGCCTCCCCTGTCTTCTCTGCTGGGAGCCCGAGAGCCTTGTTTCCCGGGCTGGCAGTGGGTGGGAGGAGCAGGAGAGAGTGAAGGCTCCCTTTGTGTGGCTGGGAAGGGCTTCTGGTGCTCTTCTAGCAGAAGCCGGCACTGGGCTCCTGCTGGGTCCTCGGGGTCACTGTCAGTGGTCCAGGTGAGGTGTGGTCCCTGACCAAGCACACTGGGGTGTGGGGACCTGGGAACCAGAACAGAGTTGAAGCTAATCTTGGGATGAAAACTGTAAGCACTATTAATTAAAATCCATTCTTCCTGACTCTGGAAACCTTTATTTTTTTGAAAGCTTAAAAAATTATGTCTCTGATACAACAGCTTATCTTTTCCGGAGTCTGAGTTTAGTGGTGTGAGGATTTGGTTCCTGCTTTGAGGGAAGGAATGGGAGCCTGATGCTGCTGACTTCTTAAGCTGGATGAGTAGTTCAAGGAGCATCAGGTTCCTCAGTTCCAGGATGTATAGCATTCTAATCTGTGGCTTTTCAAGAGCCCCTGCTGAAGCAGGTGATACCTATGCCTTGAGATGCTTCATCTTATCGTGTGGAGTCAGGCCAACTGTACTAAATCTCAGACTGCTGCTTTCTAGCTCTGTGAATGGGGGCAGTTAAAGTCACTTAAAGTCTCTGAGACTTTATATAAAATGGGGACAATGCTGCCTACTTCTGAGGTGGGTAAGAATAGTGAAATGAGATATCCAAGTTATTTAGCATCGTGTCTGGCCCATACTAAGTGCTCAACAAATGGTTGCTATTTTGTAGCTGTTGCTGGTTAGAGGAAATAGAGAGGTAACCTAGAAAGGAGCTGCCTAGACGGCAACTGGGTATTCCTTCCATCACGTCTAATTTCTGCAGGGTCATGTCCACACATGGAACTGGTAAGGAGAGATGACACCAGGTCACATCCTGGTCTAATGGAAATACTGCCTTTGCTTGCTTTATGGAAACCAGAATATGGGGATTAATGGTTTGAGTTTTTGGCTTATTCCATTATAAAAAGTCACAGGAAGCTATACAGCTGAAAATGCTCAAGTTTAGTTTTGATTCAGACTAAATCTGCACCTTGCTATAAGTTAGAAAGTACTTGATTTTGGTGTTTCTTGGGGAGACAGGGTAGGGAATGGAAGGAAAGGAAAGTGGAATTCCTAAGTGGAATTCTTTGTCTTCTCTCCTCCTTTTAAAAGATATGGCCCCAGGAATCCTATTTGTATTGAAAGAAAGTTTTTAACTTGGAACTTTGTGATAAAAAATTTTTTTTACTAATAACCATGAAGCTTTTTTTTTTAAGGGTGCAGAAAAAAAAGATAATGATTTGTGGAACAGAAATAAAGGGGAAAGTGTTGAAAACAGGCTAGGAAAATAATGTACTCAAATATTCCATTGACTTGATGATTGCTGTAAATATTAGATATTCGTAAAAGTCGTTGTGACGTCCCACCACTGTTTCCTTTAATCAAAACTTAGAGAATGGCAAGTGAAGAGAGTAGAACCAAAATTTTTCTGGTTTCAAATTATGAAGAAACAACAAAGTACACAAGACTTCAACTAACAGCTCCTAGAAATCTCATTACTTGTTGCCTTGAGTTAACTGGCTTCTTTGTGACAAGCTGATGTGAATAGCCAGTTAGATCGTATGATATAATAGTATCAATTGTGGAAGACTGTGTTCAATGCCTCCTAAAATGTTACATGGAGGGGGATTTTTAAAAAGTTTTTATTGTGAAAAATCTCAAACATACACAAAAAGGGACTAGTGTCATAAACTCCATGAACCCAGACTTATTCCCAATAATGATCAACTCACAGTCAACTTGCTTTGTCTCTGTACTTCTCTCCCAGTCTTCAGACTTTTTTTTTTTTTGGAAGCAAATCTCAGTTATCAGATAAAGAAATATTTTTTTTTCCCGGTATTACTAATGAAATTCAGGGCAATTTAAGGGAGTTTAATGAAAAATGTTAGTTTGATCTAGAAATGATGCGTTTAAAAGTCTTTTCAGTGCTTAGTATAGAAAGTGATGAAGTCTGAAAACAGGTGTTCATTGGAGGAAGGAAGAAATGTTGGGATCTGCTGCTCTTTTCTCTTTCTAGGCTTCTCTGTCTCTCTGCCCTTCTCTTTCTAGGTTGTTACCTCAAAGCTGAACACTTGTGCCAATTTTATTTAATTTCATCACATTTATTTAACTCCATATTTATGTGTTGTCTAACCCTAAAGTGATGAAAAACTGCATTTAACATTTCATTGCTCTAAAACTGTTTTCCCAAATATTTTCTGTGTTTGACTACATCAAGATCATTGATAACTTTTAATAAGGCTGTTTTCTATCAACTAAAGAAATGATTATATTAAATGATTTGAAATGTATCAAAAGAGACAAACTATTTTCTTTTATGTAGAGCAAGGAATTTTGCTTGTGAGAAGACCGAGTCCAGGTGAATCTCTATCTACAAAGTGGAGCTTTTTTCTCCCCTTCTTCTTTTGATTTTTAAGATGATGATATCTCTGACTTTCCCTTTTTACTCCCCCGCAAGTGGCAGAATTTTTTTCCTCTTGTGCAGTTAACTATTGCATCTTCTGAAGGTAGAAGGAGAGAAACAGAAAAATCTGAGTGTTAAAATTCCCCTGTCTTATTTTTAGAGGCTTAAATTCTGATGACATAAAAAGAAATGAAAATTCCCTTCCGTGTTCTTTACTTTATAGATAACTGTGGGTTTTTAAGAAAAACATTGTATTTTCCTCAGATATGGAGAGAATCATTACAAGTTTGTGCGTGCGCGTGTGTGTTTGTGTCTGCAAGTAGAAATAAGTCTAGCAGGCCTTCTATGTCTTTAAGAAAGCCAAAAATTACTGCCAGTTCTATTAACATTTCACATCTTTCAGTTGAGTATGATATGACTTGCATTTTTAACTTTACTGATTAAAACATATTCTTCTTTCCCTTCAAGCCATGCTCAGATTGAGTAAACTCCCCCTTTTTTAGTTTTTAAGCAGTCTTCATTGTGAGTTCAACTGAAGGTCACTCTGCCCAGTGACCCTCTCATCCCCTTCATGTTGTGTGGTGGTCTGTCATCTTCTAGCGGTTTTTGATGTGGTTGGTCTCTGAGAGCCACAGGAATTCCACCCAGAGTTCAATTATCTATGAGGAAATAAAAGGTCTGCTGGTGCTCATTTGCCTTGTTTTGCATGGACTGTAAAAGAAGGAAATCTCTAATGAGGTAAATCATGAGTTTGTAGCTTTGAGTGTGTTAAAGTTACGTTAAAGTTTTATAATTTTAGAAGTCAATTTTGGTGTGAATGAAGTGGAGAATAGACTAGAAATGGGTCTACCTCTCATCTATCCATTTGTCCATCCATCCACCCACTCATTCATCCAGTCCTATAAGTCCATATTTAAATCTTTAGACATTTTTCTGAGTTTTCCCTTTCCTAGTGAACTATATAGGAATAAAGTCTAACAAAATCTAACACTCAAAATCAAGACTGATGGTTACTTTTGATATGTTGAGCCTGATTATTTCCCTACATGAAAATAACCTAGTTTTATTACTTTGCTTAGTAAAAGAGGAAGAATTCAGCGAAATTAGTGGCAATATTTAAATCTTACTCTGTAAAATCTAAACCAAACCTGGAAGTTAAGTGAGATTAAAATGAAATGTGAAGAATGTCTGTGTGTGTATGTATATGTGTGAGTGTGTATGTGTGATATATGTAAATAATTGGAAAATATAAAACTTTACTTGAACCATAACCTGTTTTGAATCCAGTTAATTGTTTATAGGAAAGATCAATTGGATTGAGCCACATCAACTGGGAATCAAATCTATTTTTTTTCCTATGGAATTCAGCTTTTCCCTCTAATCAAGCATGGGTGTTTGGAAACCCTTGATAGATTGCTGTTTTTGCCCATCTCAGAACAAATGCCCCCTTTTGGTATTTAAGCTTGTGTAGCTGGATCGTTGGAGAAGGCAATGGCACCCCACTCCAGTACTCTTGCTTGGGAAATCCCATGGATGGAGGAGCCTGGTAAGCTACAGTCCATGGGGCCACCAAGAGTTGGACACGACTGAGCGACTTCACTTTCACTTTTCACTTTCATGCATTGGAGAAGGAAATGGCAACCCACTCCAGTGTTCTTGCCTGGAGAATCCCAGGGACAGAGGAGCCTGGTGGGTTTCCGTCTATGGGGTCGCACAGAGTCAGACACGACTGATGTGACTTAGCAGCAGCAGCAGCAGCAGCAGCTGAATTGTATTTTGGTGTGGAGAATCTAGAACAATTCCTTCTGGCTCAGACACTCTAGATTATAACGATGACAATAGCCAAGCAGTTCTCCAAGAGTGCAGATTTGGAATCTGTGGCCAGAGGAAGAGAAAGAAAAAAAAATGCATCATAGATCTTTAAAGCCCTGTGCTGGAAAGGGAAGGTTTGGTCAATCAGATCAGCTGGTCTTTTTGAGTATACTCTATTCACGGAAGGAAAATACATCTTCTCAATCTCATATAAAATTATTACAGCAGCTGGCATGATGGGGCTTTACTCTTTAAGTAAAGTGAAGTTATTAACATATGGATAGATTTTAGCATCTTAGATAATCTATATAAACTCCTTAAATATGTGAGTAGTTCACAACTAATGGAGTGAATTTAGGCTGTTAGAAAGCCAGTTGGAGCAATTCAGAGCCTCTAAATTCACTTCTTTACTCTGACTTCCACTTACTTAAGATCTTCACATTTTTAGGACATGAATCACGTCTATTTATGTATATGTATACACATCTTGTGGGGATGGGCTTAGTGTGTTGTCAACAAAGCCTTATTGTAACAAGCTACACAAGTGCAATGAAATAGTCTAAGAGGTCTTTCAAATGGGTAGGACTTAAAAATCTTTTCTTTAGATCTAATGTACAAGGCTGTAAGATTTGAGTGCTATTAAAGAAAAATTATATTTTTTCTATGTGGGCATAGAGGTCAGTTAGAAAATTACTCAGTATGAGCAGAAATCAGAAAAAGTGTGCTAAGTTGAAGTGACAAGAGTTCCCTGGGTAGCAAACAGTGCAACGACTGCCTTGAATTTATCAAAGTGTTTATGACTAACAATTAGAAACATTTTTATTTTGGTCTGTTAACTTTAACGTGACATCCCAACTTAAAGTTTTTAAAAAAATATTTATTTTAATGTTTGTTTTAAAAAATGTTTATTTATTTGGCTGCCTCAGGTCTTAGTTGCAGCGGACAGGTGGGCTTTCTCTCTAATTGTGCCAGGCAGGCCTTAGTTCCCCCGCAACATGTGAGATCCTAGTTCCCCAACCAGGGATCGAACTTGAGTTCTTTGCCGTGGGGGGTAGATTCTTAACCACTGGACCACCAAGGAAGTCCCCCAACTCAAAGCTTTACCTAAAATGTCTGTCTAGTTGTAGTCATTTAGAAATCAGATGATACCAAAGTAAGAATAAAGTTACTTTCTAGAACTTTGTTGCTTAGTGCATTAGCCACTAGCTATGTGTTCACTTAAATTTAATGAAAACTCTGAATTTGGTTTTCAGTCTCACTAGCCTCATAAGAAATGTTTAATAGCCCATGTAGCTTGTTAGCTACCCTATTTGACAGTGCTTGTGTAGAGGTTTAAAACCTAAAAAATGTTTATAGGCTCCTGCCTGTCCTGTTTTGTTACTTTGCTTAGGAGGAGGGGAAAAACTAACTGATGTAGAGGCTATCTCTTATGATGATATTTGTTGTGATAGGTCACAGTCCTTGAATGGGTAATTTCTTTTACTCTGGGAACTGTTCATGTGTGTGTGTATATGGAGGTTCTGTGACTGTGAGCAGCACAATACAAACTCGGACTCCTAGCTGATCCTCCCCTGATGTCTGGCAGTATTCTCTACAGCAAGAGAATTTGTGTAGCTTCTTCAGGGCTTTGTACTGTGAATTGACCAAATAGAAAACAAGAGTGGACATTGAAGTGGGCACCATCTTGTCTGTCATTTCTGGATGGTTCAGGTCGTCCAGTCATTCACCTGGTATCCACTGAGCACACACTCTGTTCTCTGTTCTGAGCTAAACACTGACTTTGCAAAGATAAGACATGGGCCCTGCCTTCAAGGATCTCAGAACTTGGCATGGGAAATAGAGTTGTAAAGAGGTGATTACAATGCAATTAAGTAAGTGTAAGAATAGAATTATAAGTATATAAAGTCAAGATATATAAATAAATACAGATGCATATTTTTTGGACTTCAATGATTTATTTCTAGGTTTTTACATTGCAATTTTTTGTTTGTTTGTTTGTTTCTGGGGAAGATCCTCTGGAGAAGGGCATGGCAACCCACTCTAGTATTCTTACCTGGAGGACTCCATGGATAGGAGCCTGGCAGACTACAGTCCACAGCGTCTCACAGAGTTGAGCACGAATGAAGCGACTTAGCCTGAGCAGCCCTCTTTTGTCTCTGCCACCTGTTGAAAAAGCAAGGACCTAGCAGTTTGGCACATGATTTCAATCTGTTTATTCAACAGATGTCCACCGTTAGGTTCAGACTGGGACTGAAAGGGAGCAGAGCTGAGTGTACTGAGTTTGGGAGTTGGTTGGAAGCCAGCGGCGTGTGTGTGTGGACTGAGGGGGAGCCTGGGCTTGTCGGAGTGTGAAGGGGCTCCTCAGTCACAGCCCTCTCCTTGTCTCCCCAGCTCTCTGCGCCATGGTTGCCACCATCTGGTTCCCCGTGTGCGCCCACCGTGAGACCACCATCGTGAGCTTTGGCTACTCCCTGTACGCGGGCTGGATCGGTGCCGTGCTGTGCCTCGTGGGGGGCTGTGTCATCGTCTGCTGCGCTGGAGATGCCCAGGCATTCGGGGAAAATCGTTTCTACTACTCTTCAGGCTCCAGTTCCCCTACTCACGCCAAGAGTGCCCACGTATAAGAGAGCTGCCGGCCTGCCCACGAAGGTGCTGTAGATGCCGGGCCCGTGGCCCTAGGTTCGCTTGCCACTGTGAGGGGGTGGGAAGCCCACTCCTCTGCCAGGCTCCAAAGCCAAAGTTCTAGAAGAGCATCCTGTCTGGCATTCTGTAGTCTTAACATCTCCTTCTCCTTCTGTTGCCTTAAAAGAAATGTTTAGCTCAGATAATGCCACACATTTTTTCCATGGTTTTGCCCATTACTAGCTCTTTTCTTGGGCATTCTTTTGTCATACATATATATATGTATATACATACACACACACATATATATATGAGAAAAATTTTCCTCTCTCTTTAAATTTCAAATATCTTGCAAACATTGCCGAATTGGGTGTGGGGAGAGAAATAAAAGACACTTTCAAGCTGTTACAGATGACAATGGGAGCCTCATAGAGATGCCTCTCTGTTCCCTCTCTCCTCTCAGCTCCAAGGTCACTTAGTTATAACCAATAGAAAAAGACAGAATTGGGAATGCAGGGTGGGGTAGGGAAGGGCACTGTGGACCTTGCCCTCCATGGGGAAGTTTCCCTCTTGTAAGGTGAGGGCAAGGGGTGGGGATATTTTTTAGTTTGTGATTTTACATTTATCTGTACATACTTTTTAAGGTTGCTCATTTTTATAACCATGGTTTTCCTGAAATTCTCAATGCATCAGTATGAAGGAAATGAACCAAACGGACTTTAATGTTTCCGTAAATAACAGTACAAGTGAGTATAACTAACTGACATGCCACAAAACATTCTTGATTTCCAGGTTTGTAGGATATAGTTTTTAATCCTACACTTTCATATGCTTCAATTTAACATATTTTTAAAACTTTCTCCCTTTTCTATTTTCATTCTGTTAGCTGTCTTGAAGTGATATTGTTTAACATAAACTGTACTGTTGAATTTGGCTTTACGGGTGCAAACATTGATGGTGTACCAGTATCCAAGACCCTAAACTCTCCAAACATTGATGGTGCATTTTGTTCTTTAAATGAAATCTGTGCAATAAAATAACAGACTGTCTGCAAAACTGGCCTGTAATATTGTTGTATTCAGAGGTATCATCCATCAATTTAAACTTTTTCGTTGATCTCTACTAGTAATTTACAGGGAATCTGGTCAGGGATTCAAGAGTAAGTCTTCTGCCCTATGCTGAATAATTGAAAAGATATTTTATTCACTCTATCGTGATGGTTACATGTGGTCATAAGGGGAGACTAGATGCTCTCTAGGTCTCTTAAGGAAGGACATTGTGGCTTCTTTAAGTCGTATAAATAGGCAACCATCAGATACCAAGTGCCAAGTATCACATAAACTCCTTTATCTATTCTAGGCATAGTAAAGGAATTGGCTCAGTATAAGGGGAACTATAAAACAATCTAATTTTTATTGGATCTTCAGGTAATAATATCTAAGTGCATTTTGTTTGAACATATGCATGTAGATGTTTAGAAATTTTGAACAAAAATGGATATAGCGAATTGATTTTTGTTTTCTATTCCAGAAAGTCGGTCAAGTTATGAGTCTGCTATTAGAAAAAACAGATTATAATCTATTTTGGTAGTATTTTTCCAAAAATACTAATTTCATTAGCTGATAGCATAATGGTTGGCAAACATTTCCTCTTTGGAAATATCCACTTGGACTAATCATTTTTGTAGAGATTTGTGTACATTAGGAGATTATAACCTAGTGGAAAGTATTTCTAAATTAACTTGTGGAGAAAAGATAATCTTCATATTGACCAAAATATTTGCTCAGTTATGACAGCTTTGTAAGAATGCAAGTTGTGTGATTATATTGCAGGACCCTCTCTACCTCATGAAAACTTGCCAGAGTGTAATGACTGTGAACATGAATGGAGCAAGAGGGCCTTGGGGGTGTGGACAAGGAAGACTGTAGGTCTCATACCCCTTCATCTCCTCACAGAATCAGAAGTGTCGTCTTATGGACGTGCTCACTCACACACCTCTTTCCCTGAGGCTGCTGCGTGCTTTCTCACATGAGGGGCTGTGCTGCAGGAGCCCCACTTTCCCCTGCAACAGGAGAATAGATACCCCCAATGTCTCCTGGATGATCATTGCCTCATTAGGGAATCCCATTTTGTAGGTCATAACTCCAGTGCTGGCTTATATTATCAGTGTGAAGGAGGAGGGGAGGGGTCACTGTTCCCCCCAAACAGCACTGCCAGTAGAAATATAACCTGAGTCACATATATAATTTAAAATGTCCTAGGAGCCACATTAACAAGCTAAACGTAAACAAGTGAAATTAATTTTTAGTATATTCTATTTTATTCCAGTGCATTCAAAGTATTATCGTTTCAATATGTAATCAATTACATTTTTACGCTCTTCTTCTTGTATTAAGTCTTTGGACTGCAGTGTGGATTTTACACTTACAGCATCTCTCCATTTGTCCTGGCCACACTGTAACTGTTCAGTGGCCACATATGGCTGATGGCTCTTGGACTGGAGAGCACAGCTATAGAGTAACAGGTTCTGCCTTAGTGACAAAACTAAGGGATGTTTAAAGGGATGACTCTTGATCTCAGCTACCCTCACTAGAGCTGCATGAGAACCTGGCACTTACAGGGACAGCAGACTGCCACTCAGGGGACGACAATGACCCCCCAGTCACAGGTAAACTGGCAGACCCGAGGTGCTCTGCCTGAGTAACAGGGAAAAGGGAAGACCTGCTCTTGAGACCTGTTTGTTCCAGGAACTTCGCACACTTAATCCTTCTCACAGTCCCTGTTGTATAGATAAGGAAAAGGAGGTGTAGAGAGTTTAAGTTATTTGTCAAGGTCAGATTGCCCTCATACAGAACTAAAATAGGATTCAAGTCTAACTCTAAAGCCTTTGTTCTCCAAGATAACAGTCAATATAGAAAGTCAGGTAAATTTCAGATTCACTTCAGACACCAACTCAGTAGATGTGGGTTGGTACCCAAGAACCTGCACTGCTATTGTGCATCCCCAGTGATTCTGAAGAGGTGATCCCCATGTCACACTTTGATAGAGTGAAGGCAAGAGCCCCTTTCTCGTGTCTTTTGGTAGTACAGCTGATCCCCTCCCTCATCCCTTTTAGATGGTCCTCAGAGACAAGATGACTTTGTTATACCCAGCTTCCCTCCAACTCCTCGGTCCATTCTGAAGGGACCACATGCAGAGGGTCTTTAGTTGGAAATGAACCAGTTCTGCTCACACTTTCCAAGAATTTGATAGAAACCAAATTAGAGAAAGAAGGTTTCAAGAAATCTCTGCATGTACAGATGCTAGTTACAACAGCAAAAAAAAAAAGAGAGAGAGAGAAGATTGTGTACTTTAACAATACAAGTTACATATTTGTGCTGAACTGGTGGTTAGGGATAACAATAGAACAAAGTTTGGTTGTATCTTGTCGTGTGGTTCTCTCTCTCTCTTTTTTTTAAATTTCAAATCTGCATGTCAGTGTTTCTCTATACAATGTACACAATGTGAACTGCAACATCTTAAATGTTTGGCAGGACATTCATGCTCATGACATCACATGCTGGGAAGACAGGGAGGCCACTGTAGGGCTGGCCTCAGGCAGAGGCAGCATCAGTGCGGCCATTGAGATGTCCCCACAAAAGAGTGTGTGACAGCCAGCTGTGCAGCCTAAAGGAGACTGAACCAGAATTGTGGGTGGAACTTTGGCACATGCTGCTTATGGCTTGAATAGCAGCTCTTGAGGAATCTATATTATTCTACCTCACGCAGAATCTCAGAGCTCAGGCTTTGTGGCTCCGGGACAGGGGGAGGGAGTGGAGATGGAGGAACTTGTCACTGCTCCATGCCCCATTGTTGAAATGAAAAATGTGGACACCGTAAGATTGTAGGGTTGTAGAAGGAAAGAACTGCTTAAGCTTTACAAAAAATGACCTTCTAAATGGCAAAGAGCACCTAGTTGTCACAGTCTGGTACTTTCTTTAATTACAATGTTATACTGAGTCATATTCAACTTTGCTTTTCAAACTGTAAGGTGCACACAGATCACGTGGGGGTCTTATTAAAATGCAGTCTGTGATTCAGCAGGTCTAGGGTGGGGCCTGGGACTCTGTCATTTAACCAGCTCTCAGGGGATGTTGATTCTGTTGGTCTAGACTCAAACCTGGAGTCACAGACACTCATTAAATAAAATCTGAACACTGTAGAAAAAGGCAGTTCACAAACTCTTAGAACTTGGGTTATCCTAAAATGGATTTTAAGAGCAGCTGCTAAAATTATTTATTTCTTTATTCATTCGTTGATTCATTTGTTAACTAATTAAACAGCATTTGATGAGCCCTTGTTATGTGCCAGGCATGCATTAGCCACCAGATATAAAAAAAGAATCACAAAGTCAATCCCAGTCCTCAAGTAACTTGTAGCCTAGTGATGTAGTTAAGAGCACCATGAATAGTGATGCTGTTAGCTTCTTATCATTGTCATCTTTAATTGACTTTGGAAACTTACACCCTGACTGAGAGGGGAAAATAAAATACCAACAGAAGCATATAAGTATGCAGATGGAAGATGAGAGTTTACAGAATATTTGATATATAAAGGCATGTTGACTAGATCTTCTCCCAACTTGATACATTTTTTTAAATGGATGTTGAAAGTCAGCCAACTCTGAAACTCCTTAAAGTCTATCGATTTAATTACGTGCAGAAGAGTGAGGAATGGGCAGAGAAGGCCTTGTCCAGGCTTCTGCCGAGTCCTGCTGAGACCTGCAGAGGAGCTCGCTGTTTTTCAGGGCTGGAATTTAGTTGAAGGTGTTAATCTTCTCTGGTCTGAATGTTTTACAAACTTCCTCTCCAGGGACTTTCCTGGCAGTCCAGTGGTTAAGATTCAATGCTTCCAATGCAAAGTGTATGGGTTCAATTCCTGGTCCAGGAACTAGGATCCCACATGCTGTGCAGTGTGACCAAATTAAAAAAAAATAGCGAAAACAAACAAAAACTTCCTTTCCTGGTAACAGAGCTCAGTTTTTATTGTGAAAAGTACAACAGGGGCAGCAGAATCTGCTGGCACTGATTCGTACTTAAAAGGCTCAGTCAGGTACAGTGAGCAAAGTGGAGACCTGAAGCAGAGATCCCCAAGCTGGGCCCTGTAGATGGTCAGAAGGTACTGAACTGTTCCCAAGAAAAATATGAAGAATAATATATCTTTTCCTAGTTGACTAAAAACAAACAATAAAATAAAAATCTAGCCGTTCATTGTGTGACTAATATAGACATATACTATCACACGAATCATTTCATGAAATCCATTCCACACACTGTAAAAGTTTAGCAATCCACAGTCTTGGCTAATTAGGTGCTTCTTCTTTACAAAGCCCTCAGGGATCCTGGCTCCTTCCAACTCACTGCTTCACCAAACCCAGGGGTCTAAGATGGTAACATCTACATTTCAGGTGGGGAAAGAATCAAAGGAAAAGGGCAAAGGTTCGTGCTTACCACTTCCTAAGATAGTTCTCTGAAACTGCTGCAGGAATCTGCTTATAGTAAGTCACATGGCCACACGTTGCTGCAAGAGACACTGGGAAGTTTTTCTTTTTTTTTTAAATCAAGATTGGCTATGTAATTTGTAGAGCCCAGTATAAAATGAAAATATACAGCTCCTTTTACAGAAAAAGATGGAAAAAGTGTTTTTACTTAAAACAGGTAGCTTTTCCCTTTTTTTGTGGTCTCTCTCTTGATTTGTCATGGTGGGGTGTTTTTTTTTTGTTTTTTTTTGTCTTTTTGCTATTTAATGTTGTCCTAAGTAAAAAAAAAATATGAAAATTTTCTAAGAAAAACTAAATTACAAGCATGAATTTTACCATTTTTAAAATTAAGTGATCTGTTTTAAGTGCAAATAAAAGATAGTTTCACTTTTTTTGTGGAAACACCAAAGTCCCACAATTTGCATTTGGTAGCATGTACACATTTCAGTATCAGTCATTAGAATAGTGGAAACATTGCACAAAACTAACTCACTTATATTTTTATTTTACTTCTTGATATGCACCCATTCTGCCAACACACGCTGCCTTCGGCTTACTGAGGAGTGAGAACGAATGAAATGAATGGGACCGAAATGAGTGGGACCTATCTTTCCCTTTCTATGTCATCATTTTCAGCGTAAAATGGTTGGTGAATACAGGGAATTATTAATGCAAGGTTAAGGTCATTCAAGTTTCTTAGAACCCACTGCCTTCTTTCTACATTTGAAGAAAGCTGTGGTTTGAACGGTAAGTGCGTCCTCTGGGGACTGTCAGTGCCCCTCTTTACTCAGTTTTAGTCTGTGCAGGCTGCTAGAACAAAATACCACAGATTGGGAGCTTATAAATGACAGAAATTTATTTCTCACAGTTCTAGGAAGTCCAAGACCAAGGGGCCAACATGGTCGCTTTCTAATGAAGACCTTCTTCCTGGTTCAGAGCTGGCGTCTTTCCCTGCGTCCTCATGTGGCGGGAGTGAGGTGGTTCCGTGGGGCCACCTTTATAAAAGCCCTGATCCTGTTATAAGGGCTTCACCCTCATGACCTATACACCTCCCAAAGGCCCTACTTCCTGACACCATTGCTTGTGGTTGGGATTTCAACACATGGATTCTGGGCAGATACAAACATTCAGACCATGGCACTTGGCCACAGGCACAACACACGCTTACCTCCGAACTTCTGAGTCCTGCTGAACTTCCACACACTGCGGATCCATGGGAAATCTGTGCTCATGGGGTATCATGGGCACTGTGTGCGGAAATAGTGGCGAGAAGTGATGGACACGTATACTGCATGTATTTTCTCTCCTCACACACATGCTCCATGCTCTCCTTAGACTTCACTTACAAAACACAAGTTCAATGAAAAAATTGTTGGGAATCCAAGATGCCAACAGCACAGAATTAAACCAGGATTTAACAATCCTTCTGCTTGTGGGGCCTGTGAAGCTACACAGCTGAGCCTGCCCTTTCTTCTATCTGGCCATGTACCTGGTTAAATTTTTTGAGTAAGTCTCTAAAAAGAAAAAGTAGATTTTGAGGGAAACTTGTAGCCTATGTTATACCTTCTGATACTCTTAGGAGGGCATCTGTCTTCGTCGATTGGGACTGCTACAACAAAATACTATATTAGACTGGAGGGCTTAAACAATCTACATTTATTTCTCATGGTTCTGGAGGCGAATCCAGATTCTGGTTCAGAATCTCATGATTCTGATCTTGAAAACCCAAGATCAAGGTGTTGGCAGATCTGGTGTCTGGGGAGGACTCTCTTCCTGGCTTGTAGACCACTGCCTTCTTGCTGTGTCATCCCTTGGTGGGGAGAGAGGAAGGGCGGAGAGAGAGATAGAGAGAGAGGCTCTAGTCTTTCTTCTTCTTACAAAGACCCAAATTCTATCATGGGGACTCCATCCTCCTGACCTCATCTAAACTTATTACTTCCTAAGGGACCCACCTCCAAATATCATACCAGGGATTAGGGCTTCAGCACATGAATTTTGCAGAGCACACATTCAGTCCATTCAGCGATCAGTATCACCCCTCTTATCTACACGATGAAACTGGAGGTTAAGGAGGTGAAGTAATGAGTCCAGGCCACAGAGCTAGTAAATATCAAGGTCAGGATTGAACCCATGTCTTCCAGTGCTAAGGCCAGTTCTCATATTGCTACAGCATATTTGGAATTTACAAAATGAAACCAAATTATATTTAATGAAATACAGTAGAATGAAAATGTCAAGAGTATGTGTCTTTCTCATAAGATATTAAAGACAAGCATACATTTTAGTTAAAATAGTAACTGAGTGCACCATACATATATCATTCATTCAATTCTTATAACAATTCCATGAACTGAGGGCTATCATATACCCATTTTATAGATGAGAGAGCAGAGACACAGCGAGGTTAAGTAGATTGCCTAAGGTTCTGAAGCCCCAAGTACTGACCACTGCTCCAGTCTTCAACTGGAATTTGTCCCTTAAGGGAATGAATTACTATAGAAACCCATTTAATGAAAGGACAGATTCAAAATTAGCTTAAGATTCTCTTTTTCTTTTGGCCATGCTGCTCAGCTTGTAGTCTCTTAACTCCCTGACCAGGGATTAAACCCCAGGCCCCCTGTATTGAAAACACAGAGTCCTAACCACTGGACCTCCAGGAAATTCCCTTAAGATTCATTAACATAAATATTCTCCCAATTGAGAATGTTAGTTTAAGAGTAAGGTTAAAGTCTGGACCTGTTAGTCTTCAAAACAAATGTTCTTAGAAATGGTTCCTTTAATCTGTGGTAACTGGAAAATTGAGGGAATTCAAGCTTCTCTATAGGGAAGCCCCACACACTCAAGCTTCTCTATAGTATAAGGGCTGGTGAATATTTGTATAGGGAAGCCCCACACACTCAAGCTTCTTCATAGTATAAGGGCTGGTGAATATTTGTATAGGGAAGCCCCACACACTCAAGCTTCTCTATAGTATAAGGGCTGGTGAATATTTGTATAGGGAAGCCCCACACACTCAAGCGTCTCTATAGTATAAGGGCTGGTGAATATTTGTATCTTTGGAAAGAGGAAATGTGGACTCAAATTCTCCACAAACAGATTTTCAGGAAATAAGGGGAATTAACTACTACAGGGAGTATACTCTCTTGTAGCCTTTGAAGTTATAATGAATGACAGAGATCATAATCTGTGCATAAAAAGCAAAGTCACAGGGGAGCACATTTTGCTAGGAACAGACCACTGTGGTCACTGTGTGACCACAATTCCAGTGTTAAGAGTGAGGGGTGAGGTAGGGGATGATAAACAGAGTTCAAACCATGGGTTTGGTTTGCAAACAAATGCCAAGATGAGTGAGTACGCTTTTTTTTTTTTTTTAAGCAAAGAAATCACTGGGCTGGAAAACCCTCAAAATATCAATCACTCAATAAGGCCTCCTTAGGAAAACAATGCTGTGATTTTTGTACAGAGACCTTTGAAGTCAACCAGTTTTGGCTTAGAATTTGAAAAAAAAAAAAAAAAAAAAAAGAGCACTGTAGGTCAAGAGGTCTTTCTGAACTACTTTCAATTCCAAAAGGCCCCTCAAAGGGAAGTAGGGCCTTGATTTTGTTAAAAAGTATATTTAACTTCAGAATGGGAAAGAAAGAGCCAGGATTCTGATTTCTTAGTCACGTACTTTCCTCTGTAGCCCAAGGAGGGATGGCGGGGCCAAGACTTCTGTTCAGTCTCTTGGTTGTGTCCAACTCTTTGCGACCTCTGGACTGCAGCACGCCAGGCTTCCCTGTCCCTCACCAATTCCTGAAGCTTGCTTAAACTCATGTCCCTCAAGTCAGTGATGCCATCCAACCATCTCATCCCTTGTCATCCCCTTCTCCTCCTGCCTTCAGTCTTTCCCAGCATCAGGGTCTTTCCCAATGAGTCAGTTCTTCACATCAGTATTGGCCAAAGTATTGGGGTTTCAGCTTCAGCATCAGTCATCCCAGTGAATATTCAGGACTGATTTCCTTTACAATTGACTGGTGTGATATTCTTACAGTCTAAAGGACTCTCAAGAGTCTTTTCCAACACCACAGTTCAAAAACATCAATTCTTCAGTGCTCAGCCTTCTTTATGGTCCAACTGTCACATTCATATATGACCACTGGAAAAGCCATAGCTTTGACTAGGCAGACCTTTGCCGACAAAGTAATGTCTCTGCTTTTTAATATGCTGTCTAGGTTGGTCATAGCTTTCCTTCCAAGGAGCAAGTGTCTCTTAATTTTATGGCTGCATTCACCATCTGCAGTGATTTTGGAGCCCAAGAAAGTAAAGTCTGACACTGTTTCCATTGTTGCCCCATCTATTTCCCATGAAGTGATGGGACTGGATGCCATGATCTTTGTTTTTTGAATGCTGAGTTTTAAGCCAGCTTTTTCACTCTCGTCTTTCACCTTCATTAAGAGGCTATTTAGTTCCTCTGCTTTCTGTCATAAGTGTGGTATCATCTGCATATCTGAGGTTATTGATATTTCTCCCAGCAACCTTGATTCCAGCTTGCGCTTCATCCAGCCCAGCATTTCTCATGTTGTACTCTAAGTTAAATAAGAAGGGTGACAGTGTACAGCCTTGATGATATACAGCCAAGACCTGGGAGGCTATCAAGGATGCCCTCTGTGTAATAGGATCTGGAATTTATTTCTGATGTCATGGTAAGAACAAAATAACTTTGCTCTGTGTCAGGCTGGAGTGGCTGCAGTGCTTTTAATGGCTAGAAGAGTGGGATTCAGGCTCTCCTTGAGGGCCATCTCCAGGGCATGGAGTTTTCCTCCAACAAACCTAATTTCCATTTAATAACCCTTTAGAGAGCTTTTCTCTCTGAATATATCTGAACCTTCTGTGAACCCATTTATGCTTCAGTTAGCAGTGTCACTTGGATTTAACAAGTTCCGTATGTTTGCCACCCATGGTGAAAGTAGTTTTTCCTTTTATTTGTCCTCAGATTGTCTCTGGTGAGCTGGTTGCTTTTGTCTCAATAAGAGTTCATTTGGTTGTCACTCAGTTAGCTCACCTCCTTTCCTAGGTCAGTAAGCTGATCTCAGCAACTGAGCAGCTTTTTTTTTTTTTTCCCCTTTCTCAAGATACTTTATTTATTCGAAAATATTCGTGTCAATGATTACCATGGATTTTTAAAAATTGGACTATAGTTGTTTTACAATGTTGTGTTAATTTCTGCTGTACAACAAAGTGAATCAGCTATATGTATACATATATCCCCTCCCTTTTGAGCCTCCTTCCCAGCTCCCTGCCTCAATTACCACCCCCCTACCCACCCCCAGGTTGTCCCAGTGCACCCAACCCACTCCCTGAGCAGCTTTTGAGATGCAAGTCTGGGGAGGAAGATTGGGTAAATATTCTGTAGCAATTGAAGATCTGGGCATAGTAGCAAGTGAATCAGCTTCAAATGCATCCATCTTCTAATTTGTTAAATGGAAACAATAGCTCCACAGAATTTAAGAGAAGAAAACACAAAACATGTTTGAATCACATTTTCAAAGCACTATATTGCTCTATAATGATAAGTAAAAAAAACGCCTCATTTCCCTCTGAACATTTTCTGGAAACAGAATTTCATTATATTCATGAATTCAAATCAGGGTCCTCTTAGGAAAGATACTAGAATGTGCCTTTGTTCGGTCAAGTGAATTTATTTAATGATGAGATCTTGAGAGTTTGTCAGAAAATGCCAATAAATTTCAATATTTAATTCCTTTCTAAGAGCTGAATGTATGGCTTCATGTTTTTATCTTGCACAGTGCTATAATTTACATTCTGATCTTCTATTCAGTGCTATAGTTTAAATTCTAGGACACCAAAACTTTTAGAGAGAGTTTCTCTCCTCTTAATTACTACAGAATAAGCAAACAGTAGCCTATCTAAAAGTATTCCCCACCTCCAAGTTTTAAATTTTTTCACATTCTTTGCAGAGGATCCATGGAGGAAATATTTTTATATTTCTGCTATTAAATTTTATAAGAGGATTTTCATTCTGCAACCTTTTTAAATTATCTCTTCTGTCTGTAAATAAACCTATGTATGTTTATTTTCTTGTCTCTATAGATGAACGACTGTATTAATGTGTTATGTGCAGTACAAAATGTACACAAAGTTGGAAGAATGGGGAATATGGCATAATATTTTAATTTTATTTCATATTATTTATTAATTTATTAATGACAAGCTATTTTTCTTTTTACTAGTAATATTTTAATGAGAGCAATGCTTTTGAACCTACTTCATTATTTAATACTGAGATAAAAACGTTCAGAAGTCTGATTCTTAGTTCAGTTAATTTTACTGCTTGGTTTTAATAGCTGCTTTAGCTGAAAAAAGATGCTTCGTATGTATACACAGAACCAGACAGAAGAAGTACATCATTGACCATATTCATCAGTCATTATACTCTTGTGTCAACTTCCTCCACCAATTCTGCAAAGATTTGTATTAAAATTTGGCAGTTCTCCTTATTCCTTGATGCCTTTCAATTGTTTTTTCAAACTAATCAGGTAGGTTGCATGTTTTTATTTCTAAATAAATTATTTGAAAGCCTATAGATACTCTGTAAAATTTCTTAATCAGGCTATGAAATTTTCTACACGTACAGAACTGTTTTCATAGTTGATACATATTATTTTCAGTAAGAAAATCACACACATATCCAAACATCTTTTTACAAAATGATCTCTCCTTTGCACTGATTTCAAAATGCAACTGCTATCTCATGAATTGTATAAGATCATTGATTAACAAGGTTTATTTTGTTTTAAATTCTTGTCAGATAGCAAACTTTTGTAATTTTAGCTTCACTGTTTTTGCTGCAATGGGCTATCTTATGGTTTCTTTGCAGGAATCTTTTAAACTGACTAGCCCTTTTTGTGAGGTTAGTTCGGTAAAAACCTATAGTACAATCTATGTGCGTGTGTGCTAAGTCACTTCAGTCATGTCCGACTCTTTGTGACCCCCTGGACTGTAGTCTTCCAGGCTCCTCTGCCCATGGGATTCTCCAGGCAAGAATACTGAGGGGGTTACCATTTCCTTCTCCAGGGGATCTTCCTGGTCTGGGGATCAAACCCAAGTCTCTTAAGTCTCCTGCACTGGCAGGTGGGTTCTTTACCACTAGTGCCACCTGGGAATGCAATCTACAAATTTACTTAAATGGATATGTGTATTATACAAAACCTCATAACTTGAATGAAATAGTGAAGGTGGTGTGGGTGGTGCTGTATACCTCTCCTCATTGAAGACGAACCTCTAACATCAGGAGCTCTTCAAGACCCAGATGACCATTAGACACTCACAGGGATAGTCTGATGAATATGTGCCTCAATAGGATCCATAATAATAGTAATACAATACAAATCAAATTATGCCTTATATTTAACACTGAATATATTATTATAACAATATGTTAATATATGTTATAATCAACATATTATATTGTTACTTTAATATATATTGTAATCAATACACTGTAATGTATTGCTATTATATTATTATACTAATTTAAGGCTTAATTTTGTTCTTAATTTTTAGATGAAAAGTATTTTAGAAAAACAGTTCCAATTTTTTTTCATATTTTTTGGAGGTTTATGATCTATAGCAGAAGAGAAACATAGAAACAAATAACTGTATTCAACATGTAAAATGCTATATATATGGAAAAAAATGCTATGGAATCATGTGATCAGGCAAGGACAAGGTAGGACAGAAGTTAAATTCCAGAAATTCAGAGAGAAGATACATTTGAGAGGAACTTGAAGGATGAATGGGAGATTGCTGAGTGGATAAGGGGGTGAAGGACATTCAAGGAGATGCAAGAAGACAGGAGAGTATGCCCAGAAAACCTTGAGTAGTCTGCTGGGGTCAGAGTATAGCCTGCCCGGGGAAAGAGTTAGACATGAGACTGGACAGATGGATGGGATTCAGGCAGTGAAGGGCTTCATTCTATTGGCAAGTGGGAACTACTGGAGATTTTAAACAAAGGAATGACCTTAGTGAAGGATGTATTTCATTTATAAAATGAACAAAATGCAGGTTTTGAAAATAATTAAATTTTTGGCAGGTGTGAGTGAAATTTTGTTCAATCTAATTTAACTAATATTATTGACCATATTCTGTGTGACAGGCAATATCCCCAAGGCAACACAAAGGTATATTGGAGCATATTTTACTTGGTGGAAGAATTAAGCTAAGCATTTACAACACGCACATATCTGCATTTATTCTTTACCATTGTGATGTCTTTTTGATATCCTCAACATCTAGAACACATTAACACTGGTATTTAATACTTAACAATACACATGTGATCTAAGTATCCAAGCTTATGAACTCCACTTGAGCTTGGATTTCTTCTCTTGAAGGAATATGAGCCTCCTCCAAGTGCCAGTATATAGAGAAAAATCTGCCTATGATACGGCTTTGAAAGGATAGCTTCTGTTGTTTGTGTCATTGCTTGGGGGGAGGCGCGAAGGTGTCTTATTGGTTTGCCATTTAGGACGTGACAAATATTTGAAGCGGCCCTTGTGTTACAGGGAATAAACATTAATTACATTGTGTCTTTGAAAATGAACGTGAAATACACTTTGAAGAAAATTTGGGAAAAACAGAAAATCATAAAGAAGAAAATGCAAATCCATCCCAAATCAGACTTCTCAGAGGTAACAATGGTCTCCCTCATTGAAGGCAGATTCTTTACCAGCTGAGCCACATGGGAAGCCCACAATGGTTAATACTTTATACAATCACCTAAATGTTTTTGAGAAGGCAGTGGCACCCCACCCCAGTACTCTTGCCTGGAAAATCCCATGGATGGATGAGTCTGGTGGGCTGCAGTCCATGGGGTGGTGAAGAGTCGGATACGACTGAGCGACTTCACTTTCACTTTTCACTTTCATGCATTGGAGAAGGAAATGGCAACCCACTCCAGTGTTCTTGCCTGGAGAATCCCAGGGACGGGGGAGCCTGGTAGGCTGTCATCCATGGGGTCGCACAGAGTCAGACACAACTGAAGTGACTTAGCAGCAAATGTTTTTTATGTGCATATGTAAAATACATGTATTTTCAAAACTAAAGACATTATATATAATCTTTTCATCTTATTACCTTAAAAATATAGTTAGTGAATATTTTTATGTCATGGGATGTTCACTGAAGATATTTTTATATGACTGTGCTGTATTGAGTTCTAAAATTACACTATAATTTAAACAACTTTCAGTTTGGGACATTAGATTGATTATAATTTTTTCCCTGTACTTATAGAGATATTCTTTGGCATAAATTTTTGATCACATCTCTGAATATTTATTTTTTTAAGATCAATTTCTAAAAGTGCTCAAAGGATCTGGAATTTGTAGGAGAGGTGATCTGTCGAATATTTAAAGAGAGTGATTGAAATTGTTCTCCACTTTGGCGAAAGCATATGGAGGGCTTTTGTATGATAAGAAAATACTTTGATTCATCCAGCCCTTCAACAAATATTCTCTGAATGCCTCCTTATCCCAGGCTCTGTTCATAGGTGATAAGGTGCAGCAGGAAGCGAGATGTGTTCACCTCCATCACAGCAGTAATCCAGAAAGTTAGAAATCGTGGGTCAACTTCCTGTTACAGAAAACAGGGCAAGCAGCTTGTCTGGTTTTACACAGCCATCCATGGAGAGCCAGGAATGGAATACAGGTTTCTCTCCTGCAGTTGAAGCCTCTTTGCTCACAACCAGCCATCTCTCCCCTAGTGAGATCTTGAGGGCATCAGTTCAGGGCTGGCTTTTGGTGTCTTCTGTACTTAGATCTAACTCTAGCCAAGTTGTGAAGTGAGGGGCCAAGCCTGTTGTTGGGGCTCGGGCCTCTCCCTTTTGTGCCATTTCCCCTTCTGGAGTCCCCTAATCCTCTCTCTCAGGCACCCCACGAACTCCTAATCTTTTCTCGTGACTTGTGAAAACTCCCCTTTCTGGGAAGGAACTGATTTCAGTCCCTTGTATCGCAATGTGAATGAATTAAGACAGTGTTTCTTCTTCCAAGGGGAGTTAACTGTGAAGGCATTTCAAGATCTCTTTCTTATCCAAGAATGCCAGACTTTGTTTCCAATGGAGGCATTTTGGGCATCAGGGAGTAGGTAGGGCAGGGGTGCCCTTCCTTCACAGCACATCTTCCCACACCATTTCTACCACAGTTGGTTAGCCCAATTTCCCCCTTAAATATAAGGTTGACAAGGCTGGGTGGGGAAGTTGAGGACATTGTATCCATATCCTGAGTTTATTTCCAGTATATTAAAGGGGCTGCTTTAGTTTGGGGGAAGAGTTGATACCTGTATATATAAGGCTAAGTCCCTTCACGGTTAACGTGAAACTATCACAACATTGTTCATCGGTTATATTGCAATACCAATTAAAATGTTAAAAAAAAGAGCCTGCTTTGAACCTAGAGCTTCAGAGAACAGGGAACCCCATTGCTAGGAAACCCCCTTCCCCCTTCCCACCTGCCCTGTGAGGAGTGTCTCTGCTAGGAAGGAAATTCAATTACAGTCTTCCAGTCACCAGAATTGAATTTGGATGGACTATTTCCTCTTTGGGTTCTATTCCAAATTGTATTCCTGTTGCTGTGTTTGAAGTTAATTAGAGTCACAAATCATTCATATTTCCCTTCTCTGAAGGCAAGTCTGCCACAGTACTTATCTCATCCAGTTAATTGACTTTCAGAGGGCTCATCCCTTCCTGAAAACACTCTAAATGGCTCTGTAAGCATCAGACTTACACATATACGCAATAAGCACTTGGAGAATTCAAATTTTAGGGCATAAAAATGGGTGGGGGCGCGGTGAGGCTTTTCTCTCTGAGCCTCACAGCTTAGAGTTTTTCTTAATTTGATTGAGGCCAATAGGAGAATGCAAAGACCTTCCCGTGGGGTAGAAGCGTGTGGGCTGCGGAGAGGAAGGGAACTTGCCACAGAAAGGACTCTCATTGCCAGTCAGTGAACTCCTAACAGTTGGAAATAACATGTGGGAAAGCTGTCCATTGAATGTTTGAGATATGTGAACCCTTTACATTTCTAATGGGTATTCAATTTTTAAAAATGGTTTTGAGTTACAGACTAAGGAGAAGATGCCTCTAAAACACCTTCAATACTCTGAATAAGCCTTTTAATCTTTTTTTCCCAATTTTTAGAATTATGGTAAAATATATATAACATAAAACATACCATAGTAGCCATTTTTAAGAGTACAGTTCAGTGGTATTAAGTACATTCATATTGCCGTGCAAATGTCAACAGCACCCTCTCCCAGTGAGAAGCTCTATATCCACAGTAACTCTGCACGCTTCCCTCCCCCAGCCCCTGGCAACCTCTGTTCTTCTTACTGTCTCTGTGATTTTGACTACACTTGGTACCTCATATTAGTGAAGTCAAAGAATTAATATTTGTCTCTGCAACTGGCTTATTTAATGTCCTACATACTGTAGCATATGTCAGAACTGTATTCATTTTTAAGGCTGAGTAATTTTCGATCCTATGTACAGACCACATTTTCTTTATTCATTTATTCATTGATGGGCATTCGGTTCCCTTCATGTGTTAGCCATGGTGAATAATGCTGCTATGAACAAATACCTTCGAGACTCTGCTTTCATTATTTTTGGATATATGCCTAGAAGTGGAATTGTTGGATCATCTGGTAGTTCTATCTTTAATGCTTTGGGGAATTGCCAAGCTGTTTTCATAGCAGCTGCATCATTTTACATTTTCACTAACAGTGCACAAGGGTTCTATTTTCTCCAAATAGTCATCAGTATTTGTTATTAAATAACCTTTCAACTTTAAGACCCATGGAATCAGGTTGTATTTTGGAATATCAATCCAATTATTTTTGATCCTGATAATCCCTAGTTCCAGACTGCCCCATGACTCTTTTTGGATGCTGTTTGTAAACAGGCAAATGGGCATCCTCCCACCAGTAAGACTAAATTACCAGGCTTATTGCCCCCAGCCCCACCCTGCCCCGGAAGAAGGATAATATGTAGGGAAGTCCTTTTCAGACTGAAAGAAGAAGGCTAGTCCGGCTCCTACTGGTCCTGCTGGATGATGGGGAGAGGAAGAGAAATATAGGTAAGATAGAGAGGGAAAAATGCATGTCCAGGCTTTCCCCACTCCGTGGGCAGGGCGTGATAGGAGTGAGAATGCCTGAAAACATCCAAAAGGTTATGATACAGTTAGCTGGAAAAGATATAAGCTGTGGTGTGCTTGTTGTTCAGTCACTAAGTTGTGTCTGACCCTCCGTGACCTTGTGAATGCGGCACACCATCCTTCACAATCTCCTGTGTTTGCTCAGATTCATTCCATTGAGTCAGCAATGCTATCTAACCATCTCATCCTCTGCTGTCCTCTTCTTTTGCCTTCAGTCTTTCCCATCACCAGAGTCTTTCCCAATGAGTCAGTTCTTCCCATCAGGTGGCCAAAGTATTGGAGCTTTAGCTTCAGCATCAGCCCTTCCAAAGAATATTCAGGATTGATTTCCTTTAGGGTTGACTGGTTTGATCTCCTTGCAGCCCAAGGGACTCTCAGGAGTCTTCTCCAGCACCACAATTTGAAGGCATCAATTCTTTGGCACTCAGCCTTCTTTATGGTCTAACTCTCACATCCATACATGACTACTGGAGAAACCATAGCTTTGACGATACTGACCTTTGTCAGCAAAGTCTTTGTTTTTTAATACATTGTTTTGGTTTGTGGTGTGCTTATAAAGGTTTAATAGACAGCTCTCTGGGAAAGGAAAAAAAAAACCCAACCCTGATCTTGCAGCTTGTGCCAATTTGCATGGCATAAATAACGCTCACCGTGGCTGATTTCAAGCTATCAGTGTGAATTCACTGAACACAGAGCTGGGAAGAAATGTGTAATAGCACATCATTACATAGTATTTCCTCCATACAGACATAACAGTTGTAAATAACCTCAAGAGCATAGATCACAGTTACATGTAATAAAACAGTTTTGAGTATTTATCACCTTTACTTTCAGTATAACTAATTGCAAGTTTGTAGAAGTTAAGTGTTAATAATGATTGATTCTGTAACTGAGTCACCAAAGTCATGGAAAGTTAATCGTTCTCGTGAGCAGGCTGTCGCACACCACGGGCTATATGCCTCTGTGAGCAGAGCCCAGAAACGATGGTGTATCGCTAGTGACAGGCGTGGCTGCTACTTGAGCCCCAGGTGGTACTCCTGGTTTTCAGGCCCATCCTGTGGTGGGATGCAGTGAATTCTAATCCAGAAGTGCTGAGGCCTCAGCAGACCAGCAAAGGTCTGGAGTCCAGCTGAAGAGGAGTCAATGTTCAGGAACGTTTCCAGAGTTAACTGCCAGGCCTATGAACTTTGGAAGGGAGTGTCATCATGAGACCCACACAGCCTGTTGTTCTTCGGTGGTCATCTCTCCAGGGGAGCTGCCCAGGGAGTCATTCGGCAGGAGCATCCATTAGTGATCCAGAGCACCCTAGTTCTCATCTACACCTGAACTCCCCTCTTTTATGAGATCTCATCGGCTCTGTTCCTAGATGCTATTTTGGACAGAAGCAAGGGAGAAGGGAGGAAATCCAGAAGATGGAGAATTTATTACAAAGAGACTAGATCATCTAAAAAGAGACTAGACCAAACTGAAAGGCAAATGTGATTCCATAAATTAATATATTTAAAGTTTGTTTTTCTCTCCCCTGCTACCCAGTGGGGTAGACCTTTGCAAGGGAGATTAAGGAGTTGTAGGTAATAAAGACAAGGCAGGTTCTTCACATCTCATGTGGTGTGGACAATAAGTGACCTTGATGCTCCTCTCTATCTTTTCTGCAGATGTCACTATGTATGCCATCAAAAAGTAAAATAAATGAATGCTATCATCATTAACTGGGTTTGAGACTATAGGCAGGTAATGTTCCTGCAATTAGGCCATAAAATGGATGTCGGCAATGACTCTAATGTTCTGTGGTGCCAAGGGTGGAGGGATGTGTGGCTGTAACTGGAAATTGGAACTGCGAAAGGGGTAACTCACAAGGCAGCGTAGTGAGCAGGGTGCTGGGTAAAGCCCTGCATCTTGTTCTCCCAAGTTCTCCCAAGTCTGCTAAAGTGGAACTTTAAGTTTCTTTACCGAAGTAAAGTGAATTTTAAAAGGTAGGATGACATTGACTTTCTTCAAATTTAAATTTTAATAGTCGATTACCTGTAATTTTTAAAATATTTTTTTTATTCTGAAAATGAATTTTCCACAATAATGCAATTAGTTCCAAAAAATGAGCTCATTTATCTTGCTTTTCTACAAAGGACAATTGAAACATTTAAGGCAAGATTCACTTATTCATCTCCATTTTAATATGGAAAGAAAGTAGCAGACTTCAGATACTGGTTAAGATTAACAAAATATGGGAAAGCTCCTTTTTCTTTTCTTTTTTTTCTTTTGGTCGCTTCCTGTATAAGAGCTTTACATTACTATGGATATTTTATAGTAAGACACTTTTGTTTCTGACTTTCTTTATAAGCCCATTTTAAAATTTAAAGGCACACAATAAAGCTTTATGCATTTATTAAAATATACACATTTTGGTAAATTTAGAATTTTTCCCTTAGTATCTTGATAAATCAATATATTGTCAACATCACAGTCATTTAAAAATAAAACACACTTCATAACATATCTGCATATTATTTCTTTCTTCATAACACTACACACCCCATTGTACAATGCACCAATGGGAATTAGAAACCACAAACGAACAAACTTTAACAAATACAGAAGTTCATACCAGGAAAAAAAAAAGCAGAGAACAACACCAGAAGTTACCATCTGCAGAAAGCAAGTTGTACTTCTTAAGGACCAAACAAAAATGAAACATGTTAGTAAAATTTACAAGCTGTATTTATAACTTTGGATATGAATTAAACAGTAACATTTCTTTTCCACAGTGAGAAAAGCTAGAATGTGAGTCCTGGTTAGATGGTGTGCCAACATGGAATGAGGACTGTAGCTGCTCTTTAAAAGACCTGCAGCCCCTTCTGTCAGCCCAGACAGATGAGGTATTTATACACCATCATAGCATTAACCGTGCTTTTGCTTTGGAAAGTAGGGGTTTATGATTTCCAGGGTAGATTCTAGCTTTTGTGAGCACGAGTGAGTGAGGCAAAGTATCTGGAACTGCAAAGACCAATCCGTAGGAGATGTACAAGGAACGGCTTCCGCATCCCAGTACCAGAATGAACACAGTCCTTCATAGTCTGCACTTCCCGGGGGACTCACATGACCCACAGTTCCCATTAGCCACTGTCACCAATGCCAGTGTCAGAAAAATGAGGGGAAAATCACAGAGTCTATATGAAAAAATCCACAGGCTAATACCAAGTTCTAATACCAAGCCATTTTCTTTCCTTATGGTATCAAAATGCACACATGTTCTTATAGAAAGAATATGGAATTACAGTTGCCTGCTTTCAGAAGACTTCAAGCCCAAAGCTGTTGTGCATTTTGTTAACTCCATACAGGTGGTATACTGTTTAATGACTTCTAACACTATTTTAGTTGATACTACAGAAAATATGTTCACTTTCGATGGCCTTCAAAACGTCCACTAATCCTTTTTGGGCTTTAAGTTCTAAAAAAAGAAGAGAACGTTTTCTTAGAGAAGGAGTTTTGGCAAAAGGTAAGTGCCTAGGTATTTCAAAAGGATGCGTGAGTTACTCAAGCCAAGCAAAAAGAGGAAAGCTTTTTAGAAACGAACTTGCTCCTGAGCGGGAAGAAAGTTAACAACAGCCTCTCCTCTAAAATCTTTGAGACAATGAAAGTAGATACAGGACTATCGGACACGATAGGGGTTTCTTGCTATCCACCATCATTCCAGCTGAGAAATACAGTAGCCTTGGGAAAACAGCATCCGGATTTCCGGTCGTGGCGGAGGCCTGCTGGCTGGGACGCTGTCCTGCGTGCGCGTTGTTCATTTACACGTTACTGGCTCTTTCACTGCGGCACCATTGCTGCGTACAGGTTGGCACCCATCTTTCCGAGGGACTCTAGAGACCCCTATAGACAAAGGGGTCCTTAGAGTCTGGGAGGTGCATGCATATGGGAGAAACCGAGGCTCCGCGAAAATTTGGGATAGAAAAACGCTCCTGAACAAGTTATGTTCTAAAACAGCAAGAAAATGGAGTGTGAATTCCACGTGGCACATTTGGAGGGTGTGTTTCCTTTGCTCTGTTCTCTCCACTAGCATAAGATACTAAGGCCAGCTTCGGAGTGCTGACTAACCCGAGGGCTTTAGTCCAAGAGTGGACTGCTGATTGCCTCCTGGACTCGGTGACTTGACCCCAGCTGTGGCTTCAGACACGTTTTCCGATTTCTGACATCTCCACCCAAGAAGGCAGTCTAATCGGAGACGCAAAATCAGTATACCTGTGGCTGACCCTCAGTGGGCTTTCACTGATATCTCAGCCCTGCTAAAACCTGGTGAGAAAGTGGATAGCAATTTCTTCTAGTCTTTTAGGCTGATTCTCAGACTCTTTCTTGTAGCTTCTCTTTATGTTGCTGTGAAGAGTTATAGCCCCTTGTAAAGTTGATTTCCAACAAGTGGGGTGTAAAGGAGTTCAGGTTCATCAACTCTTTTTGGAATGGGAGAAAATAGTTCTTTGAAGGAGTTTGTGTTTTATTTTCCCAATATTACTAGGTTTTTATCCTGACCAACCCATAGGTTTTAGAGAAAGAAAGATCATTAAATTCAGTAGTTTTCTCCATCTGTTTATTAAAAAGGCTCATCATAACCACTATGTTGATATTTGATTAGCTGTTAGTTTGTTACTAAGAAGTAGAACTGGATTCTTGACCTAATTCTGTCATTCTTTACCTTTCACTAGTTCAAAGTGGCTTTGTACTCAGGTTTCAGTAAAATCTTGAGCTGCAGTTTTAACGTTTAGATTAGATAGATATAAAATGTTGTTAGCTTTGTTGTTTAAACGTATTACTGAAAATTTTAATGTGGCTGGGAATAACTGTGTTGTCCGTCTACATGTTAAATGAACAAACTTCTCCTCGGCTAATGATGAAATCAGACAGGATTTCAAAGGAAATATCATATGTTGTTTTAAGTTTGGATATTTTTCCCCTTTAATATGTGAAATCATCTTGGAGTGTGTATGTATTTATGAACTCCTTGCCTGCGCAGAGGAAGCCACTGCTCCAGCTTCTTAAAGTCCAGCCTTCACTGATTCACTTTCATCATTTTCTCAGTGCCTTCCCACCCAAGGAGAACTGGCGAGCTCAGTTCAACATTCATGTCTATCTGTGCATGAGCCCTGACCTGCCTTCTCAGCATTATTTCCTACAGTTCGAAATTTGAATCATGTATTCTTGTCAGACTAGCTTCTTGCTTTCCCTTGAAGGAGACACAGCACAAATTATTAGTCAAGAGACAGTTATCAGCCACAATCTATACCTTACTCATGCTGATCCTGCACTTGGCAGGCATCTCCTTTGTTTCTACCTGGCAAAATTTTGCCCATCCCACAAGGCTCAACACAAGGGCTGCGTTCTCTTTGATCTTTCCATTGGAGGAAGGTCTTTTCCATATTTGAATCTCTACAGCACATAATATGCTCTCCACAAATATTGTTGAATAAGTTATTTCATTTTCCTTTCATTCATCCATCTACCCATCCATCAGATTATCAGATATTTATTGAACACCCACTATAAGCCAGGCACATGTAGTGGGTAAAATCTAGCCCTGAAGCTTTTCTGTGGGTGTCAATGGTCTACGCTATTGCAATTCTTCGCCCTCCTGAGGAAAGATTTAGTCTTATCATGCTGAAATACTTCTTGCTGTCATTATCAACAATTTCATTATTTCTTAAGTTGCTCCCTCATTGGCAAATTTAGCAATGCATATCAAGGTTCTCCATTTGTGCACTAAATGCACTTATAGCTTTGTCTTATCCTTTCTTTTCTATTTTTATTTGCCTCACATTCCTCATTTCTTTTTTTTTTTTGGTATTATATGTATTTTAATAATCACTTGAAATCCTCTGGAAATGAAGGAGAGTACTAATAAGTAGCATACATTTAAAAAACCAAATAATTAGCTCCAAGCCATAAATCCATATTATGAAATCTCACTGAAAGAGCTCTTGCTACAGAGGATTCAGTAACATATAGGGTCTTCCTAGGATGTTGTTCAAGGGGCTAAGTGTCTGAGGTAATTATAGGGTCATCTTACTTTTAATGTGGTCCCACAAATATAGTCTTAAGAAAATGAATTAGGAGATGCTAGTATCATTCTAGTGATTAATGATATTTGAAAACTGCACTGTGAAATCTGAGTCTATTTCACAGAGGCTGGGAACCATGAGAGAAAAACATGTCTATTTATCTTGAAAAACTTTCTATCATACTGACTAATTTTTTTTTAAAAAAAACAAGGTCACTAGTGAAATGACTAACCAATTTGGAGCAATAAAGAGAGAAAAGCTTAAAAAAAAAAATAGAGATACTATTTGAGAGAAATAACTCCTGGAATGAGGGTGATTTCGAGAGAGTCTTTATGAAATCAGTACCAACAGGGTTTACCAAGTATGAGTCCTCTCTTCTCATGCTACAGAAACTCCACATATCTGCCAGCAGACAGTTGTTACAGTAATACTTACACCTTATTAATAAAAGGAAGCTCTTTCACGCATGTTAAGCTTTTGTTATTTTGCATTCGTATTTCTCATATTTCTCTTTGAACACTTTTAATAAATACAGCTCCACCCCATCTGTCTGGATATGTCTCAAGTCTCATAGATTATATTTAAATTAGGCAGATTTGTTCAGTCCTAAGACCAGTTCCAAAGTTTGTTTTCACAAGAAGTACTAATTTAATCTCCAAAGATATATTTCACACACCAGCCACTGTATCTTTATGGTTAATCTTAGGGGAGAGAGAAATGGAATTGCCAAGCATTACATTAAGATGAAAAAATGACCTCAGGAAAACCAGAGTTATAGAGGAATGAAAAAAAAAAAAGGATCTGGAGAACAGTAATTATTTGAATTTAAATGGCATACATTGGCTTCGGTGGGAAATTCAATTTATTAAAGACAAACTAGTTTCAGTTAGCCTTTTTATAAATATTATTATTTTTAAAGCCCAGTTCATCAACCAAGAGGACTTGCCATGTTTGGTTGTTTTATCTACATTTATCAGGTTCCGGTGCTGCCCTTTCCCTGGGCTGTGAACATCCAAGGGCAGATGTTACATTTCTTTTTATTCCTATTGTTTAGGATTTGGTGCATTTTCGATCATTGTTAGTTTCACATAAAAATGTGCTTTTGTGTCCTGTCTATAATCCTGAGCCATGCCAAGATGGCACAAATCTCAACCTTTAAGAAAGAACAGACCTAAACATTAGTTGATGTTCTGGAAAACTTTTGGCATAACTCAAGATCCAGGAGACAGAGAGAGCAAAGAAGTTACTAGTTTGCCCTGCTTTCAGGAAATCCTCACAAAGATTTTAGCTTGACCCAAATTGTGCCTTCACATACCTGTGTACACATCTCAAGGTGCTGCATGAACCCCTATAACCCAAGACTAGAATGCATAGACCATGTGTTTTTTTCTTGTTGCAAATGTCCTCTTCTAGTTTGTTTCTTAGAAAATAATCTTTAAGGGCCTCTCTTACGGTCCAGGTTTAGACCTTGTGTGATAAGTCGCTTCAGTTGTGTCTGACTCTTTGTGACCCCATGGACTGTAGCCCACCAGGCTTCCCTATTCATGAGGATTCTCCAGGCAAGAATACTGAAGTGGGTTGCCTTACACTTCTCCAAGGTTTAGACCTTATCAGGTAGATTTTTTTCTCTGGGCTTTAGTGAAACTACTTTGGGAAATAACAGGAAAAATCCATGTCTGAAAGTGAGCTACTCCAGAGGAGTAGGGTTCAGAATGAAATGTGATCTCATGGAATGTGATTACCTAAGTAGCTATGCTTCAGTATTTTTTGTTTTCAGATTAGCACCCACCAATCAAGTGGTTGCATATCTCAAAAAACTTCAGAATTTATAATTTAAGAAATCTGAAATAGAGTTTGCAATGTGATCTCAGTGGCTGGGTCACTTCTCCTTGTAAAGCTTTTTTATCTGATCATAAAACAAATAGCCTACTTCTTCAAGGCATATTAGTGCCATGAAATCATGCTCCTACTTTGCCCTCTTTCATCATATCAGCAGGAGCTTAGAGTCTGGTGTAAGAGAAGGCATGACATGACAGAGAGTTAATTTTTGCCAGTGCCCTTCTGGCCTTCACTGCAAGAGATGGTTATTCAGGTTTTTTTTTTTCCCCCTCCTGGGCATTTAAGTAGAGTTTTGATGGTGCTTCTTACCTTATTATTGGGTCTGACTGTCTTACAGTGAGTCTGAGATCTTTGGGATCATTGTCTCAGAGTTCCTGACCTTTGCTGCATCCTAAAGTTCTAGTTTGGAGACTGTGAGAATCTTGGTGAAGGAAAAAGAAGTATGCATCACCATGAATTTGTTTTTGTGAGATTTCAGAACAAAATGTTGCTTTCTGAGAAAGTGCCAAGTGCCACATGGCCTCAAGGAGTGGCTCTCAGCCTAGCATTCTGAGAACAGGGCTCTGCCCTTGACATCTCAGGTGGTTGAAATGCTGCCTTGTGCCCAACCCCACCTGCTTTGGCACATCTCCAACGGTTTCACTCCCTGCTTCTTGGGGCCTTAGTAAGACGCAAAAAGATTCAACCAGCAAAGCAAAGGCCTGGGAGACACTGCCATCTGCTCTGATGGTTGCACCTGATATAATTTCTCATAGCTTTTAGTTTAGTTTTTTGTTTGCTTTTGCAAGGGGACTAGTTATGGGACCCAGGTGAAGCCCTTCCGCAGAACTGTCGTGAAGAGCAGAGGTGGCAAATGACGGGCTATGACTGGGGACTGACTTTGGGGAAGGCTGGAGTTTTGAAATGAGAGCCAAAGAAGTTTCCACCTTCTAGCCCACAGGTGAAGTTACTGAAAAGAAATCGCCACCATGTGTGTACATTTCTGGTGTGTGTGCTCCTACTCTGGAGAGTAATCTAACTCATCGTTTGCAATCAGGGCCTCTGAGTTCTGTTTGTGTTTGCTTTTGCTCTTCGCCTTGCTACTCATCCGGGTGTTGGGTTGCGTATCTGACATCTGCTGGTAATAGAAGCCTTTGTCCTCGGCCGGCCCGCCCCAGTTCTCCTGGCTCTCGCCCTCAGTGGCATAGGAGAAGCCCTCCTCCACTGAGAAGGGGTCGTCCACGTCGTAGCGCTGGTACGTGCTCTGGTGCAGGGCTTCTTCTCGGGCGCTGATTTCCAGGGTGCTATTCCAGATGCCGTACCCAAAATAAATGAGCATACCTGCAGCGGGGGTGGGGTGAGTGGGGGGAAGCACAGGTGAATAAGCTGTTGTTTGGGGATCCACACGTCAAGCAGGGGGCTTACTCTCAACGATGAGAGCAGGCCTGGTGGTGGATGTGTTTTCTTTGGTCTGCACAGCGTTTTGAAAAGACTCGACTTAGATGCCATTTAAAAATGGTAGATCTTTAAGCAACCCACGCTTAGAGCGGAAGGACTGACAATGCTGTACCCACATTCCTACATGGAAACTTCTGGCTGGAGCTGAGACCTGGGCATCTCTTCAGTTAGGATATGGCGTACTTGAGGTCACCTCAGTCCCCACTCCCCTGTTGACGTCTAGCTCACTATACTCGTGTAGGTGCCAGCCAGGAATTTGCCTTTTCTTTTCTGGTTTAAATAGTTACGGAGCACCCACAGTGTACTCCCAGCCTTCTCCTAGCATTTTACGATCCCAGATTTCCACTTACGGGCTCATTGTTTTATTTCACCACATGTGTGAGTGCTAAGTTGCTTCGGTCATGTCTGACTTTGCGACTCTACGGACTATATAACCCACCAGGTCCCTCTGTCCTTGGGATTGTCCAGGCAGGAATACTGGGGTAGATTGCCATTCCCTTCTCCAGATGATCTCCTCAGCCCAGGATCGAACCCACGTCTTTTCTCTCTCCTACATTGGCGAGCGGGTTCTTTACCACTAGTGCCACCTGGGAAGCCCCATTTTACCACGTAGCAACATGCATATATGTGATGTACTTTGCCCCTTTTCACTCACTAGAGTCATCATACTTTACTGTCACTCAGCTGTCCACTTTCGTTTGTGGACTCTCAGTGCCTGTGGACTCTCATGCCACTGTTACGACCTCAGAGTACCTGTTGAGTGATTATCTGTACAGGGTGGTTCTAGTTTATAGACTGTGGAAAACTGGCACTTAATGTTTGTTGAAGGGATGAATGAGAACTCCCAATGAGCATGAAATGTTCAGTGCAACCTCCTTTTGATGTCATTCCAAGCAAAGGAAAGAAGCCTCCCTTCCTAGTTAACCTGTAGCATTATATGGGCTACTGTCTCATTTCTATAAGAATTTTTAGGAAAAAAATATATGAAAATAGTTTGAGAAAAGCCCATGGAGGCCCAGGGCCTGGAATGCTGCGAACCATAGCGTTGGAGGCCAAGGGGCATGATGGTTAAGAAGGTGAGGTCTGAGTACAAACCCTGCCTCCATCACTGTGTAACCCTGGACCAGTTACTGGGCCTCATTGTGCCTCAGCTTTCTCTTGTATGAAATCTCGAGAGTACTGTACCAATACAGGGGGCTGTTATGAGGAGGAAACGACATAAGCAGTGATTCTCAACCCTGGCTGCACCTGGCGGGTCACCTGGGGAGTTCCTGCACAATCCTGATACCTCATCCCTTGGAGATTCTGATTTAATTGGTCTTCATTGTGACTCAGGTGTAGGTGTTTTTAGAGCTTCACAGGTGATTCCAGTGGTCAGCCAAAGCTGAGAACCCCTGAGATAAGAAACCTTAAAGCTCCTGAGGCAGGAATTCCCTTGCAGTCCAATAGTCAGGATTTATCATTTCATCGCCCTGGGCCCAGTTCAATCCCTGGTTGGGGAACTAAGATCCCGCCAGCCACACAGCTTGGTAAAAAAAACAACATTGCAGGTTGGGGCTTCAATATGAATTTGGGAGGGACACAATTCAGTCCATAATATTAATATAGACTAACAAAGGGGATAAGATGGACTCATAAAATACCACTGCAAGCCTTGTGACGTGGCCAAAAAACCCCCCAAACTCCTGATGCGTGTGTTCCACTGCCCACTTTGGCCGTTTGGTGGCCTGGCCACTGCTGTCCCCTCGGTTTTGCAGCTCCTTCCAGGTACCAACACATTCTTCTGGGTGGCACTAGTCTCTCTGACTTTGCTAACCCTGCAGGCATCTGCTGGGCTGTTTGCTTAGAACCACAAGGTAAAGCCTGCTTTCCGCTCTGGTCCCTGAGGTATTCTGCTTCCTTTTGAATTTGAAGTGTGTCTTTTTAAGCTTGGATTTCTCCCTCCTTGTCTCAGATGACTCTCCCTGCCACCACCACTCCCTCCCCCCCTCATTTTCCTGTGAAATCAACTTTCCAGGAGCCAAAGTAAGCAGAGATTTATAGTCCTAATTGGTAATAAATCCTGGAGTTAATCATTGGCAGATGTGGCTGTTCTCAAATAGCAATTTCATTTTTTCTGAGCATGGATCTTACTCTTTCTTGGCTGGTGCTGGGGGTGGGGTGGGCATGGGGGATAGTTCTTATCATGGAGAACAAGGCACCAAATCGAGGCCTCTTTTAAAAGGGCTACCAGTTTGCTGCTTGGAGAATACCTGTTGGAAGCACATTTGAAATGAGAGAGTAAATTTCAGGAGACTGCGTTTATTGTCAGGCACACACCTCCTTTTGCCCAGTTTTTCTTTCTTGCTGTCTTTTCTCCTAGACATCCAAGTAGGTGGCAGAGCTTGCCTCCCCTGTCTGCTTGGTATCTGTTATGTCAGTTCTTTCCTTTTTGATCCCGTTCTCAGATCCTGTTTGTAAGCGTGTTGTTTCCCTACTAAACTTAATAAAATTTTTTCTTTTCCCCTTGCCCCTGGCTTCTCCTCTGTACTACAGAGGTCATCAAGCACTGGTTTGACATCTATTCTGACAGACCTTCCCCTAACCCTGCCAAGTATTGGCGTGTTTTGTCTGATAGACTGTGAAGTGAAAGTGTGAAAGTGTCAGTCATTCAGTTGTGTCCGACTCTTTGTGACTCCATAGACTGTAGCCCGCCAGGCTCCTCTGTCCACGGAATTCTCCAGGCAAGAATACTGAAGTGGGTAGCCAGTCCTTTCTCCAGGGGATCTTCCTGACCCAGGGATTGAACTTGCATCTCCTGCATTGCAGGTGGATTTTTACTGTCTGAACCCCTAGGGAAGCCCATCAGATAGATTGGTTTATGATAATTGTCTAAGAACTTTGGTGTGATTCCTTATAGAATCATAGATATTTAGAGCTGGGAAAGAGTCTGTGTCCTTGATCTGTTCGAATACCTTCGTTTTATAGATGGAGAAATGGAGACTGGGAAAGACTGAGTCACTTGCCTGGGCATGTGAGGGGCAGCACCAGCAGTCCATGAGAGAGGAGGCTCTAGCTTATCCAGCCCTTCACAACCCCTCCCTCACTGGGTTAGAGACTGCCTGGCACAGAAATAGTCAGTGCGAGCTTAGGTTTTGTTTTGGGAGTGGTTGGGCTTGGAAGGAACATGAGTATGTACGTGTGTGTGTGTGTGTGTGTGTGTGTGTGTGTGTGTACTCAAATGTGTCAACTATGATTACTTTGGGAAAGCAACCCATGGAAACATCCCTAAATATTTATGGGCCTTTTAATGTTTGCTCTGAGCCCCTACAGTTTCTAAGGTGTGTCACTCTGTCTTCAAAAGTACATTTCAAATATGAGGACTGTGCACCCAGAAGCGACTGTGTGCATTGGCCTGACAGCTTGCATAGACAGCTTGGGGCACATGCGCTCTCCTAGGGGTTGGTGTTCTGTCTGCCTTTATCCTTCTTGCTGGCCTCTGAGTCAGTTCAGGAAAAGTGGTGTGAGGCAGAGAAGGACTGGAGAAAAGGAAGAACGGAGAAGGACAAAGAAACAGAGGAGGACAAATGAAAGGGGAGCAGAGAGAGAGAAAGCGAGAGAGGGCGGGAGGAGAGAAACATGTATTACCATCTGTCACACATAAACAAGGGCTTTGTGTTGGAGGAGTAAACAGAGCTGCTAAAAGCCTCCTGTGTAGAAGCAGGGTGTTTTGTTTCTGCTCCTTTTTTCAGTTGGCTTAGAGAATGAAGCATGAGGTAGTTTCTGAAAAATCTGTGGGGATTCTGGGAATCCTGAACCATCTGGACAACACTTCACCCAGCGCCCCTGGGTGCTGAGGTCCTACAGTGGTGCGGCCTTTCTCCCAAGGAACTAAAAATACTCTACAAGTGTTATCTTGTTTAGATTCCTCCTGAGAATGGTGTGTGTGTGTGTGTGTGTGTGTGTGTGTGTGTGTGTGTGTAGGTTATGATTATGGCATTTCACAGAAGACTGTGGCACAAGACCAAATACAGGGTTTTCTATAGCTGCATAGTCAGTGTTCAGACTGTGCAGACGGCAGTTCCTTCCAGGTCCTTCCATGTCCTGATCCTGGCTGCTTCCAATTGTTATTTCTCTCGCCTACCAGGGGGGTGGTTGGGAGGTGTACACTAATTGGAAACGATTTTGCTGAACTTTACTTCTTATAACATTTATTATCTTCTTATTTGGCTGTGCTGGGTCTTAGTTGTGGCATGCGGGATCTTATAGCTGCAGCAGGCGGACTGTAGTTCCCTGACCAGGGACTGAACTGGTCCCTTTGCCTGGAGAGCGCAGAGTCTTAGCCACCGGACTGCGAGGGGAGTCCCTGAACTTTACTTTTGAAGAATTTGAAACATACAGAAGTGGAGAGAACAGTATAAAAAGGCCCATGTATTCATCACTACCTTTTTCCCTCCTGACACCCACTCACCTACCCCTTTCTCTTTAGATTACTTTGAAACAAATTCCTTCCATCCTGTTTCCTCTGTAAATGCTTTAGCAGGTATCTATAAAATAGACTCCTCTAAAAAACTTAACTTTGTCCCATTATCACGTCTAAAAACGAATAATTCCTTAATATCATCTGATATCCAGAAGCATCAAAATTTTCCTGAATTATTTGTTTGGATAGACTCTTCACTTTTTAAAGCTATACACTTATTCCAATGATGCTGTCTTTGCTTGAAATAGGTTTTGGGTCCTATTATTCAGGTTGTCAGTGGGATTGGGTTTATTCTTTTGTAAATCCTTGTGGATGGCAAAGTTTTATCTTTTGACAGTGGATTAGCTTTTAGGACAAGCCAGAAGTCATTTGGAATAAAGTCTCAAGACTAAGGTGGCTAATTGATAAGTAATATTATTTATTCTATTTGTGGATTTAATTCTCCAGTTCCATAAAAACGTAGATCCACTGCTTTGTAGGTATCTATCTGATATCTGAATAAATGAAAGGCAGATAAAAAATCAGAAGGCAGCCAGCTTTTGTGCTGCAGAGGGTCTTGGAGGCCCCCTGCTAGGCTGGAGTTATTTTTTATGTGATGGATTGTAGATGGGGCACTCAAGGCAGCAGCTAGTTAGCAGAAGGCACAGAAGTGTTCCAATATTTTCACAGCGAACATGGCTGTACTGGGCACCCAGTAATGGCAATGAGTCCCATTGGAAGCTGATTATATGGAAGGTAAATATTCAGAGGGAGGCTCTGGCTTCTTTTCCAGACAGTTCTGTGCCTGTGAGAGGTTCGGGCTGGACGAGGTGAAGGATCATGCCTTCAGCCATTGAATGGGCTTTCTTTATGTAACAGGACACCTTGTGATTGGAAAGTCCTTTATACAAACCTACATCCCAGAGGAGTTAAGACCTGCACAATATGCAGGGATTGAAATGGCATTAGAACTCACATCTTTTGAGTCTGCATGGAGGGCTGCCTATTGGGGGCCTACAGGAAGGTTTGGGATGCTAAGTTGCTTTCACAAGCCTGGGGCATCTCAGTATCAGCTGGCAAAACATCTATTTATTCCACTTGTCTTGGCCCTGTGCAAAGCCCTGTGTCATCCTGTGCAAACTAAACAAATGACCTCAAACCTACAAATGAGACGGGTAAGGGATCCTCTGGATCATGTGGGAGAAATCCTAGGATGAAAACTCAGCTCTGAAAAGAGACTAGGTGACCCAGAGCTAGACAGATTTCCAACCTGGCAGGTTCTAGCTCAGGTCACGAAGCAGGTTCCTGCTCTCTAGAGTCCCCCAGGAGCTTCCTGTGCCCTGCACGTGGCTCCACACTCGGTGCCAGAGGGGGTGGGCCACCTGACCGCAGGCTGGGTGGAGCTGTCTCTTTCTGGGGCGCCCCGTCAGGCAGGAAGCCCTGCCTGCTGCAGATAACTGAGGCACTTTGTTATGCCCAGAGGCTTTTTAATTTTTTCTAGTCTGGGATCAACTTTCCAAAACAGACACTTGCTGGTGCAGGAATGAAGATAGTACTGAGAAGGTGCCCTCCCATCCAGCACAGTCCCCACCAACTCTCACTTTGCTGGTTATTTTTTAAATACCCACAAGCCCTGTTGATTCTAACAACAGTTGGGTTTGTTTAATATGGTGTGGCCAGGAAGAGCAAGGCTCAGGACGAAGTGGGGACCAGAGGAGCTTCACTTCTGGGCCTGCACTTGATCTAACATAATGTCACATTCTTTATGCTTCAGTTTCCCAGCTGCAAAATGGAGCTGGAGGCCCTTATTTTATTCGAGGAGTTATAATGGCTATGAGACCAAAGGCAGCCTTCTTAAAGAACACTAAAAACTCCAGCAGTTCCACTTCTTAACTTAGCAGAAACCCAACCAAAGCACAAACCCTGTGTGTCCATCGAAATCATGTGTGAGAATGCCGCAGCAGCTGCCATGCTGAATGCCCATGGATCCAAGAATGGGTAAATACATTGTGGTATATCAACACTGTGGGGTGCTAGACAGCAAGGAGAGCGAACAAGCTAAAACTGCAAGCACAGGGTTAGGATGACCTCACACCTGAACTGCTGAGGGAGAGGAGCCCATGGCTCACTCACAGCACTGCCTGTTCTGGGTGAACTGCACACACCTGTTCCAGGACCTTCCAGTGCGTGGTCTCCTGGCCCTCCAGTCTCAGCTGCCCCCTCCTCCCCAGGTGTCTCCCTGGCCAGCCCAGCACCTCCACCAGCAGGCAGCCTCAGCAGCTACAGGCTTTACCTGCTCCCTCCCTCCCTCTTGGAATCAGCTTGGCTTTGTTGCCATCCTCATCCTGGCCTCTGTGATTTTTCTTTCTCTTCTGAGCATAATTTTGATGTTGAAGCTGACAGTTTTCCCACTTCCTAGAAGGAGAATTTCGAACTGATTTATGGGACATATCATTTGGAGTTTTTTCAGTCCCTCTGAGGAAAACCAGGTGGCGCTGGTAGTAAAGAAGCCGCTGGCCAATACAGGAGACTAAGAAATGCAGGTTCCATCCCCGGGTTGGGAAGCTCCCCTGGAGGAGGGCCCAGCACCCAGGAATTTGTGTACCTTGGTGCCCTCTCCAGGTTGAAGTCATGGCCCCCTTCTCTCCCTTCTCGTCCCGTCATCACAATGGCTGCTTTGAGTCAGTTTCCAGTAGGATTTCAGATGAGAGCTCAGGCGAAAACCGTGAAGTGTGTCTTCTCTTTGGGATGTTGATGGTTTAGTCCAGGATTTATGAGGTCCGTTGCCCAAAGCACACGTCCCGTCTGTTCTCTAAAGCTGTGTGCGTGCTAAGCTGCTTCAGTTGTGGCCAGCTCTCTGCACCCCTATGGGCTGTGGCCTGCCAGGATCCTCTGTCTGTGGGATTCTCTAGGCAAGAATGCTGGAGGGGTGCTGGGCCCTCCTCCAGGGGAGCTTCCCAACTGGGGATGGAACCTGCATTTCTTAGTCTCCTGTATTGGCCAGCGGCTTCTTTACTACCAGCGCCACCTGGTTTTCCTCAGAGGGACTGAAAAAACTCCAGATGAAATCTTGACAACATCTAGAGTAAGGGTTATGGTCATGGGGTCACAAAGAGTCAGACACGACTGGAGCAACTTGGCATGCAGGGTAAGGGTACCTGTGAGCTGGTCTAACGGATGGTTAATCTACAATAAAGGCCCACAGGGACCAGTAGACCTGACATGTGCCTGGAGAATACCATCATACAGTGTTCTTACTGGTTCCTGCTGGTTTCTGGGACTCTGCCCAACTCCTTGAGGTATTCTTTTACAAAACTGCATCATTTAAGAGAAAAGGTAAATGAAGGCTGGCTTTGTGTTCATTTTGTTGGGGATTATTAAACTTTTGCTATGTGTGTTATTTCTCTTGTCGGAAGGAAAAGAAACAAGTGCTGGGTATCTATTAAGAACTGCTTCATTTCTCGCTATGAGTTGGGCTCTTCCGAAGGACAAAAACTTAGCTAAACATTGTTACAAAAATGCTGCAATGAAGATTCATTTAGAGAAATTTGGGTAAAAATGTGTTTGAGAAGATTATCAAGTTATGACTCAGCCCAACCATGTAAATCTTTTTAAAAAGTAGTGGATGTTTCATAATAAGCTCCATTTAGAAATCTCTCTACTGTTCTCCTTGGGAAACTTATATTATGAATAGAGAGATGAAGAAGAAAAATCTGACATTTTGGAGACTCAGATGTTTAGAGATGGGAAATTTATTCTATAAGATAGTTAAAGATTTTATAAGCCAATTTGGGGTTGTGGGATGGATATATTTTATATAGCAAAAACCAGGGAATTTTGTAATTAAATTATCTGCCTACCTGCTAATTATTGTCTTATTCTTCTCTCTAGATCAGTGTATCTCATATTTGAGCACACAGCAGAATTACCTGGTGGACTTGTTAAAATCTACATTGCCCTCAGAGATTCTGATTCTGTCTGTAGGTCTGGGCTGGAGTCTAAAATTGCATTTTTCACCAGTTTCCACGTAATACTGATGTGGCAGGTCTGGGATCTTACTTTGAGAACCACTGTTCTAGATCATTGTAAACCTGGCTACACGACAGAATTACCCAGGGAAGCTTTAAAAATACCTTGGTTGGCCGTACCAGATCAATTGAATCAGAACATCTCTGTGGGGAGATCCTGGGCGTAGAATGTTTCAGAAGCAACTCACATGATTCTGTTGTGTAGTCTGAGTTGAGAATCTTTGTTCTGGGCAAAACTTATCTATGAGCCTTCAGAGATAATGATACCAAAGCAGTTAGTAGCCAGCAGCTGGGTGCTTCTTAAACTGCAGGCTCCAGTGCCCTCTGTCTGGCCCGCTCAGGCTGCAGGGTGGCACCCTCCCATGCCAGGGAGTATCAGTTTCTGGAGCCAGCTTGAAGTTTGTGTTATCAGCAAGATTACAAAAGGTTCTCTGGGAACTTTCTTCTGCCTGATAATTGGGAAGGCAGCCTGAGTCAGAACAGGTTCACGCTGTACTTTTGCATGTGACAGCTAGTCTGGGAGACAATGAATCATTTCAGCTTTTTAAAAGAAAGGCAGGAAAGAAAAAGCTCTTACTGCTTCCCCTGCTGTTTTCTTGTTTAAGCCCCAAACTGCAACCAGATCAAGTCTAGCAGAATTATCTGCATTTTTACACATGAGTAAACTGAGGCCCAAAGGAATTAAATGAATTTCCCAAGGTCACAAGGAAGTGGCAGAGTTTTGATTTGAACTTGGGGCTGTCTGACTCCAAAGGCAATAGGCCATTGCATCACTTTTGCAAAATTCCTCTGGTGTTCCAGAAACACAGATATTATGCAGGACTGACTACATAATTTATAGGTCCCAGTGCAAAATGAAACCATGGAGCCTCTTGTTAAAACATTGTTAAGAATGCAAGAAGACAGCACCAGAGCATTAAGCCAAGCACGAGGCCTTGTGTGACTGCACAGATCATCCACCCGTGAAGCCAGCCCTCTGTTAATCTGCACAGACTATATCTCAAACATTCTGGGCAGATACGAAGGTCTGCTCAGAAGCACTGTGGTGGGGAGGTAGGAGGCCCCCACTGAGCATGGAGATTCTGGATTGTGGTAGCTCTGTGAATAGCTTCCTGTTATTCTTGCTGACCTTGAGCATGTTATTGAACCTTTTGGAAGTTCAATTTACTTATCTGTATACTTAAGAGAGGGAGAAGTGGGGAGTGTTTCAGTGTTTCTCAAACTTTATTTACATTTTATTTATATACTACATTTTTAATGTAGTGACTATGATTGTGGACTCTGGAATTATACCACCTGAGTTCTAATTTGGCTTTGCTATATTCTAACTATGTGACCTAAGTCAAGTGCCTTAGTTTCCTCATCTGTAAAATGGATCTGGTTGTGTGGATTAAATAAGTTAATATAAGTGAAGCCTTTGGAATGATGGCTGATATGTGGTAAGTGCCATATAAGTGTTATTTATTGCTTTGAATCATATGGCTTAAGTACTCATGTTTTTCCTTCTGTTTAACTCACTTTTGAAATTTAAAAATAATTGGGCTTTCCTGGTGGTACCGCGGATGAGAATCTGCCTGCCAGTGCAGGGGACACGGGTTTGATCCCTGGTCTGGGAAGATCCTACATGCCTTGGAGCAACTAGGCCTGTGTGCCACATCTGCTGAGTCCTTGTGCTGCAGATACTGAACCCTCGTGCACAGCTACTGAAGCCTGTGTGCCTGGGGCCTGTGCTCCAACAAAAGAAGCCAAAAGAAGCCGCCGCAATGAGAAGCCCAAGCACTGAAATTAGAGCGTAGCTTCTGCTTGCAGCAACTAGAGAAAGCCTGAGAAAGCTTGAGCGCAACAACGAAGACCCAGCACAGTCAAAATTAAAATAAATGAATTATTAAAAAGCAATGATTTGAGTATGTCTGTTTGTGTAGTGTTTGTGAAAGTGAGTAGTAACCTTACGATATTTTGAAAAGCTCATATGCTCTCTAAAATCAGTCCAAATATTAACAGTGGAATGGTTACCACACTGTGGGTAACACTGTACTAGATATTGAAGGCTATATCTAGCTTGGATAGTCCAGGAAAAGGTGAATAAATTCTGGGGTATTTGTGTCTGTGCCTTTATTCATTTGACGAACATATGACTCTAATATTTCTACACACTTTAGTCATTTCTACCCATAGTATCATCTTTGCATTGGTTTGCTTCTTGTTCCAGTGGCAAAATGTTTAAACAGAAGTGAGAGATTGTGAATAAATCATTTAAATGCTTTAGAACTTTGACAAGTCAGTGGGGTCCTTTCAAGAGATCCCTTAAAGTCTAACAAGGGATGAGGCTTAGGTAGTGCAAAATTGGTACAAAATGCCGACAGGAAGGTGCAGGATGGCCTTCAGAGGTGAGGAATCTTCTGGGAGACATATGCTCTTGCCTTTGATTACTGTGTTCCGCCCCCCACTTCCCTCTGTCTAAAACCTATCTTGTTGTCCAGTTCAAATTCTGCCTCCTTAAAGTCCTTCCCAACTATTCTGACTGAAAGATTCCTTTTTCTTATCTGAAGAGTGCTTTATAATCACAGATAGGTATTTATTGAGCATGAACAACAATGTGGTTTGGGAACAGAGGTCACCACATTGAACACCCATATTCCTCATCTCAAGGAGTGGTTGGGCTACGACTCCACGAGTCTGTTTGTTGCCTTGCCCAGGCTGGTTGATTCACACGTATTTATTTTGCCTCCCTTATTCTTTACTCTCCTATTCCTCAAAGCACCTAAGGACCTTCCTTAGCTAAGTATTTGTTGCCAGAGATGCCAGGGTTACCGAATTATATAGGAAATACAAAAATAATAAATAAGGAATCAAAATGAGCATTCACTTAAACATCTCTCTTAAGTTATCATGAGCCCCTATCCCCAGCCATTTCATCAGTAATGGTCGAATATGTTAAACAGGTAATGTGAATATAATATAAACTGATTCCAAAGGAAAATTAGAAATCTTGGGGACGATACAGGACTGTCTGAAAGCAGTGAAGTTGAGTTTAGAGAGAGCAATGGTAATTCACTTAAAGCTGTGGATGTTGAGAACCTGACAGAGCCTTATCAGTTTTTAAGAGAAGAAGAGAAAATCAGCAAGGATGATGATGTGATAGGTATTTTCCAAGAAAATGATTGGAATATCAATGGATGAGGAAAGATCTTGGGAAAAAATGAAATGCTCAAATATTTTGTGAAAGTTGATAAAAAATGAGGACTATTCAATGGTGCCAGGATGTAATTTTTGTCAAAAAATTATGCCAAGAATGCATACTTAATTCATACTTTGCTTGTTTAAAAATATGGCATGATTGCTATTTTAATTCTGTCCAACATAAGATAAATAAAATTCTTCATGATTTTTAGTTTTTAAGAATTCCGATCAACCTTTCCCACCCTCGATCAGTATCATTCTTCAGAACGAACAACCAAGATCATAACAGGCAGAAAGGTCACACGTGGCTTTTTTGACTCTAAAGCAGAAAGCAAGGATCCATAGAACCAGCCAGAATTCTCTTGGCAAGGGGATGCCCAATTGGGCTAGGAGGCAACTTTGGGATAAGCCTGGTCAAGGCCTTAGAAGGGAACTTTCAAGGCTCCAAAGGAAGTTGCTTACCCACAAAGCACCAGACCGCAAACCGGATCCACGTGATGGTGGAGAGCTTCAGCATGAGATAGATGTTCACCAGCATGGCAAAGGCAGGCACAAAGGGGAGGCAGGGAGCCATGTAGGGCAGCTTCTTGGGGTTCTCTGGTTGCTGCAGGATCACAAACACCAGGGCGCTGATCAGCAGCACCATCAGAACGACTAGAAGGATGGCCCACCAGCTCTGCTCTGAGATGTAGTCAGAACCGAAGATGATGAAGGAGCAGAAGACGAACATAAGGATGAAGAGCAGGAGCACGCAGATGGTCACCGTGTGCCCTGTGGCGGCGGTGGGCCGGTCCATTTTGCCCGGAAGGCCCAGCTGGATCCTCATGGTGTAGTAACGGGGCCCAATCAGCTTCTTCAACTTGATGAGATAAATGTGTTCAGATTCATCAGCTTCTATGCCTGTGGTCATGTCCACAGTGCCGTAGTTTGGGTGGTTGACGTTGTAGGTTGTCTTGTCTGATTTCCCTATGAGCATCTCATTGTCTCCCAAGGATGGCAGGTTTTTGGCCCCACATGTGTTGGTGGCTGGGCCAGAAAACTCTTCCCCTTCACTCACAGGAGAGCAGACTTCCTTCTCACAGTCAGCTAGAATGCCCTCCTTCTTCTTTGTGTGCTCCTCAGACAGGAATTTGACAAAGCCGTCAATGTCACTCTCGGGCTGGTATCGAAGCAGCAAGACACAGACAGAGACCAAGGTGTAGGCGAGGAGGGTGCCGATGGACATCATCTCAATCAGGTCTCTCAAGCTGACTAATAGGGAGAGGAGAGCTGCCAGGAATCCTGAAACGATGCAGGCCACCACGGGGGTCTCTGTGTACGAGCTCACGTGAGCCAGGAATCTGGAGGAGGGGCAAGCAGAGGGTAAACGGTGATTGATTCAACATGGTTTAACACCTCCTGGTCCTGCTCCTCCAGTTTACTTCTGGATTCACTACTTTAAATACTGTTGCTGTTCCTACTCCAGGATCTAGTTTCTGAAATATAATTTAAACAGAATCTATTTTAATTCCTTGGGTATGAGGCAAACTGCTCTATTAAAGTGCCTACTTCAATTATGTGATGTGGTGGGTTGATTGAATCTAGGAGGTTCTCAGGAATCTAAATTGAAGCCCAGACTTTGCTATGAAGAGGGGATAGTTGAAATCACATACCTGCCTGGTGGTCCTCTCCACCTGTGTTACCCAAAGTATGGTCCATAGATCAGCAGTGTTAGCAACACCTTGGAACTTGTTCGAGATATGTATTTTCAGGTTTCACCCACTACGTCAGACTCCCTGGGAGTGGGGCCCAACAAACTATACACTTTAAAAAACCTCTAGAGGATTCTGATTTTTGCCAAAGCCTGAGAAGCTTGCTCTACAATGAAAGTATAGGGATTTGGTTGCAAAATAGCACAGTCATTAAGAACATGTGCTTGTGGATGAAAGCTAAATCTGGCCAGTTACTCACTGGAGAAGATGGAGAAGACCATCAGGGGTGATTGAATGACAGGCGCTTGTTTAGCAGTTCCTTAGACTTAGGTAGGCTCCCACCTTCCAACTTCCTCTTCTCCTGGCCCTCATTCTTGCTGCTCTTCTAGTCCTCCCTTATTTCCGTGATTCACACAAGACTATAAACTGCTCAGAGGCCTAGCATCTCTTGGTTTTCTTTGACAGCAGAAAGACCTTTTGGATGTGTGAAGTTGTCACATCTCCACCACCATCAGCCTCCAGCTCCCCCAAGGTCTCAGCTCTGACCCAGTGGTGACCTCAGAGGGTATGCATAGGAACTGTTGCAGAAGGTGACAGCTGATGGCCGAGGTAGAGTTTCTGAGCTGGGTCCCTCTGAACCCCTGAGACCTCCTTGGCAGTTTGCTCCTTGTTTGGTGCACTTGAAGAATGCTTTACCTGCAAGTTCCTCACACAGGAGGCAAGAGGCACCAAGAGACGGGGCCACATCCCCTGTGTCATGGGCAGATAGGCTACTTCCTGGCCAGATTAGGGGACTGGAAGTGTCAGTGTCTTGATGTAGTTAAAAATCTGGTCATTCTGGTCAAACAGTCCTGGGTTCAAATCCTGACCCCCTCCACCTAGCAACTGGGGGATTTGGGGCAGGTTTTTGTTTTTGTTTTTGTTTTTTTTTTTACCTGAGTTTTCATCTAGTACACTGTTCTGTTAAATAGAGTTATTGTGATGCATAATGGGATCCCATATACCTGGGATACACACATGGTCAATAAATGGTGGTAGTCATTGCTGCTATTACTAGGTTCTGCTCAAAGGGTCTTATCCTCTCTTTGATTGTAACTTTGAACTTTTTTCAACTTCAGAGGGGCAGTTGTCAGGGCTCAATGTGAGGGCAAGCCTAAGACGCCCCTGGGATGGGTCCCTCCTTCCGGAGGCCACCCGTGTAGCATCTTGGCACCCACTATCTTTACGAAGGAGCAGCAGTGTCACATAAAAAGGGAGGGGCAGTGGGGGGAACGTACCAGTTTGTTGCTAGATTGAGGGACCCAGAGTCAAACTTAGGGGCTGTTTTAGGACCTAAATTATTTTCACTCAAACTATTTGCCAAGATATATGACAAGTTCCATGGTCCATGTGACAGGGAAGATGGGTGACAGTCTCCCTGGATAGGCATGGAAGAGCAAAATGAATGCCACGAGCATAGCCCGTACCTGAAGAGGAGCCCATCGCCGGCCATGGCATAGATGACCCTCGGCATCGGGAAGAGGGAGCCCAGCAAGCTGACCGTCAGTCCTGCAACGGACCCGATGGCCACGACGAACTTTGCCGCATAGAACCCACGAGCCACAAACATCTCCATGAGTGGGGACTCCGTGTCAATGGCATCATATGGCACCATCAGAGTTAGGATCATGCTCACCTGTTAAAACGAGATGAAACGTGGTTGGAGGCAGAGGGATCAGTCTGATGCATGGATGGGTGTCCCACAGCAGAGGAGAGAGACCTGGTCCTGCATGGGAGCCTGCATCTGCCACTTCCTGGCGTGTGCCTTTACTTTAGACCAGTCATCTGGCCTCTGGAGCCCTTGGTCTCAGGGTTTCCTCCCCACATGTGAATTCAGTGGACTGGACCAAGTCATTCCTACTGTCTCTCTGTGGTCCTTTCATATCTGAGGAATAAGTCTGCTGGTATTTCAGCTCCTGAAAGCGGAAGCTACATGGATAGTTCAGTGAAGAGCAGGCATTATCCGATGGCAGGAGCTGCAGCCAGAGGTCCTGGAGCCAGGGCCTGGCACTGACCGTGAGCACTGTGCCCTCATGGACAAAACTCATTTCTTCTGTACTTTCCGGGTCCTACAGGGTCTTTCCTACTTCTAACCCCAAAGACCAGAGATCAAAACTCGAAAGATAAATGTGTAGGGGATCCATAGCTGATTAATTGATGGGACTCATATTTCCATTTCCTCCAGGCAGGCCAAGAAATAAATGATGGCATCAGAATGGAGTCCAGTTCCACTGTGGGCTAGAAGACCACTATGGCTTTGCTTAACCGGGACCTGACCTATTTCTCCTCACATGTCATAGATCTACCATGACGTCCCTCCCTTCATAATTGGCCCCAGGCAATGGAGACGCCAGTCATAAGGCCAGGAGACCCCTGGGCTGTGAAGGCCAATCCTGGCATCATTGAGGGAGTTCAGAGCCTGAAAAGGAGAGAGTGGTTCATTTCTAGATCGCTTTTTTGCCTATGTCTGAGGAGCCAAGATCCCCCAGTGAAACAAAGTGGCCACTGGGGAGGCTGGCAAGAGGTGTGACCACAGCCCAGCAGTGTGGCTCTTCTCCTGGCGGTAGAGTGCGCCTGGTGACCAACACAAGACCAAACAACTCTTGAGGCGTGGTTAGGGCCCACACATTCTAGAAGGGAATCTGTCCCAGTAACATCATCACTTGCAACATCCTCTTTGGGGATGTGGTGGGGTAGACTGGAGGAGAGTGGGGTGGATTCTTACAGCAGTTCTCGGTGGGTCTCCTGCCCATGTTCGATTAGGGCAGTATGTGGTAGACTTACTCTGTAGTCCATAAAGCACTGTCCTAGGGAAGGAACTGTGATTAACTTTACTGTGTGTGCTACAAGGGTTGGCTCCTGGAGGAGGGGAAGGCATGAGGTGGTAGTACAGGAAGGGGAATACACAGCAGAATGTCTCTGTTGCTCCCCTGCTGCCCCTCCCCCTATGCTGTTCCTGAACGTTCTGTCTGCAGGGATAATCAGGGCTGGATAAGATAAGTTGCATGCATGTTGGTTGCATAAGCTCTGTGCTCAGTCGTGTCTGACTGTTTGTGACCCCATGGACTGTAGCCCTCCAGGCTCCTCCGTCTGTGGGATTTTCCCTGCAAGAATCCTGGAGTGGGTTGACATGCCCTTCTCCAGGGACTCTTCCCCATCCAGGGATCCAACCTGAGTCTCCTGCATTGGCAGGTGGGTTCTTTACCACTAGCGCCGCCTGGGAAGCCGTGTGCGCAGGGGAAGCGATAACTGACCTATCCGGGAAGAGAAACGTTTTGGTGGGCACACCATATCCAGGGCTGCTCATGTTTTCCTTTGGCTTCCAGGACAGTCCTGCTTTCTCCTTCCCCATTCTAGGGGAGCCTTGCCTCTTTGCTGCTGGGAAGCTCCCAGAAGACAGAAGAGCATTGAGGAGGGTGTACAGAGGCCCACAATGCCTCTGCTTGCTCTCACACCCACCCGTTACTGCCAGCCTATGATCTGAACTCCTTGGACGGCAGCCCACTCCCTGCATGCTCCCCCCACCACCCCCACTCCCAGCACCGGATGCCGGGATGCCGAGAGCCTGTGCGTAGGGCGGAGCAGGGATGTGAGCCACGGCCCAAGTGAGGGCCTGGGGCTTCTGTGTCCAACTTGGAACCCTGATTTTCTCCCTGTCATCAGCGGGTGGGGTGAGCTTGAGCCCGTGTTAAAAGAGGGAGCAACATGAACATATGCGTACAAACACCACGAATGCACAAGTGAAGGATTACTTCCTGACAGAAGGAAACCCAGTCCCAGAGCCACGCTTTAAGGTCAAATATGAAAAGTCCATGTGGAAGGTGCCATGATAAGCCTTTGTTACTTACGGATACATATGCTGTCAGGCAGATGACCAGGGAGGCGGTGATAGCATAAGGGATGGATGTGTTGGGATTCTTGGCTTCCTCTCCAGTGGTGGCGATGATGTCAAAGCCAATGAAAGCATAGAAACATGTGGCTGCTCCTTGCAGCACCTATAGAGATGAAGACATTTGAAATACTTAGAGAGTCAGTGGATCACCAGCGCCTGACACATGGTCCCCTTAATTGCCCGATGGTCAGCGGACATTACTGAGTGGTAGAAGGGGAAACATGGTGGAACTTGTGCTAAAGGCTTGAGTTCTGACTTCTACTAACTGTGTGACACTGGGAAATTTCTTCATGTATAAAATGAAGATAAGAAGAATTGTGCCCAAATAAAAATTAGGTTCATTCAACACATTGAAATCATTTTTGGAAGTAAGTGGGCTTAAAAGTAAATCAGTAAGTTGGCTAACCCTATGTCTTGGGGGAACTCATTAATTTATTTGTGCTTTATTTTCATTTAGTGGTTCTCAACCATAACCAGGGGCTGTGTGATAACCCCCAGGAAATGTTTGGAAATGTGGGGAGGTACTTGTGACTGACACAGAGACATGGAGTACGTGCTTCTGGCATTTAGTAGGGGTCTCAGATGCGGTTGCACAAATTCTCCTGCTCAAATTACTACTAGTGACCCTGGTAGATCATTTTCAGGGTATCTTCCAGATGTTAAACGATTTAAAGGATTTTTAGATTTTTCAGATAGACTCTTGTCTTCCATGGAAAGAAAGGGAGAGCTGATTTTGGGGGGTTTGAGCAGCCTAGTTGGGCTACACAGCCATGGAAGGGATGAAGAGTGAGGCAGAGTGAAGCTGGGGAGGTGGTATCCAGTGACACCTGCTGGATGTCTGTCTGACAGGAGCCTATGGGATTCCAAAGATGGTTGTAATTTGATGCGTCAAGATGTCAGCGAAAATCCTCCATTGAGGAGCATGTAACTTTCTTCCAAAGAATTTTTCAAAGTTTAAATTCTGTTTTCCCATCTTAGCATTCTCATTACCAGCTGAAAGTAAGAAATGCTTGGGGATATCCTTTTAGGGGAAGATGAAAAAGATTTTTCTGGATTTTCTGTGTATGGGGTGAAGGCATTTGACACCATGTAAACTCTAGCTAGGAGTCCAGGAGTGTGGCTCATTGTAGACTGGGCCAGTTTTTCCTTTTTGTCCATATTTGGTTTATAAAGGATGAAATTCTAAAAATGTGCCAAGCAGATACCTGTTCCTAAATTTTCACTCTTACCTTTCTGACTGACTTCTCACTAAGTAAAAGGCATAATACGAAGAACTAGAACCTACAAAGTACATCACAAAATGGAAGCTCGTCTCAAACTTTCAAAAGCAACATTTGCTCACCTGTAAAGTGAGTTAGTCTCTAATCTAGTCTCTCCTGTTAGGGCTCTAATGCTTCAGTTCTCTAACTGGGGGCTCTTATTCTGGGGTCCATGCAGTTCAGGAGAGTCAGAGAGTTTTGATGAGAAAAATAAATCTTTATTTTCCTTATCCTTGTATTGAATGTTATCATTTCTTTTGATTATGAGTATACATGACAAACTAACAGTACTGTGATATTTGTCACCAATCAGATATTTTCCCAATCATATTAGGTGTTGCAGAGATCTTGAAATACCCTTTGTGCTCATTGCTACTTCCAATTTATGTTAGTTATTAGACATAGATATTCATATTTAAAACACTAGTAAAGAAGCCCATGGTTATATCACAATCTAAAAATATTTTTGTAACTGTATTTCAATTTACAGTTGACCCTTGAACAGCTTGAGGGTTAGGGATGCTGACCCCAGCACAGTTGAAAATTCGAGTATAACTTATACTGGCCCTCTGTGTCCATGGTTCCTTGTGTACTTGATTCCTCTGTATCCGTGGTTCCATGTCCACGGATTCAGCTAACCACTCACTGATGTAGTACCATAGTATTTACTTTTGAAAAAAAAAAAAAAAGTGTAACAGCCTGATTCAAACTGCTGTTGTTCATAGGTTAACTGTAATTGGTTTCTTTTGAACTTCTATGTAATTAGGTTATTAATTTATAAACACAGTTTATATACAATATAAATACAATCCCAAAGGAGTTCATCTGCTTCACTAGACTGCCAAGGAGTCTACTGCACACACAAAAATCTAAGAACTCCTGATTTATTCTAGTGGAAAGAACTTCCATACAAGCAGTTGTCACCAGGGGGCTACTATCTGGGAGAGGAGATAACTCCCACTTTCACCCCAGCAGAGTCCTGCATTCCAGGGTGTGGAAAGTGTCTTGCCTCCAGACAAGGAGATCTCATCTCATGGTACACGGAGGTTCACAGGTTTGGAAAGGTACTTGTTTTCACTTGTCTAAAAAATGTTTCTGGTGGTCAAGGATGGATGGATGCTGGAATTTCAGGCTCACCAAGCTGCCCCAATCCAGGAAGGCCTTGATTTAAGACAGCTTCCAGAAAAACAGGTCCTGCTTTCTCTTCCTTTAACATCTTTCTTTCCATACACATGCACACACACACACACACCCCTCTTATAAATCATACAGTGACATTTTATGACAATCAGTCTGATGATGCAATCAATCCCACTTAGGATGTCCCAGGGCTACAGTGCCATATCCATTTGGAGTGATCACTGCTGGATGGTCTTAGATACTGGAAGAGCTCCCTGCTGAGGATAGGAGGGTGGGAAGGTCCTAAGTAAGAATTCAGGGCCAAGCTACCCTGGAAAAAGGTAAGAGACACGTGTACCCCAATGTTCATCGCGGCACTGTTTACAATAGCTAGGACATGGAAGCAACCTAGATGTCCAACCTAGATGAATGGATAAGAAAGCTATTGTGTACATTTACACAATAGAATATTACTCAGCTATTAAAAAGAATGCATTTGAATCAGTTCTAATGAGGTGGGTGAAACTGGAGCCTATTATACAGAGTGAAGTAAGTCAGAAAGAAAAACACCAATACAGTATAATAACGCATACATATGGAATTTAGAAAGATGGTAATGATGACCCTATATGTGAGACAGCAAAAGAGACACAGAGGTAAAGAACAGACTTTTGGACTCTGTGGGAGAAGGCAAGGGTGGGATGATTTGAGAGACTAGCAATGAAACATGTATATTACCATATGTGAAATAGATCGCCAGTCCAGGTTTGATGCATGAGACAGGGCACTCAGGGCCAGTGCACTGGGACAACCCTGAGGGATGGGATGGGGAGGGAGGTGGGAGGGGGTTTCAGGATGGGGGACACACATACACCCATGGCCGATTCATGTCAATGTATGGCAAAAACCAGTACAATATTGTAAAGTAATTAGCCTCCAGTTAAATAAATTAATTTATCAAAAAAATAAATAAATAAGGTGAGAGGTCTAAACCATGCCATAAGAAGATTAACTGAGGACACGGGGAGGGCTAACTGAAAGAGAAGGCTCAGTGGGAGATGCCTCCAAGATACAGGTATCTTGGAGCAACACCTTTCAATTTTGAAGTATGAATCATATAGTTGTTGGAGAGGTGCACTGTAGGCTCCAGGGGGAATCTCTGAGCCGTGCGTATGGGTGGGATAGGACTTGGTTAGGAGTGCAGATTCTATAGCCTGTCAGTCTTTGATTGGTTCTGCCAAGAATTAGCTTGGTGACATAGAACAAGTTCCTAACCCCATCAGTTCAGTTCAGTTCAGTCGCTCAGTCGTGTCCGACTCTTTGCAACCCCATGAATCGCAGCACGCCAGGCCTCCCTGTCCATCACCAACTCCTGGAGTTCACTCAGATTCACGTCCATCGAGTCAGTGATGCCATCCAGCCATCTCATCCTCTGTCATCCCCTTCTCCTCCTGCCCTCAATCCCTCCCAGCATCAGAGTATTTTCCAATGAGTCAACTCTTCGCATGAGGTGGCCAAAGTACTGGAGTTTCAGCTTCAGCATCAGTCCTTCCAAAGAAATCCCAGGGCTGATCTTCAGAATGGACTGGTTGGATCTCCTTGCAGTCCAAGGGACTCTCAAGAGTCTTCTCCAACACCACAGTTCCAAAGCATCAATTCTTCAGTGCTCAGCCTTCTTCACAGTCCAACTCTCACATCCATACATGACTACCGGAAAAACCATAGCCTTGACTAGATGGACCTTTGTTGGCAAAGTAATGTCTCTGCTTTTGAATATGCTATCTAGGTTGGTCATAACTTTTCTTCCAAGGAATAAGCCTCTTTTAATTTCATGGCTGCAGTCACCATCTGCAGTGATTTTGGAGCCCAAAAAAACAAAGCCTGACACTGTTTCCACTGTTTCCCCATCTATTTCCCATGAAGTGATGGGACCAGATCCCATGATCTTCTTTTTCTGAATGTTGAGCTTTAAGCCAACTTTTTCACTCTCCTCTTTCACTTTCATCAAGAGGCTTTTTAGTTCCTCATCACTTTCTGCCATAGGGGCTTCATTTTCTTCATCACTTAAATGGAAATAAAAATAGTATTTAGCTCATTGGATTGTTACAAGGATTAAATGAGATAGTCCATCATGGTTGTAGAATATATGCTCAGTTACTCAGTCATGTCTGACTCTCAGTGTGGCCTCATGAAGTGTAGCCTGCCAGGCTCCTCTGTCCATGAGATTCTCCAGGCAAGAATACTGGAGTGGGTTGCCATTTCCTTCTCCAGGGGATCTTCCCAACCCAGGGATCAAACCCGAGTCTTTCGTATTTCCTGCTTTGGCAGGAGGATTCTTTACCACTAGCACCACCTGGGTAGGTGCTTAATAAATATTGCTCTTATCAGTAGTATTTTTATTACTATTGTAAGTTTTTCTAGAACAGATGAAACCAAGAACACAAATTCCTCCTCTTCTTCCTCCTTATTTTTCTTTTAGAACTTGATGTATATTTTATTAACTGCTCCCATGAACCAGGAACTGTGCTTGGTGATATGGATACAGTCATGTGCAAAAAGTATGACCTCCTGGGGTTAGGACCCTAGAGGACACTGCAAGACCAGAAATGCTACCTTGACTGTGATGACAAATTGATCAAGATTAGCAAATACCTACATTTTTACAAAGCAGAGACATCATTTTACCAACAAAGGTCCATATAGTCAAAGCTATGGTTTTTCCAGTAGTCATGTATGTATGTGAGAGTTGGACTATAAAGAAAGCTGAGTGCCGAAGAACTGGTGCTTTTGAACTGTGGTGTTGGAGATGACTCTTGAGAGTCCCTTGGACTGCAAGGATATCAAATCAGTCAATCCTAAAGGAAAGCAGTCCTGAATATTCATTGGAAGGACTGATGCTAAAGATGAAGCTCCAATACTTTGTTCACCTGATGTGAAGAACTGACTCATTGGAAAAGACCCTGATGCTGGGAAAGATTGAAGGCAGGAGAAGAAGGGGATGAACCGAGGATGAAATGGTTGGATGGCATCACCAACTTGATGGACATGAGTTTGAGCAAGCTCTGGGAGTTGGTATGGACAGGGAAACCTGGTGTGCTGCAGTCTGTGGGGTCACTGAGTCGGACACAACTGAGCAACTGAACTGAACATTATTTGTAAAACACAGATGCTATTTCCCAAATGAGTGAAAGCATGAATGGAAATTACTGATAATGATTAGATACCAGAAGATTAACTATGGGAACTAGGTTAGTTGGGAAGAGAGAGAATAAGTTTGCAAAGAGAATGTCTGTTAGCCCCAATCTGCATATGTAGAATTAGAAAGCAGTTATGATTGAAGAAAGACTCAACAGATCAAAAGTAGGCCACCTGGAGGTTCTACTGTGATGGAAAGGCCATGAAATTTAACTCAGATGGTTCAAATGGAATGATTTCGATGAAGGGACTCTCGGGGTCAAAGCTGAGAGGAAGTGAGGAAGAAATGCCCTGGCCTGTTCTCTTCTCCCCTTCTGATCTCCTGATTGATATCTCCCATTGGCTAAACCTAACAGGAAGCCACCAGCAGGGGGTCTTCTGGAGCACAGACTGGAGCAGGAGTAGAGGGGTGATCTGGGGGAGTGCGGGCAAATGGAAGAAAACCAGCACACCTGCCAGGATCAAACAGACTCTGGCCTAGAAGATATAGATTAAATAAACAGATTATTTAAGAAAAGATAATACAGTTAACAAATAGGGTCACCTTTTTACAGGAGTTAGTTTGAATGAGTTTTTTTTTGGTGTGTGTGTGTGTGTCCTTCAAGCAAATAATCCCTGGTTGGTAAATACAACAAAGCCATGAAATGAAACTGTATGGGTGTGTCTCTACCCCAAAACCACTAAAACTGTTCTCTACTTCACTCTACCCAGATTTCAGATTGAGCCTCTGGTATTTACAATTAGGATACACTTCCATGCTTGAAAGAATGTATTTAGTACCCAGGGGTGAGCATCTGTGAATTAAATTAGTGGGTGAAGCGTGTGTGTGTGTGTGTGTGTGTGTGTGTGTGTGTGTGTATACATGTTTCTGCCTCCATCAGTACTTTATCCTAACTTTCCTTTAATGTCTTACATAAATAAAAACCAGTATTGACTTTTCAATTTGATGACGTCACTGGAAATTATTTTCCAAGGTCAGCCTGGTAAAGCTGCTCAGCCAGATGGTCAGTCTTTCCCTCTACAGAGCTTTGTGGGGCAGCAGTACCTGCTTCAGTTGCTGGAGGACTGTTGCTTAATTAGTTGACGAAAGAATGTCATTGCTGGCCTGTTACTCAACTTCAGAGATCCCTAAAAGCTGGGATCCCTGTGCCTTGCTGATATTTGAGAGGTGTTAGGATGAGGCAGCTCTCCATATTCTACCTTAGATATGCCCACGAGATAATTAGGCACATTTGTGTCATTCACTCTCAAGGTAACAAGACAAAACTCCAACTTTAGCAGCATTTCCTACCACCCTCTTGCTCCAGATCTGTTAGTAGCCTGTCCACAGCGACAGTGGAATGTGCTAATAGGTTCCAGTAAGTGGATTCAAATGTGGAGACATGGAAAACAACTTCTCTTTTTGGAGACTGTCAGCATTCCCCACAAATACTTGCTCTGAACCATTTTCCTGGGAGCTATTTGTACTGGTAGAATGTTTTATTTGGTTAAAGAGAAACCATAAGATAGCATCGAGAACAAATAACATACAGTGAATACGCATCCAACAATGTTCAGGGGCTGAGGAATTGCAGATGGAAGTGGGGGTTCAGCTGAGGGCCAGCAGTTACTTGATATAGGGAAAAAATGTTTGTTGTTCTTAAGCTCTTCAAGACCAAAGAAGCATTTGACCCAGAACCCGTAAGTGAGTAAACCATTCCTTATGCTATTTTTTTTGGAAGGAAGTGTTTGGAACAGGGAAAGACTAGGCTTCTGAGAGGTCCGTGGTCAGAGGATGGATTGCTCATTAACCCTTTAGATTTCCTTGAGAGTTGTGTTTGAAGTCACGTAACAGTATCTGTATAAACCATTCCCTCCACAATGGTGTCCTCCATCCCATCTTACCTATCGGGATTGAAGAAGAAAGTGGGTTGGTACTCTGAACTTGTCAGTCCCCTTGTCAGAGGTGGGCTTCCCTTGTGGCTCAGATGGTAAAGAATCTGCCTGCTGTGCAGGAGACTCAGGTTCAGTTCCTGGGTTGGGAAGATCCCCTGGAGAAGGGAATGGCAACCCATTCCAGTAAACTTGCCTGGAAAATTCCATGGACAGAGGAGCATAGCAGGCTACACTCCATGGGGTTGCAAAGAGTTGGATATGCCTGAGTGACTAACAAATTACATCAGAATTTTTTTTTTTTTTTGTCAGGGGTAGGGGTCAGATTTGCCCTAAGGAGTGAGGGAGTTCATGCAGTTGGCAAGTAGGCAACTTGATTTTGCTGACAGCTGTTAGAGAGCAGAGTGGGGAGTGTGTTTATTCACTTGGTGGATGACATGCTCATGAAAAGGTGTCAGATCTCAAAAAATACCGTGTATATTCAGAGTGGCCTTGCTGGACTGGAAAAGTGACCTAAAACCAAAGTCAAGAAAGAACAGGCCCAGGCAGCGGGCTGGGGAGGAGATGTACGATGCAGAAATCCAAGGCCAGGCAGAGAGGATGAGTCAGCACCATCTTCACACTGGGCTGGCCTTTGTGCTCAGATGATGTTTTTAGGCACAGCCACTAGGACACAGATTTGAATTTCCTGCAGGGAAAGAGGACTCACAGCGAAAAATCCAAAATCCCAGCCAGGTTTTTTTGGTGACCAATGATCAGCCTACTCCAGGTAGTAAGTTTGGGTTGGAGTGAGGTCAGTGGCCAAAGGTGCAAAAAAAAAAGAGAGTTGGTCCCATGCGTGAGGTCCTGGGAGCACTGGAGTGAATAAGGACTTTGACTCCTCCAGGACTGGAGTTGAATTCCACTCTACTTTCATCTAGACCTGTGATCGTAACTTTTCGTGTGCTCAGTTGCTTAGTCAGGTCTGACTCTTTGTGACCCCACAGACTGTAGCCTGCCAGGTTCCTCTGTCCATGGGATTGTCCAGACAAGAGTACTGGAGTGGGTTACATGTCCCTTTCCAGGGGTTCTTCTTGACCCAGGGATCGAACCTGTGTCTCTTATGTCTCCTGCATTGGCAGGAGGGTTCTTTACCATCAGCACCACCTGGGAAGCCCCAGGCTTAACTCTGCTCCCATTTTAATGCTCCTCCCCGCTCCAAGACTTCCAGTCTTTGTGAAGCTTAAAGGAAGTGTTAAGAAGACTCAGAAGGCAGGGGTCATCATACACAAGGTACTTGATGTAGTGGAAGGGGCTTTGGAGCCATACAGCTGGGTGGGGATTTCAGTCCTGGCATTGACTAGCTAAGTGACTTCTGGCAAGTTACCCAGCTTCTCTGAGCCTTGAGTTCTCCATCTGTAAGTTGGGGATAGCAGGGATATAACTGCTAACTGGTTCAAAGTTTTGGTATAAGAGTGAGATAATATTCATAGAGCATGTGCTGGGCACCCAGAAGGTAGTGGGTAAATTCTAGCTCCTTCCTCCATCATGATCATTGTTACTAATTATACAATGTGGACTTAAAAATATCTAAGGTTTTATCATCTTTTTGCAAACATTTGGTGCAATTACTTTTACCACCTGATACATGAGAAAATTGGAAAGCAGAGAAGTTAATTGTTGGCCAAAGTGTTACAGTAAGTCCCTGACCCAGTAATTTCTTACATTGCTAAGAAAACAGTGAGAACATTTTCATGTGCTATGATGAAAATGCAGTTGAGTCCTGGGAAAACATTCTTTCTTTGTCACTATTATCATTTGTTGTTTTGTTATATGATAGGAAGGGAACAATTTGTATCATGAGAAAATATAGACTTGGGGATCCAGAATGGGGTCAACAGTGTTTCTTTGTCTCTTCTTCTGGTTTGAACCAGTTTGAGGATTTATTCACCTCAAGGAGGAGGGATGAACCCTGTGGTTCTGCAGAATTCTTACTGATAAGCAGAAGACTAGAAACGTTGGCTTAAATTGTTTCCTTGCTTATTTCTCTTCACTGAACAGCGTGGCATGGTTTAGAATACACAGAAGTTATTTTGAGTGTTCTCCAAGAGCAATTTCTGGTCCCTGGAAAGCCAGTGTAAGCAAAGACTACAAAGCAAATCTGGTGGAATCCTGGCCTTCTGTCCCTGATGCTGGGAGGGCTTGTCTTCGGGCCTCAGTTTCTTTATCTGTTAAGTGAGGGGGTGGGACCAGGCGGCCTCTAAGATCCCTTCTAGCTCGAACTTCTCTGATTTCTGTTCTACAGTTTGAAGAAAAGAAGAATGGGCGAGCGAATTTTACCAGTAAATCCGTAAAGGTGGCATTTTCAGTCATATAGAGGAAGAATTCAGGTGTGACTTAGAACTAGCACTTGTCAGTATAAAGAATTTGCCACTTGGACCTTTCTACCTTTCTTTAGCATAAACCACACCATCAGATCACTGGGATGAGATCTGAAGATGTTTTGGTCCAGCCCACTCTTTTGTCAATCCCCCAGACCACACCAGTGGGCTTCTCTGCTCTCAGACCCCAGCAAGGACTCTCTGCCTTGGATCAAACATTGAGCTTAGATTTGAGAACTGTTCCTTTGTTAGTTCCATACTGAAGCAATGCTCACCCCTTCCTTGCCTGCCCACTGTTCTTTTTACTGCTTGTCTATTTACCAACTGTCTGAACTGAACAGTCCTATAGAGAGATTCTATAGGACTGAGCTGATCATGTGCAGGAATCAGACAGTCCTGTCTTTGGCTCTCAACTTGGGCACTTATGCTATGTGCTTAGTAGCAAGTCATTTGACCTCTCTAAGTGTTGAGTTTTTCCATCTGTAAGACTAGAATGTAAATATCCTCCTTGCAAGGTTATTGAGTGAATGTTAGTCTCCCTTAGTCATGTCTGACACTTTGTGACCCCATGGAGTGTTGCCAGGCTCCTCTGTCCATGGAATTCTCCAGGAAAGAATACTGGAGTGGGTAACCATTTCCTTCTCCAGGGAATCTTCCTGACCTAGGGATAGAATCCCAGTCTCCTGCACTGCAGGAAGATTAAATGAGATATTATATGCAGAATTAGGCACAATTGCAAGTGACCATAACTTCAAATCTATTATCATTTTCCATATAACATAGGAGCTCAAGAAATGTTTGTGAAACAGCTAAAGAAAAAAGAACCATTTCTTCAGAACATTCTGATGAAATTCAGATAAAAGGTGATGAAGAGAGTGCCATGAAGACTATGGGATAAGCAGCATTTCTTTTAACTCGTGTCTCAAACTGGTCATAGGGTAGTAGGCAGAGCGTGCAGCAGGTACACCCACAGGGATTTAGGAGTGAACTTACCCCTGACCAGCCATAGGGCAAGAATTGGCCCTCAGCCCAGTATTTCCCATTGATGAAGAAGAAGCCTGCAATCATGATGAACACCCACACGGCCAGGTTCAGCACATTGAGTACATTGTTGAAGCCCACAGAATTCTTCACCCCCAGCGCAACGATGATGGTGACGATGATTGCGATCACCAAAGCCAGAAGGTCCGGGTATGATTGTTCTCCTTTCCCTAGAGGATAAGATGTGAATTAATAATATTGTCCCGGCCCACCCAGTGCATCTGCACTCAGAGAAGGCTGGACAGTGTGTCATGGAAGGAGAAGGAACTGTGTGTGTGTGTATGTGTGTGGTCCACAGGTGTCTAGTTGCAAATGGGAAGGTTTTGGTATGTAGGTGAGATGACCTGATATCCTGGACCAAAAATTGGGATTCATAATATGACAACTACAGCAATTCTCTGAAGCCATGGCATGAAACATCTGAAGTCAGGACTATCCAAGGACATTCAAATGTATACGTGGATCTAACATGTTATTTGAACTATTTTATCTTCATTGTTGTTTACTTTATAGCCCAAAAGTATTCCATTTCATTCCAGCAATCTCTTTATTAGCAAATTTAAAAATGTGTGTCTTTGACAATTATTGGAAGGGATTGCAAAGAAGATGGCTGGGGAGCTCTCTCTGCCTGTTTGGTCTTGTTTGTTGGCCAGTGGACTCCTGCCCTCTATAGAGGGAATGTGGCACTGCTTCAGCAGTCAGGCTCCTGGATTTCAGCTCAACTCTGACCTGTAACCAGCTGTGTGGTCGTGGGCAAATGTTTCCTTTCTCTGAACCTCATCTGTAAAGTGAAAAATTTGGGCTACCTGATTTTGGAGGATGCTTTTGGACCTAAAATTCTCTATGAAATCAGTATCCTGAGAAGATGTTGTCTTCATATTTTAAAATTTTCTCATCATATGTAGGTGCTCAGCATTTTGGTCAGCTCTTCTGAGATAGGGGCACCAATGACTTGTATGCAGCCACTGAATTAGGCCCTTGATGTTTCGGAGCAAGACTTCCAAAGTCTCCTCCACTACAGTTTAGCTTCCCTTGATTGTGAAGGGATGGTCAGATAACTGAATGGAAGGTGGGGCTCAGGACCTGAAGTCTCAAGGTATTTTTCACATGGGCTTCTGGGTATTCAGTATTCACTCATTCTGTTATACCCATTCATTTTGTTTCTTTTAAATATATTCTCTTATTTAAAAATTAATGCATGCTGGTTTAGGATAAATTTTTAAAAATCTTCTAAAGAACCCATCAGAGAAGTTCCTCATAGTCCTTTTTCCAAATTACTCATATTTTTATATAGTTATTAATGTGATGCATATACAGTTTGTCTCCTTTGTCATACAGCATTACATTAAAAACATTCCACGCTCTTACAACAGACTTCCTGGTCATCCTTTTAATTGCTAGCTATGTTATACACTGCCATAGTTTACTTAATCAGTTGCTCCAATGTAGAATACTTAAACAGTTTCTAATTTTTCTGTTACTATAAACAAGGCTGTGATGAACATTTTTTCATATAAAACTTTTATGGAAATTAGAATAGTTTCCTTAGGACAGATTCATTCATCCATTACTTGGCCAAAAAAAAGACATATTAAGGCCCTTGGTACTTTTTGCCAAACTGCATCCTGAAAGAGGAGCCCCTTTATTTGGCTTAGTGAATTTGCATGTTGGAGTTAGAGGCTGTGGCAGTCTCACCCAGGCCGTTGAGGGTCCCCACGCTGTCCACCATCCAGCGGCTGATGGTGTGGTTGGCCAGTGAGTCAAACATGCTGCTCAGAGCGCTGGCGCCGGCCGCGGTGCCAATCAAGTACTCCAGGATCAGGTTCCAGCCGATGAAAAATGCCACAAACTCCCCAACAGTGACGTAGCTGTAGGTGTAGGCTGACCCTGTGGTCTTCGGGACGCGGACTCCAAACTCTGCATAGCAGACACCTGCATGGGACACACACACGACAGATGGATTTCAGGAGATGAGCTAACCTTTTGGTGGCTAACCGTCTGGGATAGATAATCCTGGACATCTCTGGGGTCTTAGAACAAGTACGCAAAGTTTTATGTAAATGAATCAATTCAAAGCCAGTTCTGATGTCTTCCAACTTTACTTCTGTAAAAAGTCTAAACCCAAATGCCGGATCTAATTCTAAGGAATGATTAGAAACTGATCTTCTTTATTAGAAAAACTCCCATTTATTGTATGTATCTCTGTTGTTGTTCCTTAAGTGTCAGATATCCTGAGTGAACTTGGGTTTAATTCATTAGGACCATACAACTGATGTCACCAAGGTTAGATTATGTTAGCATTCTTCTCTTTTCATTTTTATTTGTTACAAAATGTGTTCCTCATTTAAGGGTGATACCTGGAGCAATCTTTGAAAATCCTGTACTATATGGGATGGGAGGTTAATTAAAAATGCAAATATAAATAAATAACTAGGCACATGCAAAAGATAATCTAATGAACACCTTTAGAGTATCTCCTATGTGCTTGGCAAGATGCCAAATGCTGGGAATAGAAAAAAGACAAATGAGGCAGGGCCTTGCCTTCAAGTGGAGCTATGCCAGTAAATCCCCACACTTTGTAGGCTGTATGAGCTCAGAAATGCAGAGACGTACAGGAACACAGACAGCAGAGATGAGACGTGTGCATCAGCTGGTTTTGAGGTATATGGAGGAATTAATTGGACTCAGAAGGAGGACTGTGAGGCAAAGGCATGGTGGGGAGAGACTGTATGAAGTTTTGGGTGGAAGGGGATGTGCACTGGGGGACTGCGAGGAGACGAGGCTGGAGAGGCAGGCAGAAGTCATATGTTTTCCAAAGTGGGTCTAATGGGACACTTCTACCAGAGTCATCTATTACACTTGATCTTAGCCAGAAGGCCAAAAAGTGATCAGAGTCATCTATTGAGTTGTGATTTCAGGAGATGGGGACCAGGAATATGCATTTTAATAAGCTTGCCACTTATATTTGAGAAACACTGGTATATTGCCTCTGAGAAACACTGGTATATTTTTTGTTTTACAGAATTAGAAATTAAATTAGAAAGAGGCTGGGAGTATATCAAACTTCTGGAAGTTGGGAGAATATTCTACATTGTACTAGAAAGTCTAGATTTGGGGCCAGTGGGTGGGGTCCTGAGTGGGAGGACAGACATGCGACAGCTTGGAGGAGACACACCAGGAATGTGAGATAGAGGTAGAGGGGAACACAAAGTAAGCATTGCTTTCAGTCCCAATTTTGTTCAGGGCCAGCCTGGCGGTTCTCATCACAAATCAGGGAAAAATCGTTCATTCCTTTGTGATTGAAGAGAGCAAGTTTCTTTTCCTTTGAAAGAGTAAAATCAATGCACGGATGCAAAAGCAGAGACGTCAGAAGCAGTGACATAATGTGACTACATGTGACGCGCCCTTTCTTCCTTTCCCTCGGTGGCCTCAGTGTCGGCACCTCCATATGGAAGGAGCCCTGGACAGCTGGGTTGCCCTCTTGTCTCAACTCTGCCTCGAACCTGTGCACTGCTTTACGTGTTTCCTTCCTTGTAAGGTAAAGGAATTAGGCCAGGATGCTCTCTTTAGAATCTTCCTACTCTTTCAACAGTAGGATTCTATTGTTATATGGAATTCTGTTACAAAATATATTAAGCATCATTTCCTTTCACATTAGTTACTATATTGTTCTGTATTATGGAGATGCTCTCAAGGCCAGCGAAGCTGTTCATCCCTACCTTGAATGGCCTAAGCTGTTATTATTTTGAGTTTCTGTGTCAGCCCCCTTCCCTCCACTTTGTAAAATAGTTTTCCATCTCCTTGGAGGTCAGACTGTCAGTCATTTCTTCTTGTTACTGTTGTGGGGCTTACCTGGAGCGGTCTGACCTCCTCTTATTCTAAATTGCTGCTTCTAACACTTAACGTTTAAATTGTTAGAGTGAGTCTAAAATTAAGAGGAAGTGGTCTCGGAAGGAAAGCCTGAGGAACTCTAGGAGGAAAGTATAGAGTGTGAGGGCCTGATAATATTTTCTTGGTTGCTGGGGGAACTGGTATAACTTATGTGTTCTCATCTTCTGAAGGGACTTGAGCTTGCACATTGAGTAGATGTCTCTTTAAGTGCAGTGTAAGGATTTGGGAGGTAAATGATTTATTCTCTTTAGCGCAGGATGCACAACTTTATCAAGTAATTCTTATACTCTGTGAGCTTCTTTTCTTCATCCTTCTTCACCACCTGATAATGTACAAGGCTTATAAACAGGATTTTTCCAAGTGGCACTTTTGAAATGGGCATCCATTTGATTGCAGATTTAACTTGGAGAGCCAATATTTTTCTCCTTAATATTTGATCTGCCAAATTAAGTAAGAAAACACTCAAGTCACTGGGCAAGGGTGATTAGCAAAGAGTCAAGTCTTCCTTGGGTCTTGTGAAGGGACCTGCCCATCCCTTGCTCTCTTGGGTCAGAGGAATGGGCCCTGTGCTGGGAATGGTATAGGAGCATATGGAATCTTAGTTACTTATTTACCCCAAACATGCTTGGATCTTGATGACTGGGGTTTGGGGAGAACAGTGGGAAATCAGTTAGCCACTAATCACGTGGGATAGTTTCTGCTCGCAGAAATCATTCTTTGGGACACATTCTCATTTTGAACATGTTGTAAAGGATTTTATTTTTGAAAGCTTCTGATTTATTTGCATGCATGAATCCAAGCTTTTCGTGGGTGCTAGAGGGCTTCACTGGTGGCTCAGTGGTAAAGAACCCACCTGCCAATGCAAGAGATGTGGATTCTATCCCTGGGTCAGGAAGATCCCCTGGGGGAGGGCATGGAAACCCACTCTAGTATTCTTGCCTGGAGAATTCCATGGACAGAGGAGCCTGGTGGGCTATAGTCCACAGGGTCGCAGAGTCAGACATGACTGAGCACACATTTATAGAGTGTATCCAGGGAAACTCAGTGATGAGGAGTAAATGATTTCAACTCCAGTATCCTGGGAAAAAAACTGGAAAATGTTGTCAATCATTCTACTCCCTCCCCACCACCCTCACCAACTATCTCGTGTGTAAGAGACACATTCAATTAGACACTTATTCTAATTTCAATAAGAAATAGAAACCATGGAAAAGGATGCCATTAAAAAATTTTTTTTATCCTAGATTAGGTGGTCACTGAGTATTCAAAGGCAAGTTACTTATCTCATGTGGGTAAAACTAGAGGGCCAGTTAGAGGAGCTTCATGCTCCCTTCTAGTACTGTCCTTCTTTGGTTTTAGACCTAGAATCAACTCTTAAACATTTGTGTTAATGGGGGAAGCCCTGTAGGAAATACTGCAAGCCAGTAGTCTTGCAAGGTTGTACTGCCTCCTAGGGGGAGTTTTGGTATTCTGTGAGGGTGTCTATGGTTCACATGATTATTGTAGGCCCTCGTGGAATTAAATGGGCAAAAGCCTGGGCTGTTAGACATTTTGTAGTGTGTGGGACCATCCCACAGGATGATGCGTTGTCCTCTTACTTGATTCCAAAGGTCCCCGTGGACATTCATGTAAGACACAACGTGTTTGTAATTTCTGAGCTTAAATCTATCTTCATTGCACAAAGCATTTTTTGTTTACATGGTTTTACATACACTGAATTATTCAGGGGGGTAACAATTGGGTAAATTAAGGGACAGCTGTAATCTGTTTTGTTTGAAATTTACCAGGAGTTGGTTGTCATTTGGGAAAGCCCCATCAGCAGCAGCTTGGCTCATGGTCTTTGAGCACCAAATGGCACACGTATGTGAGTGTGCATTTGTGGCAGCGGCATTCACAGTGGTTATGCCCCAGCATCCATATGCTGAACTATTATTTTATGAGAAATTACTTTTCTTTCCTTTGTCTTCCATACAGAGGTGATTCTTTTTAAAGTTAGTGCGTAGGAAGGTAACATTCTCTCTAGCTTGCATTGCAGAATAGTAGAAACAGAATTGCAGAATATTTATCACCTGAAATTGATTTGGTGAACCAAGAAGCAGACTCACTATTCTAAGTGAGAGATAAGTTTATAAATAATCTCTACTCAATTTAGCAACTCATTTCAACAATTTATTGCCCCAGAGTTACCCTCCTAATCATATTTGCCTTATGCTGTTATCAAAGTGACTTTGCATTCCTTGGCTATTCATCAAGTGGCTGGAGAGGGAGAGGCATATTGATTCCAGAAGGATGACCGTGTAGCTGCAGAAAATCAATATGCAGCGCAATGGCAGGGTGCAGATGGCTATCGAGTGTGTGCTACAGATGTGATGGACGTGTTCCCTTCAGAGCTGTTCAGAGAGGCGAGTCCTTGAGCAATACAGTGGCTTCATTTCAGTGGGACTAAAGAGAAGAGGAGTGATTTATTCCTCACATCCTGCAACTCTGATACCCTTTTTGGTTATCTGCCTTTTAAGTATATTGTAAACATTCGTTGTTGTCATTTAGTTGCTTAGCTGTGTCTGACTCTTTGCGACTGCATGGACTGTAGCCCGCTAGGCTCCTCTGTCTATGGGATGTTCCAGGCAAGAATACTGGAGTGGGTTGCCATTTCCTTCTCCAGGAGAACGTCCTGACCCTGGGATCGAACCTGTGTCTCCTGCATTGCAGGCAGATTCTTTACCACCACGCCTCCTGGGAAGCCCCTCCTCCTGTTCTTGTTTTGTAGTATCCCTAGTGTTCTGATTTATTTCTATATCTAGAACTATTTTTGGTTAAATTGCCTAACTACCAGCCTGAAACCTAGGGAAAATTAGGACTTACACATTGAAAAGAGGCTTGGGACAAGATACCAGAAGCTTTCATCTTTGAAACATTCACTGTCAACCCCTTTGTGTATACCTCAAGTGATATGTGATTTGAAGTTCAGAAAAATTTGGTTCCTTTCAATGTGAATTTCTTTTGAGCTTTGCTATGACATATATAGGTGTAACAGACCAACCTTCAGTTAGATGCTCCCAGAGAGTCTACAAACAATATTGAACTTTCTAAGCTTGTGCTGAAGATAGCACTACCCAAGACAATCACTATATGCTCCTCCCCATATAATGTCATCCTGTCACTTAAAACCTGCGCTGGTTCTCTAGTTCCAGGAGGCATAGAACCAGGAGGCAAAGATTCTCCACCCTAGGAGGGTGTAAAGGAGAGAGATCCAACTGAGAGTAGGTAAAAGTTAGAGAACACTTTCTCCACTCAAGAAATGTTTCCCTCTTCCTTCCACCAAAGAGAGCCATCAGACAAATAAGTCCTTTTTAAAAGTGTACTTGCTCTTAGAAAGATTAAATCTAGAGATTATTTACACTTGAATGCCAATTACTCTACTCAGATAAACAGAGGTTTTCCCATTACCGTGTAGTTGAACTTATTGATTAATTCACTAACCTACTTATCAGTGAACTTACTAATTTCCTGAATAACTTCAGACTTCCTAATTTCCTTCCTTTTGTGCCTACTAAATCAGGTGCTGTGGTGATATCATATCAGAGACTTAAACGGTAAGTAAGGCAGCTCTCCTGACCTTGAAGTGTCTATATTCTAGTTGGGAAAGGGTTTAATAAACAGATGATTCCCCACAGCTGGTGTTTAATGCTATAGAGTATACATGAGGTGCTCTGGGAGCCCAGTGGGGGGAGTGTGGTTCTTGGGGAGCATGGTCCTTTGGTGGCTGGGGAAGTGGAGACAAAGTGAGGAGGCTTTTGAACTGCATCTTGAAGGGTGAACTGGGCTTTCCCAGGCAGGAGAAAATGGGAAAGGATGGTCTCAGGCAGATAAAAGGGCACAGCTTGGACGATCTATGGGCAACGCTGGGGACTGAGGGTGATGAGTCTGCAGAGGGGGGCTGGGACCAAGTGTTGAGGGAAAGAACCTTGTTATTAGGTTGGGGGGATCTAGCAGAAAAGGGCTGTACCATTATAGTTGTAAAGCTTTGTCTTGGTTGTAAAACCCACTCTGCACACAAAGTCTTATCTGAGAGCCTAATTCATAAGTAAGTGAAAGCTGGGTGGCTCTGTCTGAGGAGGGAGTGGGATGCCTGCCCAGGAACTCCCTCATCCCACGCCTCCCCAAAGCCTCTGAGTATACTCCATGGACCCATAGGCTGAAGCTGAGTATTCAGTTAACGACAGAGCTGGGATCCAAACGGAAGTCCCTGGATACCCAGTTCTAGGCACTTTCCAATCCATTCTTTCATCATCTGAAATATTTATACGGCACCATCTTGATGCATCTATGGGAGATTTTAGGAGCTTAAAGGGGAATAGGAAGAATATAGTTCCTCTTTTTGTGGGTCTGACAGTCTAGTGGAGAAGACAGACCAGAAGAGCAACAAGTTTAAGGAAACAAGAAAGGAGATATTAGTTGCAGGGGCTGGGGGAATACATGGGCTGATTTAAAGAGATGCAACATTGAGTTCTGAAGTGAGGTCTTCAGAGAGCCGGAAGGACTACCCATAAGGAAAGAGGGCATCAGGACGTATGAGAAGCAGTGGAGAGAAGTGTTCACAGAAACAGTTAACCAGCGCTGCAGTTTCATTCAGGTCTCTGGGATCAGTCTTGGCCTGCGTATTGATCAGAGCGTTTGCCTGGGGTAACTGGCTACAGGTTGCAGATACTCAGCCTGGCTGGTTGTTTTGAACATGTTTTATCTGTCAGCAGTCCTCCTGAGTGCCACTTATCCTGTCTTCCAGACTCAGGGAGGAATCAGCTGTTGGGCGACACCAGAGCAACTCACCACTTAGACCCAAACATGTCTTTAAGGACACCCTCACCAAAGATGGCATTTTGCTGAGATGATTGTTATCCACTTCCTTCTCATTTTCTTAGTCTTCTTAAAACGTCTCTGTTCCATTTATAAATTCACAGCAAGGCTATAGCTGTTATATATACAGTGAGCCCCCTACATATGAACCTTCAGGTTGCAAACTTTCAAAGATGTAAACATGCATTCACATGTCCAATCGCATAAGTCAGTGCCTGTGTCCAGCGTACGTTGTCACATGCATGAACCCTCTACAAGTGGCTGTGCTTTTGTGTACTTTACTGTACATTGCTGTGTAGAGTACAGTAGCGCAGTGTCTTTATTTCAAGCCCAGGATGTCTAGAAACAGCATAAAAGCAGCAGTGATGTAGCTGGTACTACTGTACTTTTCAAGGTACTGTACTGTAAGATTAAAAATGTTTTCTTTATTTTTTTGTGTTTTTTTTAATGTATTATTTGTGTGAAAAGTATTATAAACTTATTACAGTACAGGACTGTATAGCCGAATGTGTTAAGTACCTAGGCTAACTCTGTTGGATTTTCGAATGAATTGGACTTGCAGGCTCTTGGAGTGGAATTTACTCGTATGTAGGGGACTTTCTGTGTTGCTATGGTTGCTAGTACTGCTTACATGTGGCTTTGGAGTGGGATACAACAAGAAGTCACAGGGCCCTAGAGAGAAATAATGTGTGAATTCTCTGGGAAACATTTGTTTTCTCGGCAGCACTGAATTTCAGGAGGTGGTGCTGAAGTATCCCCATCATTTTGTCCCCCTTGAGAAGCATATTGTTGGGATCTAAGAAACATCTATTCAGCCCCCTGTCAAGTGTGGTGAACCCCTACGACCCTGCCCCAGTGTCCTGTTCCTATGCTCTTCATCAACCAAGAAACTGTGGGGTTTCTTTTTCAGGGAGTAATCCATCAGGCACTCTCTCCTTCTCACCTCAACTGTCTCTTCTACCTGAGTAACCTTGGTTACTTCATCACTTGTCAGTGAAGCTTGGGCCAATTTTTACAAATGTGTCTGGAAGAAAAATAATTTGTCTTGGAACTCCTGTTTCTTTGCATCTGAGAAGAGACTTGTAATTTTTCTGCCAAAGTGGGCCTCAGGTGGACAGTGAGAGCTTGTGTTTAGGGGATGGGCAGCATCTTCAATCAGGGGGGTGCGACACTCTCACTCACTGACACTGATAGGACTCCAATTACCGTTGGGAGGAAACAGAACTGGAAAGTTCCCAGCCCACAGCACCAGCATATCAACATACAGACAGGAAGGAAGGAAGCTGACCTCAAGGTCAGAGAAGTGACCACCGAAATAGGTCAAGGAAGTTTAATAATTTGCTGATTAAATGTGATCGGACTGTTTACTCTCTTGCCTTGATCTCCCCTTTGAAAATATTTTAAAGGTTATTAGAGGTACGGTTTTCATAATATGATGAATTCCAGTAATATTATTCCATAATATGATGAATTATACAGTCTAGTCATGCTGTTGTTAATATCATCATTAATGTACATTGGTTAATTTTTAATAGCTTATCAAGGTATGAGGATGGTAATAATAATGATGATCATGCGGCTGCTTTCAACTAAAGAATCCACGGGGTTAGTTGTTTCTGAGTCTGTCTTCTGGCCCAGATTGATCCCTCTTCATTGCTAAGGTGGCAGGTGGTCTCAAACCGCCCTTTTTTCTGCTCCTAACAATTTCATGTTGGTGTCCTTGGGTAAACATCAAAGGCAGCCTCAGAGGGCAAAAGATGTTACAAAAGGGAAAGACATGTTTGGGGGCATCTACCTCTGTTAGGCCCATTGTATGCAGTTACCCATCAGATGCTCAGGTGAGCTGTGAGGTAAGGCTAGAGTCTCCATCAACAGCCCCTCCTGGCTTTAGGAGAAGCTGCGAGGTGTCATAGGAGTCACACAGCCTCTGGAGGGAGACAGAGTGTACTCATGACAGTTAAATAAGATAATGCACACAGATCACATTGCCTAGCATCTAGCACACTGTAAGTGCTTGATAAGTGGCCACTAGAAGTTTTGCCAACTGTGGCCTTGAGTAAGTCACCCAATTCACTGAGCCTTAGTTTCTCCATCTGGAAAATGGCAATGGTGATGCCTACCAGGCAAGCTGTCATGGGTCTTGGCGTTTAGCAGGCACCCCTCCAGCGGCATCTATGGCTGTAATTATAGTTGAGGAAGAGGAATCTGAGAACTTTACTTAGAAGTAGCTTCTGGAGTGTTTACGTGGGAGCCTTGGCCTCGTAGGTGGAATAAAAGAGATTAGAAGCAAGTAGTGTTGGCTGATGGTGTTATAGAGTCAGCATTGGCAGAGATATCAGAAGCAATCGAGCATTCAGATCAAGCCCTGTGTGTGCTTGGTTCACTTCTAAATCTGAACCTGGAAAAATTTCTTTCTGGATTCTTAATCTTTATTATAGGGATAACTGTTCTGTTCCACAAATCCAGTTAGAAATTGTGAAGATGAAAAGAGAGTTCCCATTTTCTTGTTCAGCCTTTCTTTATGTGGAGAAGGCAATGGCAACCCACTCCAGTACTCTTGCCTGGAAAATCCCATGGACGGAGGAGCCTGGTAGGCTGCAGTCCATGGGGTCGCGCTGCCCCTCGTCCAGATGACTCTGATGACTGGACCAAAATGGCTTTGTGCAGAAAGGCAAGGAGAGCAGGCATGGAAATAACAGCTTGTCGAAGATTTTCCAGCTCATTTCTCTCCAAAATTGGGCAATGCCCCTATTCCTGAAGCACAGGAATGTGGCACCGACAGAGGGCAGCTCTAAGAAGTGAGGGGACCAGACCGCTACCCCTTTGTCCTGAGAACTTAATGGGCAGGATCAAAAGTGAGTGCTAAGAGAACACACTTGAGCACTTGTGTGGCCTCCTCAGCCCACTTGATGAGCAGGTAGGACCGGGTTCTGCTGGCACAGGCTGTGTTCTCGGCAGATGCCTGGGAGGGTGAGACCCAGAGAGTTTTTTGCGGGCCTGGGCCTTCTCTCAGTGGAGGATATTCCCAGAGAAACCCCCTTAAGAGACAGGTGCCATCTTGACTTTTTTCCAAAGTGGCCACATGCAGGGAGGGCAGAGTAGAGCCAGAGAGAGGCTCAGGATTTGGGAGGCAGTTAGAGAGAACTTTCTGGGTGTAGGGACCCAGTGGTAGCTCCTGCTTCTCTAATTGTCCTCCCTCCCAGGATATGAACGCCTACCACTTTCACCTCCCTTCCTCTCTGGCCCTGTTTCTGCTCTCTAGCTCACAAACTCTAGAAGAGTTTGGTCTTCCGTAGGGCATAAGTCTGAAGTTTGTATTTTAGGAGTGAGTGTTGCTGCCTACTGGTCCATGAGGTAGGAAGGATAGTGTGTGTGTTAAACAGTACTGGGCACAGCTGACCAGGATCCAGGGGTTACTGCTCTTGCCAGATTCTCATCTAAGTGGTCCTGATGGGTTTTTTTCCAACTAGACAGCCCCTACTGAATGCAGTAGCAGTGGTGGGATTTTAGCTGACGCTTCTGTAAGACCGCTCCAGTGACTGGAGCAGTGAATCCCTTGCATATGTCGGTGGCTTCTTGACAGAGGCATTCCCTCCAAGGGGAACGTGGAGTGCTTTTGGCCTGATGTATCGTGTCAAGTCCTCTCATAATTAAAACACACTTAGAAGTGTTTGTGAAGGAGCAGGCATTTGTATCCATGTTTTACATATAAGAGAAACTTATTGCATTGTTTATTTTCCTTAAAAAGTCTAAGAAATTATAAACTGGGGTATTTATAAACAAAATCTCAAGATAAATAGCCAAGGAGTGGGAGGCAGGTTCAAGAGGCAGGGGATATATGCTTACATAAGGCTGATTCACATTGTTGTATGGCAGAAACTAACACAACATTGTAAGGCAATTATTTTCTGATTAAAAAAAGATAAATAGCAAAGGACTATTATTTTTTTTTAACTTTTTATTTTGTATTGGGGTAGAGCCAATTAACAATGTTGTGGTAGTTTCAAGTGAACAGTGAAGGGATTCAGCCGTACATATACAAGTATCCATTCTCCTCCAAACCCCCTCCCTTCCAGCCAGGCTGGCATAGAACATTTGAGTAGTGTTCCCTGTACTATACAGTAGGTTGCCAAGGACTATTATTGAATTTATTCCAGAATAGGAAATTCCTAAAGCACTGATAGGATATAAAGATATATTTATGTGTGCACGTGTATACATACATAATTATGTAAATGTATACATAGATTTCTATATTTTCAACTACTTTGCATGGAATTTTGGGACCCAAGCCTATATCTAGTAGTCATGTGTGGATGTGAGAGTTCTACTATAAAGAAAGCTGAGCACCAAAGAATTGATGCTTTTGAACGGTGGTGTTGGAGAAGACTCTTGAGAGTCCCTTGGACTGCAAGAAGATCCAACCAGTCCATCCTAAAGGAGATCAGTCCTGAGTGTTCATTGGAAGGACTGATGTTGAAGCTGAAACTCCAATACTTTGGCCACCTAATGTAAAGAACTGATTCATTTGAAAAGACTCTGATGCTGGGAAAGATTGAAGGCAGGAGGAGAAAGGGACGACAGAGGATGAGATGGCTGGATGGCATCACTGACTCAATGGACATGAGTTTGAGTAAACTCCTGGCGTGCTGCGGTCCGTGGGGTCGCAAAGAGTCAGACACAATTGAGCGACTGAACTGAACTAAAGTCTATGTCAGTGGTGAAGCAGAGCATGAAACATGTGTGATGCTTGCTTTTCACACACATATAGTCACCCATGGACACGCAATAAAGCACAGGCCCAGGCTGTGTCCAGGATGAATGCATTCCATGGGTTGTCAAATCAAAGGTTCACTTTATTGCTTGCTGTTCTCTCTTTTTCATGCTACCTCTACCCTTTGTCTTACAGTGTTTGTCTATGCTGTACCCCAGAAGCGGCCAGCTCCTGGATACAGGAGGTAGACAGTCCACTGGAAAGGCCATTCGTCAGTGTCCCTGCGTCTTGAAATGTCAGCACTTACACATTCTTCACTTCCTTGTGTAAGAATCTGTTCTTCCTTCAGTTTCATTCCTACTCCTCTGCCTACATTTTTCTTTCTCCACTGTTGCTTCCTGTTTCTCCGTCTCCATCTGACTGTGGCCACTTAACAAACTCCTGCCCTTAGTTCTTTTCTCTTCATACCCCTCTGCTTTGGTGACCTTACCTCTTTGCCAGGGCTTGGGGAGTGTGCAGGGCCCTCCCTGATTCACTTGGGTGGCCCTGCCCCTTAACCCCACCTTTGTGACCTGGCAGCATGAGGAGGGACACTGAGTGGGACCGGATGTTTAGAGCAGGTGGCTGGCACGAGCAGTCCGTGAGCTGGTGTGGTCGGTCACAGTGTCTGCCTTTATCAGGCCTCCAAGGGCGAGAGCTGGTGCCTGGCACAACTGTTCTTCACGGTTTCCATGTGCACTCCTGCATCAGGTGGTTATCCTTGGTTGTTGTGCCTGACTCATCTCTAGCCCCTATTTCACTGCACAGAAAGGAGGCTGCTTAAATATCTTTTGTTCCGAGAGAGAGAATACTTCGTCATGGTACCCTGTTTAATTTACATGGAGCATTTACTACAGTTTGGAATTTTTCTGTATATTTATTTACTTGTCTTCTGAGGAACAGTCTTCTTGTATGTTTTGAAGCACAGCTTGTTTGAAGGGACTGTCCCCGTAGAGATAGAGTTCCTCTTGGGCAAATACCTTCAGAAGTAAAAGCAAGCTCTTTGCCCACTGTTTATCTGGAGAAAGGGTGGGTAGGAGGTGGGTCTGAGTCTTCTGCTACGTGTGCGTGGAGGGACTTCCGAATCTGAACCACAGATGGCTCATTTGCACCAGGAACAAGCCTAGCCTTGTTAGGTTGGAGACCTGGTCAGCAGTAGTGATAGTCATAAAAATAATAGCAAACATTACTAAACACTGACTACGTGTACCAGCTCTGCTTAGCGCTTTCCATACGTGATCTGAATCTCACAAGGTCGTAACGGTGCTGAGGCTGTCCTTATTCCATTTATAGAAATTGAGGTCAAGATCTAGCTAGGTTCTCAGGACTCCCTGATCTTTTCCACTTGCAGAATACACCTAGACAATGACACTTGTATGAATGTGGTCAGGAGGTCCTGTGTAAAGGGTCGAGGCTGTTCATAGGTACAAGTGACAAGCCTGGCCACCTCCTGTGGCCCTGAGGGCTAAGGGAACAATACCCTGGCACATCCCCTGCTTGGGGAGCCCTAGGTTAAGTGCATTTTTTAAGTCTCACAAGTAGTAAATGGCTGAGCAGGGCTTGAAGTGAGGTATGTCAGCTCTGGGACTGATCACTCCCATGCTATGTGGTGATGGGGTGTGTGGGGGGAATTGAGGCACCGGACCTTTTTTTTTTTCACAAATCTTTCCCCTCCCTGGGTTCTCTTTTTCACCCTAACTCATATGGGCAAGCTTCCCTGGTAGCTCAGATGGTAAAGAATCCGCCTGCAATGCAGGAGGCCCAGGTTTGATCCCTGGGTCCAGAACATCCCCTGGAGAAAGGAAAGGCAACCCACTGTAGTATTCTTGCCTCGCAAATTCCATGGACAGAGGAGCCTGGTGGGATACAATCCATGGGGTCGCAAAGAGTTGGACATGACTGAAGCAACTAACACTTTCACTTTTAATCTAAACTCTTCATTTTGCAGAGGAGGAAACTGAGGGCACAAGATGTAAATGACTTATTCCAGGGTCCCAAGCTGCTGGGGGGCAGGGCTGGACCAGATCCCGGGTGTCCCAGGCCCTTTGTCTCCGGCAGTGCCCACGACTATTTCATGTGTGCCTGTCTTGTTTCTTCGCACCCATGCCAAGCCCCTTGTCTCGGAGTTCTTTCCTGTCTTCTGCAACATCTCTGCGTTGCCAAGCCCAGAGCTGGCGGCCAGTCCCTCCCATAGCCACGCTGGGTGCTCTCAGTATGCCCTGTCCACCCCAGCCAGTGCTGGAGAAGATGTAAAAGAAGCCCAGTCTCTCCTGGGTTTGCTGGAGGAAGCTCATTTTCACATTAAGTGATCTGAGAAACGTGCATATTTCTATTAGATTGTGCTCACCTTTCCTGAACTGGTGACTGACAGCCTTCCTACAGGGCTGTCAATCCAGCCCCCCGTGGAAGAGCTGCCTGCACTTCACAGTACCCTTCTCACTGCTGACAGGTGACGGAAAGGCACTGCACTTTGAAGTCACTTTCATGACCCAGGTTACAGAAGTTTTGATCTAGAAAAGTACTCATTTAATCAATAGAACAGAGTGAGCTAGAGGCTCTTTTAAAACCCCAATAAGAATGAAGCTTTAGTTAAAAAAAAAGAATGAGGGTTTCCTTGATTTGCTCAGTTTTCTCTGGTGAGTTTTTAAATTTTGGGGGTGTGTGTCTGCATGAAGCAACACGGGGGTAATAGCCTCTGGAGAAGGCAGAATCAAATTTAGACTTGCCTTTTTTTGCCTCTGACTACTTTGTTGTCCTGGACAAGTCACCCAACCTCCCTGAGCCTCAGTTTTGTCATCTGCAAGGTGAATCTGACAGTGGTACTTATTTTGTAGGATTTGTTGGGAGGATTGTGCAGCTGGTGTTCAGCTGGTGCCAGGCATATTCTTAATGCCCAGTGGTTTAGCTATTATGGTGAGCTATACAACAGGAACAGTACTATCACCTAGCAGGGAGGCTGAGAGGATTAAATGAGGTAGTATACGCATGGTGCCTAGGGCACGGTATTCACTTAATAATAATAATAACAACAGTAATAATAGTAGTGGCTAACATTTATCAAGTGTTTACTAACTGATGTCTTAGAGACTTTACAAACATCAGGGGCAGCCGCTATTATTATTAAGATTTCCAACTTAAAGCTGTGTATTTGGACAGTATGTTGGAGAGCTAGTCTTCAAGAAGCTTGAAGGCTGCCCCGCATATGTTTGTTCATCTTTGCATTTCTACTCTCTCAATGTTTCTGCCTCTCCCACTCCCCCTAGTGATTAAGAGCACTTCTCAGATATGTTTGGAGGAACTAATAAAGGCAAGTTTGTGTAATGAATGAGCGATCTAGATAATTGAAAACAGGTTGCAGAAGGGCCAACCCTTCTGGTGGTCACCTCTCACCTCTGCTTCAGTTTGAGGAGGGGAAGCACACCAGACTACCTAGATAGACCCTAAGTCTTTGGAGATCTCTTTGGCCATGAAAATCAACCGGAGATGAACACTGGAAAGAGGAGGCCCAGCTTAAACTGTGAGGATCTGCAGAACCGGTGCAGGGAGGAGACTGGGAGCCTCGTCTGTGGGAAACAGTTCTGCTCCCCTTACCACCTCCCCAGGGATTCAGTTACCAGGGCTCACCTGATGATGGATGAGAAGATGTGAAAGAGCGAGGGAGAATCTTTCACATGGTTAACACAAAATGATCACCCCTAGTGCTGAACCATAAACTGAGGGTGCCAAGTGGTCACTGGAGGCAGACTGCTCATGCCCTCCCTGTCCTGTCACCTCTTAAGCAAGAACCTTAAACCAACTGCCAAACTTTTCAGAAGCCTCCTTTTTTCTCATCTGTAATATGAGGACAATAACACCACTTACCACATAGGGTTGTTGTGAAGACTGAGTGAAATAAAGTGTAAATCACTTAGAACTCTTTTGGTATACAGGAAGTGCTCAAATCAGCTGCTTCTGCTGCTACTGTTATTATCAGTGCTATTATTGCTGTAATTACTTATCAGGTTTAGTGTTCATCTCCAACAGTGGAGATAAACCTAAAAAGTGATTGGTCCTTTAGGGTAGAGACAATTTCTTATTCATTTCTGGTATTGCCTTAAGACTGGCATATAGTGGGTACCCAACACAGCTTTCCAAAACTGTATCTTATTAGATTTTTGCTACTGTTTTTCATGAGCAGATAAAAATTATCAGTATTGTGTACCAGCCAGGGGACTTATGTTGTGAATGTTTACTGTCATTTATCCTTACAAAATCCCCTGAGAAGTGGGCTCAAAGAGTTATCGTAGACAGTGCATGATCTTAGGGGTCATTCAGACCTATACTCTGTTTGAGGTTCAGTTTTATTAATATTAAAAGGGCTGGAAATAAACAAGTTTGATTTCCCCACTCACGTCCACAGGAGCCTCTTGGGGCAGGTTGCATTGAATGGCCAGGTGTCGCTGGCATGGAGACCTTGCTTTGTGTTTCATCCCAAGCCAGCTGAACTAGAGAAACTCTGAAAACTATCTTGCTTTCATCCCTCATCTCTTCATAAATCTGTCAGTGGTGACCAGAGAGAAAACTACTTCCCCTATCTGGTTTATACAATCTGGTATACACAAAGGATTTCTAAGGTTTGGCACGGGCATGGGGTCTGGATGTGCGCTGCTGAGCTATTCGAGAGTAGATAAGACCTTTTGGATGAAGGGTAAAGGTTACAGCACAAGCTGCTTCCTCTGATAAATTTCCTCTACCTGTGATAGGCTGTGGGCAGCTGTGGTGTTGGGGCAGGAATGGTAGGAGGAGCCTGGGAAATTATTGTAGCTTTGAATCTTGTCCAATTATAGAGAAAGTGGTTCCCTCTCTTAGTCTGATTTGTTCTGTATCGTAAACTGGTTTGCATGGCATGGAGGATGATGCCACAAGGGCAAAAATCTCTTAAGAATCTGCTGGCCAAATAGTTTCTATCTTAGCATATGTTCCCTCTTCTTGTAGGTCATGGCTATTCCATAGGTAGGTCCTGATTCCTATAATGGAGTAGTTCTTAACCTGGGCTGCACATTAGAATTCCCCAGGGAATTAAAAAAAAAAAAGCTATCAATCCCTGGGTTGTACCCCATCCAGCTGAATTGGATTAGAATCTCTAGGGGGTAGAGACTGGCCTTCAGTATTTTAAAAAAGAAAACAAAATCAAAAGAAAATTTAAAAATGAGCCACAAGCTGAGAGAAAATGTTTGTAAAACCACACATCTAATAAAGGGCTTGTATACAAACTATATAAAGGAGTTTTATAAGTTGATTAAAAAAAACCCTGAAGACTCCGATTAAATAATGGGAAAAAGATTTGAACAAATACTTTACCAAAGAGTATATATATGCATGGCAAATAAGTAAAAAAAGATGTTCAAATATTCATAATTAGGGAAATGCAAATTAAAACCGTTCTGTTTAAGGCCAGAGTAGAAAAGGACCACGTATTAAAAAGCCTGAGGGTGGACAGGAGCTTGACCTCTGTGATGTGGAGGAGCGGTGGGTAACTGAATCCAGCGGGAGGCACTGGATGTGGGAGGTCACGATGTGGGAGTGGGAGGAACATGGTGGAGGGGGCTTTCCTTGGCTTAGTGACCGAGGAACACCGAGTGAGAGGCCTGGATGAAGAAACCTAATATAAAACTGCCAACTTTGCCACAGTTATTTTGATCCTGGCCCTGGCTGGGAGCTCAGGGAAGGTTCTGGTTGGCTTCAGTGAGGAGGTGTCTGTTACAAAGGGTAGAGCAGTATTATGGCTGAGACCAGGTGCAGAGAGCAGTGTCCATAATGGGGGAGAAGCAGGACTTTCTTTTGGTGCCTGGTAGAGTTACTGGATAGTACTGGGGCCTTCGGAGAAGCTAGGCCAGTGATGTGCCGGTTAATGTATAACAACGCACTCTCTGAAAACAACAAACAAACAAATGCTGATTTGTAGTGTTTGCCGATTTCTGTGGTGTCCATACTCCCTCCAGAGCCCCTGTCTAGGTTACACACGAGCACGGTTAGAGGGGGAGAGGCTCCCAGAATGTGACTGGGCCTGGTTCTGATTTCTAAATGTAAGCTAGCACCATGAAGGGTAAGCTAGCACCATGAAGGATAAGCTGTGGGGATTCACCTGTGGGAACTATTGTGGGTTTGGGGGACTGGGGCACAAAAGAATGAGACATAAAGGAGACTGTGGGGAACACAGAGGAGACTGTGGGGCTTACCCGATGGCTCAGCAGGTAAAGAATCTACCTGCCAATGCAGGAGATGCGGGTTTGATCCCTAGGTTGGGAAGATCCCTTGGAGGAGGAAGTGGCAACTCACTCCAGCATTCTTGCCTGAAAAATCCATGGACAGTAGAGCTGGAGGGTTAGAGTCCATAGGGCCACAAAGAGTTGGACACAACTGAGCGACTGAGCAGAGAGCAAGTGGTCTGCATTGACCAGGCGGGACCTTAGCCATCTGCCCTATGCCTTCTGTAGGACATGTGGTTACATGCCTGCCTTTTGTCTTACCATTGCTATTCTGTTCTGTATGCTGACATTTTTAGATTTATAAATTTATGGTGAGTAAGAATCTGGCATCTTCCCCCAAATAATTTCTTTGCCAAACAAGTTTGAAAATGATTGCAATCAGGTTAATAGAATTTCAAGCATCCACAGGATTCATTCATGTGAATAAAATTTATTTCCATCTATAAGGAAAAAAATCCTCTTTTCTGCAGGAATCTCAGTTATTAGGGTATTCAGGCATATTAGAGAATGACTTAAGGAAAAGATAGTGGTAAAACCAACAGGGATATAAGCCATGGCAGGAGATAAATATTTCACATCAGTCTGGAATTATTTTTCTCATCACATTAAAAAGATGACAGACGTAAAGCAGTGTGCTTTGTGGTTGCATGTCCCTGGTCTGTGCATCCCATGTGTGTGCATGTGTGGATGTATGCTCAGTTGTGTCTGACTGTTTGTGACCCCACGGACTGTAGCCCATCAGGCTCCTCTGTCCATGGAATTTTCCAGGTGAGATTGCTGGAGTGGGTTGCCATTTCCTACTCCAAGGGAACCTTCCCAACCTAGAGGGAAGACGTCTCTTGCTTCTCCTGCATTGGCAGGTGGGTTCTTTACCACTCATGCCACCCGGGAAGCCTGTGCATCCCATAAAGATGAAGACTATTTAGCCTGGATGTGTGATATTAGTGCGGAACTCTCCTTGTGGTCGTATGCATTAGTACACAGAACTCCCAGTATAAGTCAGCACCTTTACTGCTTCAGAAACATTTGAAGAGGCCACAGCATTCATTGCCAAGACACGAGTTGACCCACGGGATTTTCCACCCTCAAATCCACCGTGAGCTTTTGCAGTATAAGCATCAAGAGCAAGATGTTTCCCTTCTTTTTCAGGGTTGCCATTGACCCATCCCTGGCATTCTGGGAAAATACTGTGGACCCCAACTCAAGAGGAGGAAAGAGGAAAAAGAAATAGCGCTGTTTCATAAACTATCAGTATGTAAGCCCTGGTGCCTTATTTAAAAAAAAACAAACAAATGAGCTTTATGATTTTTTCTCAAGGAGAGAGAAGAGGCGTGCCGAGCTACCACTGCAGAATGTCAAGCTGTTGACGCGCTTGCAGCAGGTGGTGCTTTGTGGTTCTCACAACGCTTTATGTTTCCTAGCTTGGTTTCCTCCTCCTTGGAGATCCCAATGCCAGTTTGGGGCTCGTCAAGTCCCAATCACATCAGGTTTACTGATGCGTCATTTTGCTACTCTGCCTATCCATTATTTATTATTTATAGCTTGGCTATGTCCCCGCCCCGCCCCTCCCCCCCCCCACTCACACACTCACACAAAGGGAACTGACCTACCTTCCCATGAAAGGAGACTTAGAATAAAAATAGAGCCATTGGGACATGACAGGGAATGAGACATTGGGCAGTGGGTAGGCACCAGGGTAATTATTTGGATGGAGAAACCAAAGGAAAAGGAAGCTACTCCAGTGAGCCAAACCTAGTGCTGAACTCCCTGTTAGTCAAAGCAAAAAGGTCTACCATTTCACGCCTCTCACTACTGAATACTCCAGAAGAGTGGGAGGAACGGTAACAGGCCGGGGAGCACGGCCTTCGCCTTCATCGAGAGGCTTACCTGACAGTATGGACGCCACGGCTGCAATGATGAAGGACACAATGACACCGGGTCCTGCCATCTCCTTGGCCACCAGCCCAGACACCACGTACATCCCCGTGCCCACGCAGCTGCCGACGCCGAGCGAGATGAGGTCCATGGTGGTGAGCACTTGGGCTAGCTTGGTGCCGTGTGCCGTTGTGGCCCCAGTTCCCTCCAGCATGGACTCCACCGGTTTGGTGCGCAGGATCCGAGAGTGCATGGCATACCAGGCGGCCCCCCACTGCACTCGCCGGGGGTCGAGGGAGGTGAGGAAGCCACTCATCCTGAGAGACAGGCAGTGGTGAAGGTCAGCTGACGGAGGTGGGCTGCAGAAGCCTCAGTGGCTGCTTCTGGAACTCATCTAGTGAATGGGGATTTCCCTTTCAGGAAAGGTCCAGAGGGACCTGCAGCAGCCTTCTCCTGGGCATGAGTGTCTGCAGGAAACACACAAGAAAGAGGAAGGTGAGACCAAGCGGGGAACAAACCACGACTTGCAGACATAGGTAGAGGTCGGTGCACGGAACTGGTGGAACTGATCTGTCCTGTGTATTCATAACGCAGAGGGTTGCTTTTCCCGCTTTGTGTCCCTCCCAGTCCTAAATGACAGTCTGTGGTTTGCGCTGTGTTGCATGGTCCTTCTGAAGAGGGTGGTCTGATTAGGGCTCGGCCACAGGACCTGCAGTAAGTTATCTCATGTCTTTGTATGTCAGTTTCAACTGTACAGTGGGGATGGTCAAGCCTCCTGCCTTGTGCTGATGTGAGAATTAAATAAGTGTTTGTCTAAAAAGATCTTAGGGGCTTCCCTGGTAGCTCAGATGGTAAACAATCTGCCTGTAATACAGGAGACCCAGGTTTTATCCCTAGATCAGGAAGATCCCCTGGAGAAGGAAATGGCAACCCACTTAAGTATTCTTGCCTGGAGAATTCCATGGACAGAGATGCCTGGCAGGCTACAGTCCATGGGTTTGCAAAGAGTTGGATACCCATACACAGAAAGATCTTAAGACAATGCCTGGCAGGTGGAAGGTGCTTTTCTGTCAACCCACAAGTGCTTCTTACCTGGCTCTGCTAAAGTTTGGTCTGTGATTTTTAAGCATATTCTTTGGGGACACAAATCCTCATTTTTTAATATAAAGATGTAAAGTTAGATCTCAAGAGGGGCAGAGCCACCCCATGGGATTGTCTTGGAATTTTGTTCTCTAAAGAAATGGAAAGTTTTGGGAATTTTTTGCTCTCAGAGGTTGGGGTAGGGGCAGTGCCCATGGCATTTGGTGGGTGGGGCCCAGAGATGCTAAACGTGTTGGGTGATATCATACTATCTTCAGAGGTCTCATTGGATATTCTTGTAGGTGAAGAATCTGGTTATGATGATGTGAACTGAAACCTATCCCTGTTTAACATATAACCACAAGAGACTATTTTAGATGTTTTTAGTAGACCAGTCTCTTGGCTTTTCCAGGAAGGCAATTATAGAATATATTGAAGGAAGATTGTAAATTCTTTCATTTGAAACTTGAAAGGAGTTCATCACCATTTTGGAAAACCAAGACCCCCTTTCAGTGCAACCCATGGTACTGCATCGCCCATTCAGCACACCTATAACAGCCCGCAAAGGTGCCATTTGAAACTGGCATGTTGACAGTGATTTTTCATACAGTGCCAGCATCTTATGACAATATTTGTACTTGCCTGAGTGTTTATATACTGAAATAAGTTATATACAGGCAGGTTACTCATGAATTTTGCTTTAGGACATTAAAGAAGGCTGTGTCAAAACGTTTATTATAAAAAAGAATGCTTGGTCTGATAGATTTGAGAATTGTTGTAATAGATGAGTTCTAAAATTTTGTCAAGTTGTTACAGAAAATGCAAAGATTATATAAAGCTACTTTCTTTGGACGTGTCTGACTTTTTGCGACCCCATGGACTGTAGCCCACCAGGCTCCTTCATCCATGGGATTTTATAGGCAAGAATACTGGAGTGGGTTGCCATTTCCTTCTCCAGAGACTTTCTTTGCAAGTCAGTGTTAAAGAGTCAGTCACTAAGTCATGTCCGACTCTTTGTGACTCCATGGACTGTAGCCTGCCTGGCTTCTCTGTCGATGGAATTCTCCAGGCAAGAATACTGGAGTGGGTTGCCATTCCCTTCTCCAGGGGATCTTCCTGACCCAGGGATTCAGCCCAGGTCTCCTGCCTTGCTGGCTGATTCTTTACCATCTGAGTTACCTGGGAAGACTTGGAAGTCAGAGGCTTTATAAAATTCTATGAAGAATTTTTAAAGTACAGCTAGAACATTGATTCCAGGTACTATACTGATAGGCTTAGAACATTTACATTTACAGCAAGTACCAGCTGGTGTAATATACCAATATTATTAATTAATACTACTTAGCACTTGATGTAACACTTGTCTGCTTCTAAAGTCATTGCAAACACAACCTAATTAGAAGAATTAGGTGAAATGTGGCAGTTTAGTTCACAGGGATTGGGTGATGGACCTACTGGTTTAATTTCCTCCTAGGTTTGACAGCATTGCTTCATGCTGTGTGTTAATTCTTGACAACATCTAGGATATCAGTATAGTTGAATTGTGCCACTGTATATGGCAGTGTCATTCAAAAGCTTAGAGTGCTAACATTATCAAGATTTCCAGATTTGTGAGAAAAGGTATATCTGGAAGGCTGCAAGAACAGTGCTCTACTTGAGCTCTTGAGCTCCTGTGGGGAAATCAGTGTACGTATCTGTTTAATTCAACCCAGCCAGTATGTACTGAGCATCTGTTATGAGCAGGCATGGTGTTAAGCTCAGGGATGCAAAGACACAGTCCCTGCTCTCATGGAGTTTCCAGTCTAGAACTGGAGATGAGATAGTCACCCAAATCACAGTGCAAGGGAGAAGGTTCATTTTTGTTTTTTTTTTTTTTTCTGAAAGACTTATCTTTTATTATTTTTTGTGTGTGACAAAGGCATAGCATGGCCATTACAGGACAATCGGGCAATATAAGCAATGACATTCAGTGAGGAGAGACAAGATAATTCAATACACAGATAGAAAAATAAAACCAGATCATTCCAGAGAGGGATGAAGGTATGTTATGGGTTGAACAGTATCCCCTCCCCCCAAATTTATATGTTGAAGCCTTAACCCTCAGTGCTTGAGAAAGTGACCTCATTTGGAAACACAGTTTCTGCAGTGGTAACTAAGATGAAGCCGCACTGGAGTAGGATGGGACCCTAATCCAACATGACTGGTGTTCTTATAAAAAGAGGAATTTTAGACACACAGGGAGTATGGGATGTGAAGATGTAGGCAGACATCATGGTGATGCATCTACCTTCCAGAGGACACCAAGGGCTGCCAGCCAGTCACCAGAACCTAGGAGAGAGCCCAGCAACAGATTTTTAATCAAAGCCCTCAGAAGAAACCCACACTTCTGAACCTTGATCTCAGACTTGTAGCCTCCAGAACTGTGAGATAATGCATTTCTGTTGTTTAAGTCATGCAGTTTGTGATACTTTGTTATAGCAGTCCTGGTAAATGAATACAGGCTATAAAGAAAATAAAACAGGGCAGTGAAGGGGTGAGAGGGTCTCTGTAGTCGTAGCATTGGCTCCCGAGAGGTGGGAAGTCATGCCAGGTGTCAGGGAGAGTGTCCTGCAGAGCCGGGTCAGAGGGGAGACGGGATGACTGCTTTGGGGAATGAATGACACTGGGTCGGGGTGACGAGGAGGAGTCAGGCGCCGTGTTAGAGTGTTGAGTGTGTCAACTGGTTGAGTCCTAGGCAAACCTGCACTGACGCACGAGGCAGAGAAGGCTGGGGGTCCAGTAGCTCCTCTGTCGTCATGAAGCGCATTAGGGCAGAGCTGGCCCTTGGCCCCGCTTGCAGAGTTAGTTTCAGCTCCCCTGCCTGAGGGCTTTCCTGGTGGCCCAGCCTGTAAAGAATCCACTTGCAATGAGGGAGACCTGGGTTCCATCCCTGGGTCAGAACGATCCCTGGAGAAGGAAATGGCAACCACTCCAGTATTCTTGCCTGGGAAATTCCTGGACATTCCTTGAAATTCCTTGCCTGGACAGAGGAGCTGGGTGGGCTACAGTCCAGTCCAGTTCATTTCAGTTGCTCAGTCATGTCCGACTCTTTGTGACCCCATGGACTGCAGCATGTCAGGCTTCCCTGTCCATCATCAACTTCCGGAGCTTGCTCAAACTCATGTCAATGGAATCAGTGATGCCATCCAACCATCTCATCCTGTCGTCCCCTTCTCCTCCCGCCTTCAATCTTTCCCAGCAACAGGGTCTTTTCCAGTGAGTCAGTTCTTTGCATCAGGTGGCCAAAGTATTGGAGTTTCAGCTTCAGCATCACTCCTTCCATTGAATATTCAGGACTGATTTCCTTTAGGATAGACTGGTTTGATCTCCTTGCAGTCCAAGGGACTCACAAGGGTCTTCTCCAATACCACAGTTCAAAAGCATCAATTCTTAGGTGCTCAGCTTTCTTCACAGTCCAACTCTCACATCCATACATGACCACTGGAAAAACCATAGCTTTCACTAGGACTTCTGTTGGCAAAGTAATGTCTCTGCTTTTTAATATACTGTCTAGGTTGGTCATAGCTTTTCTTCCAAGGAGCAAGCATCTTTTAATTTTATGGCTGCAGCCACCCTCTGCAGTGATTTTGTAGCCCCCCAAAATAAAGTCTCTTACTGTTTCCATTGTTTCTCCCATCTATTTGCCATGAAGTGATGGGACCAGATGCCATGATCTTCGTCTTTTGTGTGTTGAGTTTTAAGCCAGCTTTTTCACTCTCCTCTTTCACTTTCATCAAGAGGCTTTTTAGTTCCTCTTCACTTTCTGCCATAAGGGTGGTGTCATCTGCATATCTGAGGTTATTGATATTTCTCCCTGCAATCGTGATTCCAGCTTGTGCTTCATCCTCTGGATAAGGGAATGGCAAGCCACTTCAGTATTCTTGCCTTGAAAACTCCATGAATGGTATGAAAGGGGCTACAGCCCATGGGTGGCAAAGAGTCAGACATGACTGAGCAACTAACACTTTTCCCTTCTCCCACCTGAGGTGTGCAAACTCGTACTGCTGAGGGTCTGTCAAGCCAAGATGAGGGGCTTGCATTGACTCTAAGAGCCATGAGAAGCCATGGGAGGATTTTATTAAGGTGGCAACACAATGTGATTCACATTATTAAAAAGGTCATTGTTGGTCATGGAAGGCTCGTGCTGCTTGACGTGTTAATCCCAGGACCAGCATACAAAGGGGAGTGAGGTGTGGGCCTGCTGCCGATGGCCGCCCTGGTTCTCCAACTGGGCTACACTGGGGAATTCCCTGGGGATCTTTCAGGAACACTGGTGCTTGGTCTCAACCCCAGTTCAGTTCAGTTCAGTCGCTCAGTTGTGTCCGACTCTTTGTGACCCCATGAATCACAGCACGCCAGTCCTCCCTGTCCATCACCAACTCCCGGAGTTCACTCAGACTCACGTCCATCAAGTCAGTGATGCCATCCAGCCATCTCATCCTCCATCGTTCCCTTTTCCTCCTGCCCCTAATCCCTCCCAGCATCAGAGTCTTTTCCAATGAGTCAACTCTTCGCATGAGGTGGCCAAAGTACTGGAGTTTCAGCTTTAGCATCATTCCTTCCAAAGAAATCCCAGGGCTGATTGCCTTCAGAATGGATTGGTTGGATCTCCTTGCAGTCTAAGGGACTCTCAACCCCAGGGACCCCAGTTTAATTGGTCTGAGCTGTGGCATCAACATAGAGATTCCTTAGAGTTCCCTTGCTCATTCTAACACTGCAGGGTGGGGGTCCACTGCCATGTTAATAATGACTGCAGTGCTGGTGTAGAAAACCAGATACTGCCTGGGATGATTAATTTTATGTGTCAAGCTGACTGGTAAACTATTAATACTTATGGATATGTGTGTGAGGGTGTTTCTGGAAGAGATTAGGATGAAATAGCATGGGTGGACATCGTCTGATCTGTTGAGGGCCTGATAGAACAAAAAGGCAGAGGAAGGGTGAATTCACTGATTCTGCTTGAGCAGAGACATTCATCTTCTCCTTTCCGTGTACATTGGTGATCTTGGTTCTTTTTAAAAATCATTTATTTATTGGCTGCTCCATGCAACATGTGGGATCTTAGTTTCCTGACCAGGGACTGATCTAGCGCCCCTGGCATTGGAAGCACAGAGTCTTAATCATTGGACCACCAGGGAAGTCCTGTGGTTCCTGAGCTTTCAAACTTAAACTAAGAATCACACCATTGGCCCCTCCCAAATTTTCAGGCCTTTGATATCTGACTGACTGATACCACCAGCTTTCTTGGTTCTCCAGCCTGCACATAGCTGATCATGGGACTTCTCAGCCTCTGTAACACGTGAGCCAATTCCTCTAAGGAACCCTCCTTATATACATAGTATCTCTATAAATCCTCTTGGTTCTCTTTCTCTGGAGAAACCCTGACTGACTTATTGCCATTCTCCACGTGAGGTCCCAAGGCCCACAGGTACTTCCTCTTTCTCTTCCTAGGCACCTGTGCCTCTCAGCAGCTGTCTTTTTCAGGAGGTGACTATGGATGCTGTGCTGTCTGGGATACCATTTGGGATATTTGTTCTGATAGCCCTTCATCAGAAACTGTCACAAGGACACCGAGAAAAGAACCAGATGGGTTAGGGAACTGAGAGTTTCAATTTGATAATCAGAAATTATGGTGAAAACACTGAAAATCAGCTAGAAGAAAGGTTGAAGGTGGTGAGAATTCCTTCCTGGCTCTATTTCCCCCCATGTAATTCCTCTGAGTGCTTGCTTTATTGATGCAGGCAGGGACTTGGGGCATTTCCTTTCTTGGTTGGAAATTTACTGGAGAGAACAAAATGTGCAAAAGAAAACATGCTTCTAAGTGACTATTGACAATATCCATATTCATTACCCCCAGATTATGCTAATCAAAGGGAGTTTGGAAGCTTATTGCTGTTGTCTTTCCAAGATGAGCAATAAATGTGTGTTGTGCTTTCTCTAGCACTTTAATTCAGGTTTCTCAAAATACTTCACAGCTATAACTAAGGAAGGCTTGCGGGGCCCTTGGGAGGAGGGAGGCATCCTTGTGGTGTTGGCCTGCATGCTTGAGGGTTCAGTGGGCTCCAAGGATAATGATGGTAAGAGCAGGTTTGTGTGAGGATGAGAATAATTATGGCTTGGAAGTTTATCGGCCAGGTAGGATTATCGAATTAGGTTGGAGCCTGCCTTTGGAGGTGAGGAGAGGGAGTAAATGAAGGCAAACAAAACAGTAACCAGCTTCAAATCTTTCCTGCCTGATTTTGCAAATACACGAAGGGATTACAGAAATCCCTTCCTGACTCTCCCTGGGAGTAGGCCTTTGTTGGAACATCTGGAGCAGCAGGAAGCAGTGGCTGACGGGAGCTGCCCCTCATGTGGCTGGACAGTTAGGATTGCAGCAAAATCCTTCTCGTCTTTTTTTTTTTTTTTTCTTTCTGTACGTTGCTTGCATGCAGGCCTGCTCAGTTTTGTCTTACTCTTTGTGACCCCATGGACTGTAGCCTTCCAGGCTCCTCTGTCCATGGGGTTTCTCAGGCAAGAATGCTGGACTGAGTTGCCATTTCCTTCTCCAGGGGATCTCCCCGACCCAGGGATCGAGCCTCCATCTCCCGAGTCCCCTGCACTGGAGGTGGATTCTTCACCCAGGCAAATGGAACTTGCAGTTGAAGGTGTCAGGTTTGAAGAGCCCGGCCTTGCAACCGCAGGATGCGAAGAAGCCTTCGGAGGTCCCTCCCTACTCCTGTACCCAGGTCGTGTGCTAGCCCCTCCACCCTCATCCCCAGCTTCACTGCTTATCCTCTGCCCTGAGCTCCTGGCTTCTGGTTCAGGACCTAATTCAGAAGCCATATTTCCTAGGTTCAAAGTCTCACTCTGCCTTTCCTAGCTATGAGCCTCTCTCTGCCTGGCTGGTGCCGTCTATAAAATGGGATAAGAAGGGCACTAACTAGCTCACGAAAAAGCAAGAGAGTTCCAGAAAAACATCCATTTCTGCTTTATTGACTATGCCAAAGCCTTTGACTGTGTGGATCACAATAAACTGTGGAAAATTCTGAAAGAGATGGGAGTACCAGACCACCTGACCTGCCTCTTGAGAAATCTGTATGCAGGTCAGGAAGCAATAGTTAGAACTGGACATGGAACAACAGACTGGTTCCAAATAGGAAAAGGAGTATGTCAAGGCTGTATATTGTCACCCTGCTTATTTAACTAATATGCAGAGTACATCATGAGAAACGCTGGGCTGGAAGAAAGCACAAGCTGGAATCAAGATTGCCTGGAGAAATATCAATAACCTCAGATAGGCAGATGACACCACCCTTATGGCAGAAAGTGAAGAGGAACTAAAAAGCCTCTTGATGAAAGTGAAAGAGGAGAGTGAAAAAGTTGGTTTAAAGTTCAGCATTCACAAAACTAAGATCATGGCATCTGGTCCCATCACTTCATGGGAAATAGATGGGGAAACAGTGGAAACAGTGTCAGACTTTATTTTTCTGGGCTCCAAAGTCACTGCAGATGGTGATTATAGCCATGAAATTAAAAGACGCTTGCTCCTTGGAAGGAAAGTTATGACCAACCTAGATAGCATATTCAAAAGCAGAGACAACAAAGGTCCATCTAGTCAAGGCTGTGGTTTTTCCAGTGGCCATGTATGGATGTGAGAGTTGGACTATGAAGAAAGCTGAGTGCCAAAGAATTGATGCTTTTGAACTGTGGTGCTGGAGAAGGCTCTTGAGAGTCCCTTGGACTGCGAGGAGATCCAACCAGTCCATCCTAAAGGAGATCAGTTCTGGGTGTTCATTGGAAAGACTGATGCTGAAGCTGAAACTCTAATACTTTGGCTACCTCATGTGAAGAGTTGACTCATTGGAAAAGACCTTGATGCTGGGAGGGATTGGGGGCAGGAGGAGAAGGGGATGACAGAGGATGAGATGGCTGGATGGCATCACTGACTCGATGGACGTGAGTCTGAGTGAACTCTGGGAGCTGGTGATGGACAGGGAGGCCTGGCGTGCTGCGCTTCATGGCGTTGCAAAGAGGTGGCCACAACTGAGTGACTGAATTTAACTGAACTGAACTGAACTAGCTCACAGGGCTGTGGGGAGGATCAGAGTTAATGTGTATGGCGCTTGTAGCACAGGGCCTGGCATGCATGGGAGCCGGGGAACACCCCGACTAGGCAGCTCTCAGGGGCCCTTGGCCTGCTGCCCAGCCAGCCCTCACCCACAACTCTTCTCTGCTGAAACCTCCTGGATCCTCTGGCTGCAGACTGTACACCTTGGTATTGCAATCCTAGGTGCTCATGTTTGCCTGTCTCAAGCTTTTAGAGAAAGGCTTTCTCCTTTCCTGTCTTTTATTATCTAAAGACAGTCCTTGGCAGATTTGCTTGGATCTTTGAATGTTACATCTGCTCTCATACTCTTACACCTTTGACTTTTCTGCCCCAGGCGCATACGCGTGCTGGTGGTTAGGGCATGGTGGGTTCATCTATAGTCACCGCCCTATCTCTGAAAGCACAACCTCCTTCTGACCTTCATGCGTGCTAAGTCATTTCAGTCTTGTCCAACGCTTTGTGACCCTATGGACTGCAGTCCGCCAGTCTCCTCTGTCCATGGGATTTTTCAGGCAAGAACACTGGAGTGGGTTGCCATGCCCTCCTTCAGGGGATCTTCCGACCCAGGGATTGAACCCATGTCTCTTTTGCCTCCTGATTGGTGAGCTCTTTACCATTAGCGTCACCTGGGAAGCCCCGGACCATCATATGTGCGGCTTACTGAGGCTTACTTGGCCAGAGTCTTTGGTGGCAGACTCCCTGCTGAGGTCCCGGCTTCTGTTGCTCTGCTGTTTCTTCCAAGCTCGTCAGCTGCAGCTCTATGTTTGTGTCTCAACTGTGGAGTCACTCGTCTGTCAGTCGCTGTGGTTTGACATGAGTGGCCAGATACAGGTCAGATATATGTGAATCCCCAGGTCTATGCCATCTGAACAGAACACCTAGCAAATTGAGTTGAGATGGATGTCCTGGTAAATTTCTCCTGTTGTCCCCCGTTTTGCTGTCTGTATCTGTTCAGATTAGGGCTAATCTGTTTATGGGAACATCCTCAAGTCTTTGAAGGCAGCTAACATGTCTCTTGGAGTCTTATCTTCCCTAGACTAAACATCCTCAGTTTCTTCAGTGATAGCAATGTCTCACGTGGTACAGCTTCCAGACCTTTCACTTTCTGATTTGTACTTCCTGGGCAGGCTGCAGTTTATCATGGTGACAGTTTTGGACCAGAGTGTTAAGGGAGATGTTTTTGATCTGTCTGGCTGTGTTTGTGTATACATGTATCTCCTAAATCATGCAATACTAGTGCCTGACAGACTCACTCAGACATACAGTTGGCTTTAACACCAGGGTTCCTGATTTTCAGATTGCTAATCTTCCCAGTAATGTCTTTGCTAAGTGTTTGATTGATCAAGCCTTCCTCAGTCATTTCTTGATCACCTACCACATTACTTACCAATGTGCTAGCCCATTTATGTTGTATATGAGATCTCAGACACAGCTGACTTTGTTTTGCTTGGAAGATTTTTAAAGGAGAATTTGAATCTATGACATCTGAATAGCTATGCAAAAGAGGTGGTATCATTTCAGCTTCCTTTACAAAGTGTGCTATTTCTTTTTGTTTCTAAAAAGTTATTGACTGCATTAATAAGCTTTTGCTGCAGTAACAAGCAATATGTTAAATTTAAATATGTTAATTACATCTATCTTTTTTCTTTTTTTCTGATAAAAGTTTTTTAAAATACTAATTTTTATTGACTTATAATGTGTTAGTTTCGGTATACAGCAAAGTGACTCAGATACACACACACACACACACACACACATATTTGTTGTTGTTTTACTTGCTCAGTCGTGTCCGACTCTTTGGAGACCCCATGGACTGTAGTCCACCAGGCTCCTCTGTCCATGAGGTTCTTCAGGCAAGGATACTGGAACAGGTTGCCATTTCCTTCTCCAGGGGATTTCTGACCCAGGGGTTGAACCTGTATCTTGTGCAGGGAAGCCCTTTCTCCTCCAGTACCAGGTCAGGGAGGATATCCCCACCTGCCATCATCTTCCTCTCCTTCTCCCCCTGACCTCACACCAGTGCTCTTCCTACTGCTGTGCATTTAAGACAGTGGAAAGAGCTGCCTGTATTTTTTCTGTATGAAATTATTGCTGTGCCAGGCTTGGGATGATCACTGTCTAGGTGGTAATGCTCCTTTAGAGGAGCTGAGGATGTTTACTGTTCCTCAGGAGTTTTCCTAGTGACTTGGCCTCAGTGGGAATTTCTTCATCTAATTTGGAGAAGCACGAGTCTTGCAGGGATTTAACAAATGCTTTTCATTATTAACCAGCTGGTTTCCTCAGCACTGCTCAGGAGAATCCTTCAGTAGATACATCCATGCAGCTTCTCTCCCTGGAAATGCTGAACAGAACTGCCGATGTGAGAAGCTCCCTCATGCACTCGTGATTGCAGTTAGTATGACGTTGTGCCTTGGGTATGGAGCTTATGTCTGAAACTTGTTTTGTGTTCCCTCGTCACTGTGTCAACACATACCCAGACCGGTTTGTTCTTTGATCCAGTTATTCTGGAGATTCCTGGCTCTGTGTTTCCTTCCAAGGCCCCCAGAGGAAATTTCTACCCTTCTAAAGAGTCTATATTTTAAGTCAGATAATTTCAAGCAGGTCCTTCACATTTTGAAAATGGCCATTTCTATGTGATGCAATAATCAACAGACAAGTGGATGGAACATAAATTTGACGGATGTAGGTTATTATACATGCTTCATGAACTTTCAGTTCTTAGCAAAGCCTGATGCCACATTCCCGCCCCTCTTTCCTCTGGGTGTGTACTGTTTTTAGTACACACCATCTGGTTTAATGGGTCCAGAGCATCGTGTATGCAAGATGCAGAAACAGAACGAAGAAGATGGTTTCCTTGCTCCTGGAGCTCCCACACTGGCCGAGAAGACAGGCATGATGATGATGTAACCATCCAGTGTGACATAGCAGGTCTCTCTGATGATTACAGTGATTTTACTTCTTAGCTCTTCTTCTTGCTATTTTCCCCACCTTCCCCTCCCCAAAGCTATCCACATTTTCAGGTTCTTTTGGCACTTAGCTCATAGCCCACCTGTCATTAAGTGTATGCTAACCACTTGGGCCACTTCTTTGATTCCCCCCAACTCAGCATATATTAATCTGTGCCTTGACACAGATTGATATACACCTGAAGGCTTGTATCTCCTGCAAATGGTTGTATCTTGGAAAGAGTAAAATCCAAGTTCCTTATAATGGTTTGGGTGTGTGCTCAGTCGTGTTAGTCAAGTCCAACTCTTTGCAACCAGGCTCCTCTGTCCATGGGGTTCTCCAGGCAAGGATACTGGAGTGGGTTGCCATGCCCTTCTCCAGGGGATCTTCCTGACCTAGGGATTGAACCCGCATCTCTTATGTCTCCTGCACAGTTGGATTCTTGACCACAAGCACCGCCTGAGAAGCCCTTTACAATGGCCTGAAGAGCACTAAGTGGCCTGGTATCTACTTCATCTCAGAGGTCGTTGCCTGCCACCCTCCCTTTTGGTTCAGCCACACTGATCTCTCTGTTCTTGAAACACACACTCTTTAGACTCTAAACTCCCTGAAGGTAGGGATTTGTCGGTCTCATTTTCTGCTAAATCTTCAGGGACCACATCAGGGTCTGGCAAGCCATAGGTAATCAACAAATGTTTGTAGAATGAAGATTTTCCCACAGTGCTAAAAAGAATATTCTGCCTAAATATTTCTTTATGAAAGATTTCTTTGACAATAGCAGTTTGTAATAATCCCTGTTCTCTGTTACAGCGTAGGATGAGTTCCTTTGTTGAGCACCCTATATGCATAACATCAAAGAACACAAAACCTCAGAAATCATTTAATCCAAGTCTCAGATTTTACAAATGATTAAACTCTATTTTCATTGGCTGCCTTCACAAATCCCTTTGGGAAACCAAATTATCTATATTACCTAGTTATAAATAAATGATCTTTCTATGTTTTTGATCCTTTAATATTCAGTCAAGGGAAAACAGTTAAAAAATCATAATATTATAATATTAAAAGTATTTAATATTAAAACATTAACATCCAGTTAATGGCAACCCACTCCAGTACTCTTGCCTGGGAAATCCCATGGACGGAGGGGCCTGGTGGGCTGTAGTCCATGGGGTCTCTAGAAGTCGGACACGACTGAGCGACTTCACTTTCACTTTTCACTTTCATGCATTGGAGAAGGAAATGGCAATCCACTCCAGTGTTCTTGCCTGGAGAATCCCAGGAATGGGGGAGCCTGGTGGGCTGCCGTCTATGGGGTCGCACAGAGTCGGACATGACTGAAGCGACTTAGCAGCAGCAGCAGCAGGGTTAGAGTTGTATTTTTTGATGTTGATGATTCATGTAGCTCAAAGTCTTTCACCCCATCAGAGCAGTAAACGTCTCATAAATCATAGAGTATCCACCATAGCAGAGAGGGTTTAAGTTTTAGTTTGCTTTTTTTTTTTTTTCAATCTGTGGAGAATATAGTTGAGAACTTTGACAACCTGGAATTCAATATTTTTTTGAAAAATGGAGATCACTTTGCCCTGTGGGTACATGTTCATTTCCAGCTTCTGGGCTTTCTTGGAAGATAGCACCCACTCAGGATTCATGGGTCTGAGGCCCTTGGGGTACACTCTGTATACATAGCCAGAGAACTTTCTGGAAGCAGGTTCCTTTCCTGATAATCAGCATGTATTTTCATTAGGAAATCTGAAAATTCGGAGAGCGTATTTCAATGTCAATGGTGCTTAACTCACAAAGAAATGCCAGATTTCATTTGGGGACTTTTAAATGAATTTCCAGACTACAAACTATTTGAAAAGTGCTTGCTTCCATGCTGTTGAGTTAACATTTTTGCAAACTGCAAGTTCTTGAGTTTGAAGGTATTCCTCATAGAGCACTTTAAGGAGCAATTGTTAATGCAAACAAATATTCAATAATATGGATCAAAGAAATGATACTTTCATACTTTGATGGCGAGAGTGTGGGTTGACATAAGTGTGTTTGGAATATAAATCTATCATGTGAAAATAATCAGGTACAAAAAAAGGTTTTTTCCCCCCAATGGTTGTTGCAATAACATTTATAGTGGTGAAAATTGGGGAAAATCTGAATGTCCAAAAATAAGGGCAGAGTTAAGCGGATTTAAGGAATTAAAAGTAAAATTTTAAGCAACCAACAAAATATTGTTCAGAAATAATATTTAATGACATAATAGCAAATTATTCAGAATATATTAAATTTAAAAGCTAACAATAAAGAATATAAACTGTATAGCATACGATCCATTTGCATTCTCTTCTGAGCAGAGGGCTAAAATGTTAAAGGGACTTCTCTGGTGGCTCAGATGGTTAAGAATCTGCCTGCAATGCTGGAGACCTGGGCTCAGTCCCTAGGTCGGGAAGATCCCCTGGAGAAGAGAATGGCAACCCACTCCAATATTCTTGCCTGGAGAGTTCCATAGACAGAGGAGCCTGGTGGGCTACAGTCCATGGGGTTGCAAAGAGACACGACTAAGCAACTTACACACAAAATGTTAAAAGGAGGGATCAGTGGGTGATTGAATTAGAAATTATTTCTATTTTCTTCTTTGCTGTGGTCAGCATGTATTTTTTAAAAATCAGGGAAAAATATTTAGTTGAAAATCAGAACAAAACAGAAGATCCCAGAATAATGAGCCTTTCCTGTTCCTAGCCATGAAGATTTATCCTTGGGTTTTGTAGTTATGCTTCTATACATCTCTGTTACAGGGAAGTGTTTTAGCATCTGTTTCCCCCATGGAATCAGATTAGCCAATATTATCACTGTCACTCTCTTCACTTTGGAGATAGAATTTTCAGGGAATTTCCAGGGAATGCTCTGACTTGGTTAAAGAATCAGCCTTACACAGCAGATAGGAGTTACCTGGAACCCGGAAGCAGGATTCTCCCAGATGCTACACAAAGCTCAGGCCAATATAGGAAAATAGAATCTGCCCCTGAAGCAAGTATCTTGGTCCTGTGACCTTGGCTTCTCTTAATATTTAATTTATTTATTGGCTGCACCTGGTCTTAGTTGTGGCATGTGGGGTCTAGCCTTCTAACCAGGGATCGAACCCAGGCCCCCAGCATTTGGGGTGCAGAGTCCCAGCCAGTGGACCACCAGAGAAGTCCCCTTGGCTTCTCTTAGATTGGCTTTCTTTCATTCCGTGTTGATTATCCTCCCTCCCTCAAAGGCAACTAATTCTGATCATTTCTTGGATGATTTCTAAGAATTTGAATTTTTCTTAACAGGTTTATTTTACAAAACAAACAATTAAAAACAGCCCCCCTCCCCCAAACTGCCATGCCCTCTTTAGGTATTGCCACACTTTAGCTATTGTCATCCTGGCTGTCTCCACTTCTTAGTATCTTGTCAGTCGTTGGGCTTCTTTATTCTGCCTTCTGTATTTTCCTTGCCACCAAAACTGCATTGCTGAAGTCATCAGTGACTTCTGTGTTGCTAAATCCAATGGACATATCTTAGCTCTCATCTCCGTCCCTTGACCCTTCAGAGGCATTCAACATAGCTGTTCACACCCTCCTTCTCAAACACTCTTAATTTCATCGGACAGCAGTGAGAGCCAGAAGTTGTGTGTATGTAATGCACAAACTTGATGGTGACCTCCTATTAGGAATAAACTATTGTGATTTTCTTCTTCAGGGTAATGCAATTTTGAAAGGAAGAATGCATCCTCTAGAAGAGCCTCACTGCTGGTACATTTTTTAGTCCTTGATATGGTGTCTACTATTAAATGGAATCATAGGATGATATTTACAAGTAACCAGTATTGGTCAGTGTGAGTCAACATCAAGAAACCACTATGCTGTGATGCTGGAATGTCTGCCAAATGATCTGGAAGGGGAAAGGACACCCTTTCATTCAACATGAAAAAGAAATGGAAGAACCTACTTACACAATTAAAGCTAGAATAAAAGTATTCCTTGAGGTAGAGAATTAGCTGGTTTACGGACTTTCAAGTCCATCTGGACTGTGGGTCATCTGTGCACCTTGACTCATACTTGGAGCTGACCTTTCTGAGGCTGTTGCCCTCTCTGAGATCTGAAGCTTGGTAGAAAGTGTTAAGTCCCTTTGCCAGGCTAGGCTGGTGGACCTGCTGCCCTGGAGCCTTTGACCTCCTCTTTCTCCCCAGAAGACACCAGCCCAGATGTGATACCCTCTGCCTCCCCTAGAAGAGAAGGCTGGGGTGTCTAGTGCTTAGAACCAGCACCAGAAGACTCATTTCACTATGTTCTGCATCAACAAGATACATAAGAAGTATAATCTCTAGTACCAAGTGGGCTGGGCTGGGAAAAGTGAAGTGAAGTCGCTCAGTCATGTCTGACTCTGCGACCCCATGGACTGTGGCCTACCACGCTCCTCCATTCATGGGATTTTCCAGGCAAGAGTACTGAAGTGGGTTTCCATGAAAAGGATGGGTCAAACTCTGTGTCATATAGAACCTGGCATTGAGAACACTTAATTTGCTCCACCTGTCATAGGCAGATGCTGAGACTGTAATAGTTTCCTGTCTGTAGTTTGGGTCTGACTAGGACCCCAATTCTGGAGAAGGCAATGGCATCCCACTCCAGTACTTTTGCCTGGGAAAGCCCATGGACGGAGGAGCCTGGTAGGCTGCAGTCCATGGGGTCGCAAAGAGTTGGACACGACTGAGCGACTTCAGTTTCACTTTTCACTTTCATGCATTGGAGACGGAAATGACAACCCACTCCAGTGTTCTTGCCTGGAGAATCCCAAGGACGGGGAAGCCTGGTGGGCTGCCATCTATGGGGTCGCACAGAGTCGGACATGACTGAAGCGACTTAGCAGTAGCAGCAGTAGGACCCCAATTTGGAGAAGGCAATGACAACCCACTCCAGTACTTTTGCCTGGAAAATCCCATGGATGGAGGGATTGGGCACTTTAAATGTGGCTAGCGCAGATGAAAAACTGAATTTAAAATTTTATTAATTTTAGATACTGGACCACATAGCTGTAGAGTCTAATAACTTTCAAAATAGCATCAGAAAGGTGGTGGTATCCTTTAGAGAAGAGGACAGTGAGTGTCAGTGAAACTGGGGGGATTTATTCAAGGTTCTGAAGCTGGAATGTGGAAGAGCCAGGATGCCACATGCTGAGACCGCAAGCTCTGGTCACCAGAGATGCACCCCCTCGGCCCCCATCTACTCTCCTGGCTCTTCATCTCTTTCCAAACAGGATCGGAAAGCATCTTTCTTCCTTCACCCTTATCAAAGAGTCTCTTTTTCCCCTCCTCCATTATTAACGCCGTAACAGTAGAACAGTGCTTTGTGATAGGACATTGTGCTGCATGTTTGAGGGATGTGGCATGGTCCCGTATCGTTTAATTGGGAGACTGGAACAGCTTAACTTGGTAGTGAGTAGTGTGCTCACTCTTAACATTCTTAAGGGCTTATCTCAAACATTTTTCTGTGGTCTCTTTTTCTTGGTTATTCTTCCTCCCAATGCACTCCAATTCTCCTACCATTGGTAACAAAATGTATGGGCTTCCCAAGCGGCTCAGTGGTAAAGAATCCACCCGCCAATGCAGGAGACATGGGTTCGATCCCTAGGTCAGGAAGATCCAGTGGAGAAGGAAATGGCAACCCACTCCAGTATTGTTGCCTGGAGAATCCCATGGACAGAGGAGCCTGGCGGGCTGCAGTCCACGGGGTAGTGGAAGAGCTGGACACAAGTTGGCAACTAAACAACAACAAAACAATAACAAAATATACGCTCCCAAATCAAAACAGTTTAAAGCACTAAATTTATGTTTACCTCAAGCTTTGTTCTTTGATTTGAACCCACCCCCCACCAAAACATCCATAAACCAACAAAACAAAACATTTTGTTCAATTAGGTTCCCATTAGCTAGTAGTATTATTAAAGAAAAGATACACAATCATGTACGGTTTGGGAGACCGTCACTTTTCTTAAGCAGAGCTTTGAATAAGCCAACCTCACGTTACCCACGGTGAACCAAGCTCAGTATGTTGTACCCAGTAACCTCTCAACAACTATTAATACTAACATTTCATTGATTTGCCTGCCTCTACATCCCTTTAGAGACTTAGGACTTACGCGACTAGGAAACCCTACTTTAACTCTGGGGCATAGACAGAGAAAACAGAACTCTATTAAGCAAAGAAAGCCCCGATTCTAATACTGGTGTACCCAGGCTTTGGGTACTGGGCACTGCTGCCTGGGAGGCCAGTCCTTTCTGGCATCACAAGAAAAGAAATGCTTTGACTTCTTCAGGGAGCAGTTCTGCCCATCTGATCACCAACTGCGATTGCTGTCTTGTCTGGAGACAAGACTCATCCGACTCACAGACAGGAGGGAGAATCTAATGTTTCCTGTTGAGGAGGAGCACGCCAGTATTTCCAGTGACCTGGAAAGTATTTCATTGGAAAGCAGCTTGAGAGACTGAGGAGGACTCTTCTAGGCCATTGAGTGGTGGGGAGGAAAGGCATCTGTGTTTGAATCTCCCTGATGCTTCCAGTTCCCCTGTGACAAACCCCGGACTTGGCGGCTCTCAAATGATGGCTGAGTTATGCAACTATACCCAACCTGACGGTACTTAAAAATTCAGAGCACTGACGTAGATGAGTGTTCCCATTTCCACTGACTCACTTAGAGGGAACAAATTCACGTGGTAGTCCAAATAGAGAAGGAGAAAGGGGTAAGAAGGCACTTTATAATTTCTCAAGGGATGAAATCTAGCATTGCAGTTTTAAACAGAAGCTCTTTCTGTTCCCAGTCAGACCTCCAAGTCACCTCCTGGAGCAATTCCTCTGTCAATCGGCGCTGTTTCCTGATGTGCCCACCAATAAAGCAGTTGGGTGGACCCTCACACTGATGCTCAGCTGATCTAGAAGGTGATTTGGTTCAGCCTTTCACTTGTCAAATCCTTTTTCTCTCCCTGAAAACTGGACTTGGACTAGTGTCATCGGTGAAAGTTGTAGCACCATGAGTATTGGAAGAGACATAGATGTCCTTGGTCTTTCATGCCAGACCCCCAGGGATTCTCACTCAGCCTTTGAACTTTTTTAGAATAATTTGAGTCATTTGGGGAGCTTCTAAAAGTAACAGGGACCAGTCCCACTCCCAAAAGACTTATCTTTAATTGGTCTGAGTTGGGAACCTGGCATCAGTGATGTGTGGGAATCCCAGGTGATTCCAGTGCAGTGAGACCCTGGATGGAGCAACTAGCAACCTCAGGACATCAGAACCTTGGCCTGTTCCTCCTCCTCCCTTTCCTCCTCCCTGTCTCTTGCAGCAACTCAAAAAGCCAAACAGAGTCTGTTCTACTTTCTGAAGTTCGGGGTTTTCTTTTCTTTTATGAGCATGATAATGTTTTCCATTGCCTGTAAACAAAACAATATATGAGCTGTGCTGTGTGTGCTGTGCTAAGTTGCTTCGATCATGTCTGGTTCTTTGCGACCCTTTAGACTATAGTCCCCCAGGCTCCTCTGTCCATGGGATTCTCCAAGCGAGAATACTGTAACGTGTTGCCATACTCCCCTCCAGGGGATCTTCCTGACCCAAGGATTGAACCCATGTCTCTAAAGTCTCCTGTGCTGGCAGATAGTTCTTTACCACTAGCGCCACCTAGGAAGCCTAAAACAATATATGAAGTGAAGTCGCTCAGTCGTGTCCGACTCTTTGCCACCCCATGGACTGTAGCCTACAGGGCTCCTCTGTCCATGGGATTTTCCAGGCAAGAATACTGGAGTGGGTTGCCATTTTCTTCTCCAGGGGAACTTCCCGACCCAGGGATCGAACCCGGGTCTCCTGCACTGTAGGCAGATGCTTTACTGTCTGAGCCACAAGGGAAGCCCAAAACAATATATACCTCTTGTAAATAATTTCAGATGATTTAGAGATATCTGAAACAAATGTTAAACTACTCCTATTTCTTTTTAACCACACACACATATACATACATTTACAGAATTGAAACACTATTTCATGATCTTCTTTCACTTAGTGTATCAGAGATATTGAGACCATACACATAGATGTACATCATTTTAAAGAGTTATAATATTTGCTCTTTTTATGTATATAGACATTCCCCAGCTTACAGTGGCTTGACTTACGGTGGTGTGAAAGCAATACATATTCAGTAGAAACTGTATTTCAAATTTTGATCTTTTTTCAGGTTAGTGATATATGGTACGATACTATCTTGTGATGCTAGGCAGCGGCAATCAGCTGCTGTGTAAATGACTGATACAATTACAACCATTCTGAACCCACACAACTATTTTATTTTTCACTTTTGAAGAAGGGAGTGACAGAGGATGAGATGGTTGATTGCATCACTGATTCAATGGATATGAGTTTGAGCAAACTCTGGGAGATAGTGAAGGATGGGGAAGCCTGGCATGCTGCAGTCCATGGGGTCGCAAAGAGTAGGACATGACTGAGCGACTGAACAATAAGAATGAGATTCAATAAATTACATGATATATTCAACACTTTATTACAAAAGAGCCTTTGTGTTAGATTATTTTTGCCCAACTGTAGGCTAATGTAAATGTTCTGAGCACATTTAAGGTACGCTAGGCAATGGCACCCCACTCCAGTACTCTTGCCTGGAAAATCCCATGGACGGAGGAGCCTGGTGGGCTGCAGTCCATGGGGTCACTAGGAGTCAGACACGACTTCACTTTCACTTTCACTTTTCACTTTCCTGCATTGGAGAAGGAAATGGCAACCTGCTCCAGTGTTCTTGCCTGGAGAATCCCAGGGACGGGGGAGCCTCGTGGGCTGCCGTCTCTGGGGTCGCATAGAGTTGGACACGACTGAAGCAACTTCGCAGCAGCAGCAGCAGGCTGAGCTATGGTTTTTGGTAGGTTAGGTGTATCAAATGCAATTTTGACTTCTGATGGGTTTCTTGGGATGTAATTCCATCACAAGTAGAGGAAGATCAGTATACAACAATTAGTTTAATCTTCTTTTAATGGAAATTGAAGCTCTTCTCATTATTTTCCTCTCGTAAACAATGCCATGGTGGATGTATTTTTTGTAGACATTTCCATATTTTACTCCAAGTTCCTAGAAGTGGAGCTCCCAAGTGAATAGGTATACACCTTTTATGTTTAGGTGCCTTTGCCAGGTTGGCCTTTCAAAAGATTGTGCCACTTTACACACTCCTCGGTATAATGTGCCTGTATCCATTTCCTGTCAGTCTTAACAGCTTCTGAAAAGGACAGTCCCCATAAAATAAAAATTTTCACCTGTAAAACTTGATTCAGGCTGCATTTACAGAGTGCCTGATGTGTGTTGGGTGCTAAGAATATCAAGACATATAAGCCAAAGTTCTTGCCTTTTTCTACCCAGTGCTCCTGGGTGCTTTCATATACATACATATATCCTGGGCATGTTATTAAAATGTGGTTTCTGCCTCGGTGAGTCTGAGATGGGACCTCAGATTCCGCATTTCTAAGAACCTTCGAGAAAATGCAGCGCCGGTGCAGCTGTTCTGCATCTGGCAGCAAGACAGTCCCACCTCTGGGCCTTCACAGTGGCTTGCTCTCTTTAACCTGCTTAATCTTCCCTACCCTTAGCTCAGGTCAGTTGTTCCCACATCTGGCTGCACATGAGACATCACCCAGGAAACTCAAAAAACCAAAAGCACAAACTCAGCTCCTCAGGCTTTCCCTGGGAAAAGTCTCTGGGAGTGAGGTATAAGAATCTATGTTTTAAACAAAATCACAGATTAAACTCTTGGAATTGCTGGTGAGGTTGCTCTTACCAACTCCACGCTTCACCCAAGCATCACTTTTGATCTCTGAATGAATTTGGCCCTATCCCGCCTCTATAAGCTGTTATAGCACCCTACACTTCTCCTTCGGGGCCCTCCGTGGAATCAGTGAACTGTGTCATTATTGATTAGAGTCTGTGTCCCTTTTAATCCCTGAACTCCCATGAGGGCAGAGCTGTGTCTGTCTTGGGCACTGTAATGTCCCCAGTACCAAGCCAGGGCCTTCTGGCAGGAAGGTGACACTCAGAACATAGGAATGAATAAATGAGTCTATACCTTATAAAACACTTTGTAAATATTTTCACATTAAATTGTCATAAGTCTGTAAGGCAGGAAGCATAGGCATTAATATCCATAACCTACAAATGAAGAAGAGAAGTTTGGAGACAGAAAGTGACTCATTAATGATGACACAGCTTAGGTCCAGACTTGGACATTGAATTTCTGTCCCTTCTCTGCCTCTCCTGGCAGTTCCTCTATATCTTTTTACACTCAGCCAGAGATGAGGAAATTTGTTTTAATGTCCTCAATGTGACACTTTGTTATGATCTCAGAAATTAAGAATGCTAACAGCTATCCCCACCTGACATCCTACAGAGAGGCACTTGGCTTGAACAGTGACATGAAGATTACATCCTTTGAGAATAAATAATGGTTGCTGTGGTCCCTTCCACATTATGCTTTAAAACATAGCAGGGGAGAAAACATACATAGATCAGTCAGCAAAAATTGCCTTGCCCCCAAACCATGGAGATGTGGGGAGTCTGAGCACTCCCAAAGACAGAAAAGCAATTTAAGCTTTTTACGGGAAATCTTTGTAATTGCAGAGGCAAAGACCTAATTTGTGAAGGCTTCGATGTAAAGAAATACTGAAGCTGGGCTGCTTTGGTTTCACCTGTCTGAGGTTTTACGTGCAGAGAAGAAAAGAGGAAGATCTCGGACTATAATTAAATGATGTGATTCGGCACGTGTGTAATGAGGGGTTGATTTGAAAATAGATCAAGAGCCTTCAATTCTACTAGCCTCAGTGCCAGCTTTTTTATAGCACATAATACATTATTAATGTGATGGGGAATCATACTCCTTCCTATACTGACATGAAATTCATAGATAATATACTTAACCCACAGACATTATTTAAGAAAAATCAATACAGTGCACTCATAGTATGAAGAACTAGAAGGCAATTAATTTATAATAAAAATACTTTCAAACTGTAAATGCTCAAGCACAATAATAATGAAGTGTTCAAACTTTCATCTTTGCCTAGAGTGATCTCAACAGCCACAAGTAATAAAGTTGTGGGGTGTTGGTGATGCAAATACTACTGATGAAGGTTTGTGGGTGAAGTGATTTTCCAGAAACTTTCAAATTAAACCTAATACCACTTTTCCTTGATTTATACGTTAGTTGCCTTCCTGAAAATTAAGCACATGTAAATTTTAAAAATTGAAGCATAACTCATCTTCCATAAAATTCATTTCTTAAATGCATGATTCAATTGTTTTTAATTGCATATCCATCACGGTTACCCAATTTCAGAACATTTTATGACCCCCAAAGAAACCCATACCCATGAGCAGCCCCTCCCCTAACCTTCTGGAAACCACTAATCTACCTTCTGTCTCCATGGATTTGCCTTTTTCAAGTATTTCATATAAATGCAATAGTATTTGTGGACTTTTGTGTCTGGCTTCTTGCATTTATAATGTTTTCAAAGTTGATCCATGTTGTTTCATGTATCAGAGCTTCATTTCTTTTTATAGTTGAATAATATTAGGTGGTATGGATATAGCACATTTTGTTTATCCTTTCGTTGGTTGATGTCATTTTGGTTGTCTACACTATTTGGCTATTATGAATAACGTTGCTGTGAACATTTATGCACAAATTTTTGTCTGGACATATGCTTTCTTGCGTATATACGAGGGGTGAAATTGCTGTATATGTCAACTCTATGTTTAACATTTTAAGGAAATGCTAGACTGTGTTCAAAGGAAGCAGCAGTATTTTACTTTCCCACCAGCACATGTAAATTCACCAATTTCTCCACATCTTCATCAACACTTGTTACTGTCCATTTTTTAAAAAATATCACTGTCCTAGTGAGGATCATTTGGTATCTCATTGTGGTTTTGATTTGAATTTCTTTAATAACTAATGAACATCTTTTCATGTGTTTATTATCCATTTGTATATTTCCTTGAGAGAAATGTCTATTGAAATCCCTTGTGTGTGTGTTAGTTGCTCAGTTGTGTCTGACTCTTTGTGACCCTGGGACTGTAGCCCACCAGGCTCCTCTGTCCATGGGATCTCCCAGGCAAGAATACTGGAGTGGGTTGCCATTCCCTTCTCCAGGGGATCTTCCCTACCCAGGGATTGAACCCCACATTGCAGGCAGATTCTTTACCATCTAAGCCGCCAGGGAAGCCCTTGAAATCCTTTGCCCATCTTTAAATTGAATATTCATCTTTTTATAATTGAGCCCTAAGAGTTCTTTATATATTCTGCATACTAGATCTTTATCAGATATGTAATTTGCTAACACTTTCTCCCATCCTGTGGACTGTCTTTTTACTTTCTTGATGGAGTCATTTGCATGCAAAAGGTTTTGGTTTTGATCTAGTCTAATTTACATTTTTTCTTTTATTGCTTGCTTTTGGTGTCATATCTAAGAAACTTGCTTACTTCAAGGTCATGAAGACTTATGCTTTCTTTTAAGACTTTCATGGTTTTAACTCTTACACTTAGGTCTTTGATCATTATGAGTTAATTTTTGTGTATGGTCTGAGATAAGAGTCTTTCGTGTATGGATATCCAGCTGCCCCGGCACCATTTGTTGAAAAGACTGTACTTTCCTCATATCCTTGTCAAAATCAATTGCCCGTAAGTGTAAGGGTGTTATTTGGAGCTCTCAATTCTATTTCAGTGATCTATATGCCTGTCTTTATGGCATATATAAAATGTATGCACACGATTTACATATAAAATGGAATTATGTTCTGTGCTCAGACGATTGTCAACAGGTTTTTCCCCTGTGTAATTGTCTAGTGGGACATTTGAACATCATGTGAGCAGCAAGGCCATTCTTCCTCCTGTGAGAATATGCTACCCACTGCAGTATATCTAGCATCATTAGCCCCTGCCAATTAAATGCCAGTGTGCCCTCCAGTCACTGTGACAGTTAAGATGTCTCATGAATCTTTAGGATATCCCTCAGGAAGCAGTATTCCCATTAAGAACCACTTCTGTAAAGGTACCTTCTGCACCCTTCAACTTACTTCCTTCTCCACCTTTCCAGTACATCTCTCATGGCTAAACTATGAGTCTTTCCAGGTTATTCCTTGCTGAAAGGCTTGTAATAGTCCCTTACGCTCTATCAAATGAAGGACAAGCTTTCCTACATGGCCCATCAGCTTGATTACCCTTCAAATCGCGGGTACCCTGCACACCACCTGTCCTAGGAACTGGCCTTATTGCCCCTCCACTGGGTGCACTGACAGCTCTTTGGAAATCACATTCGTTTTTCAGGACCAGGTCCATCAGCCCCCCTGGAAGCCCTGTGGGTCTCCTCTCCAACTGGTGATGCCCTTCCTTTAGTTCCCAATGAGCTCGGACTTTGTTCATCTTGTCATCTGTGGTTTCACCTCAGTCCCAAACACACTGTCTGGCACTGTTAGGATCAATGGCTTTTGTTGAAAGGATGAATCCTCAGGACTCCTTTTAGTTCTTATTTCTTAGGAAACTAATTACTCTCTTTCTCCTGATGCATTGATTTACCTTGCAACTCATAAAGATTTATTATCACTTATTTATATAACACATGTATGTTTATTTGAGAAGATAGACAAGGGACCGTACATTTAATTCCAGAGAGTAAGGAAAGGAAGCTTCCAGGTCAAAACATCAACTTTGATATTTGGTAGAAAACAACAAAATTCTGTAAAGCATTTATCCTTCAACTAAAAAATAAATTAATTAAACCCATCAACTTCATCATCATCAACATCATCGAGAACAACAACAACAGAAAGTCTCCCATATGTTAGAAGTTCTCTGATGGGGCAAAGCCTTTTTGTTCCATGAGGAAAGAGGTGGTTTAAAACCCAAATGTCCCATGTGAGGTATTCAAGGAAAGTGGAAATGTCTGGCAGAAAATAAGCAGATGCTATGGAGAGATTAGGGAGCCTGAGGGACCTAAAAGCAGCCAGAATATAGGGAACAGTTGGAAGAATACATTTGTCTGAGGTGGCAGGTGCTGTGTTTAAATTACTTGTTTGCAAACATTGACACAGGAGTCGACCTTGGACACTGATCCTTCTGCTAGGACTCTGATGTCCAAGCCGGTGTTAAAATTTTTTTTTCATGATCTGACATTTTTAAATGACTTTTTTCATTCTAAAATTACCACATGTTAGTTAGAAAAATATGAAGAAAATATGATTAAATAAAAAGAGACGACATCCATCTCCATGAATTCCACTGCCTACAGATGGCACTGTGAATATTCTGGTGCACATGTTTCCAGGCACTTTCTCTCCATATTTTTAACCCCTCCTTGGTTTGTTTTTGATAGTCATTGGGTAAAACTGCCAGTTTCAGAGTTACAAAAGGAAAAATGGGACAAGAGCAAAAAGAGGCTAAACAAGAAGTGGTGAGGAGTTTGCCGGCTCTTCTCCTCTGTCCAAGGGCTGTGCTGGGCACAGCTCTTAGTGATTAGGGTACTGATTCTATTATATCTTGCCCTGCACAGCTGTGACGTCAGGAACACAATTCAGAATGACCAGAATGAAATTAACCATGAGTCAGATGGCAGCTCCTGGCTTTTTAAGCCAAGGAAGAATGATTTTGGTCAGGGTTTTTTGGTTCAATATTTTCTCTCCTATGGCTGTGTTTCACTTTTTGTGTTTCCTTTTGGACTTCATGTGAAGTCTGAAGGGTGATGTTGAAACTGAAATCTGACTGATGTTGAGCGTTTTCTTCTCCACAAATGGCCAATACTAAGCCTGAGCAGTGTCTCTGGTAAGGCTCCCGTCCTTCTTCCCACAGTCTGCAGGCACTTCATCCTTCATGAACTAGGGTTGCCCTGACTGTTTCTGACAGCCCATCAGATTCTGCTTTTAATTCCTTCTTCCCCATCTGCCCCACAGCAGACGCAGCTCCTAAAGCCCAGTCCCAGTTATTACCTTTTTGCTCAGAAACCTTTAACAGGTCCCTGATGTAAAAGGAATTAAGTTCAGCCCTTAGCAGGTTGTTTGCCCCAGTCTGCCTCCCCTGTCTACTATTCTGTTATTCTCAAATGGCTCCAGTGAAAAGGAATCTTAGAAGAGACTGCCAAGCACTTTGAAAAATATCTGCTTGTTTAGCTAATTATACACGTTATATATACCAAGTTATACACGTCCATCGTAGACAATTTTGAAAACACAGAGAATGTAAAGAAGAAATTAATAATCGTTCATATCCCACTGCCTAGAGTTAGCCACTGTTAACATTTTGGGCCCAAATGTTTAAAATTACATTCAAACTATACATGAAATATTGTATTCTGATGTTTTTAGTTCTTACTATGTTATGGATGTTTGCTCAGATCATTAAATATTCTCATAAAATGTGATTCAGGTAGTTGTTCAGTGTTTCATGATATAGTTGTGCCATAATTAATGTAATCATTCAACTGTTGTTGGTACTGTTAGACATTTAGGTTTCTTTTTCTTTTTTTTGGCCATGTCATGCTGCATGCAGAATCTCAGTTCCCTGACCAGGGATGGAACCAGTGTCCCTTGAAGTGGGACTGTGTCCTTAACCACTGGACCTCCAGGGAATGCCCCAGGCATTTAGAGTTCTATCAAGGTTTTTCTATTATAAATAATGCAAAATGAACTTGCTTGCATATACATTTTTACAACATTTTTTATATTTGCTCAGAAGAGATTTCTAGAGGATGGCACTTTATAATACTTTTGCCTACTATATTTTAATAAATGGTATATTTGTTTTGTTTCCATTACTAAGCAAATAATGTACACTGTGTACACCGTGTGAACTGGCAGAAGGTTTTGCCTGAAGTAGGTGTACTCTGACTGTTGGTTGAATTAGAAGACACTTCACTTCCCCAGATCTCAGATTCTTTCTTTGCAAAATGGAAGCATTCAATTATAATAACTTTTAAGCCATGACATTTCAAAATTTTTGTACCTTCAGACTTTAGCTAATACTGTATATTTAAGATATGATGTTCATAAATAGTTGGAATCACAGCCCACTTCTCATATAGATAACTAATGTCCGTGAGGCTCAGGATGGCCTGCAGCCTGTGTAAGGACTGGCGGTAGATGCTGGGAGGTGGGATGGCAAGTTGGGAAGTCCACAGGATTGCATTCCCTTAGTCCTGGCTTCCATTTCCCCTCTTTGAGACCTTGGAAAAAGTACCTTTGCCTCTCTGGATTTCAGATCTTTTGCAGACACTATCAATCATGCCTACTTTAATGGGAGGACTACAAGAAATAATATATGTAGGGCTCCTTGTAAGGGTGGGTTTTAATTATCATGCTATTTTTGTAATACACATTTTAGTCAATCACTTAGGCATCATGTGCCCTGAATGATGACACACAAGTTTGATATAACAGGGTTGCTCTTCAAGGAAGGCATTAATCCTCTTTTTCAACATCAGCACATTAAATGGTGAGTCACCACATAAGCCTATTTTCTGTATAGGCCTTTAATATTTTTAATATTGTATTTTTAATAGCAGAATCTAGACACAGGGGCTGTTTAAACATTCCTCATGAAATCTAGAGAAGCTAGGTATTGATTTTGCCCTACCATAGGCATACACAGACCCAGAAAATGAAATCAATTCATTGATTTTTCAGGTAAATTATTAAATATTTCGAGATCAGCATTTCGTGTGTGCATGCTAAGTCACTTCAGTTGTGTCCGACTCTTTGAGACCCTTCGGACTATAGCCTGCCAGGCTCCTTGTGTCCATGGGATTCTCGACGCAAGAACACTGGAGTGGGTTGCCATGCCCTCCTCCAGGGAGTCTTCCCTACCCAGGGGTCGAACCCATGTTTCTTACATTTCCTACACTGGCAGGCAGTTTCTTTACCACTAGCACCAAGGTCTACATTATCCTTGCTGAAATATAGCCTACCAGGCTCTCCTGCACTCCCATCACAACCTTGTAATAAAAGTAATATTAAGACCACTAAGGTACTAATGCTGGAAAACAAGAGGAGGGTCCTAGAAGAGGCCAGAGGAATAAATAAATTTCTTAAAAAAGTGATAAAAACAAAATTTAAAAAATAGTGTTTATGAGGCCTCTCTGGTGCCTCAAGGAATTCCTCTTTTTTCACCTCTCAGTCCTAATGAGAGAGGTAGGTCAGGCTTCAAGTACGTTCTCACCCCCTGCTTTTCCAGTGGTTTCCAGGTGGGTTATGGAACACAGTTCTCCTGTTTAGTATATTTCTGTGCTAACTTCTGCCTTTAGGGAATGAATTGGTTGGTCTCCTTACTGGGTGAAGGCTACCTAGGACTTTATCATGAGATGTGCTGTGGGGGTTCACTGGAAGCTCATCCTTTGGAATTTGGAGCCCACTTTCACAGAAGCCACATAATGATGGGTGGTTCTACTGCCCAGTTGAGCCCGATTCCACAGAGTGGGGAGATGTAGACACCTCATCAACAGAGAGAGACTAGTTGAACTGGGTCCTGTAAAAGAAAGAGGTGTGGCTAAGGAGGGATGGGCAGGTTATAAACAAGATAAGTGTTTGCTGCCTGGGCACTGCCCAGATTCTTGCTGTCTGTATCTCAAAGAAAGGGACAGAACCCTGTTCTCTAGAGGGTGATCGGCCTGGCCTCCCTGCTGAGTTGACACTGCCCTCCTGCCTTTCTTCTTCTAGCTGCTGGGGCCCAAGAATATTCTGTACAACTGAAGTGGGGGGTGGGGGTGGGGGGTCTTCAACATGAACATTTATGTCAACAAACTGATGAAAAGATTTTGGAAAAAATAGTACAAATGGCTGGGTTAACACTCGTTTCATATTTATAGTAGAAAAGTGCACAGTTTGGAATGAAACATTTCTGTGTGAAAGTCTGTCTCCACCCCGTACTAGGGCATGGTCTTGGGCAAGCTACTCCACCAGGGAAAACTGGGGATAATCACAGACATATGTTATAGGATTTCTGTGAGCAATTCTATACAATGATGTATGTGAAGAGCTTAGTACAGTCTAGGCACATTGGAAGTGCTAAGGAAACAAACCCAAACAAACCCTCAAGCCAAACCTTTTATGATTTAAAATGCCTTGGCTTCAGGCCAGGAAGTTTTCAATCAGCCTTAGTTTGTCACTATCCTTGAGTTATGTAATTCAATATTGATTTTAAGAACAGTGCATCTGGAGTTGTCTATATGTGTTACATAGAGAAGTTCAACCCCTTTTATCAAACTCTTACTAAGTGACAAGTCTGTGTCAGACACTGTGCTGCATGCTAAGGCCAGAGTTGAAGGAATGGGCCCCCTTTGAGCCTGCGTAGTGGAAATGGCGCTGGAGTGGGAGACAGATGGGAAGGAAGAAGGAAGACAGAGTGGATGAGAGTGGAGGTCTGGCATCCGACTACCTCTTTCAAATCCCAGCTCTGTCAGTGACAGCCTTGTGACCTTGTAACTTGAGCTCTCCACATCTCAGTTTTTCCTTTTGTAAAGTGGAAGTATTAGTTGCTCAGTCATGTCCAACTCTTTGTGACCCCATGGACTGTAGCCTGGCAGGTTCCTCTGTCCTTGGGATTTTCCAGGCAAGAATACTGGAGTGGGGTATAGCAACCCACTCCAGTATTCTTGTCTAGAGAATCCCATGAACAGAGGACCCTTGTGGGCTATAGTCCATAGTGTCTCAAGGAATCAGGCACAGACTGAAGAGGCTGAGCACACACACACACACACACACACACACACACACACACTGGGGGCAAGAAGGATTAGTCTGGAATACAGCATCTTATACCCCCTTGTCCTGTGTTCAAGTCACTGGGAAACTGCACCAAGCCAATTCAGACAAGACTGCTTGGGGGCTTGGTATTCTCAATTTAGAAAATAAAAAGGCAGCGTTGGGGGAATCAACTGCCTCTGTTACCTTTCAGATTTATAATTCCCAAGTTCTAAATCCCCATTCTACTTCCAACTTGCTGTGTTTTGTACACTGAGATATCTGGGTAAATAGCCAGTTTTATTTTCAGATCACAGTGGTAGATATGAGTAGCTCAGTAATAAGACTGTGGCTGAAATTCAAATAGGAAACACACCCACTTGGTATGAAAAATGTCAAATGACAGAGTTAAACATGATGTTTTTCCTACAGTGTCATTCTGAATGGAGAATTACAAAGCTGGATTTCAATGACTGGCCTTTTTCACTGGCTATAAATACAAGGTTCTAGTATAAGAATGGCTTGTTTAAGTTTCTCCTTACACCTAAGCAGAAGGGGTGGCAATTCCTTTCTGTTATAATAGTGCTTAGTCCTGGTATAAATAGTTCTCCCTGAGTGTGACCCTGTTCAGATAAAGGATGTGACCTGCTAGTAACTGCCTGGCTGAATGACTGTCCTGGGAGGTTTATATAGGAGTCCAATTCCATGAAAGTCTATTTCGTAAAACCCACAAATGGCACACAGTGCTTTCAAAACCTGGACCTCACAAAATTACTAATTAATGTGTTCCTACCAGTTGCTAGTATGAATGAGGATAAAGGGCCTATTTAAATAGAACATTAGTGATTTCAAAGGGTTGTTTCAATTTTTGAATTTGTTCAGCGGGAGAAGATAGAATATAGTTCTTTTCTCTTTTAGAAAGGTGGAATATCATTAATTAAAACTTATTTCTTAAGCAATTGTAAGATTCTCTTCCAGGTACCAGAAAAGATCTATTTCTCTCAGTCAGTAGAACTAATTGATTTCAGAAGTAGTGTTACTCCTTTTTCTTAAAAATTTTGTTACTATAAAAAAGTGATAACTAACTTATTAAAAATTTAGGAAGGAGGAGGAAGACTATAGTCCATCACTGTAACATGCCTACTGTTATATCAGTTTAAAAATTATTTTCATGTAAGAGATATAGCATTCAAAGCATATTTTTTGTTCCTTTCTTTTTCTCTAGAAAAAATTTTTTCACCCATGAACACTCATTAGTTTGCTTGATTCAAGAATGGGATATTGATTAAGTCCTGTTTTAAGTGAATGCTATAGATTTTTAAAAATTACTAATTCCATTACCTAGGTTATAAAGCAAGCAAACAGATTCAACTGATAACATGCAGAGCTCCTCTCCACCCACTCCTCTTTCGGATTTGGGAGGCCACACTATGGTTGTCTTTATTAGGTGGGACTCCAGTCTCGCACAGTGTATAATTAACAACCAAATCAAACTGGCATTTCAGAGGTGAGAAGGACCAGCTCAGTCTTTGCCAACCCTCTGGCCAGGCTGAATCATCCACTGAAACTAAGAACTTCCTTCCAAGACAAAGCGCCTGTGGCTGTAGCTGCCGGGGTCTCCAGTCTGAATAAACAAGCCCTGAGCCAAGAATAAACAAGCCCTGACCCAACTGGGCTGGTAGAGGTGTGTGGGAGCCCTGCCTGGTGTACCTTATGGTCTCATTCCTCTTCTCTCTCCGTGGGACCGTGACCTCTAAATTCTACTCTCTCTCAGTAATGGTTAGGAAAACTTTTCTCAGTCCCTGCCAACCTCACTGAGGCCATCTTGCTCTCTGATATGGGGTTAGGCACAGTGCGTCAACTTTTAAAATAAAACAATAAAAAATTATATTATGGAATATTTCAGATAAGCAAAAATGTCACATAAGCAATGTGAAATATAATATTTCACATAAGCAAATATAGTATTAATCATAATATTTCACATAAGCAAAAGTGTAGGGAGCAAAGGCTTCCCTGCTGGCTCTGTGGCAAAGAATCGGCCTGCCAATGATCCCTGGTCTGGGAAGATCCCGCATGTCAGTGGAGCAACTAAGGCCTGTGTGCCACAACTGTTGAGCCTGTGCTCTGGAGCCCAGGAGCCACAGCAAGAAAAGCCCCCACAATAGGAAGCCCATGCACCTTAGTTAGAGAGCAGCCCCCACTCACCACAGGGACAGAAAAGCCCGCACAGCAGCGAGGACCCAGCACAGCCAAAAATAAATAAATAAAACTATTTTTAAAAAAGCTTAGGAAGCAAAATGATATCTGCTCCTATTTAACAGATTTTTACCACTTTTGTTATAGATCTTTCTTTCTGGAAATAAATAAAAGGTACCAATCAATGGCTGCTGCTGCTAAGTCACATCAGTCATGTCCGACTCTGTGTGACCCCATGGACGGCAGCCCACCAGGCTCCCCCGTCCCTGGGATTCTTCAGGCAAGAACGCTGGAGTGGGTTGCCATTTCCTTCTCCAATGCATGAAAGTGAACAGTGAAAGTGAAGTCGTTCAGTCGTGTCTGACTCTTCGAGACCCCATGGACTGTAGCCCACCAGGCCCCTCCGTCCATGGGATTTCCCAGGCAAGAGTACTGGAGTGGATTGCCATTGCCTTCTCCAAAGCTAAGACTCTTCTATTTCCTTGCTTCCTTCTTTCTCTGTAGAGGTAACTACTATCCTGGAGATGATATTCATCATCGCCACAGATGTTTTAAACATTTTTTAAATCACATAAGTTGTATCCTTATAGATTGTTTTGTATGTGTTCAAAATGTTTAAAAATAGTATCAACTAACATTTTCACTCAGAGTTTTAATTTTGAAGTTAATCTGTCTCTCAGTTCAGTTCAGTTCAGTTCAGTCGCTCACTCATGTCCAACTCTTTGTGACCCCATGAATTGCAGCATGCCAGGCCTCCCTGTCCATCACCAACTCCTGGAGTTCACTCAGACTCAGGTCCATCAAGTCAGTGATGCCATCCAGCCATCCCATCCTCTGTCGTCCCCTTCTCCTTCTGCCCCCAATCCCTCCCAGCATCAGAGTCTTTTCCAATGAGTCAACTCTTCGCATGAGGTGGCCAAAGTACTGGAGTTTCAGCTTTAGCATCATTCCTTCCAAAGAAATCCCAGGGCTGATCTCCTTCAGAATGGACTGGTTGGATCTCCTTGCAGTCCAAGGGACTCTCAAGAGTCTTCTCCAACACCACAGTTTAAAATCATGAATTCTTTGGCGCTCAGCTTTCTTCACAGTTCTCTCACATCCATATATGACCACTGGAAAAATCATAGCCTTGACTAGATGGACCTTTGTTGGAAAAGTAATGCCTCTGCTTTTCAATATGCTATCTAGGTTGGACTCTAGGTCTAGATAATCTATTATAACTCAGGTGTAATCTTTTACTGAATTGTTGCTGTTCAATTGCTAAGCTGTGTCCAACTTTGTGACCCCATGTACTACGGCACACCAGGCTTTCCTGTCCTTCACCATCTCCCAGAATTTGCTCAAACTCATGTCCATTGAGTCAGTGATCTATCCAACCATCGCATCCTCTGTCATTCCCTTCTTCTCTGGCTCTCAATCTTTCCCAGCATTAGGGTCTTTTCCAATGAGTCTGCTCTTTGCACCAGGTGGCCAAAGTATTGGAGGTTCAGCTTCAGCATCAAGTCCTTCCAGTGAGTATTCAGGGTTGATTTCCTTTAGGATTGACTGGTTTGATCTCCTTGCAGTCCAAGAGACTCTCAAGGGTCTTCTCTAGTACCACTGTTTGAAAGTATCAATTCTTTGGCACTCAGCTTTCTTTCTAGTACAACTCTCACATCCATACATGACTACTGAATAAACCATAGCTTTCACTACGTGAACCTTTGTTGGCAAAGTACGTCTCCTTACACATGTGTGCTTGGAGTTACTGGGGTGTAAAGTAACTTTAACTTTACAAGATATTGCCAAATTTCTTTCTGAAGTGGTTGCAGAAATTTGTTCTTCAATCAGACATATGTAAGACTTCTTGTTTCTGCACATCATCACCAACACCTAGTGTTATGAGACTTTAAAATTGTTGCTTAAATGATAGGTTTAGAGAGACTTCAGTGGATTTAATTTGTTAAGTATTTCTCTGATTATTCAATTGGTTAAGTACGACTTTCTTTTCTTTACCTTTTCTGAGAACTGCTTGTTTCTAATCTTTGCCCATTTCTACTGTGTTGTTTCTTTTTTTTATACATCTGTAGGAATTTTAAAATACATGTGATTTCTACTAATCCTTTGTTAGATACAGTGAATGTATCTTTTCTAGATCTGTGGCTTTTCTTTCTTCCTTTTCTGTTTTAAAGTTCATTTTATCATGGTGTCATGGAGACTTACAGCTATTGAACTTATTTGGCCAACAGAATCTTGAAAATAAAGAGGGATGGTTTTCAGAACCTAAAATGGAAAACACTAAAACATCATGGCAAATGTAGACCTCCCATGCTGTTTCTCTCCACTTCTGATAGCTAATGTAAAATTTGCTTCAAAAGAGAATTTAACTGGGGTAATGCTCAGGTTCTTGAGATAATCTCCAGTTCTTTGTGTGACCCATTCTGACTCATGGGAGAATATTTCTTTATATGTTTTTAAATTTTAGGTTGTGAGCAAATGTCAGGGGAGTTTATTTTGTCTGGGATATCCCATCTGGCCTGGGTGGTCAGAGTATCCTTTCAGAGTTTTTTGTATTTTTCTTCTGCAAGGTTGTTGCTGTTTAGCTGCTCAGTTGTGTCTGACTCTTTGCGACCCCATGGGCTGTAGCCCACCAGAGTCCTCTGTCCATGGGATTCTCCAGACAAGAATACTGGAGTGGGTTGCCATTTCCTCCTCCAGGGGATCTTCCTGACTCAAGGGTCAAATCTGTGTCTCCTTTGTCTCCAGCATTGGCAGGCAGATTCTTCACCACTGGGCCACCTGGGAAGCCTTTGTGAAAGCTGCCTTATGGGTATTTGTGGCCCAGTTTTTATGTTAAATTCTTAGTCTTGAAATTCATATACTGAGTGAGTAGTGTGAATCTAGACTCCACCCTTTTGTGGGAAGGCTAAGGTTTTGGTTTCTCATGCAAGCCTTTTTTGTTTTGTATTCAGAACTCTGGGCAGAGACCCGCTCCCTTGATGATCACTGATGCGGTGAGTAGGATTTTTCTCGTGTTTCCTTTCACTGACAATGAGGTCCTTTGAAAGTCCTAGATCTGTGTAGGTATCTCAGTTTCAACTCCCCTCTTCCAGTGGGCCTAAATCTGCAGTCCCTCCTGTGTGGGCCTTCAAGTCCTTAAGCATTCGTGCCTTGTCCTGGGTACTAACCCTTCTTCCCCTCATATTCCCATTTTCCCTTCTGATTCACCTCTTCATTCTCTGAGGCTTAACTGATGCTAATACTACTTTTGATAATACGTCTTGTGGTTTCAAGTCCCTTCACAGTAGGCCTCACAGCTATCAGCTCCCTGAGGACATGGCCCATGTTTTAGCCTTTTTCAGGGTTAATATACGATCGAGCAGACTTCTTGCAACAAATATTTGTTTACTGATTCACAAACTTCCCAGTGTGGGAAATTGCTGTGTCTGTATCTTCACACAAAACATATGAGCTGCATTCCACTTAAGCCTATGAAAGAGAGTACTCCAAGCCTCAGATCCTATTGGGGTATTGTGGAGAGAGCATTGGACTAAGAGCAGAAGTCCAGAATTTTAGATTAACCTGTTACAGAAAAAGTGTATGTCTTTAAACACACCCGTCTACCTTTCTGAATCTGTTTCTTTGTCTTCAAAACAAAGATAATATATTGGCTCTGCTTACCCTGAAGAGTTGTGAAGAGGATTAAATAAAAAATGCCACGTGAAAAGGGGGTATAAACTTTAAAAGGCGACCCACAGTGTGTTGTTGGTAATGTTTTGTTGTTTGTGGGTCAGGACATGGTAAACCACAAAGACAGTAATAAGATTTCCTGATTCCTCCTGGGAGATGTTGTTTATGCTAGCATTGTCTGATTGCTGGCCTTGCTACAAGAAATATTGCTTTTGCTTGTCAAATTCTCTTTAATGGTTAACATACTGACTGAAGAAGCCCTATTGATATTCTAGATGGCTTAGACAAAGGTTCATTTTTGGTTGTTTAACTCGAAGAATTGCACCATATATCATCCTCTTTTCTAGCAACATCCATTTTTTTTAAAAAAGTCAATACAATTTTTACTGCCATGATGCCTTTCTAAGCAGAAATGAGGCTCCCTCACATCTCGCCTCCACCTCTCTTTCTCCCTCCCTCACCTGTGTGCATCCAGCCCCTCTGTCCAGATTTGTACCTAGAGGGCTCCTGCCATACCAAAGGGACACTCACATCAGTTCAGCAAACACTGGTACCTAACGCTTATGTGTAAAGCAAACCTTTGTAAACAGGATATCTTATTTTCTTATTTTCAATTTAAATAACGCATGTTCTCACTTTGGTTTGATCTGCATTCAGTCACCGTTGGTTTAGTGTCTATCTCTCCATCAAGTTCAGTCTCTGCAGACTATAAACATACACTATTTAGGAATCCTGGTGATTCCTTTTATTAAGTGAAGACTCTATGCTGGTAAATAACCCCAGCCCTCCCTGCCATTAACATGTTCTTGTAATGGGTTTTCACGTAAGAGGTATGTATGGGTTGTAATATTGATTTTTTTTACCCTGTTTCATTTTTGAGTAACTATCCCCTTTAAACACATGTATTTAAAAAACTGAGCACAGCTCCTGTCTCCAGTGTTGTCAGAGTGCTGTGGAATGGAATGCTGAATGTTACCTACGCCCTGACCAGTGGGGTAATCACAGTCATATAAATTATAGGTTCTCTTTGGAGAACAGAATGATTTTCTGAGTCATTTCCAGAGCCTCTGAAGTGGCACTTCCTGTTAGAGATCTGTGGTGCTGAGCTAAGATTTTAGCTGTTGGCTCCTGTGGCAGAGACACGCAGGGACTATAAAGCTCACTCCCAGGTGCTGGGTTGGAAGAAATGATTGGATCCCAAACTTGTATTTCATAGACAAGAAAGTGTGACCTAAAGGATGTGCCCAGGGTCACACTGCTGTTCCCTGGACCCAAAAGGTCTGCCTCCAGTACACTGGCTTTGGTTTTATTTTACCAAGTTTAAGTTTCAGCAGTTTATCTTTTTGCAGAAGTAATCATCTCTAGTCTCTGAAGTTAGACAGATCTGTGTTAGAGTTATGGTCTTTCTGAGCCTGGTTTCTTTATCTAAAGTATTAGTCTGCTCAGTCGTGTCTGACTCTCTGGGAACCCATGGACTATATCCCGCCAGGCTTCTCTGTCAATGGGATTCTCCAGGCAAGAATACTGGAATTGGTTGCCATTCCCTTCTACAGGGGATCTCCCCGACCAAGGGATCAAACCCTGGTCTCCTGTTTTGCAGGCAGATTCTTTACATCTGAGCCACCAGGGAAGAGCTTTTCTTTTTAAAAAAAAATGAGCATAAAAATACCCACCTTATGAGGATTGTTGTGCTAATTCATGTTAATGTATAGAAAGTGCGTGGTATGTATTACATTAAAATACAAATATTATTGTTATTGCTCTAGGAGATGGGGCTGGATCAACTGCTCCCTCTAATTTTAAGTATAATTTACATTTTCTATAATACTTTTTTGGCAACTAAGTCTTTCCTCATCTCTCCAGCATTGGGCTCCACGTACATCCACGAAGGCCTCTCTTGGGTATTGAGTGTTTTATTTTTGAAGTATTTCTAGCTACCCAATAACCTGGTTCTCATTGCAGAATCCTGGATTGTTAGGAGGAAATCTCTAGCCTCCTTAGGCTGTGAGCACTGGAAGAAATAGATGCTCACTTCCTCTGCTGGCCTGTTTCTCTTTCTTTAGAGGTGACGAAGTTGTGTTTAGAATATTAACCAGGCTGGTGTAGGAAGTGAGACACTGAGTGGAGGGTTGAAAACCTTGGGCTGGGGTTAGGGGTGGGGTGGGGCAGTAAAACAGGGGAGACCCTAGCTGAGCTCAGCTTCAACTGAGATGAGCAAGACAAGTATTTGATAGTTCTCAAATGGAATAGTAGCTCAGGGGACTAAAAGACAAGTGACTAATTCAGGGTTCAGTCGTTTCCTTGGGAGTGAGGCCTCCATGGCCCTGCTCTCTGGTTAGATTTGAGCAGGCCAAGGTTAAACAGATGCAGTTGCATTCAAGAGGCTGGGCTGTGTGTGTACATGTGCACATGTGTATTAATTATTGTCAAGTTAAACTACAGCAAGACAGTATAAATAGCCTCCTTCTTTATTAGTTTTCCTAGGGAAAAGTGGGTAACAGCAATCATCTTGCTTGACCTGTAGGCAACGAGGGAGAGTTGCCTAGAACATCTGGAAGCCTGCAGCTTGGTGGAGAAAGCAGTGATTAAAAAACAAATGTCAGAAGGGAGGTTGAGTTCAACTTCTTCTTCCTGCTGGTACAGGACTGTGGGTCATCAGCAGAATGATGTGGAAAAGAGCTGGCCAACTAGTCCCTTGTCCTGTCAATAAACAGATGATCCCAGTGTCTTGTCTTATGGAAACAGCCCCCTCCCTGCTACCACTGGAAAATGGAAAAAAAAAAAAAAAAAGGAACGGGGGAAAAATACTGTATTTGAGAAATAATGGAAAAATACAAGAAATGGAGTGGTGGGGAATAAAAGGAGGAAATCAAACCCTTAGGAGCTTTGGCATTTTGCACAGCGTCCACCCTGGAGTTGAACTGAATGTGGTCCATGAAATGCATCTTTAAATTAATAACGCACTGCTGATTTTATAAATTCTCAAGTTGGAAAGAACCATGGCAATCATCCACAGTAGCCTTTCTGTTTGAAGGTTGGGGCATCTCAGGCCCAGAAAAGCAAAGAAACCTGTGGAGGTGAGGCACACGCTGCTAGAGAGGCCGGTCTAAAACCACCACCCCTGCTTTGCTTCCCCATGGTGCCTTCTTGGCACCATCTTGGTTCCAGGCAGGCAAAGCTCATCTGGTTTACCACTCTTTGCACTCCAGCCCATCCCCACCAACCCTTTCACCATGAGTGGAGAGGGGTTCCAGTCAGCTGACAGAAAGTGTTGGGGAGGGCGTGGGTCAGATGTGAAGTCAAGGAGAGGGTGCTCTTGAGCCCTAGTCCTGGGACCTGTGCTCATCTCCAGCTCCAGGCGACATGATTCAACACCAGCCAAGAAATAACAATGGCCCCTGATTCTACAGCTATGAAACAGTCTTTCTTTTGAACGTTTTTGACAGTTTAATCTCCTGACTTGACTTTTCTGTTCCCCTCCTCTCACTGTCTCCCGCAGCTATCCCACTCACTGTTCCAGAACCTTCTGTGACTCTTCTGGCCACAGCTTTCACCATACCAAAACCTTCAGTGGCTCCCACTGCTTGTGGCTTAAAGCTTAATCCCCTTAGTTCAGCATTCAAAGTCCAGGAGAGATGAGTTTTACTAATCTTATAGCCATCGAGCTTGTAATGAAACACTTCTCCAAAAAACTGCAAGCAGCTGAGTAGCAAATAAATTCCAGTAAGGACCACCTTATAGTTCATTAAAAAACAAACAAAAAAAGCCAACACTGAGAACTTTGCTTTGATATTTAAAGCTAATGGGTCACCTTGAGTGATATCACACAGTCAAGCCATAAATCACATTTTAACATTTCATTTACAACTCTTATTATCTTACTTTTTGACTAGAAACTGGCCTTGCAAACAAGCTAAGCTGTGAGATTAGGCTGGCAAACTTCCTTCATTTTCTAATGGCAATGCTTCCCCCTTGATTTTTTGTGTGATTTTTTGAGTCTGTGTTTGTTTTGTTTTTACGCTAAGAAAGGCTTGATGTCCCTTTTCTTAACAGGAGAAAATTACTTTAAAAGTCCAAATAGTTTCCTGTGTGTAAATTAGGCTTCTAAGCTTGGTGAATTTGCAATCATTAGTTAATGGCTTCATGATGATGCCTTTTGCCAAGTGACTTCTGCAAATTGGGGACGAATTGGATGATTCAGAACTGAAGAAAGAGCCATCTGCTTATTTATGTGTGAGACGTCTCTTACTCTCAAGCCTGGGACACGGTAAAGTCTTTGATTGAGGGGAAGGAAACGCATCTCACTTCTCACCGCCCAGCAAACGCCTCTGCACCTCCCACTTCAACTCTTCCTTTCTAGGGAAAGTGCTTTAGGAAGAATGCCAACTCTTCCCCCTCCTTTTTTTGGGTTGACTTCAGCTGAAGCTGCAGTACTTGGACCACCTGATGTGAAGAGTCATCAGAAAAGACCCTGATGCTGGGAAGGATTGAGGGCAGGAGGAGAAAAGGGGCGGCAGAGGATGAGATTGTTGGATGGCATCACTGACTCAATGGATATGAGTTTGAGCAAACTCCGGGAGATAGTGAAGGACAGGGAAGCCTGAAGAGCTCCAGTCAATGGGGTTGCAAAGAGTCAGACACGGCTTAGCAACTGAACAGCAAGTTTTCTTTTTTACTCTCTCATTCAGTGTTTTCTTAATATTCTCTAGTTCATCAGCAAGATTAAACTTAAGAATTTCCTTAAGCTGAACAAAATGGCCTTTCAAAATGGCCTACTTCCCTTCATTTCAAATCGCATATTCTGTCTGCTTAATAAATATCTCTTTGCCATCAGTTCTCCCATTATAGATTATTAGTCCTCCTGTACTATGTTGTTGCTTTGGGTAATCACATAGTCTCAGCCTTCACTGAAAGAAACGAGTTCCTTAGGCAAGTGAAAAGGCGCTTTGAAGTTCTGTAATAATTTAAGTCTAAAGATGTATTGTTCATCACTTAGGACAAATTTGTCTTCAGAAACCATTCACAGGAACCTTGAGGATCCAGGCTATTGTTTTTCATAAGTAATAACTTGCATTACGTTGGTCAGTTGGGCCTGTAGTTTTATTTGACAGATACATGAGAAGAATCCAAACTGCTTTGCTGATTAAGAAACTAACCGAAAACAATCTTGAATGCAGTCTTCCACATACCCTAGGCCATTGGCACTTAGTACTATCTTTATTTTAGTCACAATAATCTGAACAGGGGTTTCTATTTTTGTTAACAACTCTTAACCTGTGTTTTTTCCCATTCTCACTTCACTTTTTAGTATATTTGTTGAATGAGTGAATAACTAAAGAGCCACTATTATTTTTCTTTCTTAGATGGAGTGACTGAGGCCTGGAAAAAGTATGACTTTTCATGGCCCCACATCAAGCCTCCGGACCTCTGGGTCTAACTCCTCTGATAAGGCCATGAAGGCAAGTACACTTGCAGAACCATTCTTGCCATCCATGTACTCATGTAAGGTATATCAGGATCAGTCTGTCTCAGAGAGAATTTTAAAATTGTGGATAAGTTACACAAAAATAAACTCAAAATGGATTAAAGATCTAAATGTGAGACCAGAAACTATAAACTCTTAGAGGAAAACAGAGGCAGAACACTCTCTGACATAAATCACAGCAAGATCCTCTATGACCCACCTCCCAGAGTAATGGAAAAAAAAAAAACCACAAAGATAAACAAATGCGATCTAATTAAACTTTTGCACAATGAGGGAAACTATTAGCAAGGTGAAAAGACAGCCTTCAGAATAGGAGAGAAGAGCAAGCAAAACAACTGACAAAGAATTAATCTCCAAAATATATAAGCAGCTCATGCAGCTCAATACCAGAAAAATAAATGACCCAATCAAAAAGTGGGCCAAAGAACTAAACAGACATTTCTCCAAAGAAGACATGCAGATGGCTAACAAATACATGAAACGTTGCTCAATATCACTTATTATTAGAGAAATGCAAATCAAAACCACAATGAGGTTTCATCTTACACTGGTCAGAATGGCTGCCATCAAAAAGTCAACAAACAGTAAATGCTGGAGAGGGTGTGGAGAAAGGGGAGCCCTCTTATACTGCTGGAGGGAATGCAGACTGGTGTAGCCACTATGGAGAACAGTGTGGAGACTCCTTAAAACACTGGAAATAGAACTGCCATATGATTCAGCAATTTCACTGCTGGGCATACACACCAAAGAAAGCAGAATTGAAAGAGACACATGTACCCCAATGTTCATTGTAGCACTGTTTACAATAGCTAGGACGTAGAAGCAACCTAGACGTCCATCAGTATATGAATAGATAAGGAAGTTGTGGTACATATTCACAATGGAATACTACTCAGCTATAAAAAAGGAACGCATTTGAGTCAGTTCTGAAGAGGTAGATGAAACTGGAGCCTATTATACAGAGTGAAGCAAGTCAGAAAGGGAAATACCAATACAGTATATTAATGTATATATATGGAATTTAGAAAGACAATAATGATGATCCTATATGCAAGACAGCAAAAGAGATGCAAAAGTAAATAACAGACTTTTGGACTATGTGGGAGAAGACGAGGGTGGGATGATTTGAGAGAATAGCATTGAAGCATGTATATCACCATATTTAAAATAGATGACCAGTGCAGGTTCAGTGTGTGAAACAGGGTACTTGAAGTCAGTGTTCTGGGAGAACCCAGAGGGATAGGGTAGGGAGGCAGGCGGGAGGGGGTTCAGGATGGGGGGACACGTGTGCACCCGTGGCGGATTCATGTTGTTGTATGGCAAAACCCATCACAGTATTGTAAAGTAATTATCCTCCAATTAAAATAAATAAACTAATTAAGAAAACTGTGGATGAGTAGTATGAATTGGGGGGATTTTGGTGTCAGGTAGCACAGATCTGAAGCTGGCTCTGAGACCTTGGGCAAGTCATTTAAACTTGATAATTCTCATATGAAGAATTGGGATACATATACCTACTCCTCAGATTAAATGAGTGCATGTGAGCTGTTGTGACTATTATCAGAAGTATTATGATGTAGCTATGTAATTATCCCTGACTTCAGTAACTTGCCATATTGGAATCACATGTGTAAAGAGATGACATCACAAAGCTCAACTGACAGGTTCTCCCCAGATACCTACTAGAATTACAGTGTTGGCACCATAATATTTGTTTACAGCCGGTTTGGAATAGACTTGGGGGCAGAAAAGAAGAACACAGGCTAGTCACTAAGACAGTATTGAAATGGAGAAGTCTTGTTTCTGTTTTGACAGGTTTTATGGTGGCATGTTTTCGTTGTCTATATCAGGAACTTATTTCTGGCACAACAGTCTATACTCATTCAGATCTTTTCTTCCTCTATGTTCTGATGTGACTAGGAAAAGTCTGTGTGACTAGGAAAGAACTTAAGATGAATCCCAGACCGTCTGTTGCAGGTTATGCCTGCTTAGAACTAGGATAACTAGCTTGCTCAAGGGGAGAATAAAAATAGTTAAATGATTGTTTGACTTCTGTCAGAGGTAACAATGGTGTCTGATCTTTTTTTTAAAACCTTTTGAGAGTTGATTCCTTTGGCATTTTTGTGGGTTGAGAGTGACTAATGAATACAGCTTCAAATGTCAGCGTCCACACATAAAGATTACTGACAAGGATACACCAGCCCCAGTGCTTTTAGAGCAAGTCAGATCACGGCACCCTCTGAGAAGTGGAATAAATAGAATCTGCACAAAATACAAGGGATTTGCCCCTTAGAGAAATAACCCAACCACTAGGGTGACTTATTCATGACTGGTGGTTAAACTGGGGCATCTACCAAAACTCCCTAAAGGAGACTAGAATGTAACTGAATATAAGACAAACTATGAGTTAAGAAGTTATAACGTATGAAATAATATCCTAACAGAAGATGAGGGATGCACAGAAGCTAAAGTCTACCTTCTACTGAAATAATTTTCCAAAGTTTCTCTAACACTAGGGAAAGGGGAAACAAGATCCTCCACTTGGAAGGCTCAGTATTCCAGTAATCTGAAAGGTGTTCTTGGTGGAATTTGGAAGAATTCTCTAGTCCCTGTTTCCGGATGGATGGTAGATTTCCTGAGACTGCTTCTCCAACTCCACTGATCCTGACCTTGTGCTTTCAAGTCATCTTCTATCACTCATTCGGTTTTCTTACTATCCTAATACCAGGATGGGAATGACCTGGGCAATACTCGCAAGCATCCTACATTGGAAGTGACTGTTTTGGCATCTAGTCATCAAATCAGTCTCTTGGGATTTGGGGAGCATGGCTTGACTCTGCGAGCTAGAAGACTTTTGATAGAACTGATAAAATCAAGTTTCTAAACCTAATAAGCTTGGTCAGACGATGAGACAATCACGACCGTATGAAGCCCTGCCTGAGAAGCCGCTTCTTAGATTTCTTCACCAATTCTCTTTTCAATGCAATTTTTACTGAAACACCACCTGTTTTTGTTTTTAAATGATTCCTCAGAAAGAATTTAAATAGAAAATGTTTCATTGATTTTCTAAAAAAAGAAAAACCCTATTATTGTAAGCCTTGTGTACATTAAATTAAATGTACCATGCTAATCAATTCCCTGGAGAAGGAAATGGCAACCCATTCCAGTATTCTTGCCTGGAGAATCCCATGGACAGCAGCCTGGTGGGCTACAGTCCATTGGGTTGCAAACAGTTGGACATGACTAAAGCAACTTAGCATGTACACATGCTGATCAATTCAGGAAAAACACCTTAATCCTAAAGCAGACATGGTTTAGGAGTTGTCTTTTTTAACTTTCTTACTCTTTTAAGCCTACCCATTTACCCAGTTATCTGCTTTCTGGAATTATGAATCCAATCACCTGCCATTTACAGTGAATATGGGATGAACTTTGCTCCATTATCAAGTGATGGGAGCCATGGGTCATGCCCTCTTTTTTCTTGGGCACAGTTTTCTGTGGTGACCCCTGCCTTGATGATATTGATTATATATATATTCTGTGGACTAGAAAGTGTCCTCCATAACCAGCTTAGTATGATAGATGGATCAATACAATGTGAGGGATACTAAGTTGTGGATATTCTAAACAAGGTCCTGGAATAAGCATCAGAGCACAGTGCAGTCAGTCATTTCCATCCATCCTTATGGGGTTGGTCAACGAGTGGGAGGTATGTGGGGAGTGGGAAGATGTTCTTTTACCTATCATTGGAAAGTCGAAGCTTGGTGTGGAGGGAAAAGCATGGGGGTGAGAGTCAGAGAATCTAACCTTGAACTGGCAGCTTTGCCTCTCTGGCTTTCAGAGATAGAGTTTCATCTCTTGTAAATTGAGTGGGTTGGTTTAGATGATCTCTATTGGATGTCTATTGGATGAGAGGTGGAAGAAAGGTGGCCAGAGCATGAAAAGTAGGAAATAAGCAATTTCAGAATCTAAATATGCACAAACTGACTTGACTGTGAGGTGAAATTTAAGACCATAATCCTGGATAAATAATTAGGAATGTGCAGATGGGTGAAAAATTTAACCCTGCTACAAAGAGAGCTGGTGCTTGGAGTCTGAAAATCCTCTCTGACATGCTCTGTGTGCAGGAAACTTCATCTTTCTGAAGTCTCCCTCATCTGGAAAGTAGAGAGGCTGTGATCATTTATATGCAAGCATGAACAGCATATTATTTACAGAATCACCGGAGATTAAGATGCCTTCTGTTCAGGCTGTGCCTCTATAATCTCTGGCAGTTTGAAACGAGGAGGCAGGGGAGGGTGTGTGAGGCGGGGGAAGAATGCTGTGCCCATGTGTTGGGTATGCTGCTTATCTGTATTTCTAAGAAGAATGCTCTTATATAGAAGTAACCCAGGATCTGATCTCTTACCTGGTTGTTATGAAGGAACCATATCTTAATAGTGAGCAGTGGAAAACTTGGAGCCTCATAAATACTTAATAATCACACTGTGTGTTACACTGGATTGTGCTCCAAGGATGAATAAAATTCCTGAAGGCAGTACAGAGCAGGGCAAAATGCTGTGAACAAAGAGGATGGACTGGGCTCTAGTCTTTGTCCTGGCTGACCTTAGGCAAGTCACTTAACATTTCTGGGTTTCAGTTACTTCATCTTTAAAACATAGGGAAGGGAGAAGCCTGGTTGGGGTGATTTCTGAGGTTTCTCGTAGCTGTGAGAATAGACTTCATGATTCTGATGTCTGCTGTGAACCAGCCCTGAATTCAATAAAATCACTGAAATCCCAGTAATGCTTCTGAGCTGCTGTAGACTCCACAATGGTTGCATTCCATCTGGGGAAGGATATCAAAGTAAATTCTCTGTATCAATTGGGGAATTAGGAAGCTGGAACAGCATCTCACTTTGAGCATGATTTCTCAGTGCAGGGGGAGTGCTATTGGCATTTCAGGTGGGATTTTTTTTTTTTTAAATTGTACAGGGGTTGTCCTTCCTGATGCAGGATATTTAGCATCCCTGATCCCAGGCTGCCAAAGCCAGTGATAATACCTCCCCCTACTCCCAGTGTAAGAATTAAAAAAAAACCCTTTAGTGAGATAGCACCTGATGTTGAGAACTATTGATTTTAGAAGGAACTAGGAAGCCTCCCTATTGTTAATAACCATTTTCTAGACATGCAAGCTTAGGTCTAAGATCTTCTTAACCCTAAAGACTTTAATTTAGCTGTCAAGTCAGGTTCAGGACTGGATATCGGCAACCTGAGAGCTATTTTTGATAAGAACAGAAAGGACGGAAAATCCATCCTTTCCTTTGTAAAGACTTAATGGTTCACAAGGAGTATCTCATTGGCCCTTTTTGTGATATGAGGAGCAGATTTAGTATATGTTAAAATCCACAGTGAGGTAGATAGGTACTGTGATGTATTCTATTTGACTAATTTGGTAATAAGGTAGGGTTAATGAGAAGAAAATGAATTCTACACATGATTTTGAAAACTTTAGTTTTATTTTTGATAGAAGCCCATCACTAGGAAATGTCACTCTGGAAGCTCTCCTTCTCTGCCTTAAAAGCTCTCTAGATTGCCACTCTGAGTGAAAAACCTGGAGGCAAAAGCCAGAAAACTCTACTGAACAGTGAAGATGTGGTAGGCTGACATTTGTAGCGTTAAAAGGTGATGGATCCTGCACCAGCATTCATTCATTTCTGGCAGTACAGGCAGTTCATGTATTCTGGGAAAAGCAGCATGGTACAAAGCAACAACCTTCAGTATTGAACTACTGAAACAATTGATCAGTGGCGCAACTTACAAGAGGACAAGAACCATCTTGCAGAAAGACAATACAGATCCCTATGTAACTTCAACAGAACCAGAAACCTGAAGTTCCATTCACCTTGTGATTGCTATTCTAGCCAGAAAATGTAGGTAAAGTGAAAATTCCCCAGAGAAGGGGCTTGTATGTTGTGGCCTAAAAATGATTCACATTAGTTATCTGAGAGACTAGTGGTTTTCAAAGAGGACGTGTCAGACTTCCCTGGTGGCCCAGTGGTTAAGAATCCGCCTGCCAACACAGGGGACACGGGTTCTATCCCTGGTCTGGGAAGATTCCACATGCCGCGAGGCAGCTAAGTCTGTGTACCACAGCTACTGAAGCCTGCATGCCCTACAGCCCATGCTCCACAGCAAGAGAAGCCCCTGCAGTGAGAAGCCTGAGTATTGCAACTAGAGTAGCCTCTGGTCTCCACAACTAGAGAAAGCCCATGTGTAGCAGTGAAGACCCAGCACAGCTGTGAATAAGTGAGAACTTGGCAGGTTATTTAAGTACTCTGGGATCCAGTTCTTCATCTGCATAAAAGGGATAATGACATTACCAACATTTAGGGTCAGAGTAAGGGTTTTAGCTATCATGATCATGATCATTATTATTGTTGCTGTTATTGGGTGAAATACTAGCATGACATGTCATGACATGTCAGAGCTTCCAATAAATAATGATGTAAAAATAAGAATCCTTCATTTATTTTTGATTCTTTGGGCTCAGTGAGGCAGCATATTCAAGTCTTTAGCCTCATTTCATAGGACCATAGAATGTTACAGCTTGTGGGACCTGAAACACTATTTAATCCAAATTTCTTGGTTTAAAGATGAAGATAATGAAGGTGAGGGAAGTAAAATCCTTGTTCAAATTCTTGGCAACAAAGATTCTGAAGTTTTGAATGCTTTTCTTCTGCCTTATAATACCAGCCATGAAATTTCTACCTGTTGACTATCCTTGACTAGTGGTTCATACCAGGGTGCAAGGGAAATAATCTGAAATCCAGATACATTCCTTTTCTTACTCTTAGCATCTCTGGTAAAGTTTTGGTGGCTAAAGTCATTGATAAAAATTTTAATGACTAATGAAAAGATGCATGATGTTAAAAGATGCAAGGAGTAGTGAATTGTGAAAGAAGACTCAAGTCTTGTTTCTGCCTCTGTTATTAACTTGAGGGACCACTCTCAGCCTCAGTTTTTCTGTTTGCAAAGTAAGAGAGTTAGGTTATGCAATTGTTACAAAATATTGGCACAATAATATATTGTATAAAGATATTCTCTAATGAACAATTAAATCTTTACAATTATGAGAAACATTTTGTCATCAAAATGTTCAAACACCTGGATGCAATTGTTTTTTTAAATTTGCTGATTATTTTTAAAACAAACAAAGGGAAACAATTTTTAAAATGAACAGATGATGGAGATTAGCTTGCTCATTTGTAGGACAGTTTATTGGGTTGGAATATTTTGCCTTTGGCAAGTGAGAATCAGCTAATTCCAGGCATTTGCTTAATGACTTGTTAGAATAGAAAGATGTTTTTCTTTCATTTTTGTCAGTAATCACCAGTTAAAACTTTTAAAGGAAAGCCCAATTATTTCTGGAAAAGGATAATGTTATATGACCAACCAAACTGTGATGTCATCAGCTCTCCTCTAATTATTATATGTTTTCATTTTAAGCTAAGCTCCTTCTGAACTTAGGAATAATAGTAGTTGCCTGCAACAGTCATGAAGGCCAATCATTTATTTCTTAAAGAAATAAATGTCTCTTTAAGGTAAAAGTGAAAAGTATCATACAATTCCATTTAAGTATTGTTTGTGAAATTGCTTCATCATAAAGAAATCAAACACTCTTGGACTGATGCGTCCGTCGTTCCCTGGAGGAGAGCAGCAAGACACAGTTCTCAGTGGCAGTCTGTCTTGGCCGTCACTACCTATGCCCCCAGAGGGGTTAGGAGGGTGATTATCAGGGTAAGATTTGATGTTCTGTGTCTGTCTCCTGTTTTATTTGATAAGGGAAAATGCCGTGGGGAGCACTCATTTCTTGGCTAGATGAGTCTGTGGCATGAAGTGACCTGGAACAATGGTATGAATTCAGCAAATATTTATTGAGCACCCATGTGCTAGGCTATAGGAGTTCCAAACACCTGTGACCACAGCCTTTCTGTGCAACTATATGACACTCCTCAACTACTTTATTGATTAAGTGAATGATTGTATGCTACCAGCATGAGTTTCAAAAAGCTACACAGTCAGTTCTATTTATTTCTTGAGATACAAAATCAGTCAAATCCCTCAAGCTGAAGATAGTGAAAATTAAACTCTTTTCAGCTCCAAGGTAATGTATTTCTCGCTTCCAAAATCCAGGCCTCTCTAAGAGATAAAGAGTTCCCATGAAATGAATAAACCATGATTCCCCCCAAAGTGGTATTTATTATTAAAGCTAGCATGATCTGCCGGAGACCGGAGTAGACAGTTTCTCTAAGCTCTCCTTTAGTAATAAGATTCCATATGCAACAATTGCCTGAGAATGGCATGCTTGACCAACATCAGGCTGAGAGTATATCTCAGCTCTTTCTCTGAAAGAGTATCTTTCTAGTTACCATCCATTCCTTTGTTAAGATCTGTTTATCTATCTTAAGATAAATATATATATATTTATATAAAGTGTATATAAATTTGAAATCTGAATAAGAACAGCTATGTTATTTCTAAGTTGGAACTCAGGAAACCAGTAAGACAATAAATAGAGCATTTGACTTTATGGCAAAAAGGAATCTATGTGAAATTAAACTCCAGAAGTCATCGGCTCCTTCAGTGAGATACATGTTTTTCCTTCCTAGCTTTATTGTCTTGAGCATCTTTGGGCTTTGGAGGATGTTCTCAGCACGGGTGGATTTTTCTCCTGTCTTGGAAAAAGTTTCAAAGCAGAGTCCCAAGTCCTTATTCCCAATTTCATTTTCTCAGTTGCTGTGATGTTTTTAGCACTTCCTAAAGAAATGTTGCCCAATAGAACTTTCTGCAATGCTGGAAATTTTATATATCTGCATTGTCCAGTAAGGCAGTCAGTGGCCACATATGGTTTTATTAAGCAGCTGAAATATGGCTAGCATAATTAAGGATCTGAATTTTTAACATTTAAATTTTAACTAATTAAAATGGTAAATACATATGGCTAGTGACTACCATATTGGATAGAGTGGTTCTAGACAGTGTAAGATTATGGTACCTGGGACTGAGTAATCCAGCAACATCATCCTTGCAGAATCACCCAGTGATGATATAATAGACATTATGTATTTAATTATGAGTTATGCCTTAATTGCTTCTGGAGCAGGTTTGAAGCAGAATGTCAGTAATAGCATTAGGAAGGTATAAGGGGATCTTTAAGTAAAGAATAACAAATGGGAGGAATATGTTATGGTAAATATTAAGAGATGAAACAGCAGAATAACACCATTTGAACTGGATTTGAATTTCTAAATTCTACATTTTGGAGCAGGATAGAACTGTCCAATTTAGTATAAAAATTTCATCTTGCCAGTGTGATTACTAGGCTACAAAAATCTAATTAATGAAAGTGAGATTTTACTATGGGCTGGAAGAGAAGCAAGCAAAAATGAATAGAGTATCAGGTCTGTTGTATGTTAGAGTGGACTAGAACTCTAGGACCGTGTCTAACAAAATTGTCCATCTGACGGAATTGTGAAAATTCAATGACTTATGAAAGGACTTAGCATACTGCTTAGCATTGATAAATATCAGGACTTAGGATGATCACTTATTTTTGCCTAAATCTTTTTGAGGCCTCTTCCAAGTACCTGTGAGAACATAGGAAGATGCTAAGGGTAATTGATTTTGGAAAAATTATTTTGTTGAGAACAGATCATAGAAGAGGAAATATAGACAGCATAAAGGCAAGTAAAGAAATGCCATACCACCATCCAGATTTGCAAATTGTTGGTATAGGGAAAACAGTTATTGAGGAATGTGGGTCAGGTATCTCAGTTATATTCAGTCAGCCAACACTGGAATAGTGAGACCAGAGAAGGAAGAACAGGAAGAAAAATTAGGTAGGAAGACTACTTGTATTTTGAGTGTTTGTGCCTCTCAGGTGGCTCAGTGGTAAAAGAATCTACCTGCCAAGGAGGCGATGTAGGTCCATCCCCTAGATTGGGAGAATCCTCTGGAGAAGGAAATGGCAACCTACTCCAGTATTCTTGCTTGGAGAATTCCATGGACAGAGGAGCCTGGTGAGCTACTGTTCATAGGGTGGCAAAGAGTCAGACACAACTTAGCAACTAAATGACAACAACAAAACCAACAAATTACTGAATATAATTCAGTCCTGCTGATGTTCTTGTCAAAGATAATTAGAGAAGGCATGGAAAAATATTTGATGCATCATGGGAGTAGTGGAAAGGGCACTGGCCTTGGAGTCAGGTCAACTGGATTCCAGTCCTAACTTTTCAGTCATGTGCATTAGACTAATAAGCATCTTTTGGTTCTCAAATTCTCTTTTTTGCAAAACAATGATGCTTAATGGTCTTGAAGGTTTTTCCAGCCCTATAACTCCAGGGTATAATTCTAAATAGGAAAGCACAAGTGGGATCTAGTCCTCCAGACTCCCCAAAGCCTTGCTGTTCTTCAGGAAAGCCTGCCATTTTATTCCTCTATCACGGTTCTGTTATCCTGAAGCTCTAGTGTGTGAACAGTGGTATCTCAAGCAGCATGCACAAAAGCAGTTGGTATGGTGGGAGTTAGTGACAGTGGGTGGGTGAACAGATTAAAGAGGAAAGGGTTGGAAGAGACAGTAGTGTCTGTGAAAAGCAAAGCTGGTCCTCTACCTTTGACAAATTCTTGCTATAGTCTCCAGTAACCACTGCCCAAAGTCAATGCCAAAATAAGGGCATGAAAATAGCTTGGATTTCAGAGTTAAGCAGACTTGAATTTGAATCCAAGCTCTGGATTTGAGATACATAACTTCAGTTTTCTAAATTTTGTGATACATTTGGTTAGCAGCTATTGTGAAGCTTAAATGAGATGATATGGCCCAGCAAATAGTAGGGTTTTTTTTTTTTAAGTAAATAGTCTCTTAACTTGGCCTTCTGAAATTGGCTTAGTTCACTCCTCATCTAGCCCATAATGTAAAAGACTCTGAAAGAAACATACAAGACTGCTTAGAGATCTGTATCCAGAGGATGTAAAATTTACATTGTAGATAATGCGTGGTGGAGAGAGAGGGTGCTGTAGAGAAAAAAAAAAAACTCAGCCTAGTTAGTCTCTCTGTTAATGAAGCCTCTTCCTTTGTGCAGCCTCACAGTTCTCTGGTTCTTGAAAGCCACAGTAGCGTTTATCAGAACAACAACCCTAACTGTGTTTCCAACACTTCACCAACAGGAAGATTCACAGCGCAGGCAGAGAAAACAGAATGAGGCACCACATTCGTTCCCATTCAAGTTAGCAAAGCTGGATCCTAGAGTGACACCCGCTCCTTGCTCCTCAACCCAGCACTGGGGAAAACCTGCTTCCAAGGGGAATCTAGGGGTGGGGGTGGGGTGTGGGGTGGGAAGGCAGAGAAACGGGGAATGCATAGCACCTTTGCCCCTATCTCTAGGTCACTTGATCCACTTGACTTCCTTTACGAGGTTCTAACACAGTTTCTGCTTTGGAGGAAAATGTTGGCAAGCAATGAGCCTCCAGTCCCTCGGCGGTGTTATCTCGCCGCTTTGCAGAACTTTCAGCACCGCGGACAGCTCCCGCCGTCCTGTCTGTGGCCCACTCTCAGGACTGGCACTCTCCCGAACCCCTTCCTGGAGGGGGCTCTGGTAGGAGTGGGGTTGGGGGAGGGGAGGTGGGTTGTCATTCTGGGTTTCTTGGCCAACTTTGGCCAGAGACCGGCCCTGCCACTACGGTGAGAATACCTCCTAAGAGCCGGTTCCTTTTCACCTCTCGGTTGAAGACCTCCAAGAACCGAAGTCAGCATAGGCGGTGGGGTGGGGAGTGCCAGGAGCCCATGAGGGCTCTATTTTTCCAGCATTCCTGCACCTTTTCTCAGCCTTTCACTTTACTTCTAGCCATTCGGCGACTTCTGTCTTACTTTTCAATCGCAATACAAAATACCTGTGTGTGAGGGGAAGGCTGACTCAAGAGCTAGAAGGAGGTTGTGGCTGCGTCCGGCGAGGCTACACTGCCCTACTTTGGCCCTTTGAATTCTTAGGACGCTGATGTGCTTTGGGATGGGGAAGTGGGGCGGGCTCTGACTTAGGTGTAAGTGTGAGAGTCCTCTCCCCAGGGTTGCCCCCTCTGTTCAGGGAGCTTCCCTGACACCTCACTCATCACGTCCTCCTCGTCGCCCCCGGTGTGTCACCGGTCTCTGGGGACAGATGCCCCTGCGAGCGCATGGCCTTGTCAGGTCACCTGGGTCAGATAGAGTCCCTTTGAAGAGTTTGCTCTAATGTAAAAGGGGAGACATTGTTCCCGCCCGTCCTTCGGGCTTCGGCCGGAAAAGCATCTCTCTCTCTCTCGTTGGACTCTTTCAGACGCCGAGAAAACCTAGCTGCGCGAGCCAAGGTGCGGGGGGACAGGACGGGCCCGGCGTCTGTGGAGACCTGGGCGGCCCGAAAGCTGCTCACGGCTCCCTCCTCCGCCTCTAGCTCCCGCGGGCCGGACCTGCCTGGCAGCCCCGCAGTTGGAGCCCGGCGTCCCCCCACCCTGGATGCTATCCAGGCCCCATTGCAGGCCAGAGCCAGAGAGACCCCGACCCGGCTCCGTCCTTCCTTCTAGGAGACCCCTTCCCGGAGGGCGCCCTCAGCCTCCGCGCCATGTTCCTGCTTACCCGCTCCGGGTGGCTCTGGCTCGCTGGTTCATTCAACAAGAGGTGATCATCCCATTTTACAGCTGGGATGCAGGGGCCACGGAGGGGGACAGACTACAGCGACAGGGGGACGTTCACTCACCGGAGGGCTGGAGGTGATGAACTGGCTGCCGGGGCTGATGGCTGGCGGTCCTCACTTACAGCGCCGGGTTTGTCTCTTCTCCCGTGATGCGGGGTGGTGGCGGCAAAGGAAAGCAGGAGGCAGCCGCCACTGCCGAACAGCTCCTCAATTATTCAGATTGCCCCTCTATCTGCACCCTCCCCGCGGCCTCGCAGTCCTCCCTCCAGCTAGCCTGTCTCCGCCTTCCTGGAGTCACGTGTGCTGCCCAACCCCTTACATTACCGAGCAGAAGCCTCTCACCAGACGCCCCCTCCCCCCCACCCCCAGCCCCAGTACACACACACACACACACACACACACACACACACACACACACTGCTATCTGCCGCTCTCAACTACCTGGCCTATTAAGCCCCCAGGTGCTGCTTCCAGTACCTCATGCTACGTGAGGCTGAGGGGAAGAGATGCGGGCAGCTCTCCGCCCTGGGAAAGGACCAGGCAGGACTCCGCAGTGTTGATGTGTTGCGAATGCACAGCCTCTGCGAGAAGCTCCACCTCTGCTGGACTTGACATTGGACAAAGCTGGCTACCCAGACCTGGTTCCTGCCCTCTGGAAGCTTCCCCCTTCTTCACCGAGCCCTTGCTGCTCTTAAATTTCTTCCACCTCCCTCAGCATTACTGAAAGGAAAGGATGGGGGAGATTGATTTCCCCTCCCCTCCTAAAAAAAGGACAAGACCTTCCTCTTTCTCCAATAGACTAAGTTTATCTTTGGATTCTCAACATCTAATGAGTAGAAAAGATTGAGGCTTTGAGATTTGAAGACTGAGGAGGAATTTTGGTCCATACCAAAAATAGATACCCTTGGAAGTATCTAACTTCTGTTAGCCTTTCTTCTCTCATCTGTGAAATGACCCTTTCACAGAACTATTATGAGAATTAAAAATGGTAATATTCTTAAAGTTGCCTAACATATTTAGAACTCAATAAATGGGAGTCCTTCCCCCCTCTCTGTTAAAATAAATTTCAGAAACAAGGAGACTGTGATTTGCACCAGTAGAATGGAAGTATCTTTTGTAAACTTAGAAAGGGGTATCTGTGCATTCAGGCTTGACAGATAATGTATGAAAGGAGAAAAGCAATTTACTGGGCTTATAGTTTTTCATTGGTTCTATTGAGAACTATGTTATGTCTCAAAAGGATGAGGACTATGTAGTACAAACTGAGGCATGTTTGGCCTCATCAGAGAATGAATTATTTACTATGCATTGAAAAGACTGCTTTAGATGGACAGTACCTACATAATCTTGGATCTTTGGTCCAGGCCTTCAAAATATATGGGAACTAATGAGATGTAACTCCCCATCCTTGGAAACACATTCACTGGGCTTCTGATTGAGAAGAATGTTGGCTGTCTGACACTTCTTTCCTAGCATGGAGCAGTCAAATGTACCTTCTGATTGTGGGTTCTAGCTATGGACCTGGGTTCTCTCCAGAAAAATGACTGATCAGTGCCAGGACAGTCTGGGAAAGTCAACCTAGCTTAAATTTATTACTGTTTTGGACCAGAATCCAGGTGTTAAGTATTGAGATATCTCCTTCATTTGAGCTTATGCAGGGTATATCAGATCTTCTAGGATACCCAAGAAGCTGTGGAACTTTGCAGGAAAGGCATAGAGTTAAAGAATCAGAAGTTTGGCATCTTAATACAGGCTTTGGTGGTGGTGGTTTAGTCGCTAAGTCGTGTCCAACTCTTGCGACCCCAGAGACTGTAGGCTCCTCTGACTATGGGAGTCTCCAGGCAAGAATACTGGAGTGGGTTGCTGTTTCCTTCTCCAAATACAGGCTCTGCCAGCTACTTATATGATCTTTGGCAAATCACTCAAGCTGTTTGAGTTTCAGCTTTACAATGGGAATAGAATGTTTGTCTGCCTTCTCCATGAGCTGGTTCAAATGGAGGATAATGTATGAGAAGCCATACCATTAAATGTCCAGAGTGAATAAATGTGAATTATTGACACTACAGACTGAAGAAAACTGTGAATTTATTCTAGTCCAGATGCATTATGGGCATGAATGGGTAGGAAGTTGGGATTTATCATGGAATGGGCAACAACTAAGCTGTCAGTAGTTTTCTGTAAGTCTGTGTGTGTGCATGTAATTTAAGGGGTGTAGTGTTCTGAGCATTATATTTTCATTTTCAGTGTCTTCTGTGATGGATTTCTGGATTAAATTTAATTTTTTCCTGACTTTTAGGACAACACCAGCCACAGTCACAGTGGTTAAGAGTATTTAATAACTGAGATAAGTTTGTGCTTATATTTCAGGACAGCAGCTTTACACTCTTCTGCCTTTCCCAGGTAAAACTGATTTGGGTTAGAAATTCCAAATGAGTTTGATTTCAAAGCAAGAATATTCAGCATCCAGGAGCAATTTCTGGTTAGCCATCAGCCCTTTGAGTGATATAAATCTCCAGTTCACTGCCAATAAACCCAATGAGATCTTTACACAAATCACGAACTCCTGAGGAGTTCTCCCATTTGTAAGCAAATTCTATTGCACTTTGCTGATTTTCTTTTTAAAAATATTCTTCAGAAAGTGTCAGTTTGGACTCTTTACATTTCAGTTCATTTCAGTTCAGTCGCTCAGTTGTGTCCAACTTTTTGTGACCCCATGAATTGCAGCACGCCAGGCCTCCCTGTCCATCACCATCTCCCAGAGTTCACTCAAACTCACGTCCATTGAGTCGGTGATGCCATCCAGCCATCTCATCCGCCGTCGTCCCCTTTTCCTCCTGCCCCCAATCCCTCCCAGCATCAGAGTCTTTTCCAATGAGTCAACTCTTCACATGAGGTGGCCAAAGTACTGGAGTTTCAGCTTTAGCATCATTCCTTTCAAAGAAATCCCAGGGCTGATCTCCTTCAGAATGGACTGGTTGGATCTGCTTGCAGTCCAAGGGACTCTCAAGAGTCTTCTCCAACACCACAGTTCAAAAACATCAATTCTTCAGCACTCAGCTTTCTTCACAGTCCAACTCTCACATCCATACATGACCACAGGAAAAACCATAGCCTTGACTAGACAGACCTTTGTTGGCAAAGTAATGTCTCTGCTTTTGAATATGCTATCTAGGTTGGTCATAACTTTTCTTCCAAGGAGTAAGTGTCTTAACTTCATGGCTGCAATCACCATCTGCAGTGATTTTGGAGCCCCAAAAAAGATAAAGTCTGACACAGTTTCCACTGTTTCCCCATCTATTTCCCATGAAGTGATGGGACCAGATGCCGTGATCTTCGTTTTCTGAATGTTGAGCTTTAAGCCAACTTTTTCACTCTCCTCTTTCACTTTCATCAAGAGGTTTTTTAGTTCTTCTTCACTTTCTGCCATAAGGATGGTGTCATCTGCATATCTGAGGTTATTGATATTTCTCCCAGCAATCTTGATTCCAGCTTGTGCTTCTTCCAGACCAGTATTTCTCATGATGTACTCTGCATATAAGTTAAATAAGCAGGGCGACAATATACAGTCTTGACATACTCCTTTTCCTATTTAGGGATACCAAAAGACCAGAAGGTGCCAACTCATGCTCCTATATATATATCATTAAAAAAACAATTGCCCAGGCTAGGTGAAATGCTACCTGTCTCCTACTTACTTCTGGGTTGTCATGAGGAAGCATGAGAAATGGAAGAATTAGCATGAAATAATTTAATTTTGCCTCAAAAATGGTACCATTATGAGCAGTTACATCCAAGTATAAATTTCAGAAAAATTTGGACAGTTTTACCAGAAATTTCTCTGGGATCCTGAATAATTTTTTCAAACAAGTTTTCAGTGTTCATGTCCCTGTTCCCAGCACAGACAGAACAAGGAAGCTTGGGGGACAAATCTTGCATTGACTCTAATTGAAAGTTACACCTTAACAATGATTTCCTGATAAGGTTTCCCTTGGGTCCTACTCCTTTACTTACAAGGTCTTATCTTTTACCTGTTGACTGTTGCCTTTATGAGTCACTGCAGACACTTTCCAGCTGTAGACCGAGCATTAATGAACCAATGAATAGAAATGCGGTAGACAGAAGTATAGCAGAGCATTTACAGGCACACACAGCAGGAACTATTGATGCATATCTCAGTTCCAGGGTTAAGCAATGATACTGCAAATTGACTGCTAATTACATCTTGAAACACACACATTCTATTTTTCTTTTTCTAACAATTGGAATATGGGACTATTGATTCATTTATTCAGTGTGTTCTAGACACTTGAGATATAGCCACGAACTGCACAGAAATAGCTCCTGTTCTCCTTGAGCTTACAGTCTAGTAGAGGGAGTCAGACCCTAATCAAGTGAGCAAAGAGGTGGAGACAAGAACCATGATAAAAAAAAATAGAGTGATATACAAGGAGTGAGGACACCACTCTAGTTGAGTGGTGGAGAACTGACAGAAGCAAATGCAGGGGGCTAGACATACAACTTACTACTTTCTAAGGGAAGGGCAATGCCCTCTTTGTTGTTCAGTTGCTCAGTCATGTCTGGCTCTTTGCAGCCCCATGGACTGCAGCACATCAGGCTTCCCTGTCCTTCACCATCTCCCAGAGCTTGCTGAAACCCATGTCCATTGAGTCGGTGATGCCATCCAACCATCTCATCCTCCGTTGTCCCCTTCTCCTCCTGCCTTCAATCTTTCCCAGCATCAGGGTCTCTTCCAATAAGTTGACTCTTTGCATCAGGTGGCCAAAGTATTGGAGTTTCAGCTTCAGCACCAGTCATTCTAGTGAATATTCAGGATTGATTTCCTTTAGGATGGTTTAATCTCCTTGCAGTCCAACGGACTCTCACTCTCAAAAGAGTCTTCTCCAATACCACAGTTCAAAAGCATCAATTCAGCCTTATTTGTGGCCCAGTTCTCCTACAATTATGTGACTACTGGCAAAACCATAGCTTTGACTATATGGACCTTTGTTGGCAAAGTAATGTCTCTGCTTTTTAATATGCTGTCTAGGTTTGTCATAGCTTTTCTTCCAAGGAGCAAGGGTCTTTTAATTTCATGGCTGCAGTTACCATCTGCAGTGATTTTGGAGCCCAAGAAAATAAAGTCTGTCACTGTTTCCATTGTTTCCCCATCTATTTGCCACGAAGTGATGGGACAAGATGCCATGATCTTCATTTTTTCAATGCTGAATTTTAAGCCAGCTTTTTCACTCTCCTCTTTCATCTTCATCAAAAGGCTCTTTAGTTCCTCTTCACTTTCTGCCATAAGGGTGATGTCATCTGCATGACTGAGGTTGTTGATACTTCTCCCAGCAATCTTGATTCCATCTTGTGCTTCATCCAGCCTGACATTTTGCATGATGTACTCTGCATATAAGTTAAATAAACAGGGTGACAATATACAGCCTTGACTACTCCTTTCCCAATTTTGACCTAGTCTGTTGTTCTATGTCTGGTTCTAAATGTTGCTTCTTGACCTGCGTACAGGTTTCTCAGGAGGCAGGTAAGGTGGTCTGGTATTCCCATCTCTTGAAGAATTTTCCACAGTTTGTTGAGATCCACATTGTCAAAGACCTTAGCATAGTCAATGAAGCAGAAGATGCTTTTTTGGAAATCTCTTGTTTTTTCTATGATCCAACAGATGTTGACAATTTAGTCTCTGATTCCTCTGCCTTTTCTAAATCCATCTTGTACAGCTGGAAGTTTTTGGTTCATGTACTGTTAAAGCCTAGCTTTGAGGATTTTGAGCATTTCTTTGCTAGCATGTGAAATGAGTGCAATTGTGTGATATTTTGAACATTCTTTGGCATTGCTCTTCTTTGGGATTGGAATGAAAATTTACATTTTCCAGTTCCCTCTCACCCAAGGCCTTTTGCCTAAAGTCTACATCATTAGCAGGGTAATCACTAAAACCTTCATGATTGACCCACATGGATGGATTATGATTAGGCCACCAGGAGATTGACCAGATGCCTTAACGACCATTACCTGTTTTTGTCTCATGATTCATGGTGATGAACAGTTGATGCTTTCTTCTAAAAGGACCACAAACTCATCAATGCCCCCCTGACTTCTTCCTTTAAGAGATTCAGAGGCTGAGAAATCAAAAGCACTGTGACAGACTGGCCAGAGGCTGGTCAAGAACCTTCTGAATGGAGAGGTTGCTTACTGTGCAGAAAAAGAAGAAAAGATAGACCCAGAACCCTACTACCACAGGCACATAGATTGTAGTCTACCAGGCCCCTCTGTCCATGGGATTTTCCAGGCAATAGTACAGGAGTGGATTGCCATTTCCTTCTCCAGGGGATCTTCCCAACCCAGGGCTTGAACCCGGGTCTCCCGCATTGTAGACAGACGCTTTACCATCTGAGCCATCAGGGAAGTCCTCAATAAATATATACTAAACAAATAACTTGCTGCTAGTATTCTACCAATTGGACTGGGAATTTATAAGCAATTATCTGTGAGTAACTATCCTCTGTGTATCTAAATTCCAAGAGGGAGAAGGGGGATGCTGACTTGAACATGTTCATTTCATTCCTCCCAAATTTACAGTGAGGTACAGCAACTCTTCCTGTCCCACCCCATGCAGTGTGAATAAAGTTCCTTAATGATGAAGCTGTGGAAAGAAGTCAGAAATGCTAAAACAGTGGAATTCCTTGACATGGAAGGAAATATTAAAGAAAACACTTCTTCACATTTATTATATGTTTTCTTTAAATGCATTCACTTTTACACTTATTTTAAAGAGGTTTCTATCACTAGTTTAAGCAGAAAATGGGTTATCTGTTGCCATATGTACAAGATAATTATTTAAATAAGCACAGTGAAAATAAAATGATGCTATTATAGTCAAGCTAAATACTGTTGCCTGCCCAGGAATCTGAGGTTTGCTTTCTTGTTATTAAAAAGAAAGCAACTGTTAAAGAGGTATTAAAGACATATTGGCATCAAACTGAGACTTTCTCCATGAAGTAATCAGAAACTTTGAAGGACGAATGGAAAAGAATAATTCTCACTGTATGATGATAGGTGATTTAGTACTGAGCCTTGCATGCGTGCTATGTCTCTTCAGTCGTGTCTGATTCTTTGAGACCCTATGGACCATAGCCCGCTTGGCTCCTCTGTCTGTGGGATTCTCCAAGCAAGAACACTAGAGTGGGTTACGCTGCCCTCCTCCAGGCGATCTTTCTGATCCAGGGATCAAATCCACGTCTCTTACGTCTCCTGCACTGGCAGGTAGGTTCTTTACCACTAGCACCAATGGGAAGCCCTATTTAAATCAGCATTTCTCCCAATTTTAACATGCAGAGGAATCAAATGGAGAGCTTGTTAAAAATGCTGAATTGAATTCAGTAGCTCTGGGGTGGAACCCAAGGACTTGCATTTCTAACACAATTTCAGTGATGCTGGTGCTTCTAGTTGTTGGATCACTCTTTGAGTGGCAAGGATCCAAAGTACCAGTGATGGTATGTGTCCCACATTTTAGGAGATGGCAACTTTTATTTTATAGATGAGAAAAGTAAGGAGTTGGACGTTGTAAATAACCTAAGGTCCAATAGTTAGTTAGTAGATGAACCAGGTCTAAAACTCATTTTCACAGGCTTCCAGTTTCTCAGTCCAGTGTTCTTTCCCAAAAGATCTGTATGGTCACTGACTTGCTGCTAGAGCCCACTAGGACTGTTTTTCAAGGGGCTATGGCATGAAAGTCAAGGTTTGGATTGCTGTTTTTTTTTTTTTAATTTTTTTATTTTAACATCATATGGAACTTTGGATTGCTGTGTTTTATAGGTTTGTGGTAACAGACGTGCACAAACTCTCAGTAGCTTAAAATAACGATTGTTGACATTATGTCTCATTAAGTCACATTACTATTGTTCACATTGTCTGTTGTGGCTTACTATGGGTTCCCGCTTTAACCTCTGAGCCACCAGGGAAGGCCTTCTTAAGTCACTTTATACCATGTTATGATGCCCCATCTTCACAAGATACTTCAGAGCTGACCTTGGCAGGTGGAACCAAAGCTGGAGGACCTTGCATCAGCAACTAAATGCTCTGGCTTGAAAGTGATGCATGTCACTATTGCCCATAACCCAATTAGCCAGAACACGGACCCACTCAACTGCAATTGCAAGCCAGGAGTGGAGAAGAAGACTTCTATCTTCTTGGAATAAGAGTACAATCAGATAGAGAAAACACTGAAAGTCTCTATCAAATAAATAGGTTTTCTATCACTAACAATCCTTCATTTCATTATCTCAGTCTTTTGTCTTTTCTCAGGATCTCACATACCCAATGTACCCAGGCCAATGGGGCCACCGTTAGCCGCCTCCCCACCCCCGCCCCGCCCCCAAGTCCTTCTGTATCATACAGAAAGAACAGGCAATATAATGGTGGAGGGAATTCAGGATGCCAGAAACTGTGGTAATAGCAGGAGCATCAAAAGAGATAGACCAAGTCAAGCAAAATGGCCATGGTGACTGCAGAGAGAGGGGTAGAGGAAAAAGAAGTCAGGGGAAGGAGCGGAAACAACCATTTCTTCAGGGCCTATGGAAGGGTAGGCCCTATGCTAGCATATTTACATGATGTTGCCCTTAGAACATTCAGGGTGTTATTGGCGTGTTTCACACTCAAGGAAACAGAGGCTCAGAGGGCTTATATAACTTATCAAGGTCAATGCAGAGGGTAAACCAGGATCGATGCCAGACTGTAAGCCTAGAATCTCTCCCAGGAAGTCTAAGAAAGTCACTCTCATAAAGCAAGGCAGAACTGGTCCTGAGGAATAGACTCCTGACAGTTCCACACTGACATTGGAACTCCTTGGCTGTAGTAGGCACGTGTAGACAAACAACTGCGATGGCCTGATTCTATACTGGCTGTGACATGAGGTTTTGCAGTATGCCTGGAGAGACCAAGCCTCTTCTAAAGGCCCCAAAGGGAGGATGTAATAGTTAAGGTCAGTGTGAGTGTTGGGAAGTCATGCTCTGGAAGCCTGAGAGTGCTGGGGGCTAGAATTGTCACGTGTACTATTCAGGTCAAGGTGGGAAGGGACAGGGACTCTGGAGTCAGACAGACCTAGGTTTGTATCCAGACTTACCACTTATTAATGATGTGGTATTTGGCAAATTGTTCAAGTTCTCTGAGACTCAGTATTCCAACCTGTAAAAGGGGATAGTAATGCCTAACTGCAGAGTTGTGGTGAAGACTGGAAATAACATACATAAAGAGCCCAGAACACACAGTTGCTCAATGTCAATGGCTAGTCTTACTGTTATTTGCAGCAAGAAGATGCCTTTACCTACCTGAGTTCATCCTTGGAGGTGTCTTGTTCTGAGCCTCTATTTGTTCTTCAGAAGATCGAGGGGATGGGAGCAGATTTCCTCTAATAGCTCTTCCATGGACTCAAGTTAGTACACCAGGAGTCGTGGGGTTCTCCTGGGGACAGCTGGAGAATGGGCCTGGTGAGCAGCCATATTCAGCGCAGCATTGACAAGGGTTGAATAGCTTCTGCTGAATTAAGAGTCCCTGGGCCCACCAGTAGGGCTCCTGAGCTCCAGACAGTCACAGGCTTCTTTCTGTTGCCGTTGCCACCAACCAGTGACTCTCTGCAACAACAGGCAATATAGGGATGGCTGTGGGTCCAAGGGTGGTCTTTGCAGTCACTTTTGCATATAAGAAAAGTCACGCTGCTAACAGAAGCTGTGCCTGCCAAGGCAGCAACCACAAGCTGCAGCTTTGAATACAGAACAAAAATGTCAATAAGCACCAGAGAGAATTGGAGGGACAGAAACGACGCTTGCACTAATGGGATTGTTAGCTTACTCCAGTCTCAGCAGCCCATGCTATTGCTGCCAAGCGGGGAATAGATTATACTGGTAGTGGGTCAATTAAGTCCACAGCAGATTCCCTTCATGAGATGGGCAGGCAAATCACTACCCTCTGAGTAAGCATCCATCATGTAAAACAGTGATTATTTTATTGTCAGCCTTTTGAAGGTATGTATTCACCTGCTGTGTATAAGCTTTCTCCTGTTTAATTCAATGACTTTTAGAAAATGAGAATATTTCATGCCATTTACTCATTTCTTAAAGCTCTTACGAAGACCAAAGCCTCTATAAAGCCTTCTAGCACATTAGATGAAAGTGATAAGACAATTTAGGGAAGGGAATGAAGCTGCAGTCTGTCTTTTCCCAGTCCCAGCTACAGAAGGCCTCAATTCTCAACCACAGAGGTCTGTTTTCACAACCCCAGGGAGGGGAGAGTTCATTGGCTGCTTCCACAAAATGTTAGTGTTTAATTGTCCTTGCATTAAGGTTTTTGTCTCAGTGTCTGTGTCAGGTACCAGGAGTGCCTTCAAGATGGTTCAAGGCAAGAATTAGTATGTCCTGCTTGGAGGATTCAGTCATCCCGTCCCTGCAGTCCTCTGTCTTCAGGTTGGCCAATCGCTGTGGGCACTGGCTGTCAGCTGTGTCCAACTTGGTTTGGGACACCTTCTCCAAGGGGTTTGGAGCAACTGCCAGTGAACATTCAGGTCGTGAAACATGACTTGGCCTCTTGGATCAAGTCCTAAACCAGACACTAGCTCATGGCTTACTAGGTTCTGAGCCTGCAGGCCCCACTTTTAATTATCTAGCCAAGCCTTGTATATACTGAGAGATATACTGAAGATTTTTCTTAATTTGATCTATGTTTATATGCATGCTAAGCTGTTCAGTCATGTCTGACTCTTTGCAACCCTATGGACTGTAGCCTTCCAGGCTCCTCTGTCCATGGGATTTCCCAGGCAAGAATACTGGAATGGGTTGCCATGTCCTCCTCCAGGGGATCTTCCCAATCCAGGGATTGAACCCGTGTCTCCTGCAGCTCCTGCATTGCAGGCAGAGTCTTTACCACTGAGCCACTGGGGAAGCCCATATGTTTATATATCCATGTTCAACAGAAGCTTGAGCAGCTATTAAAACAGTGATCAAAGGGAGGTCTTGATCTAATGTATAAAAATGCTGTTGTGAGAAGTAAGGATGGCTCCCTTTATCCTTAGCCTGTCCTGATGAGGTCCATGAGTTTGCTTCATTCATGAGGTGTGTTCGCAGTCTTGAGCTTTTCCTTCTGTTCTCTGGCTTTCCACCTACTGAGGTGGCGACACGGTGACAGATGATGATGGCGATGCAGTAACAGGGCCGACATCTTCCCACCCACTCTCTGAACCTCAAGCCCCCTACCCTGGCTGAATCAGCTGCTGCCCTTTCCACTGCACTTAGCCTAGGAGGCATTTGTACCAATTAACATTATCATCAGAAGAAGTACTTTAAGCTATAATGGGAAATGAGGCAAACTTAATCCCATCTCACAATAACTTCAAGACTTTAATTGTTTTGTCCAGAACAGATGCTAACAATGGCTGGTTTAACAAGTAACTGCCCATCTCCTGTGAATTCTGTAAGTGATTTAAACTCCCTGATTCCTTACTAAAAGAACTCTGCATTAAAACTTGGGCTGCCTCACACGTGCCGATGTATTTGGTTGCTTAGGAATCTTCATAAAAGAAGAGTCAATGTGAAGGAGAGCAAAAATAAAATGTTTGCCCTACTCAGGATGGGAAAAGTCTGTTTGTAGTCAAGGGAATATCATGAAACTTTTCAAGAATTAGGTCTTCCATGTCAGGTAAGTGAATTACAAGATAAAGAAATCCCAAGTTGAATGTATTGTGTTTATGCCGGGGGATGGGGTGTGGAGTGCAAAATAACCTTAATGATGTGAGATGTGGAAATGATTGTTATTCCCTGAGGCTTTCTGTGATGAGACTTGGGTGGGTTTAGGACAGTTGTTGGTGGAGCTGTTTATTTGAACAAAATGGGGAAGATGCAAGTAAAAAAAAAAAAAGGCATTTTTGTGGGAGGATAGGAAGGGTGATTTCAACCTGGTCAAGAAAGCCAGAAGATGTTTAAAAGTTAAAATTATAATGACTAACATTTATTGGGAGCTGATTAGATAGGGCTCAAGAAGTTCATAGATATTAGTCGTTGACTGAGTTAAATAAACTCTGACCAAACTAGTGGTAGAATCTGATGTATGAGTTTTCAAAGAGAATTTCAGAATATCTGCCTTGTGGAAAATTCACTAAATGAACATCATGTATTAATAGATATTTCTCAAGAGCTGACTGCTTGCATGGTGACCAAATAGGGCCTTTGTGATAAAGGAAAAGAGCGAAAATCAGAGCTGCCTACAACCAAGTTGCTGAGTAAAACTAATTTTTTTTTAATATAGAGCCCAATATGGTGTGTGTATATGAAGAATAGGTGGGGGTGAGGGGAAATTGGTGTCCAACAGTTTGGCCAGCTTGCTGTGATCTGACATTAAGTGGGCAATGCGGAGAACGTGACTGTGGCCTCGCCGTTTCAGTCTTCCCTGTGCCTGACCTTCTAAATGAAAAGTTAGGGGCTTCAGGCACAGCAGGGTCCAGGTGCTGAGAGAACATCAAGAGGTGTCTGTCATCATCTCTCAGATCTGTTTGTTTCAGAGTTAGCTTCCTCCTCAGCCAAGCTCTCCACTCAAGGGTGGCAGACGGCTGCCAGGGGCCACATAATCACTTAAAAAACTTTTTTAAAACCAGGTTGACAATCCAAGTAGAAGGAGAGGATCTCTTTTCTAGTCCTTCCCACACAAGTCCCAGGGCTGACTCTCATTGAGCTGACAGAGGTCATTTGCTCATTCATTAGTTAATAACTAAGTTCAGGGAAATGGTATGTAATAATCAGCTGGTCTATGCCCTGTGTTCATTATAGTTCTGGGAAGTGAGGTTAGGACCACATAAGCCACATGGACTAGTAGGGGGGATAAGATACTGTTATTAGGAGAAAGAAATACATTCTAGACAGGTGAAAACAATGAGCATTTCCCAAAATTTATTGCTCAAAGAATAATTTTTTCCTTAAAGTTACTATTCAGTAGAACATATTTGGGAAAATGCAGTCTTCAGTGTCTCATAATATTCAATGTCTTGTGCCTAGAAATTCTTATCTGACCCATCAATATTGTTTTTAAACAAAGATGAAAAATGCATTACCTGATTTTTTAATACACTTGTGTTTGTGAGTGCTAAGTCGCTTCAGTTGCGTCCAACTCTTTGCAACCCTATTGTAGCCTGGCAGACTACAGTCCACAGGGTCACAAAGCATCAGACGTGACTGAAGCGACTTAGCACAAGCCATAGCCCACCAGTCTCCTCTGTCCATGGGATTCTCCAGGCAAGAATACTGGAGTGGGTAGCTGTGTCCTCCTCCAGGGGATCTTCCCAACCCAGGGATCGGACCTGCATCTCTGAGGTCTTCTGCATTGACAGGTGGGATTTTACCACTAGCACCACCTGGGAAGCCCTTTGATACCCTTAGGAACTGCCATATCGACAATGATAATGGTGATTAAATTTGTTCCTAAGAGTGAAGTGAAAGTCGCTCAGTCTTGTCTGACTCTTGGCAACCCCATGGACTCTATTTGGCAACCCCATGGACTATACAGTCCATGGAATTCTCTAGGCCAGAATACTGGAGTGGGTAGCCTCTCCCTTCTCCAGGGGATCTTCCCAACCCAGGGATCAAACCCAGGTCTCCCACATTGCAGGCAGATTCTTTACCAGCTGAGCCACCAGGGAAGCCCAAGAATACTGGAGTGGGTAGCCTATCACTTCTCCAGGGGATCTTCCTGGCCCAGGAATCAAACTGGAGTCTCCTGCATTGCAGGCGAATTCTTTACCAATTGAGCTATCAGGGAAGCTCATTCTTAAGAATATCTCTCTGCATTTGTTCAGTGCTTTACATGTTATCAAGTTTTTTCCCCATATACCATTTCATTAGCTCTGAGATGCTATCAACTGTAGTTAATTACTCAATGACTTCAGTTACCAGACATCAGTCTTCTTGTCACTAATTGTCAAAATATCATACCTGACTCCCAGCTCCCTTCAGTTCCACCTGTCACCTTGCTGGACTCAAAAACTCTTAATGAAGTTATTAAATGTGCTAATTACTTTGCCTTGGTGAAAATGTCTTTTATTTTAGTGCCATAAGAAATTAGCAGAGGAAAGAGCTGCTTAAAGGAAGAAGACACAAATTACTTCCAGCTGTCAAACTGAAAATTGACAGAAGGCAGTGGTCCAGGCTCCAAGTTATTTGTTTTCAAAAGTGGTGGCATTGAGATAGTTTACATGGAGCTTTCACTGAGCACTGGGTACTTCATTTCTACCCAAGAGTGTATAAATGTATGCATGCATGTATCAGTGAGGATGCATCTGGTTGCAGGTAAAGGAAAGCCCAATTCAAACTGACTTGAAAATAAAGGGAATTTATGGCTCTTATAACCCTATGTCTACCTTAGATCCTTTTAGGACAAGAATGGATAGATAGATAGCTTGATTGGTCAATCACATCATATGTATGATAGAGTGCAAGATTTGTTTGACTTAGTAGCTTAACACAATCATCAGAAAAGGGTTCTTTTCATGGTGTCAAAATGGCTGCAGTGGTTCCAGGCTCCACATCTGCACCATTTGCCATCCAGGAGGAGAGAGAACAAGTCTTTCTCTCCTATGAAATGTTTCATATTCCCTCTTCTGATCAAAAGCTCTAACTGGATGTTTGCTTTATGCTGATTAGTATTCTGCCTCTGAAGCCAGACTTGAAATTATTTTCCCTTTAGTCATATGGGACCAAGTGAACTGGGTAGTTACCAAGGAATGGGAGCTGGGTATGGGGGAGGCAACTTCAATGCCCATTGGAGTAGGACTATCATATTGTATTCACTCTCTACTTCTCTCTCCTTTAAAATATTATCTATTTATCCTCATTCTACCAAGGATTTCAGGCAGACGCAGGCTGTCTATAGGAGGGATTTGGGGATAACAGGAAGAGCACTGGATTTGGAATTCAGTGATGCCATGTTCTATCTCTATGACCTTGGGCAAGTCCCCATATCTCATATCTAAAATTCAACCTTTCTCATTGGATAAATGAGAATAATATTTACCTATTCACCTCACAAGGTTGTTGTGATCAAAGAAAAGATCATGAATTTAGTAGTATTTTCTAATTTACAATTCAAATGCAAATTATTACTATTTTTTTCATGGGTGGCTTCATTTAGTGAGGAATCGAGATTTCAGATCAATCACTCAGAGAAACGGATTTGCTTTGGAAAATGTACTATCCCAAACATCCAGTTGCAGAAAAAAAGCAGCAGCAGTGGCTTTTTGATATATGGTGCTGAGCACAGAAAACAATGACTTTGGAATAGCTGGAGAAAGACCAGATGGAGGCCTGTATGATCAAAGGGGTTATTTTTAGAAACATGTTCAGTATCCTAGGACAGTGTCATGTGGGGAGAAATTATGCTCCACAGTATAAAGTACTACACAAGTATTCCCCTTGGAATATCCAGAGGTAAAAAAAAACGTGAGTTTTGAAACAGACTGGTACCTAATTATCATGTAACCCTGAGCCAATCATTAACCTCTTTGATTTTCAGCTTTCTCATATGATGAAGTTGAAAATAACACTGACCTTATAGTATTTGGGGGATGGTTATACAAGTGGTAACATACAGTGCCAAATGGTGCCTGGCACATAGTAACTACTTATTAAATAATGCCTCTGGTTGCCTACAGTAACCAATAAATGTATCAGTTCAGTTCAGTTCAGTTCAGTCGCTCAGTTGTGTCCGACTCTGCGATCCCATGAATTACAGCACGTCAGGCCTTCCTGTCCATCACCAACTCCCGGAGCCCACTCAGACTCACGTCCATCGAGTCCGTGATGCCATCCAGCCATCTCATCCTTGGTCGTCCCCTTCTCCTCCTGCCCCCAATCCCTCCCAGCATCAGAGTCTTTTCCAATGAGTCAACTCTTTGCATGAGGTGGCCAGCGTACTGGAGTTTCAGCTTTAGCATCATTCCTTCCAAAGAAATCCCAGGGCTGATCTCCTTCAGAATGGACTGGTTGGATCTCCTTGCAGTCCAAGGGACTCTCAAGAGTCTTCTCCAACACCACAGTTCAAAAGCATCAATTCTTCGGTGCTCAGCCTTCTTCACAGTCCAACTCTCACATCCATACATGACCACAGTAAAAACCATAGCCTCGACTAGACGGACCTTAGTCGGCAAAGTAATGTCTCTGCTTTTGGATATACTATCTAGGTTGGTCATAACTTTTCTTTCAAGGAGTAAGCCTCTTTTAATTTCATGGCTGTAGTCACCATCTGCAGTGATTTTGGAGCCCCCAAAAATAAAGTCTGACACTATTTCCAGTTTCCCCATCTATTTAATAAATGTATAAGTAGATAATAATAGGAGGACTTTATCTCTGATGGAGAAGGAAATGGCAACCCATTCCAGTATTCTTGCCTGGAAAATTCCATGGACAGAAGAGCCTGGCAGGCTCCATAGGGGAAAGTTAAGTCCATGGGGTCGCAAAGAGTTGAATACGACTGAGCTCCTAAACATACACACATGCACACTTTTATCTCTGAAGCTTTCTTCTCTAAGTGACAGAAGTCCATGAACATTTTGAATAGAATTCTTTATATCCTTATTTCCAGGAAAAATGATTTAGAGATGACACTAAGATGTTTAAAATCAGACAGTGATTTCTGAATTTCTTAAAGTGTCTTAGCATGATTGGCTCTGTGTTTCCTAGTCAGTTCCTGTTACCAGAGTGATTTGGATATAAAGTACAAACAGGTAGCCTTTCATTTAGTTATCTACATGTCAATTTATTGACCTAATTCTCATCCTTTTGAAAAGTTTATAGGATTTCTTTATAGAAAATGGCTATTCTTCGTTTTCAAAATTCAAGAATATTTAATGGTTCTTGGAAATTTAGAACATCAGTTTTAGCCTTTATACTAGTGATTTCTGCTGGCCAATACAACTATGAATTAATATTTACTTCAGTGTGGGTTAATATTTGTAATGATGACTTTTAAGATATTGCTAGTACCTCTGAATTATCGTATATAAAGTGAGTAACATTCAAAATAGATTTAGTGTTAAATGCATTTTTTTCTATTTGAATTCTCTGAAATTTGTATTCATGGCAAATTCTATCTTGCTACTAGACATTTTTATAGGTTGAACTTTAGAAGTTTGTTTCTGAACCTGGAACTAATACAGAAATCTCAATCCAACTGGGAATTCCAAGTAGACTTTGTACTCTAATAAAAACTGTAGTTATGATGCAAGTAAATAGAAGTTTGTGTTTAAAGATGATTGTTAACATTTATGGACTTCCCAGGTGGTGGTGCGTGTGGTCAACAACCTGCCTGCCCATGTAGGAGACATAAGAGATGTGGTTCAATCCCTGGGTCAGGAAGATCCCCTGGAAGTGGAAATAGCAACCTACTTCAGTATCTTTGCCTGGAGAATACCATGGACAGAGGAGCCTAGCAGGCTACAGTCAACGGGGTTGCAGAGAGTCGGACACGACTGAAGTGACTTAGCATGCGTGCATGCAGGTGGCACTATTGGTAAATAATCTGCCTGGCAATGCAGGAGATAAAAGAGGCACAGGTTTGATTACTGAGTTGGAAAGATCCCCTGAAGGAGGGCATGGTAACCCATTCCAGTATTCTTGACTGGAGAATCCCATGATCAGAGGAGCCTGGCAGGCTACAGTCTGTGGGGTCACATAGAGACAGACATGACTGAAGTGACTTCTTAGCATGCATGCACATAAACATTTACAAACAGTAATAATCACCAATTCTGTGGCCTAATAGAAGGATCGCGAGCTAAGAATTGGGAACCATAGGTTCTAAACCATAAGTATTTTCATAACCTTGAGCAACTCAACCTCTCTGGTTTCAACTTTGTAAAATAAGGGAGTTGTACTAGATGATTGGTTTTCCCTGGTGGCTTTACCACTGATACTTTTAGTGGTAAAGCATCCACCTGTAATTTAGGAGACCATCTATAATGCAGGAGACACAGGTCCGTTCCCTGGGTCAGGAAGATCCCCTGGAGGAGGAAATGGCAACCCACTCCAGCATTTTCGCCTGCAAGATCCCATGGACAGAGGAGCCTGATGGGCTATAGTCTATGTGGTTGCAAGAGTCGGACACGACTAAGCAACTAAATCACCACTACCATGACATGTTCCCTTTATAAAAAAAAAAAATCACTGTTTAAAACAATTGAGTAAGGACAAACCTCAGGGAATGAACCCCAAGTGTATACATCATCAGTACTTTTGAGATTGAAGTACCTTATTTTGGATAGAGAGTTAAGATATATTGATATATTTATCAGTATAGCTTGCTATATTGATATGAGAATAATTCTATCCACATAGGTCATTTACATTTATTGAAATGTGAATAGATATATGTTTTGAGCAAATTTGCTGTCTTCCCTTGTTAACAAGTATTACATCATTACCTTCTTCAAATCTTGATATAAATGAATAACTTCATTTATAGACACATCTATTTACATATATACTGTTACAGGAAATGCCTATCAACTGGCTAAAATTCATTCAGTTCAGTTCAGTTCAGTCGCTCAGTCATGTTTGACTCTTTGTGACCCATGAATTACAGCACGCCAGGCCTCCCTGTCCATCACCAACTCCTGGAGCCCACTCAGACTCACGTCCATCGACTCAGTGATGCCATCCAGCCATCTTATCCTCTGTCGTCCCCTTCTCCTCCTGCCCCCAATCCCTCCCAGCATCAGAGTCTTTTCCAATGAGTCAACTCTTCGCATGGGGTGGCTAAAGTATTGGAGTTTCAGCTTCAGCATCAGTCCTTCCAATGAACACCCAGGACTGATCTCCTTTAGAATGGACTGGTTGGATCTCCTTGCAGTCCAAGGGACTCTCAAGAGTCTTCTCCAACACCACAGTTCAAAAGCATCAATTCTTCGGTGCTCAGCCTCCTTCACAGTCCAACTCTCACATCCATACATGACCACTGGAAAAACCATAGCATTGACTCTGGACCTTTGTTGGCAAAGTTAACTTAATCCATTTACTCTTTTTTTTGGCTTTTATCTTAGTTCTTCTCTCCTGCAGGGTAGCTTCATACTGGTATTGAGGGGTTATCCTAGAATTAGATCTCATGACTACTAATGAGATCTAAAAGGGAGAAAAAGTATGAAAGGGGGAAAAAGCTGGTGACCTCTAAAGACCAGACCAAGAAATAACTTTTCAGGAAACCATTAGGAAATTTCTTTCTGCTTTAGTTGACCCGGTTGACATCATGGACTAATATGGTCCAATTATAGCAAGGAAGATGGGCTACCCTTTAATAAATCAAGCTCACTTCTCAGGCTAAATATGGAGACAGTTCAGTTCAGTCTCTCAGTCGAATCCGACTCTTTGCGACCCCATGAATTGCAGCACGCTAGGCCTCCCTGTCCATCACCAACTCCTGGAATTCACTCAAACTCACATCCATCGAGTCAGTGATGCCATCCAGCCATCTCATCCTCTGTTGTCCCCTTTTCCTCCTGCCCCCAATCCCTCTCAGCATCAGAATCTTTTCCAATGAGTCAACTCTTTGCATGAGGTGGCCAAAGTACTGGAGTTTCAGCTTTAGCATCAGTCCTTCCAAAGAAATCCCAGGGCTGATCTTCTTTAGAATGGACTGGTTGGATCTCCTTGCAGTCCAAGGGACTCTCAAGAGTCTTCTCCAACACCACAGTTCAAAAGCATCAATTCTTCGGCACTCAGCTTTCTTTGCAGTCCAACTCTCACATCCATACATGACCACAGGAAAAACCATAGCCTTGACTAGACAGAACTTTGATGGCAAAGTAATGTCTCTGCTTTTCAATATGCTCTCTAGGTTGGTCATAACTTTCCTCCCAAGGAGTAAGTGTCTTTTAATTTCATGGCTGCAATTACCAACTGCAGTGATTTTGGAGCCCCCCAAAAGATAAAGTCTTACACTGTTTCCACTGTTTCCCCATCTATTTCCCATGAAGTGATGGGAATAGATGCCATGATCTTAGTTTTCCGAATGTTGAGCTTTAAGCCAACTTTTTCACTCTCCACTTTCACTTTCATCAAGAGGCTTTTTAGTTCCTCTTCACTTTCTGCCATAAAGGTGGTGTCATCTGCATATCTGAGGTTATTGATATTTCTCCACCTTCTGTCAATACAAGGGCACCATGTGTGGGAGGAATAGATACCTGAAGAAAATCAGGGTTCTGTTAAGAGAAAGAAGAAAGAAATGAATGGATGCCCAGAACCTAGTCTGGAATCGGTCCTGATAAGTGATATTGGGCAAGCAAGATAGCTACTTTGAGCTCTGTTTTCCGTATCCAAATAACAGAGGCTTCTCATGTACTTGGTATGCACTTTCTCTTTCCTTAGTAACAATACCTCCTTTATGTTCTGGGTGGAAAATTGCCAGCTAAAGTCTCTACTTAGTCTACTCTGCCTCAAGGCCTTTGAAAACAATCTCTTTGAAAAGTATGCTGATAGTTCTTATGTGAATTTCTTGTCTTTCTCCCTACTCTGGATCAGGAACCCAGGTTGCCATTTTGGACCAGGAGATGGTCTTGAGAAGAGACCGTATGTTGAGATAGTAGGACAGGAAGAGAGGAGGACCTTTATGACTATAGAATTGCCTGTTCAGCCCCAGGCTCCTACCTAGAGCCCTCTTTTATGTGAATGAAAAATTAACATATAAATCTTTTGAATTACCCTTATGTGAAATGTTTGTTACACATAGTAGAATGTATTACTCATAGGTTCATCTTCAATCATCAGTGTATAATAATTTGTTAGTAAAGTTGATATCACTATGGCAAGCTATGGCCACTCAAATGAATGACCTGTCAAAGCTTCCATATGTCCATGCAAATTTTTTTTCTATTCCGATGGAGATTTTTCATGAAATAAATTTCTACTAAATTAAATGATCATACTTTCTGTTTATTTTCACAGAGGAATAGTTAAAAACCCAGAGCATTCATTAGAGACTATGAGTTTGCAGGAAAAATGAGTAGAATTTCTTCTCCATATTGCTTTATTCTGAAACAACCTGCATCAGAGTTCATGATTCATTTAACACTTCAGTACAAATTTTTCATGGAAAAATACATCATTTTAAAGGGGAGCACTTCTGTGCTATTGCAAAACTAAGTGAACAATTCTTAAAATATCTTAAGTCATATTGAAGTTGAGTTGCTGTTAAAGTATGTGTGCAGCTACTAAGGGATGGCAGAAATGACTAAGTGCTTTGATTAGAAATTGCCTGTGTTTATGCCAGGAGTTATCTGTGAATATTTTTTCTGAAAAAATTACTTTAAGACAGAGAATGAATTTATGGTTACCAGGGGGCAAGGGTCAGGGGGCAATTAGATTGGGAGTTTGGGACTGACATGCACACACTGCTATATATAAAATATAATGCCTTTCAATGAAAAAGACATATTTTCATCACTTCTGTTAAATTATCTATATAGATGGCATCCACAAATAGAGCATGTGACTTGTACTCTCCTTTATGCCTCCACGTTCAAAGATAATGGCATTTGCTCATGTTTGCTCTTGCTTCCATCTTACTAACTTTGACTCTGTACTCTGTACTCTGACTTCAGTGCCTTTGGCTTTGGACAGTCTCCTGGCATTTTTACTGGGCACTCTTTTATGTGTCTTCTTTTATTATTATTATTATTCCTATGGTTTCTTTTTTGATTTGGGGAATTGACATTACCTTGAGTGAAATCATTCCCCTTTGCCACCTGGTCCACTGACTTTCTCTTTCACTATCTTTTCAGCCATGCTCAATTCCTAGATCACATTTTTGAGTAGATAAAAATTATTGTTTTATGATTCTTCTTTCAGTTTAAGATGGTGGCTTGATTGAATGAGGTGGGGAAGGCTTGGTGTTGGGAAGGAAGTTTAAAAAGGAGCAAGGAAGTGATTGTGGAATGTAGCCCTTGATTTTAGTTTTAAAACCTTGTGTAGCCTCTGGGTGTTTACTTAGATTCATCATCAAGTTCTGAGTTTCATTTATTTAAGCAGCCACTTATAGAGCTTCTACATACCCAATGACACACTATTTACTAGGAACAAGGAGGTACAAGATACAGTATATTCTTTCCAGGCGCTTACTCTAATGGAGGAGATGGAGAAGTACACTGAATATTACAGTTCACTATGGTGGGTGTTATTGGAAAGCTTCAAAAGAATCATGGATTACCTAAAGCAATAGCTAGTATTCATGGCTTTCATTTCATGAGATGGCCTGGAAATAAAGTAGGGGTTGGTCAGTTAGGCAGAAAAGATCAGACACTATTCGAGACAGTATTTATAAGTCCCTTTCACCTCCTGAAGACATTTTCCTTAAACTTCATGTGGTTCTTAGAATGGCAGGACATTGCACCTAGGAAACCGACTGTCGCTGTCCTTGGTGCTGTAAGTGCTATGTCTGTGTCGGTGAAACAGATCATATAAACAGTGCTGGTTTCTGAAACTAGGGGCAAGAATGAAGCTATTTATTTAGATAGAGGTCAAGCTGGGCAGAAGGTGGGTGAACTTCATTTTGACTAATAGAGAAAGAAGTGTTCATGCACAGTCATCATTTAGAGACAGCACAGTTCCTTGATAGTCCAACTCCTTTTATGATTCACTGGATCCAAGGAAGACTTACCATACTAATGTGAAAGTGAAAGTCACTCAGTCATGTCCAGCTCTTTGTGACCCCCATGGACTATTCAGTCCATGGAATTCTCCAGGCCAGAATACTGAAGTGGGTAGCCTTTCCCTTCTCCAGGGGATCTTCCCAACCCAGGGATCAAACCCAGGTCTCTCACATTGCAGGTGGATTCTTTACCAGCTGAGCCACCAGGGAAGCCCAATAATACTAGAGTGGGTAGCCTATCCATTCTCCAGCGGATCTTCCTAACCCAGGAATCGAACCGGGGTCTCCTGCATTGCGGGCAGATTCTTTACCAACTGAGCTACCAGGGAATCCCCAGTAGTGTGGGGGAAGTACAATGAGTGGAGGTGTTCTCTGTCCCCACGTCCTGATACAGAAAATGCCATCGATGTGTGTAGGCAGATGGGGGGTGAGTGTCTGGAAAAACAGTACAGAAGCTATTCCTGATTCCACTTTCCCAGCATCTGTTGTCAGAGTTGTGGTCAGGACTGTCTATTTAAATGTGCCAATTCTGGGGACACACTTTTTAAAAAAATGTTTAAACATGGGAATGCTTTCCATCCCTTAATCATATGATATCTAGAAATTTTGTCCCTAAGGGCTTATATCTGTTTCTTAAGATCAGTGTGGAGGCAACACAGTCAGTTTCAGATAGACTTGAAAGCTCAGTTTATTTGTTTGCCAGCTTTATAGTTTGGGGGGCTATTAATTCTTTAAGCACTGATTTGTGAATATATGAAGGAATAAGAAACTCAACTTGCAGCATTGTAGTGAGGCTTTACAGGCATAACACATGGAAAACTGCTAGTGCAGTTCCTGACAAACAGTAGGTGCCTCATAAGTGGTAGTTATTAAACTTAAATATTACTGTTCTCAGTAAGGTGTTTTTTTTCCCTCTTGGGGAGGGTGTGTGGGCAGAGAAGCTGAATATATTATTTTTTTGATAGGAGCCAATGCATTCTCATTGCAGGTAGGCCTGGGGCACCTTTATTTCTTTTATTCTTACTGGGAAAGGAGCTGACTAGTAGGTATATGGCAGAATCATAGGAAGTCAGGAATGAGCCCTTTACGGCTTTGGCACTAAATTTCCTACCCAGGCAGCATCAAAATGGGTTATCCACTGTTCTTGGATTTTTTTTCTTTTCTTGTATTTTGGAGTACAGAACTGAGTTCATCATACTTACTCCTAAGTTCATGCCTCATTCTCATCATTGAAATTTTTATGAAATATTCAGAAATTTCAGAAAATATTCATTTTATCTCACCAGAGAAAATCTTTCTTTTGTTTATATTTCATTTAAATATTTTCTTCTCTCTTTCTGTAACACTGACCCTTTTTTCTTCCTTCATTCAAAGACAGTTCAGTCGTTCAGTCATGCCCGACTTTCTGCGACCCCATGGACTGCAGCACACCAGGCTTCCCTGACCATCACCAACTCCAAGAGCTTGCTCAGACTCATGTCCATCAAGTTGGTGATGCCATCCAAACATCTCATCCTCTGTCATCTGCTTCTCCTCCTGCCTTCAATCTTATCCAGCATCAGGGGCTTTTCTAAGGAGTCAGTTCTTCACATCAGGTGGCCAAAGTATAGGAGTTTCAGCTTCAGCATCAGTCCTTCCAATGAATATTCAGAACTAATTTCCTTTAGGACGGACTGGTTTGATCTCCTTGCAGTCCAAGGGACTCTCCAGAGTCTTCTCAAACACCACAGTTCAAAAGCATCAATTCTTCGGTGCTCAGCTTTCTTTATAGTCCAATTCTCACATCCATACATGACTACTGGAAAAACCATAGCTTTGGCTAGATGGACCTATGTCGGCAAAGTAATGTCTTTGCTTTTTAATATACTGTCTAGGTTGGTCGTAGCTTTTCTTCCAAGGAGCAGGGGTCTTTTAATTTCATGACTGCAGTCACCATATGCAGTGACTTTGGGGTTCCCCAAAAATAAAGTCTCTCACTGTTTCCATTGTTTCCCCAACTATTTGCCATGAAGTGAGGGGACCAGATGCTGTGATCTTAGTTTTTTGAATGTTGAGTTTTAAACCAACATTTTCACTCACCTCTTTCACTTTCATTAAGAGGCTCTTTCATTCTTCTTTGCTTTCTGCCATAAGGGTGGTGTCATCTGTGTATCTGAGGTTATTGATATTTCTTCTGGCAATCTTGACTCAAAGACATTCTCTCTTAAATGGATATGTGTATGTGTATATATATGGCTAGTCTCTTTACTGTCCATCTGAAACTATCACAACATTGTTAATTGTTTATATGTCAATACAAAATAAAAAGTTCTTTTTAAAAAGGATACTCACTCTTGCTTAATTTATGAATATCTTTCTATTTTACTACTCATGTATCTATTTACACAAATGTCTATAAATTAAAATGCATGGTATTTTATCTATATTGTCAATGTATAGAAATGGCATTTCATCAGAAATCTCATTTGTTTCTCATTTGAAGGTTTAGAATTATGTTTTGAGCTTCATTTCCACTGCAGGCTGCAGATCTATTTTATTCTATCAGATACCTGTATAGATTTCCTTCTTGGGCATCTACTACATTTTATTTAAGAAATCCCTGGTGTTTGACTCTTACTGTTTCATATCACGCTTCAATTAATGCTGACTTACATGTTTCCTTGTGCACTTGTATGGGAGTTTCTGTGAGTATATATCTAGGAGTACAATTACAGAGTTGTCGAGTACAAGCATATTCTATAGGCTTGACTGTTTTAAAATGGCTGCTTAGTTTGAATTTCCAATAATAGTGCATCAGAGGGTTTCTGTTCTTGTATGTTCTCATCAGCACTTAATATTACCTGCTTTTCTATTTTTGCCCATCTGATGTGTGTAAAGTGACATCTTTCTATTGTTTTATTTGAATTTCTTGATTGCTGGTGAAGTTGAACATTTCTTTACATAGTTATCAAGTAATTGCATTTCCTTTACTATGAATTACTATTGTTGTTTGACCACTTTCCTATTTGTACTGCAGAATTCTTTGTCTACTTTAGGTATTAATCTATTGTTCATTGTGGACATTATAACCATTTTCCAGTCACCTGGAATTTTGTTAATTTTGTCTGTAGTATCTTTTTAATGACATTACAAAAGGTCTTTTGAATCAAAAAATTGAATTTACAAAAAAATTTAGGTTGAGTTATAATTAGAATATAAATAGTTATAAAAATTTGCCCAAACCATGTGTACAGTTTATTGATTTCTCAGAGTACTCCTGTGTTAATCTTTCAAAATAAGAAATAAAACTTTATGAATGTTTTCCTTTTGCTCCCTTTCTACTTTTTTTCAATTTTTTAATTGAAGTGTAGTTGATTTACAACGTTGTGCCAATCTCTGCTGTACAGCAAAGTGACTCAATTATGCATATATACATTCTTTTAAAATATTCTCTTCTATGTAAGAATTAAAGTTTTTAAAATTTAAAAAATAAAAAACTAAAAAAACTAAAAAAAATAAAAAAAATATTCTTTTCTATTATGGTTTATCACAGGATATTGAATATAGTTCCCTGTGCTATACTTTAAGACCTGTTTTTTGTCCATTCTAAATGTAGTATTAGGTTGGTGCAAAAGTAATTGCGGTTTTGCATTGTTGCACTTTGCCATTTGATATTGGAATACATTTTTAAATAAATGTGGTTATGTTACACATCATTTTAATGCACAGTTTTCACTTTTTTTGCTAATGACTTATTACTTGCTGTTTATTTTATATTTATTTTAGACTATAGAAATGATGTTGGACAAAAAGTAAATTCGAGTGTTTTTTTATTTGAGTTCAAGATGTGTCATAAAGCAATGGAGACAACTGGCAACATCAGCAACACATTTGGCCCAGGGACTGCTAATGAACATGCAGTGCAGTGGTGGTTCAAGAAGTTTTGCAAAGGAGATGAGAGCCTTGAGGATGAGGAGCGTAGTGGCCAGCCATCAGAAGTTGACAACAACCGAGTTAGTGTTGTCATTGAAGCTGATTCTCTTACAGCTACACAAGAAGTTGCCAAAGAACTCAATGTTGACCATTCTACAGTCATTGGCATTTGAAACAAATTGGAAAGATGAAAAAACTCTGTAGGGTGGGTCCATATGTTAAAGACTGGGGAGGACAGATTCTTGTTTACCATCAGGCAAGTGATACCTTGTCTTATGGGGATGAGTAAATGAAGGGACTGGAAAGAAGAATCAATTCTTTCTTCCTGAAACTTCTCAGATGTCAGAGGACTCCATTTTTGTGAACTGAGGTGGGTGGAAACAGGAGAAGAAGAGAAAGGATGTTTCTCTTACAACAGTGGTAATAAACTAGATTCCTCTTGAATATAGTTTGATAATCCTATAAACTGCTTGCATATCTGCTAAGTCACTCAATCATGCCCAGCTTTGCAACCTTATGGACCATAGCCCACCAGGCTTCCCCTTCTATGGGATTCTCCAGGCGCGAATACTGGAGTGGGCTGCCATGCTTTCCTCCAGGGAATCTTCCCAATCCAGGTTTCGAACCCCCCGCCCCCCCAAAAAGAAAAAACTCAATAAGTAGGTTCCTCATGAGCTGACCACAAATCAAAAAAGTTGTCATTTCAAAGAGTCAGCTTTTATTCTGCATGACAACAACAAACTATTTCTTGATTGGATTGTGACATGCTGCAAAAAGTTGATTTTATCCAGCACCTGGCAATGTCAAACTTAGTGGCTGAACCAAGAAGAAGCTCCAAAGCACTTCCCAAAGCCAAACTTGCACCAAAAAAGGTCATGGTTATGGGTGGTCTGCTGTCCTCCTAATGCACTACAACTTGCTGAATCCCAGAAAAAGCATTACGTCTGAGAAGTATGTTCAGCAAATCGATGAGATGCACTGAAAACTACAGCGCTTGTAGCTAGTATTGTTCAATAGAAGGGACCTAATTCTTCTCCATGACAATACCCAAGTGTACGTTGCACAACCACATGTTGTGTAACCAACGCTTCAAAAGTGGAATGAATGGGGTTATGAAGTTTTGCTTCATCTGCCATATTCACCTGGCCTCTCACCAATGGACTACCACTTCTTCAGGGATCTCAACAACTTTTTGCAGGGAAAGCACTTCCACAGGCAGCAGGAGGTTGAAAATGCTTTCCAAGGGTTCATTTGCTCCTGAAGCACAGGATATGCTACAGGATTAAACAAACTTATTTCTCATTGGCAAAATGAGTTGATTGTAATGGTTTTTATTTTGATTAACAAAGATGTATTTGAGCCTAGTTATAATGATTTAAAATTCACAGTCTGAAACTTCAGTTACATTTGTACCAAAAGCTAGTGGAGGTGATGGAATTCCAGTTGAGCTATTTCAAATCCTGAAAGATGATGCTGTGAAAGTGCTGCACTCAATATGCCAGCAAATTTGGAAAACTCAGCAGTGGCCACAGGACTGGAAAAGGTCAGTTTTCATTCCAATCCCAAAGAAAGGCAATGCCAAGGAATGCTCAAACTACCGCACAATTGCACTCATCTCACGCTAGTAAAGTAATGCTTAAAATTCTCCAAGCCAGGCTTAAGCAATACGTGAACCAGATGTTCAGCTGGTTTTAGAAAAGCCAGAGGAACAAGAGATCAAATTGCCAACATCAGCTGGATGATCAAAAAAGCAAGAGAGTTCCAGAAAAACATCTATTTCTGTTTTATTGACTATGCCAAATCCTTTGACTGTGTGGATCACAAGAAACTGTGGAAAATTTTGAAAGAGGTGGGAATACTAGACCACCTGACTTGCCTCCTGAGAAACCTGTATGCAGGTCAAGAAGCAACAGCCAGAACTGGACATGGAACAACAGACTTGTTCCAAATAGGAAAAGGAGTACATCAAGGCTGTATATTGTCACCCTGCTTATTTAACTTCTATGCAGAGTACAATGAGAAACGCTGGGCTGGAGGAAGCACAAGCTGAAATCAAGATTGCTGGGATGAAACATCAATAACCTCAGATATGCAGATGGTATCACCCTTATGGCAGAACATGAAGAAGAACTAAAGAGCCTCTTGATGAAAGTGAGGGGGGAGAGTGAAAAAGTTGACTTAAAGCTCAACATTCAGAAAATGAAGATCATGGTATCCGGTCCCATCACTTCATGGCAAAGAGATGGGGAAACAGTGGAAACAGTGACTGACTTTAATATTCTGGGCTCCAAAATCACTGCAGATGGTGATTGCAGCCATGAAATTAAAAGACGCTTACTCCTTGGAAGGAAATTTATGACCAACCTAGACAACATATTGAAAAGCGGAGACATTACTTTGCCAACAAAGGTCCGTCTAGTCAAGGCAATTGTTTTTCCAGAGGTCATGTATGGATGTGAGAGTCAGACTATAAAGAAAGCTGAGCACAGAAGAATTGATGCTTTTGAACTGTGGTGTTGGAGAAGACTCTTGAGAATCCCTTGGACAAAGGAGATCCAACCAGTCCATCCTAAAGGAGATCAGTCCTGGGTGTTCATTGGTAAGACTGATGTTGAAGCTGAAACTCCAATACTTTGGCCACCTGATGAGAAGAGCTGACTCATTTGAAAAGACCCTGATGCTGGGAAAGCTTGAGGGCAGGAGGAGAAGGGGACAACAGAGAATGAGATAGTTGGATGGCATCACCGACTCAGTGGACATGAACTCTGGGAGTTGGTGATGGACAGGGAAGCCTGGCATACTGCAGTCCATGCGGTCGCAAAGAGTTGGACACTACTGAGCGACTGAACTGAACTGAATTTTCTGTTTAATTCCTGGGTAGCACTCTATTCTGTAAATGTATGACAGTTGATTTATTCATGAATATGGATTGATCCTAGTTTGGTGCTATTATGAATAATAGTGCATAAGTGTTCTTGGACAGAACCTTTATTGCACATATATGTGTATTTCTGATAGTTATGTATTTTGGAGTGAATCTCTGGATCATAGAGTATGCAGCCTTATGTACTTAGCATTAGTAAATGATGCTGAGAATTTTCCATAGTGGTTGTATTTATTTACATTTCCACCAGTTATATACAAGAGTTTTGGTTGCTCCACATTTTTGTTAGCCATAAGCATGATCAGTCTGTTAAGTTTTAGTCATCTAGGAAATGTATTGCAGCATCTCATTTTAGTTTTAATTTGCATTTTCTGATGACTAATGAGATTGAGATTCTTTTAATCTCATTGACCATTTGGATAACTTCTCTTGTAAATTGTCTCTTGAAGTCTCTTGCCGACTTTTCTACTGAGTTATTCTTTTAATTGATTTATGGAAATTCTTTATAAACTTTCATTGCATGAATTACAAATATCTTTTCCCACCCTGTGACTTACTTTTTTCACTCTCTTAATGGCATCTTTTGATGAATAGAAGTTTTTTACTTTAATCCAGTTTTTAAAATAATTTCCTTTGCTATTTTATTTGTTCATCTTTCTCTATGTCTAATATGAAATATTAATCTACATTATTTTCATTAAATTTTAATATTTTACCTTCTCCAGATAGATCTTCAATTGATCTGGCATTGATTTCGGTGTAAGGTAAATTAGGAGTCATTCCATTTTTTAAAGCATTCACATAAATAATTGACTCAGCATTGAAAAGATTGCCACCTATGTTATAGTTCAGGTCCATAGGTTTAGAAGGCAATGGCACCCCACTCCAGTACTCTTGCCTGGAAAATCCAATGGGCGGAGGAGCCCAGTAGGCTGCAGTCTATGGGGTCGCGAAGAGTCAGACACGACAGAGCAACTTCACTTTCATGCATTGGAGAAGGAAATGGCAACCCACTCCAGTGTTCTTGCCTGGAGAATCCCAGGGACAGGGAGCCTGGTGGGCTGCCGTCTATGGGGTCGCACAGAGTCGGAGACGACTGAAGCGACTCAGCAGCAGCATAGGTTTAGGGATCTGTTTCTAGACTCTATTATATTTCATTCATCTATTTAACACTTCAATACTACACTCTATTAAAAACCATATCTTCATATGTCTTGAATTTATTCAAGAACTTCCTTTCAAAATTATGTAATATTTTTGCCTATTCTTGACCCTTTGTACTTCTTTATTAATTTTGAAATCATTTTTTCATTTCTATGAAAGAATCTACTTAGACTTTCAACTTGGATTGTATTGAATATTGAGATTAGTTTTAGGTAGGATCAATTGATTTACAACATGGAGTATTCTAACCCACAACATGCTGGAGCCTTCCATTTATTTAGATATCTTTTATTTATCTCAGTGATTTTTTAGAGCTTTTGGTAGAGGCCTTGTGTATCTTTTGTTAAATTTATTTCTAGGCAATTGAAATATTTTCTATTTTGTTTTGTTGACATGTAGAAATACCACTGATTTTTAAAATATTGACTTGGTACCCTGTAACTGTGCTGAATTAAATTATTAATTCTAAATGTTTAGTATCTGTGGATTGCCTATACTATCATGTCATGTACAAATAACAATGATTTCATTTTTCTTTTCCAGACATTATTCATTTTTGCATTGTACTGGCTATGACTTCCAGTACAATGTTTAATAGGAGGGATGGTAGCTAACATTCTTGCTCTATTTCTAATCTCAGAATTTGAAATCTATGCCTACTTCTTTGCATTTACCTTTATATTTAAATATCAATCCACACAAAGCATCTTTAAAAACATAGAAGTGAGAATTCCACTCAGTTTTTTCTACATATTAATATTTTTTCCAATGCCTTATTCTAAATAATACATTTGTTTGCTACTGATTTGACTCCCTTTGATTATATACCAGATGAGCAATAATGATCAGTTGTGTCAGTATAGGAGTGATAGATTTTGTGAGACATGGCCAGATTTGGGGTATTGTTTAAAAGACCTTTAATTCTTTCTAATTTAAATGTTAGTGCAACCCAAGAAAACAGAAAAGGTTGCATATACTCTGGGTGTGGCATGACAGTGATAGAGATTTCTGGTTATTTGCTTAGCTTAAGAGTACGTAATTCTTACCACAGATATTAAGGGCAGCAGTTCACTATAAATCTGCTTGATACCAAGAATCAAGGCAATAAGGAATCTAAAGTTGTTCATGTGGCATCTGGCCTATTGGCAAAGAAGAGCTGAAGAAATGTATATCTATGTACGCAGGTTGATCCAAAAGGAGTTAAATAAGTTCTTTTCTTAAGAGATTTTTTAAAAAGCCCTAAGTAGCTGTTAGACTTCAGTGAATGCCTTTTATGCATCTACTGAGATATTTGTGTGGGTTTTCACATATAGTGGAATCATGTGGTATAAATCACATTGATAGATTTTTTTAATATTCTCTGTGTTATTGTGTTTAAACTTTCTTGATCATAATATTATAGTTAATATTCTGTTCAATTCAGTTAGCTGAATTGGTAGATGTGCCCTGCTCATACCCACATGGAATGAACCATTTCCATGCATGCTGAGCCCACTACCAGTATCTGTGACTCTTGGCCTGAGAGTTTTCTCTAGTCATTGGAATCGCCTCTGTCTGTATGTAGGTCAGGCTGCAAGTACCAGAGAATTAACACTTTTCCCATAACAAGGGCAGCCCTCAGCCAATGACTGATGGAGTTGAGAGGATAAAGGACCTATTTTCTATGCCCCCTCAGAAGGATAAATCTGAGACATGTGTTCTCCATTGGCTTCCAGTCTAAGCTAATGGATTAAACACAAGTTGCTCATCATGATAACTTGCTTGAAAAATGCACTTGTTCCCTTTCATTCTCTTACTCCCTTACTGGTGTTTCCTAGAGCTACCTTCCAAGCAAATCATTGCCCATGAGTCCTTATCTTAGTATCTGTTTCTGGAGTATCCCCAAATAAATAACTAACATTTTCTTTTAAATTCTGTACCTACGTTAAAAAGTAAACCCAGCCTGAATTTTTTAATCTTATTTTGCCCTTTTACAGTTTTCTTGTGAAAGTTATACAATCCTAATTAAGTTAGTTTGATAGCTTTACCTTTTTTCTTTTTAAAGAACTTATGTTAGAGAGTGATTATCTGTTCTCCAAAGTTCTATAAAACTTATCCAGAACCATCTGGGTGTGATGATTTTGGGGGAGGAAAGAGAAAGCTTTGACTGTAATTATGATTTGTCTAATAATGAGTGGTTTATATAAATTTTCTATTTCTTCTTGTGTAAACTTTGCTTTATTTTATATATATTGCAAGAAAGTTATTCACTTTAACTAGAATTTCAAGTACATTGGTTTATAGTTGTTCATAATAGTCATGTAAGTGGTATGATGAAGCTGATTCATACTGGTTCATAAGAGGTGATGGCTGTTAAATTTTCAGTAATAATGAGTGGGTAATATCACATTGGTTCAGTTCAGTTCAGTCGCTCAGTCATGTCCGACTCTTTGCGACCCCATGAATCGCAGCACGCCAGGCCTCCCTGTCCATCACCAACTCCCAGAGTTCACTCAGACTCACGTCCATCGAATCAGTGATGCCATCCAGCCATCTCATCCTCTGTCGTCCCCTTCTCCTCCTGCCCCCAATCCCTCCCAGCATCAGAGTCTTTTCCAATGCGTCAACTCTTCACATTGATAGTTGGTCACAATTGGAAATTGGCCGTGGCATGAAAATTGGTAAACACTACACATTAGGATTTTCTTTTCTACTAAAGTGGTTGTTAAAATTCCCTGCACAACACTGGTTTCTCTCATAATTCACTGGTCCCTCCTTCTCAATCTCCTTTATTGATTTTTCCTCTTTTCCTTAACTCTTAAGATTTCAGTGCCCCATTACACAATCCGTGGTCCCCTTTTCCTCTCTGTCTACACTGACTGCCCCTGGTGATCTTGTCTAATTTCAGGGTTTTAAACCCACCCGTATTCCCATGAGTTCCAAATTTCTATCTCTAGCCTGGACCATTCTCCTAAATGCTAGACTTACATGGCCAGTTGTCAACTGAACTCTCTTCCTTGATGTTTAGTAGACATTTTGGATTTAACATGGTCAAAGCTGACCTCCTGATATACTCCTCCAGGCCTGCTGTCTCAGTTGCTGGCAACTCCGCATTCCAGTTACTCAATCAGGAAATCTTATAGTCATTCACAGTTTCTTTCTATCATGTTGTACATCAATACATACACAAATCTGGTTATTTCTCACTCTTCTACCCTAAGTCCCACTCTCTCTTAACTGAATTTTGCCATAGTCTCCTAATGGGTTTTCTGCTGCCCAGCCTTGCCCTGTGTAGACTCTATCTCCAAATCCTTCAAGTAGCCAAAATGATCCTCTTTTAAGCATCAGATCATGTTACTCCTCTGCTCAAAAATTTCTACTGGCTCCCAGTTTCATGCAGAATACAATCCAGAGCCCCTGTGATGGGCCTCACCTTTACTTTTATGACCGTATCTCCTACCAAATTCCCCTCCCCTCACACTTACTCTAGTCACACTGGTCTTTTCACTGCTCTTCAGAACAAACAAACAAAAAACCCCAAAACCTCCAAACCAAAAAAACAACACAGGCAAGCTCCTGCCTCAGAGCCTCTGGAATATTCTTCTCCCAGATAATTGTACAACCTACTTCTTCACTTGATTCAAAAACCATATACTATATGATCGCTGTTTATGATGTCTCTCTGAGCCCTACAAGGGTAGGATATACATCTGTTCACTGATATATCCCCACAGTGAAGCAGAGGGTTACTGACACACTGTGGTACCAGCTCAGTGCACATTATATCTGATGAAGCAATGTATTGGCTCAATCAGTGAAGATGTGGCCTTGCAGCTCTGTTAACTAAGATTCAGGACTTTGCCTTGTCACTCCAGGAAAATCTCAAGTAACAGGACACACCAGTCCACGCTTTCACATCACATCTTCTGAGAGCAGCTCCCATGCGGTCCTTTCCTCTGTCTGGAGGAAGCAGATTTAATTTTCTTAGGAAATCACAGTTGGAATCACTCCATCCCTTCTTTGCCATCCTTAAGTGTGAAATCCTCTTGGAATGTGAAGAAACTTTACCCTTCCCTGGCTGACAGCTTCACATTCTTTTGGAATCCCTCAAATTAGGATTGAGATTGGGAGGCAGATTTTCTAAATATTTGTTTTATTTATTTATTTGGCTGTGCTGTGTCTTGTGGTTTTTTTTTTTTTTTTTTTGCTAAACCCCTTTTGAATGACAGGGCCAAGGCCATGGCACAGTTCATCTCTTTTTTAAGCATTTTTAAACTAATTTATTTTAATTAGAAGATAATTGCTTTATAATATGGGGATGGGTTTGCCATACATCAATATGAATCGGCCACAGGGTGCTGGGTCTTCGTTCTGCCATGTGGATCTTCAGTTTTCATTGTGGCATGCAGGATCTTTACTTGTGGCATGTGAACTTTCAGTTGTGGTTTGTAGGATCTAGTTTCCTGACCAGGGATTGAACTTGGCCCTCTGCGTTGGGAGCATGGCGTCTTAGCCACTGGACCACCAAGGAAATCTCTGTAAGGCAGATTTAAAGCTTGGTTAGGTTTTACCTCTGCTTACCTGCCTGTGTTCCCTGAATTAATGCCCTCTATTTAAAGGAAAAAGAACCTGCTTTTAACTCTACCCCTGAAATTAGAAAGTTAGTCTTTAATCAGCCAAATGCAAACAGATAATGATTCATAAATAGGCTTAACAGTGTATCGAGGAGATTTAATTCAGTGGAGTATAACAGTTTTACTTTTTCCAATTACCTCTTTAAACTATGCTCTGATAAGTGCTCCATTTCTTGTTTCTTAACAGTATCTTCAGCTGATTCCATAACTTCCTTGTCACTATTGCTAATTCAAATCCAGTTCAATTTCGCAGTCTATTACAATTCATCCACTCCCCTCCCTCTAACACAGGCCTGACAGACCTCTGATTGTAAGCAGAGGAGTGGAGGTGCACACGTCCCGCCTTCTCCTCTTCTAGGTCTCCATCTTCCTGGACAGTAGGGAGCTGGATGGAGAGATGGTACAGGAGGGTCATCTCACATACCTGGCCACATGGGTGTGGCAGGGAGATGTCCCAGGACCATTCAGTTTTGATATGGTTCTGTTTGATGCTGGTGGCCTCTGCTGATGCAGAGATTTTGCACATATGCTACTCAAGGTTTTTTGAGGGTGGTATCGAATTTTGTCTGCCTTCCTTCCCTTTCCACCCTAGTACTGAGAATCCCTCAGTGAAAGACAAATGGGTCTCTTTTTGATCTGGCAAGTGGTCCAGGTCTTCACCCTCCCTTTCTGATGGGGTATCACCTCACCTAGCCCAGTGGCTGCCTTGATAACCCTGTAAGTCCTCATTCCTGCTACAGCTTCTATGCTTCTTGCATGATGTCATCAAAACCACTGAAGTATGTTCCACCCGCTGTGAGAGTTCTAGGGACCTGGATTGAGGCTGTCTCAACTGTCATTTCTGTACATGGCATGATGCATTATAGCTCTTTCTCATTCTGACAACCCTCCTCTAGACATATCCATACAAGAAGCAAGCACCAGTCTCTAGATTCAGCAGTATCTCCTCTCCCCATCAGTGACGGAATGTCAAGATGTCCTAAGAATTCTATCATCACATTCTGGCTCTCCCTGGAAGGCAGTGTCAGAACAGGATTTAGACTCTGTTGCTCAGTGAGCATCCATACGGGGATGAGATGATAGGTGCCACTTCTTGCGAGTACCTCCCATCTCTGCAAAAGATTCCCAGGACTTGCCTAGTCGTCCAGTGGTGAACACTCTGCCTTCCAATGCAAGGTACACGGGTCTGATCCCTGGTCCAGAAACTAAGGTCCCAAATGCTGTGGGGCAACTAAGCCTGTACTCCACAACTGCTAAAGCCTGTGCGCTGGAGCCTGTGTGCCACACTAGAGAGAAACCCCCGTGCCACAGCGGAGATCCTGTGTGCAACAAATAAGACCTGACACAGCCAAAATATAAATACATAAATATTAAAAAATAAAGAGGGATCCGTTCTCTTAAAAAAAAAAAAAGATTTCCTTGGCGTCTTCTCTCCATTGTGTGGTACTAGGTGATGTGTGGTTGTGGGTTGGTGTCCCCTCCAATCTGAGTTCCTTTTCCACAATGGAGAGGTCTCTGGGAAAGAGCTTCCCAATCAGGAACTGCAATTCTCAGCCCGCTTTGCATCTAGGTTTGCCCATGCGACTTGCTCTCACTGGTGAAAGGTGAGAAGAAGTGATACAGGACACTTCAGGAGTGAAGCATTTAAGAAGTAGAATTGCTCCCTCCAGGCACTCTTTCTACTTCCAATGCTTTGTTGCAGATGATGATGAAGACTCAGGAAATGATGGCAAAACCAAATGATAGGAGAAGTCAGAATCCCTGAATCACATATAGATAAGAGATCTCTGCTAAATGAGAACATCTGGTTTGAACTGTGATGTGAGAAATAAACTATTGTGTTTGAGCTATTCTATAGTTTGGGCTCATTGGTTATGGCAGCCAATATTACACTAACTACTACTTGTAAGAAAGAAGCTCCTGTCCTTCCCCTGGTTAAGGAAGAAAGAAGTCTCCCACAGTGAACACTGAACTCCCTCCATGGGACACTTCACATTCTCTTTCTCAGTTTCCAGTCTTATATAAACTAGAGGCATAAAAAGAAAAAATAAATAAAACTAGAGGCAGGAATGAAGCTTGGGAGTAGGAGGGGATGTTTTGGCTTCTATTTAGCTCTGAGCACAGTGTGTGATCCAGCCATTGATGGTCCAGCCATTGATGGTTGTGTTAGAAAGTAAAACTATCTGGTTATCAGTTCTAGGGCAATAGAAAACATCTCCTTCAGCATGTAGTGACAAGAAATTTTGAAAATACGAAGATGTGTTCATAATGGACTCCTTATTATCATCATCATAAAGCCTTGAAGGGGCTAGAAGCCTGAGATTGGTAATAGATGTGGACTCCTTGCTTTTGTTTATTGTTGCCTTTGTCCCCATCTCTGGCCTGCTAATGTTGAGACTTTGTGGAGGTGCAGCTGTGGTGACCCCTGGAGGAACTATTTATGGACTATTAGTCAGGCCTGGCTTTGGTGGCAGTACTTGACTGTACATGTACTCCACAAAATGCCCCCTTGACTACCTGCTGCAGAACTGAAGGGTGGTTGGGTCTGGATGGTCAGAATGTGTTTTCATGGCCCTAAGATATCAGTGGGAGTTTGGAAAGTACAATGAACTGGCAAGAGGCAGTAAACCAGACAGGTGGATAGTGAGTATCAGAGAGGATGTAGGGAGGCAAAAAATGAATGCCCTGGCAGGTGGGAGGACTGTGACATTGTTTAATTTATATAAGAGGGTTGGAAGATAGGAGCTCCCAGGCTGGAGGTCAGAAGGAGGACTCTGGTTTCCAGAAGATGGGGACCAGTGTGGTAGCAAGGCAGGCTTTAGAAGAAACTGGTACATGGCGGAAAATCAGGACAGGGCCTCAGCCACTGAACCTGTAAGAACCACATGAAAAGGTGCATGGAGCTCTTTTTAAGGTTGCTTTGATACCAAGTCAACAAGTATCTGTTCTGGGGTTATGTAATCTTCCATGGTGACAGAGATGAATGGCCAAGGGTTGAATCTACAGATAAAGTTGCTCCTTTAGCCTGAGTCTTGAGATGAAAACTTAGGCTGACCTATAGTGGATGTGTAGACGGAGTGAGAAGTAAACCTCTGTTATTGCAGCCACCAAGATTCTAGATTTGTTTTGTTACTGCAACATAATTGAGCCTAAGCTGATTAATACAGTGACTGAAACAGGATTTGAACTCAGGCCTGTCTGACACCCAGGGGTCACGTCCTTTCCTTCATAGCACAGTAAACCCCACTGCAGAAAACACGGAAGCGTAAACATCTGTCTCAGAGAAGGTGGCTTCTCTTTCTCTTCCCTCTTCCCACCTCTATCTATGAGTTTGTCTAGTGGAAGCCTGAGAAAGTGTCAGGAGAGCGCAGCCATCCCCAGAGGAGCCCTGCCTAGATGTGAATAAAATGCTTCCACATAGCAGATCTGGTTCCTCAGTTTCTGGCCAGCTTCCCTCGGTTTCCCGTCAGCCTACCCCTTCTTGGAAGGACTAAAGATGAAAGTTACAGAGGAGAGTGAAAAAGTTGGCTTAAAGCTCAACATTCAGAAAACTAAGACCATGGCATCCGGTCCCATCACTCCATGGCAAATAGATAGGGAAACAGTGGAAACAGCAGCTGACTTTATTTTGGGGGGCTCCAAAATCACTGCAGATAGTGATTGCAGCCATGAAATTAAAAGACACTTACTCCTTGGAAGGAAAGTTATGACCAACCTAGACAGCATATTAATAAGCAGAGACATTACTTTACCAACAAAGGTTCATCTAGTCAAGGCTATGGGTTTTCCAGTGGTCATGTGTGGATGTGAGAGTTGGACTATAAATAAAGCTGAGCACTGAAGAATTGATGCTTTTGAACTGTGGTGTTGGAGAAGACTCTTGAGAGTCCCTTGGACTGCAAGGAGATCCAACCAGTCCATCCTAAAGGAGATCAGTCCTGAGTGCTCATTGGTAGGACTGATGTTGAAGCTGAAACACCAATACTTTGGCCACCTGAGGTGAAGAGCTGACTAATTTGAAAAGACCCTGATGCTGGGAAAGATTGAAGGCAGGAGAAGACGGGGATGACAGAGGATGAGATGGTTGGATTGCATTACCAGCTCGACAGACATGAGTTTGAGCAAGCTCTGGGAGTTGGTGATGGACAGGCAGACCTGGCATGCTGCGGTCCATGGGGTCACAAAGAGTTGGACATGACTGAGCAACTGAACTGAACCGAAAGCAGGGGAGCAAAGAACAGGGTGACAGCAAGGAGTTGTGTTGCCCAAGTGCTTTCCAGATATTCTCTCTGGCTTGGCTTAGTGAAGCTATTGTGATCTGGTGGACAGAGTGATGGGCCTGCACTCCTTTCCCAGCTTTCTCCCTGCCCTTCAAGTACCTGGGAAATCCATCATCTGGATGAAGGCACTTCCCTGTAGGAAGGGGAATGCTCCAAGCGCCTCTCATTCAACACAAATAGGTGATCTAATGAAAATCAGGCTGTCCATTCAGGCAGAGTGAAATCTTGCACCTTAGATTGCCAGGTTAAGTCAGGTGAGCAGGGAGAAACAAACCAACCAACCGGTGTACAGAGCTCAGCTAACCCCAAAAGGGGTCTGACATTTCTGCCTTTTTTTTTTTTTCTAAATACACCTATGACATTTCTCCTCCAGAGAATTAAACTGAGAAAATGGATTTGGAAACCCCTGCTTCCCTTTGTTCAATTTTCCCCCTAGGTTTCTGTGTTTCAGGGTAAACCCAGCCTGGATCAGTGGCCTGGAGAATTGCTCAGAAGAGTCACCTGCTCTGGCATCTGTCACAGGGGCCAGCGTCCAGGAGCAGGTGTGGCTGCGTAGGAGAGAGTAGGGCAGAATGAGTCAGCTGGTAGCCTGTGATCATGGAAAGGAGAGCTGTGTAGTCAGCCGCAGGACGCCAGCCATCATTTGTTTTGCTTTTGAAGTGTGTTTGAGCCCCTATGTAATCTGTCTGCCCCAAGTGTTGTATCATTTCGAGGAACTGATATGCACTTACATTTCTTAGGTCTCTTTCTGCATTCCTGGAATTCAGAGAACCAAAAATATCAGTTTGCTCTGTTTCATGATATATTCTTTTGATATGCATTCAAAAAAACGCATTTTGTAGAATACCTAAGGGTCAACATTGATATTTAAGTGATTTACAAAAAGCAAGAGGACAACAAAATTCCCCTTATTCCACCATATGTATATTTTCTCCTGCTATATTGACCAGTGAAGCTTTCCCTCATTGCAAGTCACCATTTGGGGGAACAAAAGCATCTTATTGGCTCTGATACTCTCAAGATACCCAATGGCTATAACGGACTGGTCAGTTGACCAGTCCAATGAACCTGGCTTTTGTTTCAATTCTTCATTTTGTTTAATTCTCCACTGTAGTAATAGCCAACATTTGAAGAGGGCCTCACTGCTCTTACAATGCTTTTACACACATTGCCTAATCAAATCCTCAAAATATCTGTGGAGTAAGTTGAGCAGAATATCTTTAGGAGCCCTTGTATATAGTGGGTCATATAATGGCTTCACCATCATACTGCGTGGATCTGGAAAGTGAGGGACCAAGTTGCTGTGGTGTGGTTCTGGACCATGTGCTCTTTTACATATATAAAAGTGCACAAAATGAGACCAAAATGAGGAAAGAAAGAAGGGAGAAATTGAGTAAGAGGAAGCAAAGGAAGAAGATGAGTCAGAGTGTTAATATAATAGTTGAGCATTTAACCAATGGAAAGCCCCAGTTGGCTGGATTGAGCACTTCAGGGAAGACTTGGTGGTTCCCTTCTCTGCTCGTTCACAAGCCCTGAAATGGCCTGAGCACCTCGTGGGGGCACAGACTTCAGTATTTGCTACCTGAATTGACTAACAGGGGTGACTTATAAGGCTCCCTCCTGAATGGAGGAAATCTAATGTTTGTATGTGTATGAGTTTACTCTCTTGTTCTTGTCATAAAATAACTGGTAACAAAGAAAGCATTCCAATGATCTAATTTTCTCTTCCTTATTTCAAATACCATGAGGGTAATATTTTTCCACTAAAATGGTTGAATTAGTGAGCTGCTCTGATAACATGCCTCCCATATTATAATCTAGTGAACTAATTGTTTCCGCAAACTCAGTGTAGGCAGACCCTTGCCTTGTACACAGTGCCTGTGACAAGGACTGTTTTCCTCCTCCTATATTCTGATACCCAGTTTTTTAAATAAAGAGTTTGTGTCTGGGAATCTTTAGAAAATCATACCGCTTAGCTTCTAGGTTATTACTCACTTTGATATTTAATTGTTTGCTACCCTTAACATTATTTCAAGCATATATGGCTTAGCTCCCTGACTCAATTGAAAACTCCTCAAGGACAGTGCTGTGGACTCAATTGTCGTTGTTTAGTCACTAAGTCATGTCTGACTCTTTATGACCCCATGGACGGTAGCCCGCCAGGCTCTGTCCATGGCATTTCCCAGGCAAATATACTGGAGTGGGTTGACATTTCCTTCTCCAGGGATCTTCCCACCCAGGGACTGAACCCAAGTCTCTTGCGTCTCCTGTGGCAGCTGGATTCTTTGTCACTGAGCCACCAGGGGAACTCTGTGGACTCAGTTGTATTCCCCCAAATCCATATGCTGAAGCCTTCAAAATGTCACTGTATTTGGAAAGAGGGCCTTTAACAAGAGCAATAAAATTAAAACGAGGCTGTTGGGGTGGGTTGTTATCCAATCTGACTGTGTCTTTATAAAAAGAGATTGGCTCCTATAAAGGGACACCAGGGATGAACACTCAGAAGGAAAAAACCATGACAAGAAGGCAGCCATCTGCAAATCAAGGAAAGAGGCCTCAAAAGAAACCAAATCTGCTGGCATCTTGGTCTTCCAGACTCCAGAGCTGTGAGAAAATCTGTTGGTTGAGCCACTCGGTGATATTTTGTTATGGCAGTCCGAGCAGGCTCATATGGATAGTGACATCTTGAGTTTCTCTGGTGCATCTCTGCCACAGTGTGCCTCACAAAATGCCCAGCACACGATTTCGATGGCACTTAATAATACCACCTGCAGTTACTTTATTTTTTATTATGTATTTAGTAAAATTTATTCATGAAATCTTTAACATAATTTATTTCATATGCAGTTATTTTGGTTTGTTGGCCATCAACTTTCTACTTTCATTAGCAGAGACTAGATCATCTGCTTGAATAGCGAGTATGTGTCCATGGTAAATATTTTAAACAGCTGTGAAGGACTGTATAGTGAAAAATACTTGGGGGCTTTCTAGGTGGCTCAGTGATAAAGAATCCACCTGCCAAGCAGGAGATGCAGTTTCAATCCCTGGGTTGGGAAGGTCCTCTGGAGAAGGAAATGGCAACCCATTCCAGTATTCTTGCCTGGAGAACCCCACGCACAGAGGAGCCTGGTGGGCTATAGTCCATGGGGTCACAAAGATTTGGACATGACTGAACACACACACACACACATACACACACACACACACACACACACACCTCACTCACGCCTCAGTCTCTCGTTCTCTTTTCTGGAGGCAGCTATCATTACCAATGTAGGGTTTATCTATCTTCCCAGTTACCTTTACTAAAAAACCTTGCTGTCTGTGTAGGACCTACATACTCATATTACAGGTATATAACATACCTATTTATACAAACATATACTTTATGAAGCTCTCTATAAATATATGTCCTCCTCTCTAATTTTCTTTTCTGTTTTAGTTTGTTTTTAACAAATCATAACATAATGCATTCTCTTTTACTTTTTAAAGAGAATAAATTTAATGGTGTCTCTTGGGAGTGGTTCCATATAGGACATACTAATCCACCTCATTCTCTGTAACTCCTTTCGTTGCATTTATTTTAAATGTGTTGTCCTGCTTGCTTCCTCCCTGATTAACCCACACACTTTCATACGATAGCCGCATGGAGCATGAATAGGATGTATAGTTTTAAACAGGCTCATTCTTGCTGCTGTTTCCTGATACAAATATTTGAGTGAAGGGTTTAATCAGGCACTAAAGCCACAGGCATTAAACAGAAGGGCATGGTTTTTAGGCAGTTCAAATAAGCAGGAATAGTCACAGCAAGACTTTTTTCAGATAGACCTCATGTGTTTCTAGTCAGTACTGTAACTACAGCTACCCACCAGCAATCACGTTTATATTTGGTGTTTCTCTGACTTTATAATACAATTAATATTGGACCAAGAAATAATAATTTTTTAAAAGAATTGTGCACAAATTCACTATGCTAGAAAACCAAGATGTTCCTCCTTGTTCCCTACAGTACTTGTTCATTTGTGCACATAGTTTTAATTACTATCAGAGCAATTATGTATTCTGCTTTTGTCTCTTACAGTGAATCATAAACATTGCCATTTGTTACTATAGTGCTATTTGTTTACATATAATTTTGCATGGTTGGATTATAATCTATCCAGTTGATGTATTGTTTCCTCTAATTAAAAAACGGACAACTGTATTATCTCAGCTATAATTAAATAAAGCTTACGAGAAAGTCAATCTGACACATATTAATGATATATATAAATGTTATGAGCTGCAGTGTAATTGGCTATAAAATGGAGAGCAGCTCATATAAATTATAATGATCATATTCTATATCCTATGAAGTCAGAATGTTTTAGGGGAGAAGTGATGGAAAAGGAAACTATTGAGATGCCCTCCTAAAAAGGAACTGACATTTCTATTCCTTTAAGAGTTAGTTTCAGGAAATGAGGCTGCATTTTTTCCCCTTTTCTGCATCTGGATCTCTGCTTGTACAGAGATGGAGGGAGAAAAAATTGTGTGCCTCTAATCAGATTAGATTAATTAGATTGATTTCCTAACAACTAGCCGGCAAGTGTGAATCACTAATGGCCTTCTTTAATTCATTAACTTATCAATAAATATTTATTGAGCACCTATCATATGCTGGGTGTGAAATACATAGGGAAGAAGATAACCTCTGCTCCCTTAATGTTTACAATCTAGATGAGGTGTAGAACCGTAACTAACTAAATAATAAAATGATTGCAAGTTTCAATAAACGCTGAGAAAGAAACAGGGCGCAATCACAGATAGAAATGAAGGTGGGCATCCTTTAGACAGGTGATCAGAGGTCTCTCTAAGTCATATCAACACTGAAACTTGGAGAAGAACGTGTCAGCTACACAAAGAGTAGGGGAAAGGAGGAACAGTGGGGCAGAGGCTCTAAGGTGTGGTCAAAGCTGCCAGATCGACATGGCCAGTGGGAGTGCAATGCGTTGGGCAAAAGGAAACGTGGACCTGGGTGAGGTGGAGAGGCAGGTAAGGGTCCCATGGTGCACAGTCCAGAACACCACAGTATGAAACTGGATTTCATTATAAATACATGGGAAGCTGGATGAAACTTAGCAGGTTCATAGAATAATACAGACCATATTTTAAAAAGAACTTTTGGCTCCTGCATGGAAAATAGACTGGAGGGTGGGAAAGAGTGGCAGTCAAGGGAGTAATTAAGAGATGGTTGGTGTCGCCCCCATGAGAGGTGACCGTGGCTGGCACCTGAGTGGCGACAGTGATGGTGGGCACTGATGGTGGGTCTCCATCAGACACAAAGCTGACAGCTGAAATGGCTATGAGGATGAGGAAAAAGGAAGATATCCGTAATGACTCTGGAGATTCCAGGGGGGGTCCCCAAACTCAGAAGTGGAAGGCAGACAATCAGGAGTTCTCTTTGGATCTTGAAGTTGGAGGTGCCTTATGAGGCATCAGCTTCCCTGGTGGTTCAGAGGTTAAAGCGTCTGCCTGCAATGCAGGGGACCTGGGTTTGATCCCTGGGTCGGGAAGATGCCCTGGAGAAGGAAATGGCAACCCACTCCAGTATTCTTGCCGGGAGAATCCCATGGATGGAGGAGCCTGGTGGGCTGCAGTCCATGGGGTCGCAAAGAGTCGGACATGACTGAGCGACTTCACTTTCACTTATAAGGCATCAAAGTGGAGCTGTCAGCCAGACAGTAAGATACATGAGTCTGGGATCAATTTGGGAGTTGTTAGCAGCCTGATGATATTTGACACCTGAAGACTGGCTGAGACTCTGAAGGAGAGTGTGCAGTTATGGAAGAGAAAGGGGCCCAGGACTAAACCTGTGACCTGCCCAAAGATGCCCAGTCATGACCAGAAGTAAATCCCCACGTGGTGGGACCTCAAGTTCTCTGAGAAGTCATCATGTACTCATTATCACCTGACCCCACCCTCCATGATTGGGAAATCATCCAGAGATGTTTTTTCCTTTCAGATCTCTTAGTTTCTTTCCTACATCTCTCTCTGTTAAAAAGTATTTATTTATTTCTGCTATGCTGAGTCTTCATTGCTGCTCAAGCTTTTCTCTAGTTGTGGTGAGTGGGGTCTACTCTTAGTTGCGGATATAGGCTTCTCATCACCGTGGCTTTTCCTGTTGTGGAGCTCTAGGGCACTCAGGCTTTAGCAGTTGTGTTTCCCTTGCTCTAGAGCACAGGCTCAACAATTGTGGCACATGAACTTTGTTGCTCCGAGCCATGTGGGATCTTCCTGGATCGAACCCATGTCTCCTGCATTGGCAGCTGGATTCTTAACCTGTAAGCCACCAGGGAAGCCCCCTGCCTCTCTCTCTTAACCCTGGTATGCTCTGAACCCTGAGAGGCCTCCTGCAAAAAAGAGGAGGCGAGTGTGGGTTAGGTTGTTCATGCTCAGTGACTGTGTGGGCTGTCACTTTGAGCAGCTGGACGTTGGAAGCTCTGCACAGTTGCTGTATTATTTGCCATTTGGTTTTCTCTTTTCATGGGTGCAAGAAGCTATTGAGGGTCTTCCCTGAGAGCCAGAAAACCACAAGCTCTTACCTCTGCAGCTTCTAATAGCTTGTGGGTCAGCGCTTCACAGCTCAGATGCCTCAGAGCGAGATTTTAAAGTAAGGAGCCAGAAGGGACCTCTGGAAGTATAAAGTCCAAGCCTCTCATTTTACAAATGAGGGAATTTATTCACCCACATTCCCCCCATGAAATGAAAGATATTTCAGTTTTCATTTCACCAACCACTGATAACTTCCTCTGATCAAGTGAATCCATTAGCCTTCATTCAGTCCATGAGCTGACTTCACTGTGACTCCTAAGAAAAGACTGATTCAATGTTTAAAACCTCTCTGATTAGAAAAAGAAATTGACTGTTTCCTGGCCTGAAGCACAAATGTGCTAAGAAATATCTGACTAGTGCTGTACTTTACCCCAGCCTGAAAAAATGATGTATATTGCGTTATCCAGCATCATCTCCGGTTTGAGATGCTGCGTCTGCAGAGGCTCAGGCTATGCTGCACTGTGAGTGACCATAAAAAACACAAGAGACCCTATCGATTAGAGAGATGGTTTTGCGTTGGCCAGAGGAAACCCGAAGCCTACAAAAAAGGCATCGTCTTCACAAGCAAAGCTAAATAACAGTAAACTGACATGTGTTAAGTAATTGATAAAGCGTCCTCTTCCATAAAGACAAGAACCAGAGGACATAATGAATTCAGTGGGGGAAAAGACACTGTTTAATCTTTTCTGAGAAATGTCTGATGAGCCCAACAGGCATTATTTTCTGATTCTGTCTCTTCTCTTCCCATGTTTTGCACCTGATTTATGTGAAGTGTCTCTATGCCTGTTAGTGATTTCAGTGAGAGTTGAGGCATGTACTCTGCCTTCTAGGATGTCAAGATTCATAGATTTTAGGGGCAGCAAGAGCTCTGAAGATAATTCAGTGCATCTCTCTTACTTTCCAAAGGCAGAATGAGAGAGGTAAAGGGCTTGTTCAAGATGACTCTGAGTAGTGAGACAAGCCCACCATCCAGGACTCAGGATGCCCTGCTTTTTCTGTTGTTTGAATTCCAACTAATAGAGAGCTGCTTGACATGGGTAACATTTTGCTTTCTTTAACTTTTCATTCTATGCCAGTTGGGCTTTTCATTCTATTGAAAAATTGGGAGGACCTAGGAAAAAGAAACTTAATCCCTGTTAAACACATTGTTTCCCAGAGGTTTTTTTTCTGTGCATATTTTCAAGTAATTGTTATTTAGTGTTTACATAATTTTCAGTTTTGCAGTTAATATGTTTGAAGGATTTCTAATGAATGCAGAATAGTCAGACAACTGGATATATTATAACTCACTGAATGTTTCTGTGGTTGCTGGGTATTTTGGATTATTACAATTTTTACTACTGTATCTAGCAATATTTTATATGATACATAAATTTCTTATGGCATATAGCTTTCCTGATAGATTATGCCCTTAATATGGAACTCCAGAAATAGAATTAAAGAACCATGGTTAAGGTCATCTTGATTCACTCTTGCTTTATAACATTAAGTATCATTGTTAAAAATATTTGCTATTTTCTCATTGAAAATGGCACTTGTTTGAGCTCTCACTTCTTTAATGGCTGCTGAGTTCTCCTCTGGACATCTTTACCATTTCTACCTTAAGCATTTTAGCTTCTTAACGCTTATAGTTCCCTAAACAAAACAACCTGCTCCATGGTTCTTGTTTTTAGGTCTCTCTTGAAGAGGAACCCTGAGGATAAAGTCTGTTTTATTTATCTATAGGTGTCCAGAAGCTTGTGTAGTGCTTGGCACACAGTGGGTGTGTAGTAAATACTTATTTAACAAATGGGTGAATGAATGAACAAGTAAATGAAGCTGAACATCCTGCCCTCTGTATTTGTTCAGTAGCTGTGATTTCTGAATGCATTGTCTGGTTGTGCCCTTTGTTTACTTATCAGAGTCAGATTTTTATTCATTTTTACTAGCGTTTGAGTATGAGAACTCTTTGCCTGTCACATTGGGGCTAATATGTTTTTTCCAGCAAATATGGTTTGTTTCATATTTTCAAACTGGAGGTAGACATTGGGCTCACAAATGTGTCATCTCCTGCTGCATTTTGTGTCCTTAAAGGAGCTTGGAAGAGGGGGGCATGAAGAAAGAGAGAGAGGAAAGATGAGGAAGACGGGAGGGGAGGGAGAGAGAAGAGGAGGGAAGAGAATTCTAAAGCAATGAGTTCTGAGAAAAGTCAGACTATTTGGTTAGTCTTTAGGCAGATTTCATGGCTTATTGTTGTGAAAAGGGTGACTGTGCCAACCACATTTCAGGCCCTCTGAAGCTGAAAAGGTCAACCAGCCCCTGCCTGCAGTGAAAACAAATTCTGATTGTCCATGCAGAGAGGTAGGTTTCAATCAAAAACACACGGAGTGGCTGAGTAATTTCTTAACATATTCCATTTGCAAATGAGAAGTGAAAACACCCATTCACTTCAGTTCAGTTCAGTTCATTTCAGTTCATTTCAGTCACTCAGTCATGTCTGACTCTTTGTGACCCCATGAATCACAGCACACCAGGCCTCCCTGTCCATCGCCAACTCCCGGAGTTCACTCAGATTCACTTCCATCGAGTCAGTGATGCCATCCAGCCATCTCATCCTCTGTCATCCCCTTCTCCTCCTGCCCCCAATCCCTCCCAGCATCAGAGCCTTTTCCAATGAGTCAACTCTTCGCATGAGGTGGCCAAAGTACTGGAGTTTCAGCTTTAGCATCATTCCTTCCAAAGAAATCCCAGAGCTGATCTTCAGAATGGACTGGTTGGATCTCCTTGCAGTCCAAGGGACTCTCAAGAGTCTTCTCCAACACCACAGTTCAAAAGCATCAATTTTTCAGCGCTCAGCCTTCTTCACAGTCCAACTCTCACATCCATACATGACTACTGGAAAAACCGTAGCCTTGACTAGATGGACCTTAGTCGTCAAAGTAATGTCTCTGCTTTTGAATATGCTATGTAGTTTGGTCATAACTTTTCTTCCAAAGAGTATACGTCTTTTAATTTCATGGCTGCAGTCACCATCTGCAACCCAAGATGGGCGGGTCATGGTGGAGAGGTCTAACAGAATGTGGTCCACTGGAGAAGGGAATGGCAAACCACTTCAGTATTCTTGCCTTGAGAACCCCATGAACAGTATGAAAAGGCAAAATGATAGGATACTGAAAGAGGAACTCCCCAGGTCAGTAGGTACCCAATATGCTACTGGAAATCAGTGGAGAAATAACTCTAGAAAGAATGAAGGGATGGGGCCAAAGCAAAAACAATACCCAGCTGTGGATGTGACTGGTGATAGAAGCAAGGTCTGATGCTGTAAAGAGCAATACTGCATAGGAACCTGGAATGTCAGGTCCATGAATCAAGGCAAATTGGAAGTGGTCAAACAGGAGATGGCAAAAGTGAACGTCGACAGTCTAGGAATCAGCGAACTAAAATGGACTGGAATGGGTGAATTTAACTCAGGTGACTATTATATCTACTACTGCGGGCAGGAATCCCTCAGAAGAAATGGAGTAGCCATCATGGTCAACAAAAGAGTCTGAAATGCAGTACTTGGATGTAACCTCAAAAACGACAGAATGATCTCTGTTCGTCTCCAAGGCAAACCATTCAATATCACCGTAATCCAAGTCTATGCCCCAACCAGTAACGCTGAAAAAGCTGAAGTTGAATGGTTCTATGAAGACCTACAAGACCTTTTAGAACTAACACCCAAAAAAGATGTCCTTTTCATTATAGGGGACTGGAATGCAAAAGTAGGAAGTCAAGAAACACCTAGAGTAACAGGCAAATTTGGCCTTGGAATGCAGAATGAAGCAGGGCAAAGACTAACAGAGTTTTGCCAAGAAAATGCACTGGTCATAGCAAACACCCTCTTCCAACAACACAGGAGAAGACTCTACACATGGACATCACCAGATGGTCAACACCGAAATCAGATTGATTATATTCTTTGTAGCCAAAGATGGAGAAGCTCTATACAGCCAACAAAAACAAGACCAGGAGCTGACTGTGGCTCAGATCATGAACTCCTTATTACCAAATTCAGACTTAAATTGAAGAAAGTAGGGAAAACCGCTAGACCACGCAGGTATGACCTAAATCAAATCCCTTATGATTATACAGTGGAAGTGAGAAATAGATTTAAGGGCCTAGATCTGATAGAATGCCTGATGAACTATGGGATGAGGTTCGTGATGTTGTACAGGAGACAGGGATCAAGACCATCCCCATGGAAAAGAAAACACCCATTAGTAACCCTTAAATCATTGGTGAATCAGCACTGTCCATAGAAAACAAATCCATACTATCCTATTTACAGTGAAAAGAGAAAAAAGACTCTACTTGCTTCCTCTGCGCACCCACCTTTTGCGGTTAGTTAGCCTTTCCAGAGGGAGAAGGCGATGGCACTCCACTCCAGTACTCTTGCCTGGAAAATCCCATGGACGGAGGAGCCTGGTGAACTGCAGTCCATGGGGTCACGAAAAGTCACACACTACTGAGCAACTTCCCTCTCACTTTTCACTTTCATGCACTGGAGAAAGAAATGGCAACCCACTCCAGTGTTCTTGCTTGGAGAATCCCAGGGATGGAGGAGCCTGGTGGGCTGCTGTCTATGGGGTCACACAGAGTCGAACACGACTGAAGTGACTTAGCAGCAGCAGCAGCAGCCTTTCCGGAGAAGGCAATGGCAATGCACTCCAGTACTCTTGCCTGGAAAATCCCATGGATGGAGAGGCCTGGTAGGCTGCGGTCCATGGGCTCACTAAGAGTCAGACACAACTGAGTGACTTCACTTTCACTTTTCACTTTCATGCATTGGAGAAGGAAATGGCAATCCACTCCAGTGTTCTTGCCTGGAGGATCCCAGGGATAGGGGAGCCTGGTGGGCTGCCGTCTATGGGGTCGCACAGAGTCGGACACGACTTAGCAGCCTTTTCACGTCTTTTTAAAAAACATATCAAAAATTGTATCATCACATTGTCCCTCTGGGTCTGTTAGTGAATTTGCAAACTTTAATATTTTCCTGGTTAATATCTTACCAAGCAGACAGACTTATAAACTGCAAGCTGTCAGAAGTCTTCATGATACCATCAGTCCCTCTAATCAGCATGGAAGCTTAAGTCACATGGTTGGAAATAGAAATGAATTCTGATTCCCCAAAATTGTTGCATCTATTCTTTGGAAGAGATTTATGATTCACAGGCAAAACAAACAAAATCCCCCAACAAATGACAATGAAAACCCATCTCCCCTACTAGAAAAAAATCTTCTTGAGGTTGTGCTTTGTCGCTCAGTCATGTCCAACTCTTTGTGACCCCATGGACTGTAGCCCACCAGGTTCCTCTGTCCATGGGGATTCTTCAGGCTAGAATACTGGAGTGGGTTGCCATGCTCTCCTCCAGGGAATCTTCCCAACCCAAGGATCAAACCGAGGTCTTCCACACTGCAGGTGGAGTCTTTCCCATCTGATCTATCAGGGAAGCCCAAGAATACTGGAGTGGGTAGCCTATCCCTTCTCCAGCGGATCTTCCCAACCCAGGAATTGAACCATGGCCTTCTGCATTGCGGGTGGATTCTTTACCAGCTAAGCTACCAGGGAAGCCCTTGTTAAGGTAGGGATTCAATATAGACACATCATTGTGAACCTGGTGCATTGCCTAGGCGATGTCTCTGAATACTCATTTGAAAGATGAATAAATGATTGGGGTGGCCCTGCCTTGGATGGTGGATCCTTCCCGTGTGCACCCCTAGACCGACTCTCATCATCTACCTGCTTCTCTGCCTGGGAGGCTGCCCGCATCCATGGGTTCCCTTCACCTGTGGCTTTCCAGGTGATTTCAGCCAACAAGGGACCCCAGAAAGAGTCTGGAGGGTTGGAGCAGAGTGAGGTTGGGGTATTTACTTCCTGGGTGTCCTCCAAGTGGGATTGTCTCTGGCAGACTACTTTCCAGGGATCGCAGCACCTGCCAGGAAACCTTTCACCTGATCCAGGTCCTAGTGGTCCCCTGACCCTCATCCCTTGAGCCTAGTGTTGCAGGAAGGAGGACCCCTTCCAGGGCCTGAAACTGGGCTCTTGTCTAAGACTCAGAAATGAATTGTCTGAGGAGACACATGTGCTGACAAAGCAAGAGATTTTATTGGGAAAGGGCACCTGGGTGGAGAGCAGTAGGGTAAGGGAACCCAGGAGAACAGCTCTGCCACATGGCAGTCTTGGGTTTTATGGTGATGGGATTAGTTTCTGGGTGGTCTTTAGCCAATCATTCTGACTCAGAGTCCTTCTGGTGGTGCATGCCTTGTTCAGCCAAGATGGATGCAAGAGAGGGTTCTGGGAGGTAGTTGGACATGTTGTGTCTTCTTTTGACATTTCCTGAACTCTTGCGGTTGGTGGAGGCTTATTAGTTCTGTGTTCATTACCAGGACCTTCTGTCGTAAAACAACTCATGCAAACGGTTACTATGGTGCCTGGCCAGGGTGGGCGGCTTCCGTCAGTGTGCTTCCCCTAACACTAGGAGCTCTGTCCTGTCCGTCGTGGTTCCTTTCCTACACCCTGCCCTCGCCTTAAGGGATGTCTCTTTATTAAACTCTCCACAAAGTACCCTAATTTGAATGTGCCAACTCTTTCCTGTTGGAACATGACTGATATAGAAGGTTTCAAGGTATATGATAGCATCACCGACTCAGTGGACATGAATTTGAGCAAACTCTGGAAGATAACGGAGGACAGAAAAGTCCGTGGAGTTGCAGAGTCAGACATGACTTAGCAACTGAACAACAGCAACAACAACAATGGGGTATATGTATGTTGGCTTAGTGATTGCACCCTAAAATTCAGCCTACCATCTGCTCACTGGGCTGTGTGCCCTGGAGGAAGGAGATGTCTTTTCCTAACGTTCATACTGGAAAGCATGGGTCGCGCCCCCTTTGGCTGAGTGTCTGTACCTGAGCCTCAACCTATTAGAGAAGAAAACGTACTGACAGATCTGTCTTCTCTGTTGTCTCCCCTGACTCCCTGCTTATCCTGTGAGTTCAGCTTTGTCTGCAGCCTGAGTGAGTCATCTCTCACCACAGCTGCAGCCACAAAAGCAGTAACACTGTTGGGGGGCGGGGCCTCCCACTGCCATCCAAATGTTGACTGCTTTGGCTGTTTCTACGGAAAGGTCACACAAACCAGTAACACCTCTGGTTAGTTGGTGTTTTGAGGGCAGAGCAGCCTCCAGTGGCTGTTTTCGCTGAATTTTCCTTCCTCAACTAGCCATCCCCCTCCATCCTGCAGGACTGATAGAACCTGTTCTTACCGTTGGCATCCTCAGTGTGGATGAAGGAAGCAGATTGAAAGGACAAAGGCTACCTCGGTGCCATGATGTAATCTGCTCTTACCTCTCACCCCTCCCCTTGTGAGACGTGAGGCTCATTCCCTTTGGGGGGCTTAGACTTCCAGCCCATTTATTTTGTTCAGGTTTCCTTGCCAGTCATTGCTGAGGGTTTTAATTGACTTCACAATTTCTGCCTTAGAGCCTGAATGCTTCCAAGTGAGGGTGCTGGGAACCGCATGCTAGAAACGGGATGTGTCACTCTGTTCGATTTGTCTGCCTTCAGTGACTGAGGGTGTGCTGGCTGAGGGCCATGAAGAAGACATTCATCTCTCCTTACCGCACAAAGGAATGGACAGTTACCTGGGTTACTAGATGAGGCTCAGACCCCTAGATCCGTTTAGATGTTGCTTCCCATTTTCCTCGCCAGTGTGCATTTTGAAGCTCATCTGACCTTCTGACTATTCAGCTCCTTGTCCAGCACTATCATGCTATAGCGTCTCCTGATTTCAGATCAGAATCCAACAGATCCTTTCAGCAGTGCTCAAGGAGATGACATCTCTAGCTGCAGACTGTTCTTGCCGCTGAAAGAGACTGGCTAGATGTCAACAGCAATAATTAATTTCCAAGAAATCTTCCGTCTCCAGGTCTTTGCATCTCACTAATTATGTTCAAGGTAAATTGAATTTGCTCTGCGGTATCTTCCAGCCCCACCTTGCAATAAGCAATTTAACATGAAATTGCTGACCTGTACTTGCTCAATCCAGCCATGCATCCCTAATCTTTCTACAATTTAGAGTGATATCATCATAGAGCTACAACTGACTTTTCCAGCAGCATAATAACCACTTTCTTTATTTTTACCTGAAACAAGCAGCAGTAGTACTGAAGCACACAGGAAAGCTTCAGTTACTTGCTGAAAATTACAGAATATCAATTGTCAGCTTCTATGCTGTGGGTGGGTGGCAGTGTATTAGAAAGTGAAACTGTAGGTCATTTGGGGAAAATATTTCATTGAAATCCGCCAAGCTGGGTGATGTGCTGAATCTTAAACCAGAAAGATAGCCAAATCAAACAAAAAAATGGTTGTTTTTCACTTTGAAAGAACAGATAGCAACAACTTTAAATGAGAAATAATGTCATCCCAAGCCCTCTCGAGTGCCCCTCAGGGACTGTTGTCTGAACTGACAATCAAATCTCTTGGTTTTCTGCCCTCTGTGCTTCTTTCTTTTCCCAGCTTTCATTCAAATGTTCTGCAGTGATTAATAGAGTAGTTGGCCTTTTATTTTGCAAGACCTCCTGTAATATCTGGGGCTTCCTTGGTGTTTCAGATGTAAAGAATCTGCCTGCAATGCAGGATGCTTGGGTTCAATCCCCGGGTGGGGAAGATCCCCTGAAGAAAGGAATGTTACCCCACTCCAGTATTCTTGCCTGGAGAATCCCATGGACAGAGGAACCTGGAGGGCTACAGTCCATGGGGTAGCAAAGGGTCGGACAGTACTGAGTGACTAACACTTTCCCTGTAATGTTAGAACTGTATTAGTGTTATTTGCAAATCATTCTGCATAATGGCTTAATATCATCACACCTATATGGCAGCCAGTGATAGGCAGAATCTCTAGACTTTTGATTTATTTCTGTTTGGCCCCATGTTAAGTCATTTCTCCTTCGAAGGTTGCCAAGTGCCTTAGAAACTGGTTCCCCTGGAGGCACCTGGTCCCTGTGTGAGGAACAGGCTCTGTATAATGAAGGAGTGAGCACAGGGAGTGGGGAAGATGGTGGATGAAGAGCCCACTGCTTAGCAGGAGAGAAGCTGTGTGCATTCAGGAGCGCCCTTGACCTTGAGATGGAACTCAGACCTCTGAGAAGGGTGCAACAGGGTGGGGCTGAAGATCCCAGGAAGGAGAGGGTAGATCCCCAGCAGTTCTCAACCAGGGCATTTTTGTCCCCTTGGGAACATTTGCTAATGTCTGGAGGTGATTTTGGTTGGCAAAGCTGAGGGGTGGGTGCTAGGCTCAAAATGAAGGCATGAACTTAGAGTGGTCACAGGCTGGGAGGTGGTGGACCTGGGCACAGGCTCATTGTCCCCACGTGCAAATAAGCTCTCATTCCATGCCCAGCTCTAAGGCTTCCTCCCCACTCCCAACCTCACCACCCGCCTCCAACTTAGGTCCAGTGTCGCTCACCTCGGCACCACTGACATCATGGCTTTGTTAGGGAAGAGCGTCCTGTATGTTGTAGAATGTTTGGCAGCTTCCTTGACTTCTATAAGTCACTTCCTCCTTCTGGGCATCAGTTTCCTCATCTGTTAAAATCCATTTGCTATTAGACAATCATCTAATGGATGCTCCACTTAGGGCAGCTTAGGAGCTGCCCTAAGCTTGAGGATTCCACAATGAAGAAGAAAATATCTCTGTCCATAGCTGGCTTCCATTTTGCTGGGTAATAAAGTGATAAAAACATAATTAAATAAGAACTTAAACATTATCAGGCAGAGAGAAGTTATTCATTGCCATGAATAACAATAAGTAAGGGAAGGAATAGAAAGACATAGGAGCTGTGCATTTATCCAGGAACTCAGGGCAGGCCAGCCTGAGGAAGTGACATTTCAGCTCCCACTGAATGAAATGTGGGGGCAAGCCAAGGGATTGTGGTAGAAGGGCTTTTCAGGCAGAGGAAACAGCAAGGGCAGAGGCACTGAGGCAGGAGTGTGCTTGGTGTCCTCAGACCCGTAGGGGAGAGGGGCGGCAAAGCCTCAGTGTTTGTTCTAAGTGTAAGAGAGAAAAACCTGTGGGAAGCATCGGGTAGAACATGTGGGTAGAGTGTCTTCTGTGGCTGAGATTCCACTGGCGGAGGAAGGGTTGAAGTCAGTCATTCTGAGACCTGGCTGTACATTGGGGTCTCCTGGGCCACTCCACATACAGGATCCCCCCAAGATCAACAAAAATCAGGCTCCATGGGAGTGAAATCATCAATATCTTATAAAAGTTCACCAGGTGAGGTGAATGTATTACCTCGTTGAGGGCCTTTGGCTTTGGTGGACTTGGTAGCAAAAATGAAAATCTTTGTACAAATGGGATGAGGAGGAATGTAGTAGCTTCTTTCTGGGATGAGAAAGTTGTTGCATTTGAGCCATTAGGTGGGAAGGACTTGGACATAGAGCACTGGATGTGGTGGAGGGAGGCAGGCCTCTGCTGATGGAGAAGGCTGAACCCCGAGGCCTGATGTGGGGGGCCCAGAGCCATGTTATAGAGCTTGGACTGGGGCAGGGATCCCCCTGGGAAACCGGGCCTCCCAAGTCAGAGGCTGGGAGAGGTTTTTGATTGGGCTTCCTTCAGTTTCAGAATTCCCTCTGTCTGCCGATTGCTCAGCTTGCAGTTGCTTCTTACCTTGTCCCTGGTTCTCTTCCTGACTTCAGCCTCCTGATAAGGGGCTGGCTTTGATTATCTGCTTCCTCTTGGTCTCCTCCTTTCAACATCACAGTCTGGAGCACCTCCCACCCCACAGTAAGCACTCCAGCCTGTACCAAGATCTTCTGGTTCCAGCTTCTAGGTTGGAGTCCTCAGGCTCTGTTTACAATTAAGAGGCCACTGCTATCTTCTTTTGGAGAAGGCAAGGGCACCCCACTCCAGTACTCTTACCTGGAAAATCCCATGGATGGAGGAGCCTGGTGGGCTGCAGTCCATGGGGTCACTAAGAGTTGTACACGACTGAGCGACTTCACTTTCACTTTTCATTTTCATGCATTGGAGAAGGAAATGGCAACCCACTCCAGTGTTCTTGCCTGGAGAATCCCAGGGACGGGGGAGCCTGGTGGGCTGCCGTCTCTGGGGTCACACAGAGTCGGACATGACTGAAGCGACTTAGCAGCAGCAACAGCAGCTATCTTCTTTGGGATCCACTGGTTAGTAGACTTCTATGATGTACAGTTAGTGATTATGTGCCTGTGTGCACGTGCGCACGCGTGCGCGTGCGCGCACACACACACACACACACACACCCCTGTTTTTCTGGATGTCATAACTATGAATGACAATTACTAGGAAGAGGTGTCACAAATCAATTCTTTTTCTCATACCCATGCCAGATCAGATTTCCATGCTTGATTATGTCCTAGTAGCCAATAGTATAGCTCAGTTGGTAAAGAATCCACCTGCAATGCAGGAGACCCCCATTTGATTTCTGGGTCAGGAAGATCTGCTGGAGAAGAAATAGACTACCCACTCCAGGATTCTTGGGCTTCCCTGGTGGCTCAGATGGTAAAGAAGTTGCCTGCAATGTGGGAGACCTGGGTTCAATCCCTGGGTTGGGAAGATCCCCTGGAGTAGAGAATGACTACCCTTGCCTGGAGAATTCCATGGACAGAGGAGCCTGGCAGCCTATAGTCATGGGGTCGCAAAGAGTCAGACATGACTGAGCAACATTAACTTTTCAGCCAATAGTAATTGCCAGGCAAGATGGAACCCTGGCTTAAAGGTGCCATGCCTTGCTTCAAACAGCAGCTTGTAATGGACACATGCTAGAAGAGTGGTCTACCAGGAATGGAGAAACCTCCAGCCACAGTCTGGGGGGCAGACCTCACTTTACAAGAAAATGGGAAATTTCTCTTGCCAACATTGAGTTTCGAGTAAGTTCATCACTAAGGACTTTAGACATAATTGTGTAATTCACATAGGAAGCCATCACGGGGTCTTGGCAGGTAAGTGACGAGATTAGAGCTTGTCTTCAGGGAGGTTGATCTTGCAAATAGACGTAGGGTGAATGGAGGTGAGGTGGGGAGATCACACACCAGATAAAGTAGGAGATGCACATATTTGAAGGGGCTGGCGGGTGAATGGTCCCAGACTGCTTCTCTGTTTTGGGGCAAGGCAAGTGTCAGTGGGACTGAGAAAGGGGATTGGCACTCCCAAAGGTTCTGAACCCTGCCTTTTTGGCACAAGTCCAACACCCACAAATATCAGGAGAAGCTTCTATGGAGACCAAACAGGTCACCATGTTACATGCAATTAGAGTAGCAGTTTAAATGGAAAAAAGAATTAATTACCATCGAATTTGCTTGGCCCATTGTTTATGCACTTGACCAAAAGTCCAGGGCAAAGCTCTGTAGCTGATAGCTGGCTGTGGTTTCCCACTCGCTCTGGGAGTGAGTCCAAGGTGAAGGGTGTTTACTAAACCATAACCACTTAAGCCTATGGCAACAAGGGAAGAGGTCCAGGACATCTCTTACCCTCTATCATCCAACCCCAGGCTCCCACACAGCGAAGATGTCCAGATTTGTCCAGACATCTGTGTGCAAATTATATTCATTTATGAGATTCAATATATTTGACTAAACACCAATGTATCAAGTATCTTAGTGTGAAAAGGAAATATTTTTATAGCAGATACATAAAGATTCTGAAACCCAATAACACTCCATGGAATGTACTAATTATAATCAAAGCCTTTCGTAATGCAGGAAAACAAAATGAATAAACACAAGTCAGTCCAATGTTGGAGCCGCAGGAGTAATTTCTTTGCTACTACTGATAGATACCATTGTGATGTTGAAGCCAAAAGCAGCAGATGTCTACAGAGAGAAATAAGGGACTTGGAGATGCAATGTTGACGAGCTGGCATCTCATTTTCCTGCTAAATTACATCTGGGCCTTCTCTTCCTAAACAGCTTAGGTCTTGGTTTGGCTTCAGAAAAGATAACTATCAACAAGCTGGCCACTGATAGATAGTGGGTGCCAGCTGTCACCTGACCTTAGTTTCGTGAATCAGGTTTCTTCATGTCTTTGCAAGAAAGTCTTTAGTTTTATTGAGTGAAATATGGAAATGCTTGGCTCTCAGCTGAATGCCAAAACCTACAGAAAACAATTATCACTTGAAGTAAAGTGGTGGTTGAATCCAGATTCATTGTGGACCATATCCAAACAGTGGGTCTGAACCAGAGAGTTTTGAAGGTTTCCAGTGGGAAGTGGCTGAGCCTAGATCATGTGGGTGCTTGATAGAGGCAGAGGCTCAACTTCACAGTTTTCCTAGAACTAGTCTGGTCCCTGGGGTTGTACATAATGCAAAGAGCCTAACAATGCCAGTCTACTCTCCCAGGACCAGTATCGGACCAGGTACAGGCAATTTAGGGCTCAACTGAAGCTCAAAAATCACGAGCTTTGTTGCATTCTTGTTGTTCAGTTACCAAGTCGTGTCTGACTCTTTGCAACCCCATGGACTATAGCACGCCAGAATCTTCTGTACTCCACTATCTCCTGGAGTTTGCTCAGATTCATGTCCATTGAGTTGGTGATGGTATCTAACTATCTCATCCTCTGCTGCCCCCTTCTCCTTTTGCCTTCAGTCTTTCCCAGAATCAGAGTCTTTTCCAGTGAGTTGACGCTTTGTATCAGGTGGCCAAAGTACTGGAGCTTCAGCTTTGCTGTAGGATGGGGTAAAATGTGGAATGTGGGGCTGCTGTGGGGAAATGGAGTTAGTTTTACAGTTAAGACCACCCTGTGCCATGCTTGAAAATTGCAGGCATCATTCTCTTCACTTAGCTCACAATTACTCTGCATCGTATTGCCAGCTAGTGCTTCCTGCTCCTTTCCACATTTATTCATGAATGAAATACTTATCATGGAAGATTCCAACCATATTTTTTAGAAAAAAATATTATAATCAGAAGAAGGTATGATAGTTACAGAGAAGACCCCTGGATGTGCATTCCCTGCCTATGGTCCTGTGATGGGACCCCCTGCCCTCCTTCCTGCCCTCCTGTGACAGAGGAATTTTACCCTCCAGAGACTCGTGAGACACTGTGAGGAAGTCTGGGTGAGCTTCCCCTCTCACACTACCTGGGTCCCCCTCTAGAGGCCTGTACCTGTGCAGAGCTGGGGCCCCAGCCTGCTGTCAGCAGCTGCAGCACCTGCCTGGAATGGAAGGGCCTGGGAGACCACCACCCACTTTGTAGCCAGCTGACTCAGCCCAGCCATCTTGCTCCCGAGGACTCATTCACTGAAGGATCACTAGGCCATGTCTGCACTCAGGGATTTCCTGTGTCGGACTAACAACTTCCTTGATTTCTCTTCCCCTCTTTCTCATGAAACACTGAGACGAGCCATTTGAGGCTCTGGTATCGCTTCCCCTTCAAAGTGAGGGACTTTGTTGTCACCAATAAGGCCAGTGCCTCAGGTCCCTGGGCTCAGTATGGCTGGGGGTGGGGCACCCAGGCTGGTGGGACTTCCACACGGCACCCCCAGGGACTCCCTGTGACCCCTCAGCCTCAGCGCTCAGACATGACTATGAGTGTCAAGCAGGAACTGGGCTGTGGGAGGGCAGAGGTCTTTTCTGATTCTCACCATGTTTGTGTTCGCTTGTCTAAGCAGAAGCGGAAATTTGCTTCTGTGCTTCACAAGTGAGACAAAGAAAACAAAGTGCCAGGGTCCCAAAGGGCAGGTGGAGGGCTGGCCTTTGGGCCTGGGCTTTTGCTTTTGGGGGACTGTCACTTCATTTCCCATCAGTTCAGTTCAGTCACTATGTCATGTCCAACTCTGCAACCCCATGGATTGTGGCACACCAGGCTTCCTTGTCCTTCACCAACTCCCAGAGCTTGATCAAACTCATGTCCATTGAGTTGGTGATGCCATCCAACCATCTCATCCTCTGTCGTCCCCTTCTCCTCCCGCCTTCATTCTTTCCCAGTATCAGGGTCTTTTCCAAAGAGTCAGTTATTCGCATCAGGTGGCCAAAGTATTAGAGTTTCAGCTTCAGTATCAGTCCTTTCAATGAATATTTAGGATTGATCTCCTTTAGAATTGACATCACAGTGTGAAGACTGCATAGGGCCTGACTTGCCCATGCCTCTTCTCTTTTGCCATGAGACGATCAGAGCTGGGGAGGGAGGCTGTTTAAATGGCCTCTGCCAGAGCAGCTCTCTTCATATAGGCAGGCTGAGAGGATGGAAGAGCAAACTACTGACTCAGCAGGAACCCTTGCCCAGGGCCAGGTTGGCAGAGCCCACGGCTGGCCCCAGTCATTGCCGTCAGCAGGTTCTGTCAGACCTCTGGTGTGGAAACCAGGGCCTCATGGAGGATGTCACTCCCTGGGAGCCTGGAGAGATTGATGCCTAGCCATCCAGGAGAGGCTGTGGTGTTGCTGGAACTCACACAGCCTGGGACAGGGGCTATGCTGCAGGGTTTGAGCTGAAGCAGGTTGGTGCCCGAGCAACATGGGTGAGGTGGTTTTTTGTCCTGGACGTGGTCTGGTGTGTTTGATGACCCTTCTGCAGAGCTTGTGGCAGTCCTGCAGCAAGCTCCTGCCCCTCCCTGACATTCTTGTTGTTGCCACTTAGCAGACAAGCTTCTGGTTACTGAGGACTGCTCACCTCCAGCCACATGCAGGCTGTGGGGGCGCTGGCTCCCTATCCACCATCACTGCTCACAGGACTTCTGCTCATCCCATCCTTCACCTCCACTCTTCTCCCTGCCTCCCTTTCCCTCTCCCCTTTGTCTTCTCTCTTCTCTGAATTCCACTTGTTCCTCTTTGCCCATCTTCAAATTCTTTTCCTCTTCTTTTAAATTGACCACTTGTCTCTTTCTAGATTTTAAGTTCTGGAAAACTTTTGTTTATATGTAGGTCAAGAATAAGGAGTCCTGAAGACACACAGATGGCCAAGAGATGTGGAAAAAGATGTTCAACATCACTAACCTTCAGGGAAATGTAAATCAAAACCACAGTGAGATACAGCCTCACACCTGTCAGAATGACTGTTCTCAAGAAGACCAAAAATAGCAAGTGCTGGTAAGCTATGAAGAAAAAGGAACCTCGTTCACTTATGGTAAGATTTTAAACCAGGAGCCTGGTAGGCTGCAGTCCATGGGGTCTCTAAGAGTCTGACATGACTGAGCGACTTCACTTCCACTTTCATGCATTGGAGAAGGAAATGGCAACCCACTTGTGTTCTTGCCTGGAGAATCCCAGGGACGGGGGAACCTGGTGGGCTGCCGTCTATGGGGTCTCACAGAGTCGGACACGACTGAAGTGACTTAGCAGCAGCAGCAGCAGCCACTGTGGAGGTGCCTCAAAAAATTACAAATAAAATTATATCCAGCAATATGATCGAACAATTTCATCTTTGAGTACCTGAAGAGAAGAAAAATAGTAATTCAAATAGATATATGCAGCCTTGTGTTCATTACAGCATTAGTTAGAATGGTCATGATATGGAAGCAACAAAGTGCCCATCAATAGACAAATAAACAAAGATGTGAGATATATATATATATATATATATATATATATATATATATATATAATGTATACATATTATATATATATGAATGAAATATTACTTAGCCATATAAAATGAAATCTTGCCATTTGTAACACGTATGGACCTAGAGAATATTATGCCAAGTGAAGTAAGCTAGAGAAAGAATATATGTTGTCACTATATGTGAAATATAAATAAAACAAACCAAACAAAGTAGAATCATACTCATAGATACAGAGAAAAATTAATGGTTACCAGGTAGTGGGGTGGGGGTGAGTGGGCTGGGAGAAATAGGTGAAGGGAATTGAAAGGTACAAACCTCCAGTTATATAATATATAAGTCACCCAGATGTAATATACAGCATAAGAAATGTGGTCAATAATAACTTTATTGTAATACTTTACATGGGGACAGATGGTTATGAGACTTACCATGGTGATGATCATTTCATAATGTATGCAGATGTCAAATAATTAGGTAGTACACCTGAAGCCAAAAGAATACTGGAAGTCAGCTATATTTCAAACAAAAAAAAGAAGCACTTGGGAAAGGCACAGAAAGATATTACAGAGATCCCTAGCTCCACCTTACCAATTTTTTAAAGCCTTAATACTGAAAAATTTCAGATAGATTCAAAAGTAGAAAGAGTAGTATGATGCTCCCCATGTACCCATCACTCAGCCGCAAAACTGTCAGCTCTTGGCCAGTGCTGTTGGTCTCCACTCCTGCCCCCACCCAGAGATTTCACTGAAACAAATCTTACACATCACATCATTTCAGAGGTGTCAGAGTTGACTTTTGTTGGTGACTAAAAATTATCTTTCACTTTTCAGAGGTCCGGAAATCTAGATGAAGAAAGAAAAATGAAAACTTCATTTAAAATGATTACTATGGTTAAAATGAATTATATAAACTTGTTATACCACCTGATCACCGCCCCATACCCCCAGCATACATCAAAAATCATTTAAAAAGAATAAGGAAGCCTAGGTCCTAGGAGCAAATCTGCCGTTTAGCTGGCTGTGTCACTTTGGATAAGCTAGCAGCCTCCAGTCAGTCACATGGCCTATATGTTTATTTAAGTTTTAAAATATGTAATGAAAGTGAACTTGCTCAGTCGTGTCTGACACTTTGCAGCCCCGTGGACTGTAGCCTACCAGACTTCTCCATCCGTGGGATTTTCCAGGCAAGAGTACCAGAGAGGGTTGCTATTTCCTTCTGCAGGGGATCTTCCTGACCCAGGGATCGAACCCAGGTCTCCTGCATTGCAGGGAGATGCTTTATCCTCTGAGCCACCAGGGGAGCTGTTTGGCCCTTGTGTTCTGCCCACAGACACTGTGTCCCTGGGTCTAGGCCACCACAGCCATCTGGGAGCCAAAACTGCTTCTGTGCATAGGTAGCAGAACAGAACTAGAAGAAATAAGCCCAAGGGCTGCCGGAAGCCAGTGTGAGGAATCCCGCCCGTGACAAGGTCATGAGGAAGGAAGCTGACATATGCAAGGCGTGCTCAGACTTCAGGGACCCCTCTGGAAATTCCTAAGCATGTACCCCAACAAAAATCTGCCGGGTTTTGTGTTCTGCTTTTCCACTCTTCTGACATTCTCTGGAAAAAGTCAATTCAGGGCTTTAGTCTTCTGCATTTGAAAGAGTGTTTCAATCCAAAAACCCCTCTGAAACCTTTCTAGCCTGCCTGCAGGACTCGCACAGCTGCGCGTGTGATTGTTTGAGGCCTCCTGACCGCAGGAGGCACAGGAAGCTTAAAACATCCTAGGAATGTAGGAGCTTCCGAGGAGTCAAAATCTTTAGAATAGGACTGATTAAAAGTTTCATTTGTTGAGTCAATGCTTGCTGCCAAATTTTCATATCCTTTATTTTTAGATATAGTTGGTATATAGAAAAACAAGTAGTAGACCTGGTATTAGCAACATTAGATCTTTGAGTTAAGTACCTTCTTTGTTATAACCCACTGCACCTTTGTTCTATAGAGATGTAACTTTAGCGCTTTAAGGAGATGTAGATTAAAGAAAAACACTTCAGGGGAAACAAAATTAACATTCATTAAGGAAGAGAGCCAAAAAGTGTTAACAAGCCTCTTGGCCAGAAGATAATGTAAATCACCTGAGACCTTTTGTATACAAAATGATATACGGAAAGAATCTGGGCTGCGAACGCTACATAATTTTGTGTTACCCATTGATCTCCGTGTTTTATCAAAAGTATAAAAGGCCTTCTGAACAATAAAGGATTGGACCAGTTTCTCGGACTAGTCTCTCGGCCTGGTTTCTTGGGAATCTGGCTCCCCCCGTGTCTCTCTCTTTCTCTCTTCTTCTCTCTCTTTCCCTCCCTCCGCTCTTTACTTTAATTTCAGGCTGAATCTCCACCTGGGGCGCGGAGGCCCACCAAGTCTACTTACATGCCCTAGCTGTTAAGACCCGCACAAAAGGGAGCCTAAGGTGAGGCACCCTTAGATATTCAAGCGAGCGCCGGTGGCCCAACGTAGATGGTGCAAATTCCTTGTCTGGAATTTTATTGGTCTTCCGCGTAAACCAAGCTATTCAGCCCTCTTTCTCCACTTAAGCTCCCTACTACACTATAGTTTCTTAATCTAATCTTATATTAATAAATAAACAAGTCTTTCCATGCCAACGCCGTCCACCCTTCGAATTCCCTGGATCCACCGGGGCTGGACCCCGGCAAAGGGCCAGGCCTGATCTCATGTGTCCTCCAGTGGCATCTCTCTTCTGTTTTGACTTATTTAAAAGGTAGCTGTTTTGGTAGGTCCTCTGGAAATCAGAGCGGGCATGGAAGTATTTTGCCTCAGTTAACAGAATTGAGAGAAATGAAAGGGATAAATATATCTGAGGTGAACAGAGTGAAGTATTAGCCAGAATACTGGGGATAGGAGGATGTTAATCAGATATTTGCATGGCTGTGTGCATGCTAAGTTGCTTCAGTCATGTCCGACTCTTTGCAACCCCATGGGCAGTAGCCTGCCAGGCTCTTCTGTCAGTGGAATTTTCCAGGCAAGAATGTTGGAGAGGGTTGCCATGCCCTCCTTCTGGGGATCTTCCCTACTCAGGGATAGAACCCAGGTCTCCCGCATTGCAGGCAAATTCTTTACTGTCTGAGCCACCTGGGAAGCCCAATAAGATATTTAGCCGAAGATTATTCAAGAATGCTATCAACCCACCAGTGCATATTTTATTGGTACATTGACTAAACTGGAGCCTGTCTGATGTTTGCCCTCACTAAATATTGAAACCATGTGCTCGCTAGGCTAAGTCTTAGGATGGCCACAGCCAAGGAATGGATTCTCTGCATATGCTCTGATGCTTGCTGTTAACACCTGTCTGAGAATCAGACAGTCAGATCTGAGAATCTGAGAATCAGAGGACCTGCATGATGCCCTAGGATCGTAAGTATGCAAGCCTCTTGCTTGTGCACTTACATATGAGGCAATGGCAACTGGAAGAGGGGAAGGTTATGAGGGCGCTGGTGGCTGAAAGGAGAAGGGCCCTGGAAACAGACCCAGGCACTCCATGGGGTGGTGAGTTGGGTTGGGCATTTGAACATCCCTTATGGCAGTTAGAGCGAGCCATCCAGAGGGCACTGCAACAGACAGTCACTTCTCAATAGCACAGCCAGCATACATAACGTGCCTACTGATACATAGAAAGTGGAGTGGTCAGCTGAGAAGCAAGCAGAGCTTACAGATTCAGGCAAAATGCTTTAGGAACCTCTGATAAAAGGAGAAGGATTCACAGGAACTCCAATCTTAGAAGGCCTATGTGTTCCTGGCAGGCTATTGAGATGCAGACTTAGGCTCAAGGGCAGGAACAAGGCAAGGCCCCAGATTCCAAGACTGAGGCATGCCAAGGGGACAGGGCAGAAGGGCAGCTGTCAGAATTGGGACCCTGGCAAGAGTGGTTTGATTTTGAACCACAGATCCTTCCATCAGCCTGTCAAGATTCATGATGAGCTCCAGAGACTCGGAGAGGTACGCTTGAAAATGGGAATACTCCAGTCCAGAGTGGGGAGAAGGGAACAGGAACCAAGTGCTTCTGATTACTCACTAAACAAATTCCCCTCAAAGCCTTCTCTCCTCCTTCTGTGGACCCACCACTGCCCTTGTTCAGATTCCCATGTCTGTCTTAAGACTAAGGCAATAGCTTAAGTGGCATCACCTTTTCCATCATTTCCTCCCTCGTCTCTCTTATGCCTAAAATACTCAATAGCTCCTTGTGCCCCACCCTCAAGTGGCATATGAGGCCTTACTAATGGTCTCTTCCTCCTTTGCAGCCTCACTGTGAGCACGTTTGTGCTCCAGGAATACTAAACACACCATTTCTAGCTTCTGAACTTGTGTTCACATCCTTACCTTTGCTTGAACTCCCCTTTATGTCTTATTTACCTGCATGACTCATTTTCAAGACTCAGTTTGGCTTTGCCTCCTTCAGAAAGCTTCCATCTTGCCCAAGAATGGTCTGGGCCCATAATCCCTCTATCTTAAGGGTTCTCAACCTTGTCTGAGTGTCCAAATGGAGATTTTTTTTTTTTAATGACTTTTGTCCCCACTCCAGACCTTTTAAATTTGTAGGTCTCTTCTAGACAGGCTGGTACTTTTAGCCGAGGTCATAATGTCTGCATCTTATTTCCCAGTGGTTCGGAAAGAGGTATGTATGTGTGTCATATTTATATCACGTATCTACCTGCTGCTGCTGCTGCTGCTAAGTTGCTTCAGTCGTGTCCGACTCTGTGCGACCCAATAGACGGCAGCCCAACAGGCTCCCCCTTCCCTGGGATTCTCCAGGCAAGAACACTGGAGTGGGTTGCCATTTCCTTCTCCAATGCATGAAAGTGAAAATTGAAAGTGAAGTCACTCAGTCATGTCCGACCCTTAGTGACTCCATGGACTGCAGCCTACCAGGCTCCTCCACCCATGGGATTTTCCAGGCAAGAGTACTGGAGTAGGGTGCCACTGCCTTCTCAGATGTATCCATCTACTTATCATCCATCTTCATTTCTCACTTATCTAGCTATCTATCTAAATGTTAATATGTATATAATGTTTATTGTACTTTTTGGTTGTTCGAAAATTTTCTAAAGTTATTCTACCTTTTGGGTGTTTGAAAATTTTCAAAATAAAAATTTGAGAAAAATTATTAGTTCTATCCATGTGGTTGGGCCATCTGTCTTCTTACAAGCTCCTGAATGATGCTGCTGCCCAGAGCTGGTGAGGACCGCAGCATACATCACTTACCACACTATTTAACAGTCTCTTTGATGTTTGTTATTTGACCTCTCTAGAAGACAGCCAGATCTTTGAGTTTCTGTCTTTCAGACTTTGGCATCTCCCTGTCCTCCAGCCTTAGCAAATACCTGGTATGTAGTGGGTATTTAGTATATATTAGTAGAGTATAACTGAAAGGAAGTTATATCCAAGGCAGATAGTGATTATAGTATTTATTATTCATTCATTCAATAATCCTTTCATCATCATTTATTAAGTACCTACCATGTCACGCATGTCTGAGCCACAACAGGTCATAAAATGATCTCAGCACAATTGACATTTTAACGAGATAATCCTTTGTTGCTAGGGGAGCTGTCCTGTGTATTGTAGGATGTTTGGAAGCATCCTTGACCTTTACCCATTATATGCCAGTAGCACCTCACCCCCTGCCAAGCAATGAGGATCAAAAATGTCTCCAGCCATTGCCAAATGCCCCCTGGGTGGGGGTGGAGGGGCAAAACGATCTCCAGTTGAGAAGCACTGATCTTTAAGACAGATTGCCTTTAAGAAACTTGAAGTGTAATGAAGAAAAAGCATGCAATGAGAGACAAAGTGTCTGAAGGATTGTGATATATCATAGAGTGCTATGGAGCTCAGGAGGAGGAAAAAATTAACTCTGTTTGGGGAAACACTGTTGGAAGGAACTGTATCTGGATTTTAATGGTCTTACAGATGGGAGCTCATTCAGTGTAATTTCCTTCCTTAAGCTCTGCCACCTTACCTGTTTACAGTCTGCGGTCACCCAAGTCACTTTCTGGTCCTCATTACAATCCTACAAGGTCAACAGAGTACCTATTAAGTCTATTTTACAGATAAAGAAACTGAATTTTAGCTAGTTTAGATAACTTGAGAGGCAATAAAGTAATCTACAACACAGACCCTATAACCGGCCTGCCTGGGTTTGAATCTTAGTGCCACCGCTTTCCATCAGTGAGCTCTGGGCTAGTCTCTTCATGCTTCAGTGTTCTTGTGTGGAAAATGGAACTCATAAAAGCTCCCATCTCACAGGATTGTTGTGAGACACTGGCAAGTGTCAATACTTAGAATGGTGCTTTGACTATTAGAAATACTGTAAACGTGTTTGCTGCAACTATTGCCATTATCAGGGCCATGCAGCAAGTCAATGACCAGTATGAAATAACAGTTTGGGTCTGCAGTCTCTTTGTCCCATGTTTCTCCATCTCAATGTCTTCTTGTGATTTGAAGAAGAGAATCATTGATGGCTCAGCAAGACTGCTGGAAAAAGCAGACCCCTTGAACACCATCCTCCATTTAAACTTTACTGTCCAATAGAAATATCAGGCAAGCCACATATGAAACAGTAGATTTCCTAGTAGCCACATTTAAAAAGAGAAACAGGTGGAATTAATTTTGATAATCTATTGTATTTAGCACAGTATGGCCAAAGTACAGGAGACCCAAGAGACGTGGGTTCAGTCCCACATGGGGTCAGGAAAATCACCTGGAAAAGGCAACCCACTCCAGTATTCCTGGCTGGGAAATCCCATGGACAGAGGAACCTGGCAGGCCACAGCCTATGGGTTGCCAAGAGTCGGACACGACTGAGTGACTAAGCATGGTGCCCGTGCCTATCACCAGCACGTCCAAAGTATTAGCATTTCAATACGTAATTAACAAAACTCTTAATGAGACATTTACACTTTTTTAAACTAAGTCTTGAAAGTCCAGGGGATACTGATACAGCACGTCCACCGAGGACTAGCCACATTTCAAGTGCTGCATAGCTGCATATGACTTGTGGCTACCATATGGGACAGTACAGGTGTTCTAAACACAGCAAAGGGCATCGTTTTCAGTGGCTAGACTGTCGTATTATTACAGACTGTGTCCTGGAGAGGACAAGTCAAAACATATAAGTGAGAATCTTCCTGAGTTTTTCTTGTAGTTTTTCTGAATCCTCTCCTTGCTTGCTCTTCTCCTAATATATAATTGGCTCCTGCTCAGCCAATTATACATATTTGAAACTCTGCACTCAGTGATTAACCTTTCATTCTTGATTAAACTTGAGTACAGCTTTCAATAAATCATGCCCGGACAATATCAGACGCTACCCTTCAAGCAGCCTGTGAGTGCATACAACCTTAGAAGCCCCGAGATCCCGGCCAGACGAAGCCCCTCTGTGATCAGGCTGCCTTGCTGTTTCCTTCCATGGTAAACCCAGGATCACTTGCCCTGACTCTCCTGGAGGTGGCCTCATGTCACCTGCTGGTACCTCTTGAGCAAAATGCCATCACCTGCTCTCTGCTGTCCCTGGATGGAATGGAACGGAGGCTGAGAATAGTTAGTGACCTGACCTGTCTAATGCCAGGCAGCAATTTGTTACCACTGATGGAACACAAGCTGTCAGATGCTTGGGTGGCCTCTTTCAAAGGTTTGGCAGTGCAAGCATCGCCCAATCTCATCATGTTTAAAAGAGCAGTGTCTGGGATGATAATAACTACATTCTCACCATGCTTGGTGCTTCGCTCATGGATTTAATATTCTCAGCAGCCCTCTGTGGCTGTTACTCTTATTAGCTCCACTTTACAGATGAGGAAACTAACATCTCTGTGTTAAAATGGCTTTCCTGAGGTCACAGAGTTAAGAGGTAGAGTCAAATCCAGACAGAACCCAAGCTTCTCACCATACCATAGTGCCCCTTTTGCTGGGGCTGGCTCACCAGCATCTTCTTAAAAGACGGAGGCTTCCACTCTGTCTTCAGGATCTGGAAGGCAACATGGCACTTACCAGGTGTTCAGTGAATACCCATTGACTGGCTGGCTGTCACCTGTTTGCTGCTGGTGATGTCCATCCTTAGCTTGTAACCACATGGAGGCAGATGGTTGCTTCATTTGGTGCTTTTTGCCCTTGATTTGAACTGACTCTGAGTTCATGTCCTTGGTTGTGCTTGACTTTTGTCTGTGGCCTCTCCCTAACTCAGGCTTGTATGGGTGTGCTAAGTCTCTTTAGTTCGTGTCTGACTTTTTGTGACCCTATGGACTGTAGCCTGCCAGGTTCCTCTGTCCATGGGACTGTCCAGGCAAGAATACTGGAGTGGGTTGCCATGCTTTCCTCCAGGGTATCTTCCCAACCCAGGGATCAAACCCGTGCTTCTTATGTCGCCTGTGTTGGCAGCCAGGTTCTTTACCACTAGTGCCACTCAGGTTAAAACAGACATAATCTTGGCATGAGCACCAGTGAGTCCCATTTTCCCATTTGCTGAATGAGGAGACTGGGCCAGATGATCTCAAAGGAGTATACAGTGGCCCAGCCCATCACAGATTGGAACTGAGGATGGACGAGCTGGGGGTGGGGATATGGTAGAAGTCGATGGGCCAGGATTTCTGCAAGGAAGAGAGTGTGTCCTGAGATAGGCTTCATGGCTGGCTGCAAGGAGCAGAGCCTCCACCAGCTGCCCATCCACAGGCCTTCAAAACCCAGCCTTCACGTAGCGGGTTCCCATTTTCCCCCCTCTTCTCCGCCTAGGATCTGACTCAGCACCGCCTGCCTCCAGGCTTCAGCTTGTTTCCACACCAGATGATGGCTGCAGTCTGGGCCTGAGAGAAATCGCTCTGGGCCTCCCACTCTGCTCACCTACACACACCTCTGAATAACTGAATCTGAATAACTCCTGGTTTTTCTGCATCTGAATCTGAGACATTGAGACCAGCGAGGGCTTTCTTGAACGGGAGAGTGTCAGAGGGGCAGGCTTGGGAGGGCCCTGGGGACAGCAGGAGGTCAACTTGCCGTCTGGGAACCTGCAGCCTAGTGACTCCATTGCTCTTCCTATGCAGGCTCAGGTCCCCACCCTGGGAGGTGCACAGACCCCTATAGACCCGGTCTGGGACCTTCATGCTCACGTATCCTGCTCCTGGTGGGAATAGGGGGCCTGGGAGAATGGGGGATCTGGGAGCCATGCCTTGAACGTTGTGGGGAGAAGCTGGAGAGCAGGGCTGTGAGTGGGGGCGGGACACAGGGACAGCTAAACTAGGACTCAAGTTTTCCCCTTGACTTTGATTCCACTCAATGCTCGAATGGGGAAATTTCCATGGTACCACAAGGCAATGTTTGACTGATTTCCTCTCTCTCTCTCTCAGTCACACACATGCACACACCACCCTACACCTCAAATCTGAGGCCCTCAGAAATATTATTCAGCCTTAAAAAAGAAGGAAATTCTGCTTTCTGTGATGACATGGGTAGACCTTGAGGACATGATGCTAAGTGAGTTAAGTCAGACAAAGACAAATCCTGCATGGTATCATTTATATGTGAAATCTAAGAAAAATGATGAAGAGAGAAAATAAAATCAAACTCACAAAAATAGAGAGTAAAAAAGTGGTTGCCTGGGGCTGGAGGAATTAGGCAGAGGTTAGTAAAAGGGTACACACTTCCAACTATAAGTGAAACTGAGCAGGACCCTCCTGGGTTCAAAAGCCCCTCTCTGTCCCCTGTTTCTTATTTGTAGGGGAAAAGGTGTTAGTCTCCTTGGCCTTTCCTGAGTTCCAAGGAGCAGGCTCAAGCAGTTAATGCAACAATATAGTCACAGGACGGCTAGTGATCCCCGTAGGGGTATAGATAATAATCTGATGCATGGTCCGTGAGTTGTTCTGTAGACAGTAAGACTCCCACCAGGTGGAGGATGGTGATTGCAGACCTCAACAATTCAGACTCCTGACTGGTTGGAGCCAGGTGAGATTCCAGAAACATCATCCTGTTTCCTCATCACAAAATGATTAGTAGAAAGTCACATACCCTGCAGCCCTCACCCCAAATTTTACTCGTAAAAATGCTTCCCCGAAAACCACTGGGAAGTTCAGGTCTTTTGAGCAAGAGCCATGCATTCTTCTAAGTCATGTCCAACTCTTTGTGACCCCATGGACTGCAGCACGCCGGGCTTCCCTGTCCTTCACCATCTCCCGGAGGTTTCTCAAACTTATGTCCATTGGGTCAGTGATGCCATCCAACCCATCTTATCCTTTGTCGTCCCCTTCTCCTCCTGCCCTCAATTTTTTCCAGCATAATTCTCCTTGCCTGACTCAGACTGCTCAGCTTGTTTGGCTTCACTAAAGGTCCAGCACATGAACTTGGATTCATCATCATAAGATGAATAAGATCTGAAGATCTAATGTCAAACATGATGACTGTAGTTGATTTCACTGTGCTGTATAATCAAAATTTGTTAAGAGAGTAGAATTTAGATGTTTTAACCCCCAAAATAAATAAATATGTGATGAATGGTGATGGATATGGTACATAACTGGATGGAGGGAATCCTTTCACAATGTATATGTACATTGAATTACCACAATGTACACTTTAAATATCTTTTTTTTTTCCAATTATACCTCAATAAGCTGAGAAAAAAAGGGCATGAGGGCAAACCTCTCAGAGGATTTAATGTCACACTTCCAAACTTGATTAAACAAAGCCACCTGGAAACTCTCTCAGAGGCTGTTATTCTTTAACTCCCTCAAAAAGCCAGGGTTTATGGTGCTAAATGCAGAATGACATTTAGCCAACTGAGTAGCACCAGCCCTGAGGGTCAAAAGCTTTCTTGGAAAAGCCAGTGTTTACCCCAACCATTAGAAGACTGGATGTGGTTTGTGGAATCTTTGGAGTTCTAAATTGTTGAGTGTTCTTCATCCCTTCCAGGGCCAGTCTGGTCAATCAGGATACAGACTTCAGACGGTCCCTCCCTCACCACCGCCTAACAGCTCAATCTTCCAAAGAGCCACAGTGCTTTCATTCTCTGCCCACAAAGACATCAAAAACTAGGAGACTCAGTTACATCCTGGATGCAGGAGACAGAGCACACATCACTTAGTTTGTGGAAGTGGTGAGATGGAGATGGAGCCTCGATGAGGACCATCCACCATTGATGGGGAAGCCAGGGCTGAGCTTCCGGAGAAAGTAACCTGGAGCCGAGTCTGGAGCTGACAGTCAAGTGTGTGGATGTGGTCAGCATTGCAGGAGGGCCAGGCAGGACACACCTGCAGCCCCTGAAAGAAGACATTCATGGAAAGCCTTATGTGTTGTGCTGGGAGCTTGAACATCCTGCAGGCAGTAAAGCAGCAGGAGAGGGTTTTAACTAAGGCAGTAATTGGACAACTGTTAGTAATAGCTAACATTTCTTGAATGAATGTTTTTTATGTGCCAGGCATTGTCTTAAGAACTTTGCGTGTGATGGAGTCACTTAATCCTTAAAACAGCCCTATAGGATACCTACTAATATTATCCCCATTTCCCAGCTGAGGAAGTTGAGGCATGGAGAGCCTCCACAGTCACAAAGCTCCTAAATATGGACCTGCAATTGGAACCTAGGAAGTTTGGTTCCTGAGCCCAGCCTCTTTGCCACTCTGCTATCGCTTACAATTTTATGGGCTTCCCTGTTAGCTCAGCTGGTAAAGAATCCACCTGCAATACGGGAGACCTGGGTTCAAGCCCTGGGTTAGGAAGATCCCCTGGAGAAGGGAAAGGCTACCTATTCCAGTATTCTGGCCTGGAGAATTCCATGGACTATATAGTCTATGGGGTCGCAAAGAGTCAGACATGACTGAGTGATTGTACAGCCATCTCTTTTCAAAATCACTTTCAGGTGATTCAAAATAAAACTGTGCATATGGAGAGTAAGCAAATTAAAAATAATATTCAAAATGAAAGAGAGAACAGCAACATGAAAAGCAAGGAGAAGTTGATGGCGAGAATCCAGGAGGGATAGTCATATAGCCTAAGCCTTAGCCTCTTATTTGATCTTTCTGACAAGAAAAGTACAAAATGTGTCAGGAATCAACAACCCTCTTACTCCTTGCTGGGTGAGGGGGGAACGTACATATTTATTTGGAGAGATTCTGCTTTCCTGTATGGAATTCTAGAAGGAAATTTGTGGTCTAATCACTGATATTGTTTGATATAAGATATCAAGTTTATTAGTTTCTAGGATGACTGTAACAGATTATTGCACATTTATGGCTTAAAACAACAGAAATTTATTTTTTCACAGTTTTGGAGTCTAGAGTCCAGAATCAAAGTAGCAGCCAGATTGGTTCCTCCTAGAGGGCTTGAAGGAGAATCCAAGCCTCTCTCCTAGTTTCTGGTGGCTGCAAGCAGTCCTTGGAGTTCTGTGGCTGGAGACACGATACTCAGATCACTACTTCCATCTTCACGTGGCCTTCACCCCGTGTGCCTCTAATCCCTGGGTCTTTGCATGGTCTTCCCCTCTGTGTCTCAAAACTGCCTCTCCTTCCTTTTCTAAGGACACCAGTCATTGGATTTAGGACCCACCCTTAATCCAGGCTGAACTCATCTTGAGACCGTTAACTTAATTGTATTTGCAAAGAAGTTATTTTCAAGTAAGGTCATATTCATACATATACCAGGGCTTTGACTTGCATGTAGCATTTGGTGGGGGGCCACTATTCAGTTCACTACACAAAGCATTCAACAGCAATTCTGCCAACTAATTAGAAGTCTTTTAATGGCTGTCTCTCACAGTGATAAAAGGATAGTGTTTTGATTGCAATTCAGCCCACTTGAGGTAGGTAGCTTCATTTAATGGGGCCACCAAGGGGCTTTTCTGTCCTCCTGAAAGTGTTCCTGAATAGAATGTCCTGTGAGCTGTGTCTCTGGTGGAGACAACTTCACGGTAGGTGAACTCAGGTGATAAACAGGGCTCTCAGTAGGAAGCAGAGTGTTTGGCCAAGTCCTATTCAGAGGCCAGCTGATCAATAAAGAAGTTCCTAGGTAGGCGCGCACATGAGAATCACTGGGAAATTTTTCAAAATACATGCATCACAGTTGCACCCAAAGCAAATGAAGCAGAATCTCTGACCTCTGTTGTCTTTTCTCTTGTATGGACTTTTTAATGGGAATCGCCATTTGGGATGGAGAGGTTGGGACAAACCATTCCAGGCTCTTGCTGGTTTCTTTCTAGTCTAATAATACAGAGAATGGGAGAAGGGATTTGTGCGCTTTACATCATTTGTTGTGTTAAAACATGCAGAGCGTACAATTCACCATTTTGTAGTGAATGTAGTGAATTCAATAGCATTTAAGACATTCGCAGTCTGTGCAGTCATCACCACCATCTAACTCTAGAACATTTCCATCAGCACAGAAAGGCACCCAGTGCTCATTAGTGTTACTGCCCATCCTTCCTTACTCCCATGCCTTGGCAACCATTGATCTGCTTCCAGTCTCTGGATTACCTATCCTGGTCACCATATATAAATGGGAGTCTGTCAGTATGCCTGACTTCTTCATTGACCATGCTTTCATCCATGTTGTAGCGTGTATCAATACTTCCTTCCTTTCTATGGCTGAATAATATTAGATTGTAATGGATAACTATATTGTTTTCAATCCACTTATCAGTTAATGGACATTTGGATTCTTTGCACCTACTGGCTACTGTAAATAATGTCATTATGAAGATGTGTTTATAAGTTTTTGTTTGAACTCTTTTTTTCCTGATTCTTTTTATATACTTTTAAAAGTAGATTTATTAATGTCTTATTTTAAAGATGAAGAAACTAGGTGATGGAAATCATACTTGTTGAAGAAGTCATCAAGCTAGTAAGTTACAGAGCTGGAATGCAATTGTTGGTTTCTGTCTCCAGATCAGATTCTGGGCTCTTTTTACCATATTGTGAGCTGTTTCTAAGAAGTCAGACCTAACTTGTCCTCTACTGTCACCTTGGAGTTACACTCTCTTACTTTCTGTTCTCAGTTTTGGATATTCCTTTCAGGCAACCAAGACATGTTATGTCTGACATGAGCTTGTTCTTTCTTGACGTCCCTGCCTCAGAAGAGCAGCCAGGACTTGAGTTTATCAAAGGAAGAGATTTGAGTAAAAAGCTCCTTGAATACTTTGTTATACAAGATGACCCCAAGTATAGTTTTTTTTTTTTAATGTGTAAATAAACACCTTGAATTGACATTATGATAAATAGTTCCTCCCTCATCATAATAAATGAAACTTATTCTCCTAGAATCAACTCTTTATTATGCTTATTGGAGAGCATGTAGGATTTATTATCACCTTCATAATCAGTCGAAGAGTAATGACAGAAGACACTGGAGTTACTGGCATCTTGAGACTTGAGGAAAATGATGGTGAATGATAAAAGGGGAAGAGAATGTGAAGCCTCTCAAGAGACAGCCAGTGAGATAGGGTTTTCGAGACGCCTAGTATTTACTGAAGCAAAGGGAGAAAACAGGGTCCCTGGTGAGAGTGATGAGGGTCAGCAAGGTTGGGGGCCAAGGCCAGAATAATCTGTGATGCTTTGGGCTTGAACAGTGAAAGCCAAAGCTTGGGTTTTGGTGTTCTGCTGGGAGGAAAGTTCCCAGGTGGACTGGGAAGAAGTTGTGCTTGGATTCCTGCCAGAAAAACACCAACACTCTCAAGGGTCAGGTAGCTATCTGGGGCTTGAGAGAGGTGGGCCAGAATAAGCCAGACTTGGCTATTATGCTTTGCCAAGCATTTTGTCCAGTTTGTCCACTGCTTCAGAAAAAGTCATCCTAAACAATGCTTTAAAACAAAAACTTTGTTATTTCTTGTAGTTTCTGTGAGTCAGGAAATGGAGGACAACTCAGCCAGATGCTTCTGGCTCAGGGTCTCTTGTACAGTTATTGTGAGTCAGTTCTAGCTGGAGCTGGAACCAGGAGCAGCTGGGGGCTGGTCCCTTCCGATGGCCTCAGGGCTTTTCTGCAGGGTCTCTCCATAGGGAAGAGCTCAGGCTTCCCCACAGCATGGCAGCCTTGGGCTTCTTACCCGGCTGCTCAGTGTCCCAAGCTGAGTGTTTCATGACAGAGAGAACTGGTGGAAGTTGCATTGCTTTTTATGGCCTAGCCTCAGAGGGTCACAAAGCATCATATTCACCATATTCTGTTTTCAGTTGAGGCAATCAGAAGGCCTGCTCATGTTCAAGCAGAGGGCTCCTAGACTCCATCTTTTGGTGGGCAAGTGGCAAGGTTCGAGAAGAGTATGCAGGACTGAAAAGATTATTGCAGCCATGTTTGGAAAATGCAACCTCTTACAGTAACTAACAGATCGTTTTTGGTAATCTGTACTTTTCATTACTCTCTCTTACTTCTTCAAGATTCTGTACATGATAAGAATGATAGTAGGAAACCTCAATGTGACAAGAGGTCAGGAGACCCAAAAGCAGACCCTGATCATGAGGCTATAGAATCAGAATGTTTATTCCTAAAAAAAAGGCTATATTTTTTAGAGCAGTTTTAGATTCACAACAAAATTGGGCAGAAAATACAGATTCTGATAGGCCCCCTTGCCCCCTCACATGTGCCCATATGCACACATGTATCCACATGCATGCAAACTAAGTTGCTTCAGTTGTGTCCAGCTCTTTGTGAGCCTATGGACTGTAGCCCATCAGGCTCCTTTGTCATGGAATTCTCCAGGCAAGAATACTGGAGTGGGTGGCCATTTCCTCCTCCAGGGGATCTTCCTGATCCAGGGATTGAACCCGTGTGTCTTATGTCTCCTGTATTGGCAGGTGGGTTCTTTACCACTAGCACCATCTGGGAAGCTTCCCTTCATCAATATATCCCACCTGAGTGGTACATTTCTTACAGTCAATGAGTCTATATTAACCTATTATTATCACCCAAAGTCCATAATTTACATTAGAGTTAACTCTTGGTGTCATACCTTCTAAGCCTTTGAGAAAATGTATAATGATATATATCCACCATTATAGAATCATACAAAATATTAATAGTTTCACTGCCCTAAAAATGGTTCATTTCCTCCTCCTCATCTGAAGGCTCATTTTTCTTCCTCCTGATCATCCATGGGATAAATGCTGTAAGTGGGTCTCTGGGATCATCATCACCCTTGTTGATTTTTGCCTCTCCTTTCCTCAGCCATCAGTGAGCCCAATATTTTCCATAGCAGTGCCACCACACATGCCTACCCAGGGGTGGGAAAGAGAAAGAATGCAGGGAGTAGCAGCTGTTCCTTCTCAAGCAGCCATCTCTCTAACAGCTCATGGAGGGAGGCCAGACAAGGACATGCTCTGTGCATCTCCCATTTCCCATCAGAACCATCTTAGTCACCAGTGGCTTCTCAATCACAAAGAACCTGCCAGGCATAAAGTGGGCCACAAATGTCTCATTATGGGGGACCAGAGAGCTACAGAATTCCAGTCTGGAAGTCAGAGTTTGGCAGCCATCCTCAGATTTTCCAGAACAGTTCCAATTTCATGCCACGTAATTATTTTTAATAAAGATGTCTCATTACATAAGTAACCAAATGTGATTTAATTTTATGCTATTTATAGGACTTTTCATTTAAATAAACCCACTAATCAGAAAAACAAAAGCCTTTCCCAGTGCCAAGGGTTTGCATTAGGCTTTGGAAATACATTCCCCTTGTTTGTGGATCATCTTGACTAGAAGAGTATCAAAGAGGAAGTTGGCTGGGCTCTGATCAGAGAGTTAGGGGACTGGAGTCACATGCCTACCCTGGCTAAATGAGGGCCATCATGTGTGAGTGTACGGGTTGTGCACTGTGCAAGGTTATCGCATATAAGGATTCTCTGCTCGTGAAGAGGAAAAGTTAAAATTTTACATCACCTCCTGCTTGGTCTGCCTCTGTAACTCAGCTTGCTCCTTGCAAAGTCTGGATCATGTAGGTCATGATCCAGTTCCTTACAACTCTAGGAACTGGAGTTTATCTCACCCTTGTCCTGCTCTTTGCAATTGCCCAACCCCTGCAAACCTGCTTAATCATGCCTGTCCATGTAAGAGTCAGGCATCCCCCTCCCCATCTTGACCACTATCCCTGCATGCTCAAAACCTGTTAGTTTAAACCATCCTATTAACAGCTAGTGTTGCCCACTATAGTCTGTCTATAAAAACCTTGTAACCTCTTTGTTTGGGGCTCAGAACTTGGAGTGTTAACTTCTCTGGGCCTGCCTGTGTAAGAAACCTGAGTTCTCCAACTCTCTGAGTGTGGTACTTGGTTTCTCCATTACTGGTTTCTGCAACATTCACACTGTAGACATCACTGATTTGTATGTATAGTACAGCAGTTTCCCAACCAGTGGGCAGATTTCTTTCCAATATAATCAGTGTACAATATCAAGACAATTTCAAAAAGAATGAAGCAACATATTTTGAGGGAGGGATACCTGTTGTAGTTTGACAATGGTGTCCTATAGACTGCCGATGGTCTAGACTGAATGTCCAGTTCCATAAAAGTCATGAGCCCAGGAGAGAGAAGACAGGATTCAGAGCAATAAAAGGAAAGTGCAGTAGTGGTGGGGACCCTGGTAACCCTGACAGTTGTGTAAATTAATACACCATTTTTCAATGTTTCTCAAACTTGGCTGTGCTTTAAAATTTTGAAGGAAGCATAGAAAATACCAGTGCCAGGGTTCTACCCCTAGAGATTCTGATTTAGCTAGTCTGGGATGCAGCCTGGGCTTTGGGATAATTACACGTTCTTCATGTAATTCTAATGAGTTGCCACAGTTGAAAGCATTGCATTATTTATTGGATGGGTGACAGATGAATAATAAATAGATGGATGAGTGGATGAATGAGGTGCATAGATGTATGAGTAAATGAATGAACCAGGACGTGGTCATAGAGTTCATGGCTTAATATGGTTGTCATGATGTGGCTTCTGCCTAAGTCTCCAGACACTGTCTGTTTGATCATGTCCCAACCACAGATATCCATGCTCCAGCCATCCTGAATTTCAATCAGTTCTAATGTGGTAACTCTTTTGCAACTCTGGGCCCTTATCTTCTTTGTTCTCCTTAATCAGAATGCATTTCCTGTTTCTGTTTGCTAAACTCATACTCACATTTCAGGCCTCTACTTAGAGATAATTTTATCCTAGATGCCTCTTAACCCTGGGTCAGATGCCCACCCTCTGTGCTCTCTCAACCTTCTGTGCTTTTGCATTGGAGCATTTATCACCTGAAATTTCCAGCTGGGCTCAGAGGGGGAGAAATGGGAAAACCCAGTGGTTCATTTCTCCCAGCCCCATGTCGTGTGGCCTCACCCTGATTCAAGCATTTGAAGACAACTACTTACTGTGGTAAAATTTGCACATATCCTCTGGGGGCTTAATAAAGAACATGATGCCTTTAGACGATGCCTCTTCCTCCCTGCTTCCCTACAGTTGTCATTTAAATCTGTCTTGCGTCAACCTACAGAGCTAGAGCTGCTTTTTGTATGTCCATACAACACTAATCAGGATGAGAAAATCTTGACAGTAAGAGCCAGAAGGGATGTTAGGAATACTCACATCAGATTCTGCATTGTAAAGATGAGCAAGTGGTTAACAGATAATCACTTGCCCAGGGTCACATGGTGAAAAGTGAAAGTGGAAGTGAAGTCTCTCAGTCATGTCCAATTCTTTGCGACCCCATGGACTGTAGCCTATCAGGTTCCACTGTCCATGGGATTTTTCCAGGCAAGAATACTGGAGTGGGTTGCCATTTCCTTCTCCAAGAGATCTTCCAGACCCAGGGATTGAACTCGGGTCTCCCACATTGTTCAGTTCAGTCGATCAGTTGTGTCCAACTCTTTGCGACCCCATGAACCACAGCACGCCAGGCCTCACCAACTCCTGGAGTCCACCCAAACCTATGGCCACTGAGTTGGTGATGCCATCCAACCAGGCAGACACTTTACTGTCTGAGCCACCAGGGAAGTCTCATGGTGAGCTCAAACCCAATTTCCTGGCTTCTAGCTGGACTGCCCCAACATTTAAGTAATCTTTGGAAATTTTCCCCAAGCTCTAAAGTTTGGCTTCTTCTCCCATATTCTTCTAACACTGAGTCAATCCTATGTGACTTAAGTCCTGCATTAAACTCAATATGAGGATGTGGAGAGAGCAGTTGGCAAGTACTCTTTCTATGGGCATAGTTACTCTCTGCGTTTGTGAATGCTAAGTCGTGTCCAACTCTATGTGACCCTATGGACTGAAATCCTCCAGGTTCCTCTGTCCATGGGATTCTCCAGACAAGAATACTAGAGTGGGTTGCCATGCCCTCCTCCAGGGCATCTTCCTGACCCAGGAACTGAACCCACATCTCATTATGTTTCCTGCATTGGCAGGCGGATTCTTTACCATTAGCATCACCTAGGAAGCCCAGTTACTCTCTGGGCCGCATTTAAAGATAAGATGTGCCTGTTGGGGGTGTGAAAGGGTTTTTCTTGAGAATTCCTTTCTTAGTAATCATTTTCTGTAGGGATTTTAAAAGCTTCTTATTTCTCTTTCTTTGTTTTTGGCTGTGCCGTGTCTGTGTTGAAGCACCAGCTTTTCTGTAGTGGCAGCGAGGGGGGCTACTCTCTAGTCGTGGTTCACGGCTTCTCGCGGCGGTGGCTTCTCTTGCTGCAGAGCGCAGGCTCTAGGCACGTGTTCTCAGTAGTTGCAGGTCCTGGGCTCTAGAGCACAGGCTCAGTAGTTGTGCCCTAAGGACTTAGTCGGACTTCTCCGGTTGCTCAGCGGTAAAGGATCGGCTTGCGATGCAAAAGACACAGGAGACCGGGGTTCAGTCCCTGGGTTGGGAAGATCCCCTGGAGGAGGGCGTGGCAACCCACTCCAATATTCTTGTCTGGAGAATCCCATGGACAGAAGAGCCTGGAGGGCTGGAGTCCAGAGGGTCGCACAGAGTCTGACACAACTGAAGCTAATAGCACACACGCGCAAGGGCTTATAGTTGCTCTGCGGCATGTGGCATCTTCCTGGATCAGGGATGGAACTCGTGCCTCCTGAACTGGCAGGTGAATTCTTTACCACTGAGCAACTGGGGGAGCCCCTATAATAACTTTAAATGGAGTATGATCTATAAAAATGTTGAATCACCATGTTTTATACCTGAAACTAATATAACAGGGTAAGTGAGCCATGTCTCAAAGAGAATGTTAAGTTTCACATGATATAGGAAAATTTGGGGACACTGGCCTCATTCTTTTGAGGTCGCTGTAGCAGGGAGGAGAGCAGTGTCTGCCCCTCCAGACAGGGCTCCAGCTCCCCCCACCTGCTTGATGTCCCACTTGGTTTATTTTTTATTTTGTTGCTATACTTTAGGTGTTATATCCAAAACCTCACTACCAGGACTCTTGTCAAGGAGCTTTCTTCCAGGAGCTTCAGGGTTTCAGGCATAGATCCCCTTTAAATCATTAGAAACAGTAGTTCCCAGAAGTAATACATGCACAGGGTACAAAGTTCAAAACATCAAAGTGGAAAGTAAGTCTTTCCTACCCATCTCTAAAGCCACCTAGCTTCTCTCACAGTTTCTGTTACCAGGTTCTCGTGTATCCTTCCAGAGATATCTTATAAGTATATAAAATATATGCATATAAATAATATATGTGTACTTTTAATACAACATCCACATTGTTCTGTAGCTTTTTTTTTTTTTCCTCAATATACCTTGGAGATCTTCCACATCAGAAAGGCTGTCCTCTCTTTTAATGGCTGCATGATATTTTATCAGAGGATGCGCCATAAATTGACTTAACCAGTTTACTATCAATAAACATTGAGCTTGCTTCCATGCTCTTGCTATTTTAACGCTACTGAGATGCATATGATATGCATGCTCATTTTAAAGACGTGTGTATCTGTAGGATAAATCCTAGGATTGTTGTGTCATGGAGTATGAACAGTTACACTTCAATAGACATTGTCAATCCACCCTCCACAGAAGTAGGCGTGCATGCTACGTCACTTCAGTTGTGTCCGACTGTTTGTGACCCCATGGACTGCAGCCTGCCAGGCTCCTCTGTCCATGGGATTCTCCGGGCAAGAATACTGGAGTGGTTGCTATTCTTTTCTCCAGGGGATCTTCCCAACCCAGAGCTTGAAATAGCCATAGAAGTATAATTCAAACTAAAACAGGTTTATTAAAGTTCTGTTGAAAATCTAATTCATCTACTGAAAACCTGTTCATCTATTCTCCTATGACAGAGATATACTAAGTTTTCGTGGTCTTTTTTTTTCTCTGCTTTTATTCATTAGCCTGCCATCCCCATCTTGAAAGTAAAGTATTAGAGTTGTTTGGAGGGCTTATTTAGACAGCTTGGCATTTATTCCTTTCCTCCTCTGTTCAGAAGGTTTCTGAGAGAATTCTTTGGTCATCCGTAACAGGACAGCACTGAGCTCTGACTGCAGCAGCAAAGTGCCAATGTCACAGAACGACTTCCGTGGTAAAACAACACTTGAGCATGTGATGTTCTAACCTAAATAAGACATGTTCTCCTAACTCCTCTGCTTGAATGCTTTACGTTGTTAAATGCTAATCAATGAAGAATTTCATTAGGTGAAAGAAAAAAAATGACAGCTGTCATTCTTTAGAGTAAAAATACTGACTTACCATCACTGGAGCAGCAAGTAAGTGACTTGGTTCTTAGCCTTGAGTTAATCAAGGAGCAAATGCCACCATAAATTGAAACCAACTCTTTGGAAGGTCTTCTACTGTGATTGCGATGACTCTGATCTCTTTCTTATCCTTTATCATCTACCATGCCACCTCCCCTTTTTTATCTTTCAGATTAACTTTCTTTGTTCCCCATGTAGAGGCAGAGATGATGACGAGTGACATTCCAATTGATTTTCTTTTTCAAATTCTCCTCTGGGGTACTTCTCAGTGTCTCTCACAAATAGAAGAAGAAGGGTCAGTCAAGGGCAATGGACAGACATGGGCCCAGCAGCCAGTCTGTAGCACCAGCTGTCAGTATCTGACACGGGACTTAAGTTCTGTGAGAGGTTTGAGAGCTCCCTTTGGGACTCTGCCTCCTCTGGCCTGAGGGTAGGTGATCAACAGAGGATTCCAGAGAGCAGATTCCAGTCTGCCCTAGGGATTCGGGAACTGAGTACCTTCAGATTCCTATGCAAAAGACCTCTGTGCAAAGGGAAAAGTCTTGTAATTCTGAAGAATAAGTATTATAATTTTATAGTTTAAAAGCTTCCTTAAGTATTTTTTAATCTTGATACAAATTACTGCCTGGGATTGTGTTTTTTAAGTATTGAAATAGTTTAGGTATTTAAATCCCAGCCCTCACAGTAAGCTGTTTTTATATTGATTTTTATCTTTGCCAAAGTGGTATTAATAACAAGTGAGGAAAGAGAGAATGTATTGGGGACCCACCAACATGGCATTAAGTCCAGTTCACCATTACTGTGTCTGGAGTTGCAGCACAGATTGGCCCAAAGCTGCTGAAAACATGCCCAAGGATGTCTTTCTCCTGAATGAAGTCTCAATGGCAGGACAGTTTGGGAAAGGTTGGCCTAAAACTAAAAGGGGAATTTTGCTATTAGAGCAACAGTTCTTAACTTTGGCTGCACCATGGGATCATGTTGGAGTTTTCAGATTCCTAGTATCTAGACTATACCCTAGCCTAGGCCAACTGAGTCAGAGTCCCTAGGGGTGGGCTGGCGTGGAGGCAGTTCTGGTCACGGGGAGGGGGGCAGACCTGGGTGAGAACTACTGTGTTAGAGAATAAAAAGACCATTTTTGAATGTGTCCATTTCCCCCTTGCTCTGAGCTCAGAGAGCAGGAGGAGAATGAAAGACGTGAAGAAGAAGATGGACTGCAGTCTAAACAACATTGGAGAATAAACATTCCACCCTTAGAAGCATGGGGGCTCTGACCCCACTAGTGGCAATTGCTGGGACCTGGAAATGGGGGTTCCCATCTGGATTGAGTGCATCTAAGTAGGGGGTGAGTCTTAGCTTCCTTTGTTAACTACATATATTAAACATATATTAAACAAAGGAAGGATATGTAATAAATATATTATATATATTTATAGATTATACATATATATATTAAACAAAGGAAGCTGAGGTAAGACTTCCTTCTGGAGTAAGATGAGGATATATACATATAGATATATATCTATATGCATATAGATGAGGATATGTTTATATATCTGCATATTTATTTACAAAGTATTTTATTTACTTATTTATTATTTCTGATAATGATATAAATAATATAAATATAAAAAATGTCAGCCACAAAGAGCTCTAGCATATTCTGAGTTTAGAACAGGCAGGGGAAGCCGAGGCCAAGTAGTGACTCCAGTGTGTTTCCCTGGGTCTCAGCATGGAGCCTTCATGCAAACATAGGGCCCGATGCCTTATTCTGAACACATGAGGCCGAGTGGCGTTCTGGATGGATTGGTGGACACACCCATTCCCTACCTCTTCAACACATGCATACACATATTCCTTCATTTGCAGCAGAACAAAGATACACTTGTTCCTAAAATTTCAGCATTGGGTTTGGTTGTTTTCCCCATACAGCCTCCAGTTCTGACTCTTGCATCTTTCTCCTCAGGTCTGAAGCCAACCACATACCTTCTGACAAGTATACATGTGTACAGAAGCCGCAGTAGTCTTTGGCCCCATTTAGAGACCATTTCCTGCCCCAGGACAGGATGTGGGGATATAGGGGTGATGATTTCTATCCTGAAAGTGCTGTGCTCAGCACTTCTGCTGATTCAGTTGGAATTCCGGCCCCTTGACTGTGATACCCATGCTGCAGAGCAGAGGTGACAAAGCAACAAGACATGAGTGCCCCCTCTAGGGGCTTCCGATGAAGCATCGCAGACTGGCCCGTGTGCTTCCCAATCAGGTACACACAGGGCCCAGGGCGAGACACCAATGGACGTCCAGTGCCATATGTCTGAATACTTCAAAGTGTTACATCAGGATACAAGACTGATAAATGAATATACTCCTACTCTCACAAATATGTCTTTATGAAGACCTGGGGGGCCAGGCTCAACATTAGAATTCTTGGATTTTCAGGGCTCCTCTGCAGGCAGCCCTGGCTCCCAGTCCCTGATGATGGCCCACCCGCCTGCTTTTCCTGTCCCCTGGTTCCATCCCATCCTGCAGGAGCACCCTGCATGTAGGCATCTGGCTTCCCTGCCCAAATTCTGTCCATACTACCTTGCCACCAGCCGGACTTACAGCGGCAACATGGTCCACCCTTTGGAGAATGGAGCCACAGGAGACCCCTGCCTAGGTTTGGGGAATACATGGGCAAGGAGTTACAGGATTTCAAGTATTTGGACTGTGATAAGGAAGGAAAGACATGGGCCCTATGTGAGCCCATTCCCTTGGCCCTGTGAGAAGGGACATGACAGGATGAGATAGCTCTTCTTCCCCATTTATTCAATCACTTATTTTTATCAGTATGGATTCCTATGTGTATATTTTGTACTTTGGTTATAACCTGATATTATCTTATTAACTTCTTGCTCTAACTGTTTCAGTTTTGGCCATTGGAACCTCTTCTAGTTGGCTCCAAGTACTTTTGACTTGCCCCATTCTTTCACTTTTTGAGCACTTCCTTACTTTCTGAGACTATAAGATGCTCCAGACTCATCCAGTATTTTCTCTGCTTCAGACCTAGAATCAGTCATTTCTCTAATGGACTTAGAAACCAAGATCTGGATCTAGGCGCATTCAGAGCTACTGGAACTTAATGATGAAATAAGATGTTTTAAACCTACTGCTTTGATTCTGGTACTATTTAGAGCCTATCTCCCCTTTCCCATTCTTCTATTTAACCACAAAAGAAGGAATAAGGTCATCCTGCATATGCTAGCAAGAACAGAAGATGTCACTGACTGTTCCCAGATGTGTGATGACCCCATTTTTTCCTCTCCCATGTCATGTGCAAGAAATTCTTCATATTCACCTAGATGAGTTCATCTTGATTCTGGGGTTGGGCATCATTTTGGCCGAGGGGATGCAAGAAACAAGCTGATGGTGGGTATTGGGAGTGGCAAAAGACATTCCCAGTGAAGTGGTTAACATTCATGCCTGCTTTTCTCTATGTCACACTGAGCACCTGAACATTGGCCCCATGCATTCTTTCTTTCTTAGGCACAGTGCTTAAGAAATGAGGTCGGAACTCAAACCTATTCAGGAGCCAGGCAGATAATGTAATTGAAGTGAAGCAGTGAAAGAGTGACCAATTAAAACAGTCTCTAACTGAACTTGGCTCTCAGGTGCTCTGAAGGGAAACTCGGTGCCATGTAGGGTCATATAGGCAAGACTGAGGCTTGTCTTTCTGGACAAGAAAACCTTTTGCTGCTGTTAGCCACTTTTTATCTTAATGCAGCTCCTCAGCAAGGATTGCCTTGCAAGATCTAGATGAGGATAGCCTTCATGTGAAAGCCAAGAGCTCTGGGTCCTAGTGTTTACTCACTGGTCAGAGCCAGTTCATCTGACCTCACCTTATCAGTCTTGCAGTTATAGTGAGGACTGCAGGGCCCATCTATTTTCCTTCTGGAAATGGGTTATTGCCTATTGTTTACACAGGCCTTGTATCAATCAGGATAGGCTCAGTTGTTCTGCAGTAAAAAAGAAAACAAACAAACAGCCCCCAAACCTCAGTGACTTAACACAAGTTGAGATCTTGCTGGGATGACCATCCGTTTTGAATTGTGCCTGTTGACCCTTTCACTCTCAAAATTGTTCAGTTTGGAATCCTAGTCCTCAATCATGCTGCCTGTCCAAAACAAGTTAGAAGCAGGTTTAGCCCACTGTCAGTGCTTGGAAACTCAAACTGGAAGAGGCATCCTCCTGACATATGCTTCCATCATCACTCCAACAGCGGGAAGGGATTGTGGCAAACTGCGCATCGATGTGTAAGGCCTCTGCTCACAGATCAGTGGCTGAGGATAATCATGGGACCGCATCAGATCTCAAAGGAGGGGTGAAATGCAGTGCTTGAATCTGTGAATAGCACTAATGACTACCCATTAGGATCAAAGGTTTTATCCAGCATTCAGAAACCATCAATAAAGGTGAAATTTATAAGTGCTTCATCTGATTTTGCTGTAAATGTTTAATTAAATAGATCTTGTCTAGCCTAATCTAATAAATCATGTTCCCTACTCCCCAAACACTTGCTTGGTAGCTCAGTTAGTAATAAATTAAAAAAAAAAAAACAGAATCTGCCTCCAATGCAGGAGACCTGGGTTCGCTCCTAGGGTCAGGAAGTTCCCCTGGAGAAGGGATAGGCAACCCATTCCACTATTCTTGCCTGGAATATTTCATGGAGAGAGAAACCTGGTGGACTACAGTCCACGGGGTTGCAAGAGTCTAACACAACTTAGTGACTAAATGACCACTCACTGGACATTGGGGAAAGAAGGTGCTCTGGGATGTTCCTCCTATTTGTGGCCTTGAGTTTGGTTCTGCTCTTCCCTGCCATATCTTACTTGTGATCTTACCTTTCATTCAAACCCCTCCACTATAGTCCTTACTACTTTTTAAGCCATTTTTGCCTTCGCCTAATCCTTAAGAGTAGCAAGTTGTCTCATCTGTGAGCTCTCTCTCTGGCCATGACCCTGCAGGCAGAAATGTTTCTTCAAATTTATCTGCTGCTGCTGCTGCTAAGTTGCTTCAGTTGTGTCCGACTCTGTGTGACCCCATAGACGGCAGCCCACCAGGCTCCCCTGTCCCTGGGATTCTCCAGGCAAGAACATTGGAGTGGGTTGCCATTTCCTTCTCCAATGCATGAAAGTGAAAAGTGAAAGTGAAGTCGCTCAGTCGTGTCCAACCCTCAGCGACCCCATAGACTGCAGCCTTCCAGGCTCCTCCGTCCATGGGATTTTCCAGGCAAAAGTACTGGAGTGGGGTGCCATTGTGGCCCCCCAAATTCCTGTCTTTTAACTTTCAGATTTTTCTCAGTGCAGTATGATGATTTATATAAATCACTGTATAAAATGTGTTAATAAACAAAAAGTAGGTCACTAAGAAAGTAATTGCTATCAGATTTTATGCAGAAAAATATAGTATTCAGATGCCAGAAAGTATAAATCCTGCTGCTGCCCTCTGCTTAAATGTAGTTGAACCCCCACATTAATTTTTTTGTTAATTTCAAATCACAATACTTTATTTTTTCTAAGTTTTGTTTCTATTTTTATTGGAGTGTAATTGCTTTACAATGTTTGTGTTAGTTTCTGCTGTACAACAATGTGAAACTCCCTCCCACCGCCCACCCTCATCCTAGTTCTCTGAGGCTGTTAGAGTACTGAGCTGAGCTCCCTGCAATACACAGCTGCTTCCCGCTTGTTGTTCAGTCACTAAGTTGTGCCCAACTCTTTGCAACCCCATGGACTGCAGTACAACAGGCTTCCCTGTCCTTCATTGTCTCTTGTAGTTTGCTCAATCTCATGTCCATTGAACTGGTGATGCTATCCAACCATCTCATCCTCTGTTGCCCCCTTCTTCTCCTGCCCTCAATCTTTCCCAGCATCAGGGTGTTTTCCAGTGAGTTGGCTCTTGACATTAGGTGGCCAAAGTATTGGAGCTTCAACTACAGCATTGGTCTTTCCAATGAATATTCAAGGGTTGATTTCTTTTATGATTGACTGGTGTGATCTCCTTGCTCTCCAACAAGGAGTCTCAAGAGTCTTCTCCAGCACCACAGTTCAAAAGCATCGATTCTTTGGTACTCAGCTTTCTTTATGGTCCAACTCTCACATCCATACATGACTACTGGAAAAACCATAGCTTTGACTGTATGGACCTTTGTTAGCAAAGTAATGTCTCTCCTTTTTAATGCGCTGTCTAGGTTTGTCATAGCTTCCCAGTTCAGTTCAGTTCAGTCGCTCAGTCATGTCCGACTCTTTGCGACCCCATGAATCACAGCATGCCAGGCCTCCCTGTCCATCACCATCTCCTGGAGTTCACCCAAACTCACATTCATTGAGTCAGTGATGCCATCCAGCCGTCTCATCCTCCATCGTCCCCTCCTCCTCCTGCCCCCAATCCCTCCCAGCATCAGTCTTTTCCAATGAGTCAATTCTTCGCATGAGGTGGCCAAAGTACTGGAGTTTCAGCTTTAGCATCACTCCTTCCAAAGAACACCCAGGGCTGATCTCCTTTAGAATGGACTGGTTGGATCTCCTTGAAGTCCAAGGGACTCTCAAGAGTCTTCTCCAACACCACAGTTCAAAAGCATCAATTCTTTGGTGCTCAGCTTTCTTCACCGTCCAACTCTCACATCCATACATGACCACTGGAAAAACCATAGCCTTGACTAGATGGACCTTTGTTGGCAAAGTAATGTCTCTGCTTTTCAATGTGCTATCTAGGTTGGTCATAACTTTTCTTCCAAGGAGTAAGCGTCTTTTAATTTCATGGCTGCAGTCACCATCTGCAGTGATTTTGGAGCCCCCCAAAATAAAGTCAGCCACTGTTTCCCCATCTATTTCCCATGAAGCGATGCTTCCTACTAGCTGTCTATTTTACACATGGTAGTATATATACGTTAATCCTGCTCTCCCAGTTCATCTCACCCTCCTCTTTCCTGCCTGTGCCCACATGTCTGTTCTGTACATCTACTATTCCTGCCCTGCAAACAGGCGCATCTGTACCATCTTTCTAGATTTGGACCCCTTTCTAGATTTGGATTTATAAGGGGCCCTGGAGAGGACAAGGAGAACAATGTCTAAGATTAGAAAAATATAGGAAATGTGGAATGTGATTATGAAGGAGGCTGGTAAGTTATATGAATACTAGTACAGTGCAAACCCTATAGAAGTTATCATGACCCTGTCACACAGTATCCAAAATGGCCAACGGAGTGCGGCAATACTGAGGAAGTTACTGATACTGATACTCTGCGTGTGGTGCTGGTATTGATTCTCCAGGGTGGTGCCACTGCTATGATTGCTCCTTCTATATATTAGGATTGTTGTTTTTTCTTCGGAAGGGTTTTTTTTTTTTTTCTGAGTTCATTCAATTGCCTCATTGTCCAAAGTAGAAAAAGAAATGAATCTTTAAAGGGCACTGGAAATATTCCTTAATTGCTAACTTTAGCAGCTGATGATGAATGGCTTTTGCAGAAAATCAGCATGAGCTGTTTATTAAAAACGCATCATGAGACATGCAGCCTGTCTGGCAAAGAACCATAACCTGACCCACAGAATTTGATTTTCAAAACCTTAGGTATAAGAGACAAGCTTCTTTTCTAAATCATTTATAATCTCCAGCAACTATGTTAATTTCTGGTTACATACTTTCATGGTTGCTAGGCACGACCATGATGAAGATGATTGGAAATCAGTCAAAGAGTTAGGCAGTGGATGCTGTCATGAACACAGACATATATTTTTCTCAGTAGAGTTGTTCGTTTCCTGCTATGATTTAAATGCCAAGTGTGTAAATAAAAGGACAACAGGATGACATAAAAAGCGGTATCCTATAGTGAAAGGATTTCCTAGAGAATAATAAGCAATCTTACACACCTCGGTCTCCTGATTGTGGAAATCTGTCACTTCGTTGCTTAGAATCCTAGCAACTATGGAATTATGTAAAATTTTAATGTTATTGGGAGTGAATAAAAATCTGCACATAAGAAAATAAGAATCTCTTCTTTGCACCTTTGTTGCCCCCCTAGGCAGTCAATGCTTTTTATCAGGCCTAGTACTTGGAAGCAAAAGGAGATAGCTTCATCTGCTTTCTCAGTTCCCTGAAGGCAATGTTATCAAGAAGTGAAATAGTGAACCAGAAATAGAAAACAGAGAGAAATCACCCAGACCTGAAAAGTCTCTATGATTGGATAGTTATGAGTTGCCTGTGGTGTAACATAGCTGATCATCTAAGTCAACCAAACTCCCGTTTTCTTCATCTGTCTTTGTCTTGAAAATTTCTTATCCTTCAGATTGTTTATCATCATTTTGAAAGAAACGGGCAGAGAAGAGGAATCTTGGAACCAACCTCTATGAGAGAAACAGGAAAGCCAGATACCCAAGAGAAGACTTGAAGTGAGTGTGGGAGGTAAAGCATTTACTACGGTGAATAGGGAAGCTGTGAGGTCTCCACTGGAGTCTCTGCGCTCTTACATAGATCTACTCCCCACCCTGATCGATTGATCAGAGGTGGGAACACAAATCAAGGTGGGTCAGTGAGACTCTTCCCAACTCTTTCAGACTTGGAATCAAGAACATGAATAGTCTCTCTCTAACAGCTGAATGCTATTGAACCCTCTGCTAGAGAAGCAAGGATGGTCATCAGAGAAAGAGGAAATGTGAGATTGCTTGAGATGGAAAAAGAGTTCTTGGCAGCATTCACGTCCCTGGTTCCAGTTGATTCTGAGACTCCACTGCCCTTTTCAATACTTAGGTTTCCCATAATGTAACACCAATAAAATCCATTCTCACTTCAAGGCTAGTTCAAGTTCATCCTTGAAACCAAAGGTACTAATCAAGACAGTCACCACATCCTGTTGAAACATTTCAATGCTGGGTCACATGTTCCTGGTTTTCCATTTCATCCACAGGGATGCGTCCCTGGGGGCAGAATGTTGCCTTGCTTATCTTTATGCCCCTTCCAACCAAGCACAATGTGTGGCACCAAGGAGGCACGTGGCAAGCATGAGATGATTTCCAGCAGCGCACCCCAGTGGCCCGTCTGTGCTTCTTCAGCACTCTGGTTCAGAGATGGCCTGTGTGTGTCCTGCCACCAGTGATTTGTAGCGGAGGCTGGATTAGGAGGTAGGAGCAAGTGTGTGATCTGAGGGCTGGGCTTGATTTTGGCTCTGCATCAGTCAGCTTGCCATCATCACGTTCGATCCACACGTCTCACCACTCTGTCCACGCTAACAGGATGAGGCTGTTTCTTATCAATCTGCTCCGTGCCTCTCTCCAACAGATTGTTTTCTTTGACAGCACAGTGAAAATAATCTTAAACACAGAACCACAGCTTAACATGTCCTCTCAGCATGCACCTTGGGAGGAAGACAGGAAATGTGGGGAAAACAGGAAGAGCAGAAAGATACAGGAAGGGTGAGCTCTCAGAAAAACTGTTGGAAAGATACACATCTTATACCCAGGTCTTCTGTCAGCCCCCTGCCTCCTGTTGATGAGAGTTCAGCCTTTTCTCTTCTCTGCCACTCCCTCCTCTTATTTTTCATCCCAGGGCATTCGAGCCCAGTGATTTGTTTTGGAAATGCTATCATTTGTTAGCTTAGCTTTCATCTCAGTTGGATGCCTTTCCTGTTTCATTGCTTTCCTTTCAAGGAGGCAGAGCCAACACTTGACTCTGGGAGTTTTATTCAACACACCCCTGTGGTTAGATGAAGCAAAAGAAACTTTGATTAACAAGCCTATCCAGGTTCCAGGATGGCCTAGGGAGTGTTTCTGCCACCCTCTGAAGCCTGAAAGAGAGATGAAGTGAATCGAGCTTCTGTTTTGAATGCTGGCCTGGTAAATAAGCCAAGCAGGGTGGAGGCAGAGGACAAGAGGATCTGCTTGTGTGTCTGTGCGGAGCAGCCTCCACCATCACCGAAGTTGTTACAAACAGTGACACTGGAGTTGTGACTAGATTTCCAAAATTTCTGTGCTGTCCAGGACTGTTTCTGATGATGCAAAGTTGGTGTTTCCAGGCAATGAAAAATTCCTCACTGGGACTCTGGGGACTTCAGAGATGAGGAGGGAACAAAAGGAAAGTCCGGAATACAGAGATGATCCCATCTTTAAATGGATAAAATACCTACAAATGAACGGGCAAAGAATAAGACTGTTGGAAATCTTGATAAAATCATCATTGTCATCATCCTAAAACTTTTTGAGTAGTGTTTTTTAAAAATATTTTTTACAATTTATTTTTACAGATTACTTTGAGAATTATTAATCCACTTGTTCTTACAAAACCTTGAGGGCTAGAACTATTAAGGGATTGGTAATCTATAAATGCCTTAGAAAGCTGAGGTCATCAACCCAGGCTTATCATAGATGGAAAGGGAAGACTCTAAGAGCTAAAAACATAAGAACTAAAGTGTCATAAGCATTGGAAGAAAATATAAGAAACTAATTCAGCCTCTTGATGGGAAACAAGGACAAGTTTTGCTTATCAATTCACAAAATCCCATCAGCCCTATAGGAAGACTTAACAGACTTAAAAAAAAAGATTAAAAGACTTTTAAAAATTGTTTTGTTCTCTTATCTTTCATTACAAGGGTTTATCAGGTGTCTGGGGATCCTTGTCTATCTGCACTTGACTATGAACCAAGGGAAGAGCTGATTGGGAACTGAGTGTGCATATAGTTTATTGGCACTGAACTTTCCTGTTGAGTGAACTGGATGGGTCATTTATCAAGGAATTCCCAAAGTCCATATATTAATTTTTTTTTTTTTTGCTGTAAATTAGCACACATTTCTTGGCTTCAAACAACACAAAGATGTTATCTTACAGTTCTGGAGGCCAGATTCCTAAATAAGTCTTGCTGGGCTAAAATGAAGATGTCAGCAGTGTTTTGTTCTTTTCTGAAGACTCTGGGGGAGAATTTGTTTTCTTGTCATTTCCAACTTCTAGAGGCTGTTTGCATTCCTTGCTCCTGGCCTCCTTCCATTTTCAAAGCTGGCAATAGCTGGTTGTGACTTTCTCTTATTTCATTACTCTGATCCCTTTGCCTCCCTCTTCCACATTTAAAGACCCTTGTGATTACACTGGCTCCACCCAGATCATCTAGAATAATCTCTGTATTTTAAAGTCAGCTGATGAGCAACCTTAATTTCCTTTTGCTACATAAACTTTCCCATAGCCACAGATTCCAGGGATTAGGATGTAAACATCTTTCAGTTCAGTTCAGTTCAGTCACTCAGTCATGTCCAACTCTTTGCGACCCCATGAATTGCAGCACACCAGGCCTCCCTGTCTGTCACCAACTCCTAGAGTTTATCCAAACTCATGTCCATTGAGTTGGTGATGCCATCCAACCATCTCGTCCTATGTCGTCCCCTTCTCCTCCTGCCCCCAATCTTTCCCAGCATCAGGCTCTTTTCAAATGAGTCTTTGAAAGGCCTTTATCCTGCCTATTACAAGTGTCTGTGCACTCTTCTGTGTGTAAACACAAAGAAAAAGACTGGAAGGACATATACTTAACTGTTGCATGAATGGGGACTCCTTCCAGGGCCCAAAAGGGGGCTCTTGTCTAACACTCAGAAATAGTCTGAGGAGACACATGTGCTGACAAAGCAAGAGACTTTATTGGGAAGGGGTGCCCAGGCAGAGAACAGGAGGGTAAGGGAACCCAAGAGGATTGCTCTGCCAAGAGGCTTGTAGTCTCTGGTTTTATAGTGATGGGATGAGTTCCCAGCTTTTCTCTGGCCAGTCATTCTGACTCAGGGTTCTTCCTGGTGGTGCACACATTGCTCAGTCAAGATGAATGCCAGCAAGAAGGATTCTGGGAGGTGATGGTGTCTCCTTTTGACCTTTTCTGAACTCTTCCAGTTGGTGGTGGCTTATTAGTTCTGTGTTCCTTACTAGGATCTCCTGTCATAAAATAACTCACACAAATAGTTACTATGATGCCTGGCCAGGGTGGGCGGTTTCAGTCAGTGTTTGCCCTAACATAACTATACAGCAAATTAAAATACAGCCATTGCCTCTGAAGAGGGAATGGAAGTTGGGTGAGAAATTAGGGAGAACAGTCATGTTTTTCCTGCTGATTGCCACATTTATTTTGGTATAACAAAACCAGCATTCTTGCCTTGAGAAGCCCAAGAACAGTATAAAAAGGCAAAAAAAAATAGAACACTGAAAGATGAACTCCCCAAGTTGGTAGGTTCCCAATATGCTACTGGAGATCAGTGGAGAACTGACTCCAGAAAGGATGAAGAGACAGAGCCAAAGCAAAAACAACACCTAGTTGTGAATGAGATTGGTGATGGAAGTAAAATCTGATGCTGTAAAGAGCAATATTGCATAGGAACCTGAAATGTTAGGCCCATGAATCAAGGCAAATTGGAAGTGGTCAAACAGGAGATGGCAAGAGTGAGCATCTACATATTAGGAATCAGTGAACTAAAATGGACTAGAATGGGTAAATTTAACTCAGATGACCATTATATCTACTACTGCAGGCAAGAACCCCTCAGAAGAAATGAAGGAGCCATCATAGTCAACAAAAGAGTCTGAAATGCAATACTTGGATACAATCTCAAAAATGACAGAATGATCTCTGTTCGTTTCCAAGGTAAACCATTCAATATCACAGTAATCCAAGTCTATGCCCTGACCAATAATGCTGAAGAGCTGAAGTTGAATGGTTCTATGAAGACCCACAAGACTTTCTAGAACTAACACCCAAAAGAGATGTCCTTTTCATTATAGGGGACTGGAATGCCAAAGTAGGAAGTCAAGAAACACCTGGAGTAACAGGTAAATTTGGCCTTGTAGTACAGAATGAAGCAGGGCAAAGGCTAACAGTTTTGGCAAGAGAATGTACTGGTCATAGCAAACACCCTCTTCCAACAACACAAGCAAAGACTCTACACATGGACAGCACCAGATGGTCAACACCGAAATCACATTGATTATATTCTTTGCAGTCAAAGATGGAGAAGCTCTATACAGTCAGCAAAAACAAGACCAGAGGCTGACTGTGGCTCAGATCATGAACTCCTTTGACAAAATCAGACTGAAATTGAAGAAAGTAGGGAAAACCACTAGACCATTCAGGTAAGACCTAAATCAAATCCCTTATGATTATACAGTGGAAGTGACAAATAGATTTAAGGGATTAGATCTGATAGAGTGTCTGATGAACTATGGATGGAGACTCATGACATTGTACAGGAGGCAGGGATCAAGACCATCCCTAAGAAAAACAAATGCAAATAGGCAAAATGATTGTCTGCTGCTGCGGCTAAGTCACTTCAGTTGTGTCCGACTCTGTGCCACCTCATAGATGGCAGCCCACCAGGCTCCCGCATCCCTGGGATTCTCCAGGCAAGAATACTGGAGTGGGTTGCCGTTTCCTTCTCCAGTGCATGAAAGTGAACAGTGAAAGTGAAGTCACTCAGTCGTGTCTGACTCTTTTGAGGGGCTCCAAAATCACTGCACATGGTGACTGCAGCCATGAAATTAAAAGACACTTGGTCCTTGGAAGAAAAGTTATGACCAACCTAGACAGCATATTAAAAAACAGAGACATTACTTTGCCAACAAAGGTCCATCTAGTCAAAGCTCTGGTTTTTCTGGTAGTCATGTATGAATGTGAGAGTTGGACTACAGGAAAGCTGAGCACTGAAGGATTCACGCTTTTGAACTGCAGTGTTGGAGAAGACTCTTGATAGTCCCTTGGACAGATTGAAGGCTGGAGGAGAAGGGGATGACAGAGGATGAGATGGTTGGATGGCATCACCGACCCAATGGACATGAGTTTGAGTAAACTCCAGGAGTTGGTGATGGGCCTGCCATGCTGCAGTCCATGGGGTTGCAAAGAGCTGGACATGAACTGAACTGAACTGAACAAACCTGAACTTAAAGGTTTTTAAACATAGTAATATTATTGAATTTTAATTTACTTATATTTTTCAGTTGAACATAATGTATAAGACATTATGGTAGAGTAAGAAATAAATATTTTGATGTTCACCCTGGGCTCTTGGGCAGAGTTTCTAAAATCCTTATAATTTCCTGAGGGTTAAGAGTGATGGAAGCATCTTTTGTTAAAATATTTGGTTTTTGTTCCCAGTTCTGAAATAGCTCCAAATCAATAAATGTGAAAGAAACATATTTTGTTATTCATAAGACACTTTTAACCATACCTGAGTTTATAGTAAGGAAGTGATTGCTGGAAAACATCTAGATGAGGGGAGTGCTGGTAGCTAGAGGAGCCAATGGTGTGACTGTAGTTGTTATTCAGTCATGTCTGACTCTGATCCCATGGGCTGCAGCACACCGGACTTTTCTGTCCTTCACCATCTCCCAGAGTTTGCTCAAACTCATGTCCATTGAGTCAGTGATGCCATCCAACCATCTCATCCTCTGTCATCCCCTTCTCCTCCCGCCTTCAATCTTTCCCAGCATCAGGGTCTTTATCTAAACAGTCAGCTCTTTGCATCAGGTAGCCCAAGTATTGGAGCTTCAGCTTCACCATCAGTCCTTTCAATGAATATTCAGGATTGATTTCCTTTAGGATTGACTGGTTTGATCTCCTTGCAGTCCAAGGAACTCTCAAGAGTCTTCTCCACCACCACAGTTCAAAAGCATCAATTCTTTGGTGCTCAGCCTTCTTTATAGCCCAACTCTCACATCCAAATGTGACTACTGGAAAAACCATAGCTTTGACCATATGGACAGTGTGATTAGAGAGTTAGAACTTTCTGCCCCACTCTGTAACCTCTGGAGCAGGGAGAGAGGCTGGAGGCTGAGTTAATGAGCAATGATTTAGTCAAGGATGCCTACTTAATAAAGCCATAAACACCCTAAATGACAAAGTCTGGAGAGCTTCTGGGTTGGTAAACAAGAACACATCCACGTGCTAGGGAGGTGGTGTGCCTGCCTCCATGGGGACAGAAGGTCCTGTGCTCAGGACTCTTCCAGACATTTTCCTGTGCATCTCTTCACCTGGCTGTTATTTTCATCCTTTAATACATTGGTAATAGTGAGGAAACTTTCCCCTGGGTTCTGTGAGCTGTTGTAGCAGAGTACTGAACCTGAGAAGTGGGGGTCATGGGAACCCCCAATTTATAGCTGGTCGATCAGAAGTACAGGTGACAACCTGGGGGTTGGAATGGCACCTGAAGTGGAGAAGCTCTTGTGTGGGACTGAGCCCTTACCCTACCGGGTCTGGGCTAACCTCAGGTAGTCGGTGTCAGAAGTGAGTCCAGGGAGGGACTCAGATTCTGCTGAGAACTGGAGAGTTGGTTAGTGTGGAAAGACCCACATGCTAGATGGCAGAAGTGTCATGAGGGTAGAGGAAACAGTTTTGTTCTAATGTACAGTTTCAGTTTTAACATAAAATCTAAGTCTGTAGTAAGCAATACTATACTTATAGGATTCAGTATAAGAGATTAGTGCAAAATTTGGGTAAAAACAGAGGTATAAGCATTCTGTTAACAAAATCTGACCCTTTGGTTTGTTGAGTCACTATACACCTGTGCGGTGTATAAAGAACTGTCTTCTCTGCCTCTGGGAAGTACACTTGTGTCAGATGGAATGAAAGGTGTGTGTGGTGTGAGATCAACATTGACGTTTACAGAAAACGGACGTATTTCCTGGCCCACTCTTGTATCTTGACTATAGGTTGTTCGTTACCAGTCTTCGGGAATTTCTGTTTCACTAGTCTTCGGGAATTTCATTTCTGACACACCTCCTTCTTCTGTCCTTTTTGTCTTCATGGCCTTTCCTTTTTTCAGGTATTCTTCTACTCCTTGAATCATTTAGACTTTTGATTAAATAAAAACTCTAAAACACATTAAAGTATTTGCATAAATAATTCTCACCGATGCATATAATTATCAGACATACTTTTATGCCTTACTTTTAAAATAAGTGACATCAGCTTAAAGTTACATTTAGAGAAATTCTAAGCTAACTCCAAAAAATTAGCTTCTTGAGCACACAATTCTTCTAAGGACTACCCACCTTACATCTATTAAGGTAAACACTTGATAACAGTGGTTTTGTCTGATCACAGGATGTTTGAATGTTCATTGGTTACAGTGAACACATGAAAAATCACAACAGATTCTGCCCTAACTCATACATGTGAGTTTTTGTTCTCTTTCTTTTTTAAAGAGAGAGAGATTGAGACCCTCTCTCAATCTCAAATGAGCAGAGCTGGCATTTCCAAGGGATCAGTGCATGGTATGAGCATAGCAGAATGACTTTCTGGCACCTATCAGATCAAGAAGTGGGGAGTGAAGGTGCTGGCTAACTCGGTTTGTGGTGGATGGTTTCTCTGTGTGGCCCTTGACAGCCATCCAGAGGGGACACTGAGGAAGACCTGCAGCAGGGAACAACAGACAGGGGGTGACTTAGGGCTGAGAGGTTAGAGAAAAATGTCCTGCAGGGAGTTTTCACTTCTGCTAAAGCAGAGAGAACAGGAGAGAGACACTTCCATTTCCAGAAGAGTCCAACAGCAGAAACGGAAGCCTCCGAGGCCCTGTCTGCAAGGGCAGGGAGGGGTGTGTTGGCAGTCCTAATAAGTGGTAACAGTTACAGTTAACGATCACAGCAAAAACTTCAAACTCTCTTGACTTCATGGCCCAAACCACCCACTGGTGTACCCAGCCTTTGGCCTATTCATTCTGTAAATGCTTCATCCAATCTGCTTGTTTACAGGCATGGTGTGCTCTTTGATAGTCTTTGTGCTTTCTCTATATTGTTTTCTATTTTTAGGTTGTCTTATCCTTCAGGGATGAGCCTGTGTTTTTATAACTTCTTATGAATATGTAACACAGACCAAGCACAAAAACTCTTTAATGGTGAGGATTAGAACTGGAGAAAGGGGGAGATGTCACATCACATGCATTTGAATAAATCTTGGAGAACTGAAATATTTGAAAAAAGTGAGAGGAAAGTTTTTGTTGTTGTATTACTATTTTGTTGGAGGAGGCAATGGCACCCCACCCCAGTACTCTTGCCTGGAAAATCCCATGGACGGAGGAGCCTGGTAGGCTGCAGTCCATGGGGTCGCTAAGAGTCAGATACGACTGAGTGACTTCACTTTCACTTTTCACTTTTATGCATTGGAGAAGGAAATGGCAACCCACTCCAGTATTCTTGCCTGGAGAATCCCAGGGACGGGGGAGCCTGATGAGCTGCCGTCTATGGGGTCACACAGAGTCAGACTCGACCGAAGCGACTTAGCAGCAGCAGCATTAGTATTTTCTAATAAAGTACAAGTCTTTTTGTATCCGGTATTCTTCAGTAATCTATTTATTTTACATATGGCTGTGCTGGGTCTTCGTTGCTGTGTGTGGGTCTTCTCCAGTTGTGGCAAGTTGGGGCTACTCTCTAGTCCCACCTCAGTGCTCAGGCTACTCATTACAACGGTCTCTCTTGTTGCAGAGCATGGGCTGTAGGTACACAGGCTTTAGTATTTGCGGAGCACGGGGTTAGTTGCTCTGCGGCATGTGGGATCTTCCCAGACTAGGTATCACCCTATGTCTCCTTCATTGGCAGGTAGATTCTTTACCACTGAAAGCTCAGTATTTTATTTTTTTAAGTAAATAAAAGGAGATGAGGTCAATATATCCATATAAGATAGTTAAACATCTAGTACCATTCCAGTTAGAGATGCTAAATTGAACCTATGCATGTAATTCCATTTCCTGCACCTACCCTGCCAATTTCCACTAAAACAATAAGGTAATGTTTTAAAGCATAAAAATCACAAAGGAAAGAAATGGAAGCTCCCATTGCTGTGCATACATACTGAAGAAACCAGAATTGAAAGAGGCACATGTACCCCAATGTTCATTGCAGCACTGTTTGCAATAGTTAGGACATGGAAGCTACCTAGATGTCCATTGGCAGATGAATGGATAAGAAAATTGTGGTATATAACACATCGAGGAAACCAGAATTGAAAGAGACACGTGTACCCCAATGTTCATCGCAGCACTGTTTATAATAGCCAGGACATGGAAACAACCTAGATGTCCATCAGCAGATGAATGGATAAGAAAGCTGTGGTACATATACACAATGTATTACTCTGCCATTAAAAAGAATATATTTGAATCAGTTCTAATGAGGTGGATGAAACTGGAGCCTATTATACAGAGTGAAGTAAGCCAGAAAGAAAAACACCAATACAGTATACTAACGCATATATATGGAATTTAGAAAGATGGTAAAGATAACCCTCTATTCGAGACAGCAAAAGAGACACAGATGTATAGAATGGACTTTTAGACTCTGTGGGAGAGGGAGAGGGTGGGATGATTTGGGAGAATGGCATTAAAACATGTATACTATCAGGTAAGAAATGAATTGCCAGTCTATGTTCAATACAGGATATAGGATGCTTGGGGCTGGAGCACAGGGATGATCCAGAGAGATGATATGGGGTGGGAGGTAGGAGGGGGGTTCAGGATTGAGAACTCATGTACACCATGGCTGATTCATGTCAATGTATGGCAAAACCAATACAGTAATGTAAAGCAAAATAAAGTAAAATTAAAAATAAAAAAAAGAAAATTGTGGTATATAAACACAATGGAATATTACTCAGCTATTACAAAGAACGCATTTGAGGTGGATGAAACTGGAGCCTATTATACAGAGTGAAGTTAGAAAGAAAAACACTAATGCAGTATATTAACACATATATGTGGAACTTAGAAAGATGGTAATAATGACCCAATATGCAAGACAGCAAAAGAGACACAGATATAAAGAACAGACTTTTGGACTCTGTGGGAGAAGGCGAGGGTGGGATGATTTGAGAGAATAGCATTGAAACATGTATATTAGCATATGTGAAAGAGATCGCCAGTCCAAGTTTGATGAAGCCGGTGCCCTGGGACAACCCAGAGGGATGTGATGGGGAGGGGAGTGGGAGAGGCGTTTGGGACGGGGAGACACATGTATACCCAAGGCTGATTCACGTCAGTGTATGGCAAAACCCACCACAATAAAATAATTAGCCACCAATTAAAAAAAAAACCAAACGCAACTTCTAGGTTGTAAGGGAGTTTGTTATATAACAGTAGATAACCGAGATAAAATAAGTGAGAGAAAGACAGGGAGATGAACTAAGAACTTGATGCTTATTTCCCCTAGAAAGGAGTTTAATGTTACTTGGTAAAACTATACATTAATATAAATAAAACAAATGCTTTCATTAAAATGTGGGGGGAAAAAAAGAAAAGAAATGGAAGCAACATTTTAGAAGCTAGGCAATTAAAGGAATAAGTGACAGATAATCTTAGCAGATCAGAGAAAGCAGAATCCTGAGCTTGGCAGAAGGAAAAGGCGAACAAGAAAAAAAATGCCTAGCAGACCCCTCAAAGGACTCAGGATTTGATGGTACCAAGACTTTTAGAAGTGGGGGTATGTGCGTCATCAAAGACCAGATTGACCGAAAGTGCATTAAAGAAGCACTTGGATCCTGAGATCCTCGCCTCGAATCCAAATGATTGGCATGTACCTCTCCCCCATCTCAGATGAAGACTGGAGGTCTATTTTCTGGTTACTGTCACAGACAGTCTCTGGCCTGGAGGACTTGATACTGACCATTGCAGTTATTACTGCTGTATAATTACCCTCCCCCTTATCCTCCCACTCCACTCCCCTCCCTCCTGCAAAAAAAGAACATTTAAAAGGATAGAACAACTATTTTATTATGCCCATAGATTCTGTGAGTCAGTTAATTCAGACAGTGCGTAACAGGACCACTAGTTTCTGTGCCACCTGTCTAGGAAGGTTAGCTGACTTTCCTGCTATCTAATCTTTTTCAAGATGTGATACACCAAAAAATGAACCAACTTGTGGTTTTGAAGGTTTGCTCATATCTCATTACCACCAAAGAATCACAGCATCATCTTCAGTGCAGGGGATGACGTTCTTATCAGAGGCTGCTTTGGCTTATTTACTTATTTACTGTTGCGACGGGTCTTCTTTGCTGCGTGCGGGCTTTCTCTAGTCATAGTGAGCAGGGCCTACTCCCTAGTTGCTCTGGCTTCTTACTGCTGTGGCTTCTCTCGCTGCAGAGCGCAGGCTCCAGGGTGTACCGGCTTCAGCAGATGCGGCATGCAGGCTCAGTAGTTGTGTCGCACAGGCACGTGGGATCTTCCTGGACCAGGGACTGAACCCGGGTTTCCTGCATTGACAGGTGGATTCTTAACCACTGGGCCACTAGGGAAGCCCCTGGCTTTGATTCTAACTCTGATGATTAATCCCATAGGAGTCCCCATTTGACTTCCAAAATCATTTTTGCAGAGTCCTTTGTTCATGTCAATTGTCTTTAGAGCTCTATGGGAATGGTTTTTCTTCAGCGCTTTAAATTCAATATTTAAGATGTTTTGGTCACTGTGAGTTTAACATATTATTATTCAGATAAGAGTGTTTTTTATAGAGTACTTTTTGTCCTTTTTGTATTTAGGTTCCAAATTAATCACTTAAAGAGTTTAATAATTCCAACTCACTTACAAAGTGTTCCTGAAACTTGGATATCCTGATTTGAGGTTACTTGAGGTTACTTTTAGTCAGAAGTAAGTCCGCATAGCAGGCAAGTGAATTGAGAAAGATAACTTGCTTTTCTATCCAGCCATAATCTTATAAAATATTATTAAAATACATATAAGTACATTAAAGAACACTATATTTAAATATGTTTTTCCTATGGAGCAAGATGTTTAAAAATAAACACCTGCATGTATTTTTAGCATATTATTACTAAGCTTCATTGATTATGGTTGCTAAAATTTCCTATATCTCTCTGTAGATAAACCCCTGGCATTTTTCTCTCCTTTACTTAATTTGCCATTGAAGTTTCTCAGCTTATACGAAGCCCAGCTCTGCAGTGGAGTAACGTGATTGTTCCAAGCGGAAGCCACAGTTACTGTCTGTTACTTTTGTCATGTTGCCATTCATTAATCTGAGGAAGAACTGTGAGCAGAGTGAGAAAAACAACATCACGTCTCTTCTCCTCTTTGGAGGGGTGCCTCTCTTTTCCTTCCGCAGAGCAAAACCAGAAAAAGTGACACTGTGTTTACACTATACTCATAGAGCAGTGTAAAAACCTTTTTCAATCAGAAAAGAAAATTTGTTTTCTGAGAAAATCTCCCTCCTCCCCTACATTCATAAACAACTCCTCCCTAGAGTGCGAGCTGATGCTTCCAGCGACTCCCATAATTTGTAAGTCAGTTTTCCCCCTTACCAAAAAAAAAGATAAATATCGGTCAGTTTCAAAGCATGTGATATTTTAAGCTTGATTTCTATTTATTTTTAAACATTATTTTAAGAATATTATGAGGGTTCTTTTAGACACTTTAAATCTCTCCCTCCTCTATAGTTCCTCTGCTGCTGAGTTCTGCCTGGTTGATGAGACTTTCCTCTGGCTTCCACCTCTGCCCCACTAGGCTGCTCTCAGATGCTGGTCCCCCACTCCTCCCACTTTCGCGTTCTGCCACAGGTTCCGGGCATCTCCTGGATCTTTCCTTCCAAGTCTGTTTCCACCTGCAGTACCACGAAAGGCAGCTTCCTCTCTGGTCAGGGCAATAAAGTGAAAGTGAAAGTTGCTCAGTCATGTGCGACTCTGCAACTCCATTGACTGTAGCCAGCCAGGTTCCTCTGTCTATGGAATTCTCCAGGCAATTCTACTGGAGCGGGTAGCTGTTCCCTTCTCCAGGGGATCTTCCCAACCCAGGGTTCGAACCCAGGTTTCCTGCATTGTGAGCGGATTCCTTGCCATCTGAGCCACCAGGGTGGAAACCAGCAGAGCCGAAGTGCCATATCTCTTAGTTTTCTGAGTTGAAATCAGCTGAGAGCATCTTCTCAGGCTCGCAGCTCACCACCCCATTGTGAGAATAAACAGGCTCAGTGGATACACCTCTGAAAGGAAAAATTAGAGGAATGAAGACTTTCTACTTGATCAAACCCAGTTTGGGGGTGATGATAGGCAAGGAGGTGATAATGAGCACCATCCGTTAGGGGAATACCAATGGACCAGTCTGGAAACCCAAGGGGATGAGCTTCAATTCAATGTGGACCAATGGTTCTGAACCCAGGCTCTGCTAGGAGGAGATCTGATGATACCATTGACAGTCCTGCCATTGCCACTTTCTGAGATGTCCTCAGGGACACAGCGTCCAGGAGACTCTCAGACTGAGATCTGTATCTCAACAGGCTTTACAGCTTCAGCAGGAAGAATGCAAATATCAAGACACACCATTTGCATCTCACTCGGGAGCCAAACTAGAATCAGGAAAAATGAGTTCTTATTCTCTGTGCCAGGACCACTGCTTGTACAGTAATGCTGATTAATTGGCCAGGGGTGGACTGTGAGGGAGCAAATTTTTCCAAATTGGTTGAGGCGCTCCTCCTCTGAATTCTAGAAGCTCCCTGTGCCTGACTCTGCCATAGTCCTCACCATACTCCCCTCTTCTTGTCTGCTGCTTGCTTTTCTTCCCCCATGTGGCCATGACCTCTATGAGGGCAGGCACCAAGTATAATTCATCTTAACCCAGTGCCTATGCAGGGCCAGGTCCAGGGCAGACACTCTGTCCATGTTTATTAAATGAAAACTTCGATGGGTGAAAATGAAAGAGAGTGAGAAAAAAACTTTCAATCTAGATTTCGATTAGGCAGCTAACTTTGCTCCATCTAGAGTCATTGATTTGTATTTGTTTTCAATTCACAGTCATTGCTTTTAAAAACTATCTCTCTCTTCAAGTCAAGAGAAGATTCACCTTCATTTAGAAAGTCTGATCCAGGAATCTAGCAAGCCTAACCATGGGGTTGCTATTAGTCTTCTGCAGGACTTGTTCAAGACAGGCTTCACTTATGGGTTGACCCCACTCATGGAATTGGGCGGCCTGAGGAAGAAGAAAGCCAGATGAGAAGATAACTGCAAATTGTGACAGGAAACTTGGAATTAAATCTAAACAGGTGAGTGTCAGACTGACAGTCTGTCCAAGGTTTGTGTGCCTTTCTCCCTCTCTAGACTGTCAGCCTCTGGGGGCATGTCATCGCATTCCCAGCACCAGGAGCAGTGTAAGCTGTAAGCAGAAACATCCAAAGATATCTCATGTTTGGAGTCAGACTAAGAATGGGAATAGGAAGGCCAACAGGCAAGAATGATGAGGAGATAGGGTACTTTCCCAGATGACCCCTGGCAACAAGGGGAGACAGGGGGAAATGACTTTGTTGAGCACTAACTGTATGCCAGACATTGCAAAAGGTGAGTGCTTCCAAAATTTCTGAGACTTGATTTGTCCCAGATTAACTATGTTTCTGATGTTTCAATATTTTAACTCCAAAGAGCAAAATAATAGAAAAATAATTTTCCAAGTGCAGTTAAAAAAAACAAATTTTGAAATAGTTATGTTTCAAAAACTCTTTTATATTTCTACATCTTGCAAATCAATTGAAATAATACAGTATGCATTGACCTTCATTTAGAAAGCCTGATCCAGGAATCTAGCAAGCCTAACCATGAGGTTGCTGTTAGTCTTCTGCAGGACTTGTTCATGACAGGCTTCATTTATAAGGGTTGACCCCATTCATTACTATGTCCATCATTACTAAGTATTCCTTTGCATAGACTAAAAACATTTCGATGTGTTTGAAAGGGAAAGAAAAAAATTTCAGGTTATGTAAAATCCTAAATCTCTAGGCACATAAGCATGTATACACAAACAATACATTCTATTTAGTATTTCTCATAATGAAAAATCAGAATTTGTAATACTCATTCGTCTTCTTAAAACTGGTGATATATACACAAAAAATAAATTTCCAGAGGGTAAAACATTTACTTATATATGTGTAGATGTTTTATTCTTTGGAAAAGCTTGCTGATCTGTGGCAAATTCCCTCATCCTTGGGAGCTGATATAATTACATCTGCAGAATCAAAGGAGAGGATGACGCAAGGGCTCCGCTGAGAAGGTTGTTGGTGCCATCTGTTTCCTCCCGCAGAGCCTTCCTTTCCAAACTCCCCTCCCAGCTCGTGCATCTGGACTGTGTCCATGAAGTCTAGGAGGTTTTCCCAATGTCACAAGCTTGGGCAGAGCCATTCTGGCCCATCCGTCAGGGTTTCTTCCCCTCTGTCCATGAGCTGTGGTGACATCACCTTGCAGCGTACAAAGCCAGGGGTGACAGCATTACACGGTTCCTCTCTGGAAGGCTGCTCTGCTTAAATTCCCCAGGAAATGACCCTCTATCTTATCCTACTCAGTTAGTAACTAACAGGAGTTGGTGAATGAATACCCTAGGGCCCCTATGCCTGGGGTGGGGGTGGGGGGGATATCCAAGGCATGTTTATACTGCCTCCAAGTGGTTCTCTCAGGGGCCTAAGTCCCAGTCAACCACGGTGACAACTGGCTCAGTCTGTGTGTGTGCTCAGTCATATCTGACTCTTTGTGGCCCCATGGACTGTAGCCCGCCAGGCTCCTCTGCCCATGGAATTTTCCAGGCAAGAATACTGGAGTGGGGTGCCATTTCCCACTCCAGGGGTGTTTTCCCCACCCAGGGATCGAATCCTTGGCTCTTGCATGTCCTGCATTAGCAGGCGGATTCTTTGCCACTAGCGCCACCTTGGAAGCCCAGCTGGCCCAATAGGCAGCCTTTATTGGCTTTCTTCTCTCTCCTTACCACCCCTTCATCTTCAGATAAACTACTTGCACCTGAATCTTTGTTTCATGGTGTTTCTTGGAGAAACCCGGCTGAAGAAATCAATTTACCAAGACTCTGAGGGAAATTTTTGTTCTGGAGTTATTGGATTATTTTAGGAAGTTATATCAAAACTATGGAAGAAGTACTGAGGGACAGCAGGGGGTGGGGGAGGGATCTAGACGATCATTGCAGGTTGCCTGTGAAGAAAACTGCACAGCTTTCCTCAGGTAGGGCTTGAAACAGCTTCAAAGGTGTTTCTTATTAGGCATGCATTTCCTGCTCGCTGTATGTAAAAACACTGTAACAAATATAATCTGTTAAAGATGTAACCTGAATGTAGGTAAGCATTTTTGCACATAGATATTTGAAGAAGTATTTTTTATAATAGTGAAATATTGAAAACAACCTAACTGAGGATCTAGTTAAGGAAATTATCACAAAATATGGTGTATCTACTAAATGGAATATTATGCATGCACTTAAAATGCCTATTTTAAAATGTGAAAAATGCTAATAATACAGGCATATGAAGGCATTTTACCTTTACCCACTGCTAGGAGGAAAGGCCCTGCCTCCACACACTTCTGTTTACAGTCTCCTTAGCTCCGTAAGCGTGATGACTTCTGAGAGGGGGGCCAGAAGAAGGTGCTGTTGGAAGAAGGACACATATGTGGTCTGCAACATGGATAAAACGGGTGCAAACATTCCAAATTGAGGAAATGGGAAGGCAAACAGAACAAACTGCTTTTAGGGAGCTCCGCTTACCACTTCATCTCCTTGGGCTGTGTCTGCACCCCTGCCACAACACAGGAGAGATTACGTATCTATCATTTATTGCTGGGAGAGAATGGGGGCAGGAGGAGAAGGGGACGACAGAGGATGAGATGGCTGGATGGCATCACGGACTCGATGGACGTGAGTCTGAGTGAACTCCGGGAGTTGGTGATGGACAGGGAGGCCTGGCGTGCTGCGATTCATGGGATCTCAAAGAGTCGGACACGACTGAGCGACTGAACTGAACTGAACTGAACTGACCGCGCGCGACACACCATCCTAGCTGCTTTAGAAATATCATTCATAATATCTCTAACAACCTTCTAGGAAAATATCACAATCTCTACTTTTTTCAAATATGGAAAGTAAGAATCAAGATGGTGTAAGCAACCAGCCTACCATCACTCAATAGAATGCAAACTCTTGTATTTCCATTGCTAAGGAAATCAGAGCTAGGGACAGAAAAATGACCTTACCTACGTGATGGGGGAGTGATTAACTAAACTCTAGAATAAGACCAGGGAATGTGTAACTGCAGGAATTTAGGAAGACAGTCCTCCTAATCCATGCTGGGCTGACTCCTGGGGTGGTCACTTGCCAGGTGACCTTGTTCTCATCCTGTTTCTTTTCATTGTAAATTGAACTGACAGTGGACTTGCCACTGAATATGGCACAAAGGTTTGGCCTTTGGGCCAGTTCTCAGGGTAGCAAACAATCCCCAAACAGGAAGTCCAGCTGAGAGGGGAGCATCTAGCCGTGCACCGCAGCCATCTGCCTCTCTGGAGGATGTTTGCCCTGGCTCCAGAGAGGTGCAGCGAGTTGGCTGAGTTGGCGCCTTGCTGGTGTGGAGGGCAGATTGTGTCTGTCTCCTCCCAACTCTGTTCAATGATGTCTCAAGTATCGTTTGAAAGCAGCAATTGTGTGGGTGTCTGCACCACAGAAATCAGTCAACACTGAAGATTTTACTGCAGATGGGATTTTCCCCTGGACGGACATCCAGTTGATTACTGGGTGACAGCCTGAAAGACCAGAGGCTGCCCTGTAGACACTGCCGTCTGTCTGCTGTGGCAAAGACAAGGCAATAACACGTGGGTGATAGCAACCTCAGTGCAAACCTACTGAGGTTTTAGGGAGCCTGTAGATACACTCCTTTCCCCTGACCCAGTTTTGAACGGTTGGAATACACAAAACAGTCAGGCAGATGGAGTCCAATGTATCAATATCATCCCTGTTGCTGATAAAGACTAGATGGTGAATGTGGTTAAAGAGCAGCAAGAACAGGCTTCCAGTCCCGAACCCTGGATTCAGGCAGACTTAACCACGTGGCCACAAGCTCATCTGGACAGCCCTCCCGCCTGCCACCCACCATATGGAGCTCTCCTACTAAAAAACTTAGAACACAGAGATTCAGAATGCTTGCTATCTAGGAGCAGCTGACTTCCTAGATGAAGGAGAGAAGAAAGGACTGAGTTCCTATTGCCTGACTCCTCCCCCAAAGCCCCTGATAAGGGCTTTGATTCCACTTTGGTGGGTAATGAGTGAGGGAGCAGATAGGAAAAGCATAATGACTCATATTGAGTGCCCACCACAAGGAAGTGAATGACCACTATCCTATGAAAACCTAATAACAACCACGTGGGAAAGTGATGAGAAATGTTAACTGGATTCTTTTTCGTGCAAGGTGAGTGTCACATTGAGTTGAATTAGCTTCTCCATTAGCTTCTCACATTGAGTTGACCTTAGCAGGGGGAATTAACAGATGAGGTACAGAGAATTTAGAATCCATATGTTGCTTTCACAGCTGGAGTGTGTTAGATCATAGCTTGAAGCATAAAAGCATCAAAGCAAAACCTCCACACATGGCCAGTACACAATTCATTCTACCTATGAGAGTATGAGTTGAAATATTTTTTAACATCAGTGAAATGGAATTGGGATCAATTTTTGAATCTGCCATAATTTTAGTCTTGCAAAAGGCACAACTGTACTTCAACTGTTTAGCTTGAGCTATATAGCTAGCCCTCAGTATTGATGTTTTTTAAAGCTATCAGATTGTCCTGTATCTCTAGGAATATATGGTAGTGTTTCTTCTGCATGCACACATATGCACACCTTCCAACCACAACACTGCAGATGGTGTCTACAAAAGAAAATGCATTCTACAAAAGCGATTATGGAACTTCAGAGTCCCCTTCAAGCCTGAGACAAGTGAAAAATTCTTGTGGGACCTGTCTCATTGAAAGCTTTACCTGTCCTTCTCTGCAGGGCCTTTCCCCCGTAAGTCTCTGGGGTACCTGGCCTTTATCCTGATACTGCTGACTTTTCCTCTCTTCATGGATTGTGAGCTGATGCTTCACATTGGCTGGTCAGCAGGCTACATGAGAGGTAGCATTCTGCAGTGAGTTTGTACAGGGTTTCTTTTTTTTAATGTGTATTTCCTCAGTTCTTATTTAGAAAATGTGGAAATCTTCTGCCCTTATAAATCTGCTAGTATCCTGCCTGTGAGAGCAGTCTAGACCAGAGAAGCTTTGAACTGTGTGAATGAGCTGATTTCTGGACTTCACTCTATTTCCATCACAGTGAAACTGTCCAAGGGCTGGATATCCCTTTGGAGTGATGAAAGGAATACAACTGTTTCCATAGACCTTGATTTTAGTGCACGGGATAATTTCTAGTTAGTCGTTCTTGATGTTTTATGTACTCATATTTCAGTGAATTATTATTCAGAACACTTACTAGGTGGCAAAAAATCAGTGATAATTTGCCATTTGGGACATGAATTTGGATCCTGGAACTTTTCTCATGCAGGTTGGGTCATGATCTCAGGCTCCTCCCACTGGCTTTGTGAGTCTCCTTCTGCCATAAAGTGATCTTTAATCTCTTTCGGATCCAATTATGTTTGGAATGTAGTTTCTAAAGCTTCAGATTTCTATTAAAACCAAAATGAGAATGCACTTTATTATATTAGGCTGTTAATCTCTCCCGAAGACATTCTTATTTTATTGAACGTAAGTCTGGACTTTATTCTAAAACTCAGTACTTGCCTGTTCATTACTCAACAACTTTCATTAAATACCCATCATGTGCCAGGTTCTGCACTGGGCACTAAGAATTAATGCGCACTCAGGAAGTAGGATGAAAAGACACATTAAGAAATCGTCACAATTTAGTGAGTTATAATGGTGGATGAATAGAAATGGTAGAAGGATAGGAGAGATTCATAAGAATGTCTGGGTGAGTCATGAAGCACTTGAGTGAAACTTGAAGAATTAAGAGAGATTTTTCCAGAGGACAAACAGAGGAAGAGCCTTCCAGGCAGAGTAAAAGGCTTAGAGAACAAGGTGTATGGGGGAACTAAGAGAAGTTCAGTATTGCTGAAGTGCCAAGGGGAGCAGGGAGTGAGGCTTAGCATGAGCCAGATGCTGTTAGAACAGCTTCATATTGATTATCTTGACTAATTTTGATAACACTATGAGGGTGGTATTGTTAACCTCATTTAATAGATGAGGAAACTGAGGCTTGGTGGATTATATAACTTGCTCAGGATTACTGACTTAGTAGATGTTAGAGCTGAGCTCAGACCCATTTGCAGACGTGACATTATTTATCACTATGCAACACTGCTTCCCCCATGTTTATCTTCACAGTCAAGCTCATAGACAAACTCTTTGGGGTTTCAGTCTCAGCAGGTAGCAGCCAGTGTCCCTGTTTATAATCAAGTTATTTTTATCTGCAAGATCAGCAAAGATAGCTGGAGTGTGGAATGCAACTATTATATGATATCATCACTCTCTGACTAAGAGGACTGCAGAGCAAACCCCTTTCCTCCAAACACAATACTCACTGTGTGGCAGGGAAATTTCCAGTTAAAATCTGAGGCTTGATAATTATCAGATAATCAAACTGCAACTCCTCCAGAACTATGGCACACACTTAGAGTAGCTCTAGCAGAGTTTGAGCTGTCAAGGGAGTCTTGGAGAGAACTGTTTGAAAGTAGTAGGATGCATGTGTTTATTAGACTGCATGAGAGGGACTTCCCTGGTGGTCCAGGGGTGAAGAATCCGTCTTCCAGTTTAAGGGATGCAGGTTTGATCCTTGGGCTTCCCTGGTCCCCCAGGGGTAAAGACTCAGCCTGCAAAGCAGGAGACTCAGGTTTGATCCCTGAGTCAGAAAGCTCCTCTGGAGAAGGAAATGGCAACCCACTCCAATATTCTTGCCTGGGAAATCCCATGGACAGAAGAGCCTGGCTGGCTTCAGTCCAAGGGGCTGCAATAGAGTTGGACATGACTTAGCAGCTAAAAAAAAAGGCAACTAATATCCCACATACCTCGGGGAAAGTAAGCCTGTGCACCACAACTAGAGAAACTTGCACAATGCAGTGAAGACCCAGGGCAGCCAAATAAATAAATAAAAAGCATGAGGAAGAACAGGTGCCTTTGGCACATCTATCACTCTGCTTGTCATGAATCTCTTCATTCTCCTAGTACTCTAGCCTGGGCATGAAGAGCCAGCCTGGCATGAAGGAAATGCCAGTGAACCTGCAGTCTAAGGTCTTAAGTTTGGTCCCTTCAGTCACTGTGGGATTTTGGGCAAGCAATGTTCCCTTTTTCACTTCCTTGCCTACACAGGAAAGTGGTTAAAAGTGCAGGGTTTGGGGCCAGACTTCCAGAACTCAAATTTTCCATCACCATTCCCAACTGTGTACCCCTGGGCAAGACACTGAATGGCTTCTGCATTGGTTTTCACACATGGAATTCAGGGATAGTAGTAGCACCTACCCCATGGGGTTGCTGGGAAAAGAAACTGATCGTTTGTAGGAGGCGCCTGGGGTGGTGTCTGACAGGGAGGAAGACAGGAAATGTTACTTTTCATTCTTATTGTTTTCTTCTAGTTCTGCACCTCCTTGCTCTGCTCAAGGCTGAATGCTCCTTCCTGGAGAAAATCCTTCTATCTCTTGGAATTCTGTTTGCACTTAAGGAAAGCCAGTGTACACTCAAGGGTATTCAAGGACTCTTGCAGGCACTGTAGCAACTTCCAGCCTTGACTTGACACAGCCAGCACCTGGTGTCCTTTGCTGCAGCTCCCCAAGAACAATGAGCATCCATTTAGTTCCAGAAAAACAGCGGTGACCTTATTGCATGTTGGTTCTGTGATGTGACTTATCATCTCTTTGCCATAAGCAAACATTATAATCTTTGCCTAATGGAAAAACAAATATTGATGCCCTTTTTATTTGTTTCTCTTAATGAGGGGAAACCTACTATTTAAGGTTGACAAATTCTACTGGAAATAAATCATATTGCTATAGAAACCATACTCAATTACCACTGAATCATGGTTGCTACCCATGTTCTTTAAATGTACAATACATGCTCCAAGCATTGTGTTTTAGCATGTATTCGACTTTCAATTCTGTTTCCATAGTGTTAGACTGGAGCCCATCTGTTAATTGCTTCCCCGGTGGTCTTTTAGGAATCCTTACTATCTTTGGGATGTTGAGTCATGTGGTGGAAACCACAAAAATCTCCTAATTAGTTCTGGCTATGCTACTTCTGTCCAGGTGTCCTGGACAAGTATCAGAGGAATAAGAAAAGCAAGAAGAGAAGGAAGCAGATACGGAGGTTGTATGCAGAAACCCATCTCACTCCAATCCAGAGCTGGGATTCAATTTTGCATTATTTATGAGATTTTTTACAAGAAAATAAAGATACTTTTTAGCTGGTTCTTTGTAACTCTTTTCTTGTCAATGGATTCAGTGGTCTTTCTTTTTAAAGCATCTTTAAAAAACTTAGGTTGAATTTATAGCTAATTATAATGCCTAGGGCAGTTAAAATGATCAAAACATTTCCATATTTGCATTTCACAATAGCCACAAAGACACTGTACAGATCACATTTAATTTTCAGCAAATTGTCTTAGGTAGTGATTCTCTTGCTTATGAATTTTGGAAAATGGTAATTTCTCTTAATGTTTGCCATATTTACTATAGTTAAATGCTTATATATTTTGTTCTCAGTTTAAGTTTCCAAAAGCACAATCTGTATTATGTTAATGCTACATATAATGTATGCAACATATTTATAATTAAACCTATATGCACCCTGTATATAAAACTCTACATTTTAAATATAATTATATATATGATATATTTGCATCTGAATATAAGGAGGAAGAGAGCTACCTCATTGAATAATACCATGTTCCAGGTACTGAGCTAGGTATTTTATATTTATTCCTTTAGTCTTCACAAAAGTTATGAGAGGTAAATTTACCTTTTATCATTTCCTTGATTTCTGGAAAATTTTTACCCGGCCCTTTTAGAAGCCATTTCTAAGGGACAGAAAGCTTGTCAGGTGCTTGAAGTTGGTACCATCTTTTGTAGCTGCTGCCACTGGCCAGGAAGTAAGTACAGTGAAGCCAATGGAAATGTCTCTGAGTTATTGTAATGATTTACTTAATCCTGAACAGGATTAAAGTGGAACCAATTACTTAGAGAAGATAGGTGCAATATATCATTATCAACTCTCTTCAATCATTTGTTTCTTTATAATTAGATACATTCAAGTATATATTTGCTTAGGTTCTAAACAGATCTCCTTTTGGTAATCCATTTAGTCATCTTTACATAGGGACACATAACAAAAAAAAAATATGTGCTAAGTCTAATTGCAATAGCAGTGGTAAGGGGGATAATCAAGCATATGTAGGAGTCTAATACATATTTCTTTCCTTCAGGAAACTTAAGTGAGGTTGGGAATGTATAATCACAGAGGAAAATAGCTATTAATTCAAGACAGCATTTGATATGGTATACGAAGGCTTAAAGCAATAAATAAAGCTGGCTAGTAAATAGCAGAAGGGAAAGATATCAGTCAATGTCCTGGCAGGAAGCGGATGTCAGATTTAAACTAGGAATTTGAGGAGACTTTAACTTTTTGAAAAGACTATTTACAAAGGGGAGTGTTTGTAAAGGGGAAAACCACACAGAGTGCAGTATTGGGGGAGTAAGGGAGCCAGCCCATGCCACTCACCTCCTGGGGCAGTGAGCAGGGTGGAGAGGATGGAACGTGGATCTGGAGGGGCAAACCACAGGCTAGCCCTGAAAGAACTGCCGTGTGCTGCTGTGTCTTGGCTGCAAGGAGGAAAAGACGGACCTTCTCTGGAAGAATGGAAGTAGAATGTACAGGTGCAGGAGGAGGGATGAGGACACTGTATTCAGAGTGAACACAGGACATCAAGGTTCCAATTCGGGAAAAGGCATGGTCTGGGGTGACAAAGAGCAGAGGAGTGGGACAGATTTTGAAACAGCGTGGGGCCAAATTACGAAGGCCTTGAGTACCAAGTCAAGGAATCTGTACCTTGTCCTAACAACAGGAGCCAGTGAACATTTTAAAATCAGTAATGAAGCGGGCATCTTAGGAAAATTAATCAACACTGATGAGAAAACTGATTTGGAAGGAACAGACACAAGTGGCAGAATGTTCAGCTTAGACATAATAACTTGATATGAAGTAATGGAGGGCAGTGGGACTGAAAAGGGGAAGAAATAGGGGCTGTAAAGAAGGAAGTCATGGTCCTCTTAAAGGTAAGGTTGAAAGCCTGCTTCCGGGATGTTCTTATCTCCCAACTGGGAATCCTGATTGAAATGTACTGAGAGTGAGCCAGGACAAATGTCCCATGTGAGCTGACAAAATGCCCCTCAGGCTGGATTCTTACCAATCTAGGTCTGGTTAGGGTATGAGAATGGCCTGACCTGGATGGAGAAGATGGGGTTTGTTTGAATCACTGCTCCGCCAGTAGCAGCAGATCACCTGGACTCTCTGAATCTCCAACTCACATCCTCAAAGTGAGACTCTACTCTATTTATTGTCTAGGGTGGTTGTGGGAATTCATTCAGTGAGATTTGTGGATTGCAGAGAACCACAAGGAGGTGAGGACTGTGTAGGGGTGAGGATGGGGTCACTGTTATGCCTCTGAGGACCTTGTTTTCCTGGGCAGGGTGAGTGGAAAGGGAGCAGGCTCTTTCCAAACGTTAAATTACACCCCACTCTCTTTCTGCTGTGTGCTCAGATTTGATTGATTACTATAAGCCTCAGACTTCCAGTTATCCATCCACTGCTGAACAGGGCAGTACATTTTATCTGACAAGGTGAATTCTTTAAAAATCTTGTTTATTTTCATTCTCCCAGCCCATGACTGCAAAAGGTTTTTGTTGTTGTTGTTGTTGTTTTGTCTTTGCTTCCCTAAGTTTGCCGCAGATGCTAGTTTTGGCTGACGATAATTTCCCCCAGTGCCTGGTACTTTTTGGCCTCAGTATTTAGCAACATGCTGATATACAGATTAAAGCAGTGAGTCTGTTTAAATAAAATGGATATGAAATTTGCTTGCTTTCTCAGCTTTGAGGTTTGTATGCAGATGCCTCTGTGGATTCCCCAAGGAAAATACAGCTTTTGATTTTAGGCAATTTTTACAAATAATATATTTTCTTCCCTTCAGAGAAAGCCCACAGAACTGATAATAGCTATAAAATAATATGACCACACTAGACATTAAGTAGCTGTCTAGTCTCACTCACCAGCTAAGACTCCAAACCATAAAGTCCAAATTCTTGCCTTCACAAATTACAAATGACCTCTTGCCATGGAATTCTATGATTGGGTTGACTAATTGAAACCATGACTTAAATACCTCTAGGGTCAGGGATTCTCCTTAGTTATCCCAATAGCTTAGCAATAATTGTGTGTGTATGTGTGTGCGTGTGTGTGTGTGTGTGTGTGTGTAGGGGGGTGTAGTTTATAATAGAAAATCTGAGTCTTGCCTCAATTTTTCTGTATTCCTCAATGATTGAACTTTCATGGAACACATTTAGAAACATAAATGAAGTCCCTGCTAAACCCATAGCCCTGTGCTGGGTGCTCAGGGAGAAAGACCTGTAAGACATAGCTAGTCTTCTCTAAGGTTTGTTGGGGACATTAGCCCCTGGTAATACTGATGAGCGGTTGTCCTGTCTCTCCTCAGTTATCTCAGTTCAGTTCAGTCGCTCAGTTGTATCTGACTCTTTGTGACACCATGGACTGCAGCACACCAGGCTTCCCTGTCCATCACCAACTCCTGGAGCTTACTCAAACTCAAGTCCATTGAGTCAGTGATGCCATCCAACCAGTGGCACCCCACTCCAGTACTCTTGCCTGGAGAATCCCAGGTGCGGGGGAGCCTGGTGGGCTGCCATCTATGGGGTTGCTGAGAGCTGGACACAACTGAGCAACTTCACTTTCACTTTTCACTTTCCTGCATTGGAGAAGGAAATGGCAACCCACTCCAGTGTTCTTGCCTGGAGAATCCCTGGTACGGGGGAGCCTAGTGGGCTGCCGTCTATGGGGCTGCACAGAGTTGGACACGACTGAACTGACTTAGCAGCAGCAGCAGCAGCCATCCAACCATCTCATCCTCAGTCACTTACTGCATAGCCATGCCCTAGACCTGGCCATTCTGTGCATCCCACTCTTACCTGCTGAATGTCTTTTCAGGCCACTTTCTCTAAAAAACTCTAAGTCCAGCAAACATTCAGTCTCACCAGGTTGAGTCCCCCCCCATCACTATCTCTTGTCTAAGATCTGTCCTTTCCTCCCTCCTACTCTGCTTACATTCCACACCCATCAACTGTTTGCTTGTGGTCCCTGTCCTTATTCCCAGTCCCTTACAGTCACTTTTCCTTCTTGCCCTGCTGCTGCTAAGTCACTTCAGTCATGTCTGACTCTCTGCGACCCCATAGACGGCAGCCTACCAGGCTCCCCCGTCCCTGGGATCCTCCAGGCAAGAACACAGGAGTGGGTTGCCATTTCCTTCTCCAATGCAGGAAAGTGAAAGTGAAGTTGCTCAGTCATGTCTGACTATTAGTGACCCCATGGACTGCAGCCCACCAGGCTCCTCTGTCCATGGGATTCCCCAGGCAAGAGTACTGGAGTGGGATGCCATTGCCTTCTCTGCCTTCTTGCCTTATGCCTGGTAAAATCATGCTTCAATCAACTCCTGTCCACTGTTCACTTGCACCCAGCTGCTGATTGTGCTGGAGAGAACCTCCACAGCCGCAGTGACAAGTCTCATTTTATATTCATGATTCCCGACCTCATTGGGTGTGTGGAACTGGCAGTCCTTCTATGTTGTCAAGTTCCACTCCATCTTCTACTTCCTTAGATCACTATTTCACATGCTGCCTTCTCTCTTTGCACCTCCAGGATCTCCTCGATTTTTTAACCTCTATTTTATTGGAGGGAAAAAAAAAGAGAGTTCCAGAAGAGAACTTCTCTGTTCTCCCAGCTTCTACTTCTCCCACTGTATCTGCTTTCCGCTTGTTTCCCTGGATGACTTAGTTGGGTTCCTATGTGAAGCCAAACCCTCCACCGTGTTCTTGATTGCATCCCTTCTCAGTTCAGTTCAGTTCAGTTCTGTCGCTCAGTCATGTCTGACACTTTGTGATCCCATGAATTGCAGCACGCCAGGCCTCCCTGTCCATCACCAACTCCCGGAGTTCACTCAGACTCATGTCCATCGAGTCGGTGATGCCATCCAGCCATCTCATCCTCCATCGTCCCCTTCTCCTCCTGCCCCCAACCCCTCCCAGCATCAGTCTTTTCCAATGAGTCAACTCTTTGCATAGTTCCAGCAACCATCGCTTCTCTTTCCTGATCAATAATGTTTCTTTTTCTATGGAGTCATTCCCAGTAGCATATAAACATGCTGAATTATCACTCATCTTACAAAAATTAAGCAAAATCTGCCTTGATCCCACCCTCCCCTCTAACTATTGGTCTCCTTTACAGCAAATCCCCTTGGATGAGCCTTCTAGACCCAACAATTCCCATTCCATTCTTTACTAAATACATTTCAGTCAGGATTTCATTCTCAAAATTGCTTCCCGAAAACTGCTCTTATCAAGATCTTCAGCAAACTCCATCTTACATTAAATGGCTGATTCTCAGTCTTCACCTTATACATCTTTTTTATTTTTTTTGGAGGGGAGGGAGGCTTTGTTCTCCTGACATGGATGAGTGGGTGAGAGAGGAAGGTGTGAGAACCCAGCTCAGCAGAGACTTTAAGTATTCAGTGGGATTCCAGAGCTGAGTTCTTCAAAGGAATGGACAGAGATTTGAGATGGAGCACAGAGAAGGAGGCAGAGGGGAAGAGAGGGCTTAATATTTTGGTGGAAGCCTGCATCTTCAGCTGGCAGAAATAGTCAAAGCATTATTTAAGTGCAGAAATTAGAGGTTTGAGGTGACCCAGCTCTCCTTGTTATCTAAGATTCTTCATCTTGTCTACTTTATATATTCTGTGAGGGATGCTTGTGAGGAAAGAAAATCTATGTTTTACGTGATACAAGGGGTAAAAGGAACAACCCATATGGATAGTGAGATTACTTTCTGCTAACTAGTTCAGCTATGGAAGAAGATCAGAGCAGATAGCAACTAGGCTGCTTTGGGGTCCTCAAAGATGTTAAGGTGGATGTATGTCTTTGATCACCTGCACTCACCTTATTCATCTTATTGGCAGCATTTTACGGCTGACCACTTTCTTTTCATTCCCACCACTTGGCTTCCAGGGCATCACTCTCAGTGTTGTCCCTGGTTGCTCCTTCTCTGTTTCCTTTCCTTGTTCCTTCTTATTTTTCCCAATCCCTGAACACTCTTGCCATAACCTCCAGTTTCACAGCTTTTTAAAGTCTATTCACATGCTTTTCATTCTCAGATTTGTATTTCAAGCCTGGATGTCTTCCTCTAACTCCAGACTTACACATCCATCTGCCTAATAGGTATTGAATAAATAACTACTTGGATATTGAATAAATAACTACTCAACAGATGCCAGAATGAGCATGAATCTCCTTCCACCCAAAATCTACTCCTCCCAATATTCCTCGTGCTCCCAGTTATGAAGACCAGAGAACTGGGAGTCATTCCTGACTCCTTTCTTTCTCTCCCATCACATTCAATCCATCAGAAAGTCTTTTTATTCCTTCTTCAAAATATAACCAGGCTCCAGGTTTCTCACACTTCCATTATTACATCTTGTCTAAGTCACCATTGCCTCTCACCTCTTACTGCAAAAGCCCCTTAACTTTGTCTTTTCTTCTGTGCTTATTCCTCTGAAATCTATTTCCAACACAGCATATGGAGAGAGCCTTTTAAAAATATAAGTAAAATTATGTAACTTCTCTGCTCAAAAAGCCTCCCATGGATTCCCAACTCATTGAGACTAAAAATCAAAGTCCTTCCCATCACCTACCAGATCCTGCCTTCCTGACCTTATCTCCCACCACTCTCCCTGGCTTACTCTGCTTGCACACTAGTGTCCTTCCCAAAACATGCCAAGATTTCTCCTGCCTCAGGGCCTTTGCACTGGCTAGACCCTTTACCCTGAAATGTCATCCCACAGGTTCCTCATGGCTCCTTCTCTCTACTCCAGTATTGCCTCAGTGAGGCCTTTCTTGACCATCTGATATAAAATAGTATCCATCCCACTCTGGTATCTTCCTATTTTGTTTTTCTTCAAAGGACTTATCATTATTTCACTTACTACATGTTTATCTATTTGTTTATTGTTATCACTCTCCTCCTGCTATAATGTGAGCTCAGTAAGAGCAAGACTTTATTCACAGCTGTATTTCCAGCACCTATAACAGTGCCTGTTGCAGAATAGGGCACCCTGGAAATACTTGCTGAATAAATGACTAATTAATTAAAAAATTTTTAAAAATGAACATCCATGGCCTCTACTGATGTTTCAGAGGAGGTAGAGTACCACACACTGAAGTCAGAGAATGCCTTGATGAGAGGATAAATCCAGACACTGAAGGATGGGTAGAATTTTGATGAGGTTAAGGAAAAGCATTCAGGTGAGAAGCAGATAAATATTAAAAGTTGAAGACAGAAATTATCAGCAACGTGTATGAGCATCTGCTACATATGCCAAGTACTTAATTCATCATCTCACATCATTCTCATGATCACTGTAGCAGAGAGCTTTTATTACATCTATTTTATAAATGAGGAAACTTTGTTTCAGGTATTTTTCCCAGATCCTATAAGTTGCAAGCCATTCTTGCAGCTGAGGTTTAGCTGTATCCAGAGCCCATTCTCTTTCTTATTTTTTAAATCATCATCACTATTACCAGTGCTATTCACACTCCTGACCTCTCCTCCTGTCATCCTCCTTCTCACACTACATGATGAATGAGGATCCTTGAAAGTGTTAGTTGCTTAGTCGTGTCTGACTCTTGGGGACCCCATGGACTGTAACCCATCAGGCTTCTCTGTCCATGGAATTCTCCAGACAAGAATACTGGAGTGAGTAGCCTTCTCCCAGGGGATCTTCCCAATCTAGGAATCAAACTTGGGTCTCCTGCATTAAAGGCAAATTCTTTACCATCTGAGCCACCAGGGAAGCCCTCTATGAGGGTCTTTGTTGGTACTTAATGAAATGATACATGAGAAATAGTGGTGCTAACAGATATATCCTAAAATCCTGCTCAATAATCTAGTGAAAGTTAAACATCTCTTAAGCTTGCTTACATCGGTAGCAGCACAATTTCCGTGTTGTTGACAGGATTTCTCTCGCAGTTATCTCAGCATGAAACATCTGTCCATTTATTTCTTTGTTGACGCTGAATTGAACATTCCATCACTGGAGAGTAAAGCTTCAAGTTTAAATTCGAAATCTTTATTCCTATCTGGCAAGTTGGTGCTATTCTTAACAATTTGGAAAGAAGTGATGTTTTTGCTGCCATCAGCTACAAAGTGTTGGATGCTCACAGTGCAATTTATCAGATTCACTTAGATTCCAGGTAACTCTGATCCAGTGGCTATGAAGAGTGAGTATTAAGCTAATTGCTATTTTATCCTCCTCCACCCCCAATGTCTCTGACATTGAAGTAATTGAATCTGAATAGAGTCAGGAATTAAAACATTTTGTTCACCACTGAAATTCATAGGACCACCAGGAAGAGGAGAAAGGAAAAATTTTGTTGTCTTTTCTAAAACCTATTGCCTTCAGAATAAAGTTTAAAGAAAGTATCGTTGCTCAGTTTTGTTGTGGCAACAAACATCCTCCAAATTTCAGTTACAACAGCAAAGCAACGGCTTATTTCTCTTATGTTTCATGTTAGTCATGGGTCATTGTGGGGTCAGCTGTGGTTCTACTCCGTGGATCACCTTCATTCCAGAACTCAGCTGAAGAAGTAGGTCCTCTATGGAATAAGCCAATCTGGTGCAGAGGGGGAAAAGCAACAGAGCTATTGGAAACAAAGACTCTTAAGGTTTCTGCTCAAATATAACATACGTGGTCTATATGTCAGGGTCCAGGCAAGTCACATGACCAAGCCCAATGTCAATGGGGCAGATTTGTATACTCCTCCTATTGGAGACACTTAAAATCCCAGGGCAATGAATGGGGATGTGTACTTCTCTTGCAGGAAGAAAGAGTAGAGAGCCAGGAACCACAATAAAATATAACATACATTCCTTATCATAGCATTCAAAATCCTTAGGAGGAATTTCCTGGCAGTCCAATGGTTAGAACACAGTACTTTCAGTACTGTGGGCCTGGGTTTGACCCTGATTGGGGAAACTGCAACCTGAGAAGCATAGCCAAAAAACAAAAACAAACCAAAAATAGCCACTGAAAATTCAGTTTCATGTCCCTCCACATCCCTCATTTTGTCTGTGCTCTGGCCTTCTGTCCCCTAACCACCACACTCTCACATGTCCATGTCTGTTTCCTTAGTTGAATATTCAGTTCTCTCCATTTCCTGCAACTAGAAGTTGCTCTCAGCCTTTAAGGTCCAGCTCAGATGCCATCTACTTTATAAAGCATCTCAATTGGTGGTATGTCTCTCTGGCTCTAACTTTATAATCTTCCTTGGCACATTTAGGTAGAGAGATCCTGGAGGGGAGAACCCAGGAATTCTATGTTGACATTCCTCTCTTGCTTCTTTGGGGTCAGGGTCTTGACCCTAGTAGTCATTTAATAAATTCCACTGAATGACTAAAAACCTACACATTCACCATCAAGCTTATGCATAATGTGAAATTTTAAGTCTTTTCTACAGGAGGCATATGTGAGCACACCTCAGAGAGGAAACTTTTGGGAACTTTCCTCAGTCAGAAACAGTCACAGAGGTGATTCTGTTGGTTCCACAATCTAGCTTCTACCAGTTGTGTGTGTGTGTGTGTGTGTGTGTGTGTGTATGATGACCCCTACCTTTCCATTGATAAAACATGGGCACCATGTTTTCACAACAACATTGCTTCCCTTGCCAATGACTGCTGCATTGAGAAGTGGTGTTTATTTTCCTTCTTTTCCACTGCAGTATTAGCTTCTCACCTTTAGCACTCTGCTTGAGGCACTAGTCCGTGGCCTCTCAGTAGGAGGGGTGGTGGGGAAAGAATGGGCCACAGGAGAGGGGCTATGAATGCAATGGAAAAAGAAAGAGCTGACAACCAGAGGAGCTGAGTTAGATCTGTCTCCACTCCTAACTACCTTTGTAGACTTGGGTGAGTTACTTGACTTGACTGCCCCTTCAATTTTCTTATTTATTAAAAAAAAATAAAGAAAAAAAGAAAAGGATAATTAGATAGGAACGGATATAAAGATATTGTATTAGCACTAATGTATGAAAAGAACCCAGTATCATTTTGGCATATTTTATGCTTAACAGTCAGTGCTACAAGAATCACTCATTCCATAATGGGTTACTGGCACAGTTGGTGTCGTTAGCAAAATGGTCTTGATGTGTCGCCAGTATGGAATAAGCCCTTGGTTCCCAACCAGCTTCTTCAGTCTGATCCCATCTGTTTACCCTTGGCTTTAATAAACTCAGGGGTCAAATATGAATGCGACTTGGTGAGTCTAATCATGTGTCATGTGAGCATGGTAGTGAAAAATCAAGGCTAGTAACCCCCACTTCTGGTTCCTGGGGAGGAAGCCAGACTCCACTGGGAAGCTGGGAAGGGACTTACAGGCTCCAGACGCTCTGAGTCATCTACATGAAAGCTGCCCACTCCACTTGATGGTTAGACTATGAAACCACCATGATTAGGGAACTGGGTTCTCACTTTCAAGCATGCTCTTTTCTTCTTTCTACTTAAGAAATGTGCTGGATTTTATGAAAGAAGTCTGGGTGTTCCTTTGAATAGGTAGACATGAGTATGCAAAACTTTGTTCTTCTGTCCTGAGTATGGGCAAAAAAATACCGGTTTCAACGTATTTCAGAGGAGTCTATAACTATCCATTTCCAGCAACTCCATCTTTCTTTCCTCATAGTAATTGTATTAGTCAGGATTCTTCAGAGGAAAATATAGAGAGAGAACCAACAGGAATGTGTGTGTGTGCTCATTCCGTATTCTGTTGGATCTCTCTCTATATATGTTATGATTGATAGATAGATATTTAGGAATTGGCTCACACCATTATGGAGGTTTGGTGAGTCATTCAAATACCGATGAGGTGGGCTGGCAGGCTGGAGACTCAGGGAAGAGCTGTAGTTCGAGTCCAAAGGCAGTCTTCTGCAGAATTCTTGCTTTGTTTGGGGGAGGTTAGTTTTTGTTCTGTTAAAATCTCAACTGATTGTATGAGGCCCACCCCCATTATGGAAAGTAATTTGCTTTACTCAAAGTCCCTCAATTTAAATGTTAATCTCATCCCAAAAAGTCTTCACAGAAGCATCCAGAATAACATCTGATCAAATATCTGCATGCCTTATTTACAATAGCCAGAACACGGAAGCAACCTAGATGTCTTTTGACAGATGATTGGATAAAGAAGTTGTGGTACATATATACAATGAAATATTATTCAGCCATAAAAAGGAATGAATTTGAGTCCGTTGAACTGAGGTGGATGAACCTAGAGCCTGTTATAGAGTAAAGTAAGCCAGAAAGAGGAAAACATATATCATCTATTAATGCATATATATGGAACCTAGAAAAATGGTGCTGATTAATCTATTTGCAAGCAGGAATAGAGATGTAGACATAGAGAATGTACTTGTAGACACCGTGGGGGAAGAGAGGGTGAGACATATTGAGAGAGTAGCATTGAAACATATACGTTACCATATGTAAACCAGATAGCTAGAGGGAAGTTGCTGTATAACGCAGGGAGCTCAGCCCAGTGCTCTGTGACAACCTAGAGGGGAAGGGTGGGGTTGGGGTGGGAGAGAGGTTCAAGAGGGAGGGGATATATGAATATTTATGGGTGATTTATGTTTCTGTACAGCAGAAACCAACACAAAAATTGGAAAGCAATTATCCTCCAATTAAAAAAATTCTCAAAAATATCTACACAGCATAGTGAATGAAGTCGCTCAGTCATATCCGACTTTTTGTGACCCCATGGACTGTAGCCTACCAGGCTCCTCCCTCCATGAGATTCTCCAGGCAAGAGTACTGGAGTGGGTTGCCATTTCCTTCTCAGACTATGGTGAGACACTCCATAGTCTCACTAAATTAAGACACAAATTTAATCATCACAATAATATAAAACAGCAAACAGCCCACTGATGTGAGAAGTAGAGCCATAGGAACTAAGAACAAAAAGGAACTTTTGAGAACATCTAGTCTGTCCTCTTTCACCTTGCAGGTAAGAAAACCAGGCTCAGCGATTACACATCTCCTTGGGCTTCCCTGGTGGCTCAGAGGTTAAAGCCTCTGCCTGCAATGCGGGAGACCTGGGTTCAATCCCTGGGTCAGAAAGATCCCCTGGAAAAGGAAATGGCAACCCACTCCAGTACTCGTGCCTGGAGAATCCCATGGACGGAGGAGCCTGGTGGGCTACAGTCCATGGTGTCGTAAAGAGTCAGACACAACTGAGCGACTTCACTTTCTTTCTTAGGGTTCCCTGGTGGCTCAGGGGTTAAAGTGTCTGTCTGCAATGCGGGAGACCTGGGTTCGATCCCTGGGTCAGGAAGATCCCCTGGAGAAGGAAATGGCAACCCACTCCAGTATTCTTGCCTGGAGAATCCCATGGACAGAGGAGCCTGGTGTGCTACAGTCCACGGGGTTGCAAAGAGTCAGACACGACTGAGCGACTTCACTTCACTTTAGCCAGAAAGCTGGGACTTGATCTCAGGTCCCTGACTCTTTCTATGATCGTTAAATTCCATATTGGTTATTTAATCAATATGAGATACAGTTTAATGTCCTTCCATGAAAGTTAGACAGAGTCAAGCTTAGATTTGGGTTATTTGTATGGCACCTGCCAAGCAAATTGCAATTAGACTTACGTTTTCTTCCTAACACAATGTGAAAAAAATGTAATTTGAGACAAAAACAACAAAAGGGGGATGGAGCTTGTTAGGAGCAGAGTTTTTGTATACTATTGAACCTAAATTATTATCAGTTCAACCTAGATTGCTACCGATTTAAGATGTTAATTATAATCTGCTTTTTCTGAGGTAGCCCAAGTCATCCATGGAGGAAGTCAATGAATGAATTTCCTGAGCTGGAAGGACTAGTCTAAATGTGTAAGAAAAACTGTATGCTTCAGTGAAAAACTCTGCCTTGTCTAAAGCATATGTTTCTGGGCTGTCTGACTCTGATTCCATAGGAGCTATTTTCATCTGAGTACTGTAGATAACTGATAGCAATGCAAATCAACTCTTTTTATAAACATGAGAATGAATTCTCTGCCTGGAAGGGATAGCCCTTCCTTTAATTCAAGAAAAAGGCGGTTTTGCCCCCATTTGCACATGTATTTCAACATTCCTTTAGTTGGTATGAATTTGGGGTATAAATCTATGCTTCTTTGATTCTTCTTAATCTAGTTATAACAACTGCCTGGTTCTCTCAATTAATGAGTCAAATAAAATCTTTAACATGTGCTCATTTTATAGCTCTATGAGAATTATGATTCTGCCTTTTTTGGAAAATTATCCTTTAAGGAATGTCATGTCTTTCCCAGCACATAAAAAGAATGCTCTGCTGAATTAAAATCTACCCTCTGTACCACATCCATTCAGCTTCATTCTGCTTTAAATCCTCACATGGGGAAGAAAAAAAAAAAAGTTCAATTAGGTTTTCACAGGATTTGCTGCATCCAAATCTACGGGGGAAAGTCGAAGTGGAAATAGAGACTCTGGCAGCAAAAGAAAATAGATTGGAGAAGAGATGGAAGAACACATGGGTTTCTTAATCACTTAGCTGAGGATCTGAGAAACTAGGCTGAGATAGGCGAAGGCGGAAAATAGGATAAATAACGTCTCAAAGCAATTGCCTCTGAGACCCGCCCAAATCATCAGTTATCCCTCTAATGGGCTGTTTTCCTCTACCCCAATGCTCCACATAAACTTCTAAAATGGCTTATTAGCAAGTATATTGGGCTCCATTCATCTCAGGAATCTTAGTCTGTGCAGTCTGGGCTCCCCGGCTCCTAGGGAACAGCCAGGAAAGATCTTAAGAAGTTAGTTCTTCAGGCGAGTTCTTAGGAAGACCACAGAACAGAGGGGACCTCCTTGTCTTCCTCTGCTCCCTCTATAACCTGAATCCCTCAAAGCTTTATAAGCATGTCAAGGCAACCCCTTGCCTTGGACACACTCAGCAAGCTAAACTCAGGATATACTTAGCAAGCTAAACTCAGGATCCCCCACCCATCTGCTTTGCCCAGAAGGTTCAGGCTGCTTCAACACAGCCTCTGCTATTAGTTTCCCTATTGTGTTTATCCCTGCCGGGTCACTCTGTGTTCCAGCTTCTCCATGGCATTGCTGGATGTCTGTTGCCACAGCTACTACTTTTCCAAAGGATCCCTCCACAATCAGCTTCATTACATTTGTCTACTTGCTTGAAGGTCCTTCTGCTCATTCCTTCCACACAGTAGAGCTTTCACTGGATCCCAGAGGATACTCAACTCCTTAACGCCTCACCATCTTCTCTGATGGGGAAAGTTCCTGGGGGTTTTACCTTACCTTACCCTATCTTACTTTAGCTATTCTCTCCCCTATGGCTCCATCAGTAGTCCAGATCCTTGTCTTCTCTTTTCTGGGGTATGCAGCAGTGTCCTAAAGATTGTATTAGGTTGGGGAAACAAACCCCAAAGTTCTATGTATTAACATGATAGACATGCAGTCCTTGTTACCAGGTTTACCCCACAGCTCTCTTCGACCAGGTGGTGCAGTGGTAAATAATCCGCCTGCAATGCAGGAGACTCAGGTTTGATCCCTGGGCTGGAAAGATCCCCTCGGGAAGGAAATGTCAACCCACTCCAGTATACTTGCCTGGAGAATTCCATGGACAGAGGAGCCTGACAGGCTACAGTCCATGGGGGTGCAAAGAGTCAACACAACTGAGCAGTTGAGCACAGCTGAGCAACTGTGATTACACACACACACTCCATTGGCCATAGCAAGTCACAAGGCTGGTCTAGAGTTCATGTGAGAGAGGAAGGAGACACCACCTCTTTATGGGGGGAGTAGCAAAGAAGTTTTGGCCATCTTTAATGAGCCAAGGACAGTAAAAATGAGTGATAACAAATATTTGCGCAGTGCTTGAGAACTATGTTTACAAACATCTACTCGAAAAAGTTAGACTTTGTTTTTACTCCCATTTTGCCCCCCCCCCAAAAAAAACCCAACAAAAACCCATGGCATATTTAAGTGACTTGCCCAATATCACTTGTCTAAGAAGTAACAGAGGATGAGATGGCTGGATGGCATCACCGACTCAATGGACATGAGTTTGAGTGAACTCCGGGAGTTGGTGATGGACAGGGAGGCCTAGCGTGCTGTGATTCATGGGGTCACAAAGCGTCGAACATGACTGGGCAACTGAACTGAACTGAACTGAAGAAGTAACAAAATAGGGGCTTATATTAGGTCTCCTGGCTTTTATATAATGCTTTTCCCTCAACTTCTCACTGTCTAGTTTTAGCTCTAAGGGAACATGGAAAAAAATTCCTTTCATTTTCCATTTGCATTAATTTGGTGACCCCACATGCTAGAGAAATAGAAGAGCTATGAAAAATAGACTAAGGAAACAGGTTAACTGAAACATGTATTAATATTTATGATCCTAAACTGTAACTTCTAGGTTTTACTGAATAAGTTAAAGGTGAAGAGGCAAAGCCCCGAGAAAGCTATTAATGTGTGTCATGAACATGGTTCTCATTTATCAAATAAATGGTCACAGACATTTCGAGGGTGAGTCTGGGCGAAGTTTCCCTTGAGCTGATAACTGTCATAGTTACTTACAAGTGTACAGTTCTCAGTATGTTATTCTGGAATAGCATCTTAGTTCCTGGGATGAGGCCATGGCAGCAGCTTTAGCCGACAGCGAGAAAAGAAAGAAGAAGTAAAGTAGAAGGGACAGGAAGGAGGCAGGAAGCAGCAGGAAGGTGGAACAGCTTAGAGAAGCCCAGAGTACCCAAGCACTCTGCCATCCCCCAGCCCCAGAATGAGCAGAGCTCTGCCAGAGGCTGCCTGAGACCTCCCAGGGCAGAAGAGAGGCCAACAGAGGGGCAAGCGGGAGCCGAAATCCTCCTGCATTCCACACTCCAACCAGGAGCTGTGAACAGACTGTGCCTACTCAGGGTGGGGCAGGGAGAGTTTCCTGTTTTATTCAAAGGCACATTTCTTTCCCTGCATCATGAACATGGAGGAGGTGCATTTGCCTAATTTTCACAAAGGCACCCTATGCCCCACAGCCGATGAGCTGCTTATTGCAAAATAGGCTTCAATTTTGTAAATTAAAAAGCCCTACTCTAGCACTGCCCTTTCAAAAACCTGTCATCCCTGACCTCGACTCTCATGTGGATCACACAGTCAGTGGCCTTGCAGCATGGAAACCTGCCCAGGCTTGTGTGGGGTTTTTCCACTGGCTGTTCCTCAGGCTGTTTGTCAGGTTGCTCAGCTTCTCTTCCTCCTATTCTTTGAAATGAGGGAAGTGGACCAGATGACCTTGGTGTCCCTTCCTGGTTATACCATGCTGTGGCTTATAATTCAGTGAATGAAAATAAGTCAGGGAGTGGGTCAGACAGGAAAGTCTAGTCTGGGCTTCTCTCTGGGTAGCTTTATTTTCTATTTTCTTCTTTCTGGCCATTTTGTTGGGTCCTATCTTACACTTGTAATCAGAGGGCTACAGCCTTCCCAGGTGGCACTAGTGGTAAGGAGCCCACCTGCCAATGCAGGAGACGTAAGAGACATAGCTTTGATTCCTGGGTTGGGAAGACCCCGTGGAGGAGGGCACGGCAACCCACTCCAGCATTCTTGTCTGGAGAATCCCACAGACAGAGGAGCCTGGTAGGTTACAGCCCATCAACTCGCAAAGAGTCGAACACAACTGTAGCGACTTAGCACGTATGGGTATCCAGAGAAAAAAAGATTACAGCTTGAGATAAGATAAAAACTAGCAAATATAAGCAAACATTTGGTTGGAGAAGGAAATGACAATCCACTCCAGTACTATTGCCTGGAAAATCCCATGGACAGAGGAGTCTAGCAGGCTACAGTCCATGAGGTTGCAAAGAGTCGGACACGACTGAGCGACTTCACTTCACTTCTCCCTCTGTGTGACTCCCTGGTGGCTCAGAGGTTAAAGCATCTGCCTACACTGCGGGAGACCCAGGTTCAATCCCTGGGTCGGGAAGATCTCCTGGAGAAGGGAATGGCACCCCACTCCAGTACTCTTGCCTGGAAAATCCCATGGACGGAGGAGCCTGGTAGGCTACAGTCCATTGGGTTGCAAAGAGTCAGACTCAACTGAGTGACTTCACTTTCCTTTCTCCCTCTGTGCGCTCTCTTATCCAAGCACACATGTATACATATACACACGTTGAGCTTAGGACAGACCTTTCCTCATTTCAATATAGGTTTCCCTAATGGCTCAGATGGTAAAGCATCTGTCCACAATGTGGGTAGGCCTGGGTTCGATCCCTGGGTTGGGAAGATCCCATGGAGAGGGAAATAGCAACGCATTCCAGTATCCTGGGAAAATCCCATGGACAGGGGAACCTGGTAGGCCTACAGTTCATGGGGTTGCAAAAAGTCAGACACGACTGAGCGACTTCACTTTTCACTCTTCCTCATTTCAAACATAAACAATAAGATACAGTTTCCCAGATATAACCATTTAATGCACTCTAAATTTATTTCTCTACAGCACAGAAACAACTAAAGTGCAGAGAATCCATGCCCCGGGCATCTCTGTTTACATGTCTCCATATACAATTTTTAAAGGAAGTAGTTCATATTAATAAATAGGGTTGCCTGCCTTCCCGGGTCTCTTCTCATGGAAAGTGCTATCAAAAACCTCATAAATCATTCTGTGCCACCAAGTCTCATCTTTGTAACACAAAAGGAGCCTATTCCACTCTGAAACTTTCTACTTATCTCTCATACACTTCATGCATTTCCATTATTTATATTTTTCCATACAGCAAATGACTCCCCAGTGACCTGAGGCAGGCAGATAGTTGTTTTATGCTGCTGGGTTGTAAGGAGTGGGAGAGAGTAGAGTGGAGGTGGAGAGGCTGGGTGGAGAAAGCCAGACTTGGTGGCTTATGAAACGCATGAAAAGGAGGGACAGGAAAAATTGGGGGCAGGGAGAACAAAAGGGTTGATCAGTATCAGCTTAACACTTATCTAGCACCGTATGTACCCTTGCCCACCTGGATGTCCCACTGCCACCCCAGTAATCGGTGAGTCCTGAATTGAACTCATTCTCCACTGCTGCACAGATACGCCAGTCTGTCCCCCACACTGTGAATGACACCCTCATCCATCCAGGAGTTGCACATATTATCTCATTCAATTCTCCCTTCCCTCCGTACAATGGAAATTATTACTCCTAATTAACAGATGAGGAAACTCAGACTCAGGGTGGCCAAGTGAGGGGTTCCAGAACAAAGCATCATGGACAGGGTGACTATTAATAGATAGAGTAATAAATAAACAGAAATTAATTTTCTCACAGTTCTGGAGGCTGGAAATCCAATATCAACGTGCCAGCAATGTTGGTTCCTCCTGGGGCCCCTCCCCTTGGCTTGCAGATGGCTGCCTTTGGTCCATGTCCTCACATCATCTTTTCTCTGTGCACCTGAATCCCTAGTGTCTCTCTCTTCTTGCAGGGACGCTAGTCTTACTGGATTAAGATCCATTCATGTGACCACATTTAACCTTAACTATTTCGTTAAAGGCTGTCTCTCCAAATACAGTCTTATTCTAAGGTGCTGGCACTCAGTTCAGTTCAGTCACTCAGTCATGTCTGACTCATTGCGACCCCATGAACTGCAGCACGCCAGGCCTCCCTGTCCATCATCAACTCCTGGAATCCACCCAAACTCATGCCCATTGAGTCAGTAATGCCATCTAACCATCTCATCCTCTGTCGTCCCCTCCTCCTCCTGCCCTCAATCTTTCCCAGCATCAGGGTCTTTTCAAATGAGTCAACTGTTTGCATTAGGTGGCCAAAGTATTGGAGTTTCAGCTTCAACATCAGTCCTTCCAATGAACACCCAGGACTGATCTCCCTTAGGATGTCCGGTTGGATCTCCTTGCAGTCCAAGAGACTCTCAAGAGTCTTCTCCAATACCACAGTTCAAAAGCATCAATTCTTCAGTGCTCAGCTCTTTATAGTCCAACTCTCACATCCATACATGGAAAAACCATAGCCTTGACTAGATGGGCGTTTGTTGGCAAAGTAATGTCTCTGCTTTTCAATATGATGTCTAGGTTGGTTTTTAACTTTCCTTCCAAGCAGTAAGCGTCTTTTAATTTCATGGCTGCAATCACCATCTGCAGTGATTTTGGAGCCCAGAAAAATAAAGTCAGCCACTGTTTCCACTGTCTCCCCATCTATTTGCCATGAAATGATGGGACCAGATGCCATGATCTTCGTTTTCTGAATGTTGAGCTTTAAGCCAACTTTTTCGCTCCTCTCTTTCACTTTCATCAAGCGGCTCTTTTGTTCTTCTTCACGTTCTGCCATAAGGGTGGTGTCATCTGCATATCTGAGGTTATTGATATTTCTCCTGGCAATCTTGATTCCAGCTTGTGCTTTCTCCAGCCCAGTGTTTCTCATGATTACTCTGCACAGAATTTAAATAAGCAGGGTGATGATATACAGCCTTGACGTACTCCTTTTCCTATTTGGAACCAGTCTGGCATTAGGACTTCAATATATGAAGGTGGGGTGAATAATTCAGTCCATAACACCAAAGGATCCACTCAGCACAAGGATCCACACTCGAGTCCTTTCACTCCAATTTCAAAGCATCTTTATCTGTTTTCATTTACTAATGATGCAGAAGAGATGGTAGGTGGTTAATTGAAGGTGTAGGGAATTCCAGAGCTCAGGGGCATTTGGTGTGATAAGCATGTGATACTCAGGACAAGGATAGCGGTAATTCATTCATTTGGCCACAAAAATGTATTACATGCTTATCATTGAGAAGTCCAGACAATTTTTTCTAGACATAGATAATGTGATGAGGACCTTCCCGACCTAGGGATCAAACCAGGGTCTCCTGCATTGCAGGCAGGCTCTTTACCATCTGAACTACCAAGAAGCCCATAGATAATGTAAAACTGAACAAAAACAAGCCAGGTCTTGGCACAGTTACTGTCCAACTCTTACTCTAAGTATTAAGTTTACAAATGAAAGTTTCAGTTTATAAATGAAAAAGGTACAATACAGTATAAATTTACTACCTCTGTGGTGAGGCTGTGGAGCAGAGGCAGAGGTCAGTGGTGTGATGGGAGTGTAGCAAGGCAAACCTGGTACAGGAGGTGGTAGCCGATGCTGTGATGCTTCTCAGCTCCCCGCTGCAGGACAGATGACTCATTCCTCAGCTGCTGGCTTTGGTGTTGCAGGATCTTTGCTGAGTCCCTCTGCAGGAATTGCATTCCTTCAAAGGAAGTCTCCTAAGCCAAGGTGTCCCCTCCCACATCCAATGACTGATCCCTGTTGGAAGGAGGGAGGTGTTAGTCATAAAGATCTGGCCTCCCCTCCTGACCTCCTTATGCTCAAGACGGGCAACACTGAAGGGCTACCAGCTTCAGGATGACCTTGGACTCAGCTGAGCTCTGGATAGCAAATTCATTGTACTTCAACTCCTCTCTCTGCCTGGTCTCCTTCTGTCTTCCCGCCACAGGTGCTGATCCTGAAGGCACTCCCAGTGAACTTTTTTACTGCAGATCTTCATTTCAGATTCTGTTTTCCTGGAAAAGCAAAATTTGTTTGCAAAGACTGCTATAACAAACTACCTTGAGCTGAGTGGCTTCAACAAGAAGAACACATTGCCTCAGAGTTGTGGAGGCTAGAAGTCTGAGATCAAAAAGTCAGCAGGATTGGTTTCTTCTGAGGGCCAAGGGCCTCTCTCCTTGTCTTGCAGACAGTTCATCTTCTCCTTATGAGTTTCCATATTGTCTTCTCTCTGTATTTCCATCCAGATTTCTCCTTTTGATGAGGATACCAATCTTATTGGATGAGGGCCCAAATTAAAGTTCTCATGTTAACTTGATTTCCTTTGTAAAGAAGTGAAAATGAAGGTCGCTCAGTCATGTCTGACTCTTTGTGACCCCATGGACTGTATTCCATGGAATTCTCCAGGCCAGAATACTGGAGTGGGTAGCCTTTCCCTTCTCCAGGGGATCTTCCTGACCCAGGGATTGAACCCAGGTCTGTCACATTGCAGGTGGATTCTTTACCAGTTGAGCCACCAAGAACTTATCTCTAAATAAGATCATGTTATAACGTACTGGGGATGAGGGCTTCAACATATCAATTTGGGGGCCACAATTCAACCAAACATTACCTAACCCAAAGGACTGGGAAGTAGCACTTGAAGAATGGCATCGACTAGGTGAAAACTGGAGCAGTAAGGCAGGATGGTGAGAGAAGAGCTTCAGGGAGAAGGAACATTATGCACAAAGACTGGACGTGGGAAGGAGCAGGACACTGCTGAGTACAATTCATCGGGAGGAATTTCAGCAACCAGGCTGGGTCTTGAACATTAATGCACAAGCCATTCACAAACCAGACCAGCAGGGGCTGATTGCCAAGGTAATCCCCAACACAGAGTCCAAACGCTTGCCAAACAGTGATGTCATTCCTTGCAGAAGGTAGATTTGATTCCCAGTTTGGCTGGGCCAGAAGAAGTTAGCCTTAGGTTGAAGCCAAAATATTCCAAAGTGAGTTTTTTTAAAAATTGTTCATTTATTTATATTTAGTTCTTGGCTGCATCTTGCATCATGTGGGGTCCCAGTTCCCTAACCAGGGATCGAATCTGCACTCCTGCATAGGAAGCACAAAGTCTTAACCACTGGACCACCAGGGAAGTTCTCCAAAGTGAGTTTTGAACTCTGAGAATGTGTAGAGCTAGGCAGGGGTGAGGCTTACTCATGAGGAGACAGAGTGGAGAGCGGTGCTTAGAGGAGGAGCTGGGCAAAGCAGAACAATTTACAACTAAGGCTGGTAACACCAAGGTCCTCTACCCACCACAGCCCTGACGGAGGGTATGAAAGGAGGAGAGGGAGAGGAGAGAAATAAAGTTTGTTCCCCCTCCTTCACAGTCTTGCCTTCTCCTGGTAACCACAGAAAGATGCCCTGACTCCAAAATAAGGGCTTTTAACCATTAGGTAATATGGAATAAGGGCTTCCCAGGTGGCTCAGTGGTAAAGAATCTGCCTGCTAAGCAGGAGACATGAGTTCAATCTTCGGGTCAGGAAGGTGCCCTGCAGAAGAAAATGACAACCCACTCCAGTATTCTTGCCTGGGAAATCCCATGGACAGAGGAGCCTGGTGGGCTGCAGTCCATGGGGTTGCAAAAGGGTCAGACGACTTAGCGACTAAACAACAACAATACAGAGTAAACTGTCAGCAGAGGCTGAATCAAAACTACCCAAATAAGTACATCACTAAGTGAGGGACTGAGTCTTAGCTTCATTTTATTCCAAACCTTTAGCATCCAACACAGTCAGGCAAATGGTAGGAATGTGAGGAATACTTGAATGTTTGTCCCTTTGGTTGTCTAAGGACATTTCAAAGATACCAAGAGTTTCCAGGTGAATCCATGAGTCTATCCCCAGCCTTTGAGACCTTCATCTGGAAAGGAGGAGTTTATTGCAATTCACTACATTTTCAAATCTTTTCAGTGCTGGTTTTTGGGTTTTTTTTTTTTTTTGATGTATTATTACTTCCCAAGGTGTTTTAATAAGGAGACTGAGATTAGGCAATGCACACATTGTGGAATTTATTAGCTCTTCTTCAAGAAGGAAATCAAATTCTTTCCAAAATACATGGCTTAATTACACAAGGCAGGTATGCTACATAAGAAGATGTGGTCATTTTTAGAATGTGTGTTTTGAATTTTATGTTTTTGGTCCTATTTTCCTGGATAATTCACATTTTAAGCTTTTCCTGTTTTCTGCCTTTACACTTGAAGCTTCTTGTATCTTTGAGGAGGTTTGCCTAGAAGAGGATCCAGGATGCAAATATTCCCATCATCAAACTGCTACACTATTTATTAAAGCTATGGTTTGCTGGGTTTTGTACTGAGTGACATTATAACATCAAGAAGTTGTCAAAGTGTATCACTCACTCCCAAAGTGGCAGCTCTGAGTAAATGAATTATAGAGAAATAGATGGGGGCCATTAGAGAGATTTTTTCTTTTTTCTTTTTCTTTTCTTTTTTTTTTTTTGCCTTTCTTCTAAAAGGTGGCTTTGGACTACCAGAGAGAAAAGTGAGACCTGGAATTCTCCCAGAGGAGGAAAGGTCTAGTGACAAGTAGGAGCTGCTGAGCTCTCAGAGAAAGTGGCAGACATGAGTGAAGGATACAATTAACACCTGCCCTCTACGGTGGGCATCCCTTGTGGCTTAGGTGGTAAAGGGCCTATTGGCTCAAATGGTTTGCCTGCAATGCAGGAGACCCAGGTTTGATCCCTGGGTCAGGAAGATCCCCTGGAAAAGGGAATGGCTGCCCACGTCAGTATTCGTGCCTTGAAAATTCCATAGACAGAAAAGCCTGCCAGGCTACAGTCAATGGGGTCTCAGAGATAGACACAACTGAGTAATTAACATTATCTCTTTCATCTAATGTACACGTGGCCATAACGTGGAACAGAATGACCAGAACTGAGGACATGGATTGAGGAAGAGGCATGCTGGCTGATTTCTGACTGGTTGTTAGACATTGGCAATTTCACCTTGAGTGCTGGATATTTAGGGGTACCTGTAAGCATTCAGAAGATTTGCACCATTATAAAATTAAGTTACCTAGACACACTTTGACTCTTCTGGGTCTTAATTTTAATGTGTTTCAGATGGAACCAGAGCAGCATTTACTGTAGAGTCCTCTCTCTGATGTGGATTAGGAGGTTTTCCACTCTAGCTGATGGGATCAGAAACTGTACGCTGCTCTATATGAGTCCCGGCTATGATCTCCATAATCCTTTTGGTTGGTTCGTTTACTAGCCCCACATAGTTTCATGTGCCAATCAGTATGAAGCTGGAGACACAGCGGGGCCCTGTGATATCTGAAGTTCTCTGTGTGCGACTTTCACCTCTCTCCCACTCTTTCCTGGGAACACCAGCTACCTTGGCTATCCCAGATTCCCCACTTCATCTCCTTCACTCAGAGGGGCCACTGGGCCCACCTGTGTTCCCTCTGTCACAGACCCAGCTTGGACATTCTCTGCAGGCAGAAACTGCCTCTCCATAGCATTCACTCTCTTTCATTGCTGATCTCCAAGTTCTTTGTTCTGGTTGTTTCTTATATTCTATCTAGTTTTTTTGGTGGGTTTTTCTTTTTACTTTATTTTTCCCAGAGGGGAGGGTAAAACCTGTTTTAATTACTGCACTGGCAGTTCACTTGCTTTCATGAACAAGTACAGAACCCCACATGGGGCCAGTGTAGACCATCCTGCCTTGATAAAACTTCTTTATTCACAGCAGGTTTCACTTTCTTGGTGTTGCCTCATTTTTCTGTTTAGCTAATAATGGACAAAAAGTAGTCCACAGGATCACTGCTGATGGTCTTTTCTGTCTACTGTGATACCCTCCTGAAAAGACCAGAACTAGGCAGTAGTGTTTAAGTAATAAAAACAGAGATGAAAGTGCCTTCAGTTAGACAAATCTGGCTTTCATTACTGCCTCTGCCACTGTCTCTATCAGCAAAACAGCAAGGGTGAGAGATGACTTGTGTTAACAAAGAGATTTTTTATTTATACTATGTATATCTTCACATTCTGTTTCAAGGAAGATGCATTTTCTTGTAATTTAAAAAATAATTTGAAATAACAAAACACCCAGTGAAGAATATCTGATCCATGGGGCCCTCATAAATATTAATTGAGATAATATGCATGATCAATAAAGTGGAGCTATAATTTGGACTCTCATTCCACTATTCCATTAGTACAAAGCAGTCATACTCTAAACAGCCAGTTTGATTTCACAGATAATAAAACTATGTCTTCTATAAATGATCCAGTTTGCTTTCTTTCCCTTCTAAAAAACCCTGGGAGTATTCCTCAGGACCCAGTGGGGTTTTGCCAGAGCAGTTTGGAATTCCTTAAATGTGTATGAACATAGCTGTGCAGATTTCCACTGAATGACCTTTGATTAGCCAAACCTCCAAAATGCTGGTGAAGGGAGACTTTAAGCCAGCTTTAAAATGGAGGAAGGCTTGGATTCATGATAGTAGCTAGTTGAGGAGAGATGAGGGAAGGAGGATCTAAAGCCTATTTAGAAAGAAAAAGAAACCAACTTGGCTATTAATATTTACTGCATGCATTTAATTTTGCACTAGGCACTATCTCCCACTCTTTGAGCTCCTGGGTCATCCCTCAGTTTTCTTCTCAAGCTTAAATCCTGTCATAATATTTGAACAGGTATTACAAAAAAAAATGTATGGCACATTTATCACTCTTCCCTCCTCTTATGGACAAAAACTGCTAATCTATCACGGTATTTTTTTCTATCTGACCCTTAAATTGGCCTAGAAACTGTCATGAGTTGAAATAGCTATCCAGGCAGACAGAATATTCATTTAGTCATGTTTGGCATAAAATCTGAAAACTCGTTAGCATCCTATGAAGATTTCAGCATTCATTTAGGAGATTCATCCAATAACTTAGCCCTGAAATTTCTAAAGCTCCTATTTTTAATGACCTCTTCTCCAGTTCAGCCCCTACCCTCACCCTAGAAATTGTCATGAGGTGAAATAGATGTCTTTTTTAATGAACTTTCCAAGGGACAACAGTCAGTCTTTCCAAAGCTCTCATGACTCCACTTTTTCTGCCCTTAATCTTGGACCATGGCACTTCCATTCTATCCAGAAGTTCCTTTCCTGGCTTTTCTTTCCAACACAGGACCCCATGGCGAGTCTAAACCACTCTTTGCCAGCACCTTCAGATTCCTGGTGACTACTCATTTGCCCTGTCTCTTGCTATGCCTACCCAGCAAAATATGGCACCTGATTTCACACTGCAGTTTTCTTTTTCCTTCTCCAAGAAGTTAAGTGCTGGTGGAAAAAATCCTGCAACCACAGATTCGTGCAACAGAAAACCCATGGCTTAGAACCTCAGTCAGGCTCTCAGTGTTGCCCTCTTATTTTTTAAATTTTATTGGGGTATAATTGACTTACAGTGTTGTGTTAGATGTACAGCAAAGTGAATGTTATACATCTCTTCCCCTTATAGCCATCACAGAATATTGAGTAGAGTTCCCTGGGATATATCATATGTCCTTATTAGTTATCTATTTTATATATAGCCGTGTATACGTGCCAATTCAGTCTCCCAATTTATCCCTCACACCCATACCCCTCAGGTAACCATAAAATTATCTCAGTGTTGCTCTTGACTTTGATCAGCTCCCTCCTCTATTGACCTCAATGGCTTTTCCAAATTTTCTCCATTTTCTTTAAGATCTTCATCTCTCCATGCCTAGAAAACATTCGTGTCTGTTTCGTTATTGAGAAAAACAAGGAAGCAGTATTTTTCTGACCCCTTCAGTTTTCTGAAATTTCCCTGCAAATATACCTATAGTGATGCCTGCTCCGCCATCAATATGCAGACCGTGATAAATGGCACTGTTCCATTCACATTTACTGTTATCAATCTCAAAGTATTGTGTCTGCCAGAGAACCCCCAAAGCCTTGCTGATTCAACCTGCCCACATTCTTACTACTAACTTCAGCTGGACTTGGATGGCTGTCCACAAACCGTGGTATCTGCCTAGGGCAGGTCCAACTGTCTCAGGTCTCCGCAGCTACTTTAGTATCTCCTACTGAGCAGAAGGGCAGGGGTGGGCTTTGATTCTCAGCTGATTCTCTTTGATCCTCTCCTTTCCATTCCTCTGGGTCTTCACCCTTATGCCCGTCATTGAGGAAGTAACCCCTTCCCTGTTAATCCCAGTTACAGGCAATCTTGCCGCCAATGATTCATAGTGCTAGACCTAATCCATCGATTATCTTCCTTTCTTTGTGTCTTCACAAAGTCTCTGAAGGTCTTACAAATAAAATAGAAATGTAATTTTAGAAATAAAATGTGAAATTGTAAAAATGTAAACTTTTACAATTGTGAAATTGTAAAAATGTAAACTTTTACAATTGTGAAATTGTAAAAATGTAAACTTTTACAATTGTGAAATTGTAAAAATGTAAACTTTTACAATTGTGAAATTGTAAAAATGTAAACTTTTACAATTGTGAAATTGTAAAAATGTAAACTTTTACAATTGTGAAATTGTAAAAATGTAAACTTTTACAATTGTGAAATTGTAAAAATGTAAACTTGCTGCCCAATTAAGCTACTTTATCATACCCTTTCCTTTCATTAGAGCATTTTCCCCAAGTTTTTACTATCAGCTTCCATTTCTTTAAAATCTGTTTTTTCCCTAAACCTTAAAAAGTGTGGCTACTTCTCACACATTTTTATGAAACTTCTTTCTCAAAGGTTAACAGTAAATAACCCACAAAGCCAAGATAGCTCTGCTATTATCCACCTAAACCCCACAAAGAAATATCTGTAAGTTTTAATCTTTCTCTTAAAAAAAAACTTTAAAACTTTAAAAAACTCTTAAATAGCATATGCATACAATATGTACATACCACATAAATACACAGCTTGATGAACTGATGCCATGTAATCACTTGCCAGGGTAAGAAATTAATCAGTGTCAGCCTCAGAGGAGTGGGCTGTGGCTGTTTCAGTTTATATCCCACCCTCCAGAGACAAACACTATCTTGACTTTTATGTCAGTTACTTGTTGGTGTTTGCTTATTATTTCACCACTAGTGTGCATCCCTTAGTAGTTTGTTTTGCCTGGTTTTGAAGTTTGTATAAATGGAACCACACAGTATATACATCTTTGGATCTGGCTTCCTTTACTCAGCATGATATTTGTGAGATTTATCTGTTTCCTTGCATTTAGCAAGGAAAGTTCATTCATTTTTATTGCTCTTACAGTATCCCATAACATATGCTACAATGTATTTATCCACTCTACTGTTGATGGCCTCTTGGGTTGTTTTCAGATAGAGGTAATAGATGGCTCAGACTGTAAAGAATCCACCTGCAATGCAGGAGACCTGGGTTCAATCCCTGGGTCGGGAGGATCCCCTGGAGAAGAAAATGGCAACACACTCCAATATTCTTGCCTGGAGAATCCCATGGACAGAGGAGCCTGGTAGGCTATACTCTATGGGGTCACAAAGAGTGGGACATGACTGAGCGATTAACACTTCACTTTCAGTATGAATAATGCTGCTATGAACATCTTTGTATATGTGTTTGGATGTATGTGCATACAATTCTTTGGGGAATATTCCTAAGAGTGAAATTTCTGAGTAAGAAAGTGCATGTATCTTCCACTTCAGTAAACAATGTCAAACTGTTCTCCAAAGTGTTTGTCTTACTTTATATTCCCATGAGCAATATATCAGTTCCCACAGTTTTAAATCCTCACCAAAACTTGGCATCATCAATTTTATTGATTTTCACCAAAAACTTAGATATACGCTTTTAATTTGCTTTTGCATGATCACTAATTCAGGACCTTGCACACATTTTTGGATATTTGGATAACTTTTAAAAAGAAAGTACCCTTTCAGATCTTTGCCTGTATTTCCCCTGTGTTGTTGATACAACAGTTACACGTGTTACCAGTATTTTCTCTCTTCTATGCCTTGCTTCTTTACTCTTTTAATGGTTACTTTTGAAGGACAGAGTTTTTATGTGAATGCTAGTAACCTGTAATGGGTTTTTTTTTTCTTTAAAAGGGTTCTATATGAAGTTTCCCTGGCTGCCAAGTGGTTAAAATTTTGCCTTCCAATGCAAGGGACATGAGTTTGATCCCTGGCTCAGGCGCTAATATCCTATATGCCTTGTGGCCAGAAAATCAAAACATAAAACAGAAGCAATATTGCAACAAATTCAATGAAGATTTTAAAAATGGTCCACATCAAAGAATAAAAATAAAAAGGTTATATGCATTTTACAAGGTGAGAAAGACTGGTTTCAAGGGTTAAAGTTACTATATATTGAACCTTGTATAACAAATGTAGTCAAAAACAGTATAACAAAACAGTAGTCACTGTCTTAATATTTATGTAAATGCTTACTAAATTCTAAATTTTTTGAGCAGAAATGGAATTATATTTGTCTATGCCTTTTCTACAGTTCCTACCACTAACCTTCGCTTATAACATGCTCTCAGTAAACAGCTCAGTCATGAGACAAATATCTACAAACATCTTGCATGCGTGCGTGCTCAGTTGCTAAGTTGTGTTTGACTCTTTGTGACTGTATGGACTGTAGCCCACCAGGCTCCTCTGTCCATGGGATTCTCCAGGCAAGAATACTGGAGTGGGTTGCCATCTCCTTCTCCAAGGGATCTTCCTGACCCAGGGATGGAACCCACATCTCCTGCATCTCCTTCACTGGCAGGAGAATTCTTTACCACTGGGAAGCTCCACAAACATCTTGATAACTGTTAATTCAAAATCTGGTGCTCTGTGATAACCTAGAGGGGTGGGATGGGGTGGAAGGTGACAGAGAGGTTCAAGAGGGAGGGGACATATGTCTGCTTATGGCTGACTCATGTTGATGTATGGCAGAAACCATAATATTGTAAAGCAATTATCCTCCAACTAATAAAAAAATTTTAAAACCTCATATTTTTAACTTGTCATCAAGCAAAATTATTCTTTATGGTGTTAACTCATTCAAGCCATAAACCACCTTTATCCAGCCAATGGGAGCTGGGCGGAGAAAACGGGATGGGTCAAGGAGACTACTGACTCTGATGTCTTCCTGAAAAGCTATCTGCCCATGAAGCGCAGGTTGGAAACACTCATTCCTGGGAGCTAGAGCTTCGGGCTGGGGTACTGTAGAGTCTCTACCTTCCAGTTAGAGCTATGGGTGAGAAAGAGAAGTGGCAGACAGTCAAACAGAGAAAACTCTCAAGAACAGGGATTCTAGAATCAATGAGAAGTTGAAAAGGCCGGGATGGAACACAGGAAAAGAATGCTTCAGCACAATGCCCTTGGAGAAACTGTATTTACACTCTTGCTCTGTGCCAGTCTGTCTGCTAAACACTTGGCACTCATTTCATCTGTTAATCCTCACGATAAACCGACGAGGTCTGCACTATCATTTGCCCAACTTTATAGATCAGGAAATGAGCATTAAGGAAGTTCCATAATTGGTCCAAAGTCACAAAACTGGCAACTGAGAGCCTGACCCCAGAGTCTGAGTTTGAAGCCAGGGAGCCTGATCTCAGACAGGTTTGTGTGAACCTGTAAACAACACATGCGACCACCCCTTGGCTGGCCTCTTGGCCACACATACTCGTTTTCATCTGCTTCAAACAGCTCCAGGGACTCTTACCAGGAAGGTAAACTTCAGTCACTCAGGATACAGAAGTGAGCACGCCCATGCCCTCCAGGGCAACGTGGGGAAGAGGAGGAAGGAGAACAGTGTTGGGGTGTATTTTAGAGGCAGCCTAGAATAAGTCATATTCACAGGGCCTTAAAAGACCTCCTAAGAGGTCTCTGAACATTGGTGGTTTCAACTCCAAATATTTTATAAACATGTATTGAGTGCCCAGCCTTGTGCTTAGTGGCGGTTTGCTCAGAATTTTCAAATTACCCCAAAGATTATTGTAGCTCTGATGAAGTAAACATGCTATCACAGATGAGCATGATGTGTTGAATGTGTAAAAGAGAGAGACCTGGGGTTGGATGGTCTAGTGTTTATAGGAGCCATTTAGAGAGCAATGAGGATGCTCTCCTCCTAGCAGCTGGTTCTACTGCCAATCTGTACATTCTCACTGAGAGCAAGCTTGGTGATGAATCAGTGACATGCATTTGTATGCCTTTTGAGAGCATGTATTTAGAACCTACCGGGTACCTGATACTATACGCAGATTTTAGAGAAATAAAAGGCATCCTTCTTTCTCCAGTTGATGATGATACAGCTGAGGAGACATGAAGATTTAGGTTTACAGAGCAGCATAAACATCTCAGATTCAAAATGACACTGCTGCTGCTGCTGCTGCTAAGTCGCTTCAGTCGTGTCTGACTCTGTGCGACCCCATAGATGGCAGCCCATTAGGCTCCCCCGTCCCTGGGATTCTCCAGGCAAGAACACTGGAGTGGGTTGCCATTTCCTTCTCCAATGCATGAAAGTGAAAAGTGAAAGTGAAGTGGCTCAGTCGTGTCCGACTCTGTGCGACCCCATGGACTGCAGCCTACCAGGCTCCTCCACCCATGGGATTTTCCAGGCAAGAGTACTGGAGTGGGTTGCCATAGCCATTCCCAAATGCTGTGACACCCGCAGATAAGGCTTTTGTGGATTATGTAAAGGAACTGGGCAATGGAATATTGGTGTTCCCTCTACTCCCCTTCCAAATCTCCCTTGTGTCCACAAAGCCAGATTAGAAGATATAAATCTGATTAAAGCATTCATTACTTTAGAGTTTTCAGTTCTATGGGACCCAGGATGGGCTAGCTAAAACCTAAGTGTTCTAGGAGCCTTGAGGGATTAAGAAATCAACAAACTTTGTCCTTGAGAACAAGGAGAATATGTTAGGGTTCCCATCACCTGGGGGAATGTCTGGCACTTAACGTCGCTTAATACATGTTGGTTAACAAATCAGTGCATAGCAATAGAGGGGCATCAGCAGCTTAGTGAAGGCAGCATGGTGATCAAGTAGAAGATGGGAAAAAGCTAGGTGGTAATTGTCAGGAGCTCCTGATACCCTGCAAGACCCCTGATTAACATAGATTCAAATTAGGTTGAGTGGGCTCTGCCAGAAACCTCAAGCTGCTGCCTTCTTATTGAAACAGGTGTCATCCCAGTCTCAGACTTCATCTGGAAAGCAGAAGAATGAGATGTTTGCCTGGAGCCATTTTTAGAAGATGAGAGAGTCACTCCTGCCTTGTCACTGCTGTCTATTCAATTTGAACAAGCAAGACTCAGGAGCGAGCAAACCATTAATGTAAAAACATAAAAATCAATGTGAAATGTAAACCCCTGTGTGATGTTTTGAAAACACCATTTGGCTGAGACTCAAAACTGGTTTATATAATCATTATTTTGTCATCTGTTTTGCTTACTTATCTTACTTTCTACTTGGAGAAAGTACTGAAAAATCTACTACTCCTCAAAGATTTAGAAGGTAAATATGAAAAGGAATTTTGAATATAAAATAAGATATGACAAGGTATCTTTCCTCCTTTAAATGCAGAAGCAAATTTGCTTTGGTATTTATAGATTTCCTAACCTGTGATTCATGTTCAAAGAGAAAGCAGCAGCCCACCAGGGATTTGCTCACATGAAAAGTGCACTTATTATATTAACTCAATTAGATCCACATTAGAATCTGTTCTCCACGTGGAAAAAAAAAGAACAATAGAGTATTAAATCACTGCAATTTCAGGTCCCAAGCAGCATCCTGAGTTTCAGAATGACTCACAGGAATATAACGAACAACCCAAAGCTCTTGGATTAAGACAAAAATAAGATCTCCATAATTCTTTCAACTTGATAGGGTAGCAAGATTTTAGTTGTGGCCATAGAAATAACAACATAGTGACTGAGATGTGTGTGACGTAGAGAACAAGTGGGGAAAATGGCCCGTGATTCCTGAGTCAACTGGAAAGAGGTAGTGACATATCACCAAGCAGAAGCAGGGATTTCAAATCATCAACAAATGTTACCGAATTCTTTTTCCTATTACTTGTTTTCTTCAGAATTTGTTGATAGCATTCGAATAACTACACATACACTGTCAAGGGCAAATAATAAATCAATGTGGGGAGCAATGATAACTACTCATCCTTTGCAAAAGTAAGCAAGGTATACACATATATAGGGGCTTCCCTCATAGCTCAGCTGGTAAAGAATCCTCCTACAAGGCAGAAAATGCGGGTTCAACCCCGCCACTGGGAGAATTCCCTGGGGAAGAGCATGGTAACCCACTCCAGTATACTTGCCTAGAGAATCCCATGGACAGAGGAGCCTGGTGGGCTGCAACTCACAAGGTCACAAAGAGTTGGACATGACTGAAGCAACTGAGCGCATCCACACGTGTTCACATACGTATACCTGCTCTCTGCTCTACTCCTGCATCTCCTGCATTTTAGGCGAATTCTTTACTGCTGAGCCACTGGAAGACCTGCAATGTATATATTTGTATGTATATTCATACACACATATATGTATATATTACAATAGATCATATTACTATTGTATACATAAAATATAAACACATATATCTGTGCATTTTTCTTATTGTTCCCTCTTCTGAATATACTATAGGGATAAATTGTCCTGGAGAGTCTCAGCACTTTGAAAAGATATACATACAGTGCCACAGTTATCATTTCATTCAACTTTTGTTGTCTTCTTCCCATAAGAAACTTCTGGAGGAGTTAGATATGCAAACTCCAAATACCAAGAAATTGCTAATCATAAATAAATGGCCACAATGAAAGCACTCTGCTGATGAACTCTGACTTTCTTGCTACCTTAAATGAAAACAAGAGAGTTGTATTAATGTGTTGACTTTGCATTTTCTTCACAAATTAAAACTTTTCTCTTTTCTTGCCAGCAGATCTGAAACTTCTGCATGCCTAGTATCTAAATCAGTTTTCAGATTGAAATGAGTATAGACAAGCTCTGAGTCAGTTCTGTCCAGGTTAGAGCACACAAAACTAGTATTTTAGAGGGGCAAAACCTATAGGGTAAGGGACATCTTGGGGTATAAACTAGACATAGACAGGTAGACTTCTCAGGCAATCCTTGCAAAAATGAATCCAGCCTAATTTACTTTAGAAAGCAATTTTTAAGACTCCACAGGAGCAAAGTGTCAGACTCAGTTTTCCCACTGTTTTCTTGCCTGCCTATGTAAGAAAATGGAAATTTCCATGTGTTTCTCCTCTAGCTCTCCAGAGAGGCTGCAGACCACAATCACAGGGACTCTAGAGTCAGGCTGCTGGTCTTAGAATTCCATCTCCACCCCTTAGTAGCTTGGGACCTTGGAAAGTCACTTAACGTCTCTGTGCCTCGCTTTCTACATCTGTAAAGTGGGACACAAACATCCTGTCTTCTTCATGGATGTTATGAGTTGAATTGGGTCCCTTCAAAATTCATATGATAAATTCCTAGCCGCCCCCACAAGTATGTGACTTTATTTGGAAATGGGGTCACTGCAGAAGCAATTAGCTAAGATAATGTCACACTGGAGGAGAGTAAGCCCCTAATCCAATATGACGAATGTCCTTATGGAAAGAACACCATGTGAAAAGAAAGATAAACAGAGGTGGGATGCTGTGAGGAGACAGAGGGAAAGAAGACAGCCATGCGTGAACCAAGGAGCGAGACGTGGAACAGACCCTCCCTCACAGTCTTAGAAGGGACCAACATTGCTGACACTTTAATTTAGGACTTCGAGCCTCCAGAACTATGAGATAATAAATTTTTGTCATCTAAACCACTTTGGTTGTGGTATTTTGTTATAGCACGTGTGCATGCTAAGTCACAAGCTCTAGCAAAAGGATGCGATGGGGTTATCTGTCAGGACTCAGTGAGTTGCTACTTATAAAACTTTCAGTGATTTCTGGCTCTAAGTAAGAAGCATACATTTGAAAGCTGTTGTTGTTGCTGATGCCGTCATTGTCAGCACACTAGATTGCTGGCCAGCGGAGTAACAAGGTACTCAATTGGATCTTCCGAGTACAAACCCCACATTTAGGCCCAAAGTAGTTTCAGGATGTTTGCTGATGCTCTTTTAATCAGAGAACCTCCTTGAACTAGCCCTTCTCACAGCTTTGTGGTTATTTAGTTTATTAAAAATATCAATTCATGATTACTAAAGAAATCCTTAATTTTCAGAAAGAATAAAAACATAAAAATAATCTCCTCTAATTGCTCACTTCTTCAGTTCAGTTCAGTCGCTGAGTCGTGTCTGACTCTTTGCAACCCCATGAATTGCAGCATGCCAGGCCTCCCTGTCCATCACCAACTACCGGAGTTCACTCAGACTCACGTCCATCGAGTCAGTGATGCCATCCAGCCATCTCATCCTCTGTTGTCCCCTTCTCCTCCTGCCCCCAATCCCTCCCAGTGTCAAAGTCTTTTCCAATGAGTCAACTCTTCACATGAGGTGGCCAAAGTACTGGAGTTTTGGCTTTAGCATCATTCCTTCCAAAGAAATCCCAGGGCTGATCTCCTTCAGAATGGACTGGTTGGATCTCCTTGCAGTCCAAGGGACTCTCAAGAGTCTTCTCCAACACCACACTTCAAAAGCATCAATTCTTCGGTGCTCAGCCTTCTTCACAGTCCAACTCTCACATTCATACATGACCACTGGAAAAACCATAGCCTTGACTAGATGGACCTTAGTTGGCAAGGTAATGTCTCTGCTTTTCAATATGCTATCTAGGTTGGTCATAACTTTTCTTCCAGGAGTAACTGTCTTTTAATTTCATGGCTGCAGTCACCATCTGCAGTGATTTTGGAGCCCAAAAAAATAAAGTCTGACACTGTTTCCACTGTTTCCCCATCTATTTCCCATGAAGCGATGGGACTGGATGCCATGATCTTCGTTTTCTGAATGTTGAGTTGTAAGCCAACTTTCTTACTCTCCTCTTTCACTTTCATCAAGAGACTTTTGAGTTCCTCTTCACTTTCTGCCATAAGGGTGGTGTCATCTGCATATCTGAGGTTATTGATATTTCTCCCGGCACTCTTGATTCCAGCTTGTGATTCTTCCAGTCCAGTGTTTCTCATGGGGTACTTTGCATATAAGTTAAATAAGCAGGGTGACAATATACAGCCTTGACGCATTCCTTTTCCTATTTGGAACCAGTCTGTTGTTCCATATCCAGTTCTAACTGTTGCTTCCTGACCTGCATATAGGTTTCTCAAGAGGCAGGTCAGGTGTTCTGGTATTCCCATCTCTTTTAGAATTTTCCACAGTTTCTTGTGATCCACACAGTCAAAGGCTTTGGCATAGTCAATAAAGCAGAAATAGATATTTTTCTGGAACTCTCTTGCTTTTTTGATGATCCAGCGGATGTCGGCAATTTGATCTCTGGTTCCTCTGTCTTTTCTAAAACCAGCTTGAACATCTGGAAGTTCACGGTTCACATATTGCTGAAGCTTGGCTTGGAGAATTTTGAGCATTACTTTATTAGCATGTGAGATGGGTGCAAATGTGCAGTAGTTTAAGCATTCTTTGGCGTTACCTTTCTTTAGGATTGGAATGAAAACTGACCTTTTCCAGTCCTGTGGCCACTGCTGAGTTTTCCAAACTTGCTAGCATATTGAGTGCAGCACTTTCACAGCATCATCTTCCAGGATTTGAAATAGCTCCACTGGAATTTCATCACCTCCACTAGCTTTGTTCATAGTGATGCTTTCTAAGGCCCACTTGACTTCACAGTCCAGGATGTCTGGCTCTGGATGAGTGATCACACCATCGTGATTATCTGGGTCGTGAAGATCTTTTTTGTACAGTTCTTCTATGTATTCTTGCCACCTCTTCTTAATATCTTCTGCTTCTGTTAGGTCCATACAATTTCTGTCCTTTATCGAGCCCATCATTGCATAAAATGTTCCCTTGATATCTCTAATTTTCTTGACGAGATCTCTAGTCTTTCCCATTCTGTTCTTTACCTCTCTTCTTTGCATTGATCACTGAAGAAGGCTTTCTTATCTCTTCTTGCTATTCTTTGGAACTCTGCATTCAGATGCTTATATCTTTCCTTTTCTCCATTGCTTTTCACCTCTCTTCTTTTCACAGCTATTTGTAAGGCCTCCCGAGACAGCCATTTTGCTTTTTTGCATTTCTTTTCCATGGGGATGGTCTTGATTCCTGTCTCCTATACAATGTCACGAACCTCATTCCATAGTTCATCAGGCACTCTATCTATCAGATCTATTCCCTTAAATCTATTTCTCACTACCACTATATAATCATAAGGGATTGATTTAGGTCATACCTGAATGGTCTAGCGGTTTTTCCCTACTTTCTTCAATTTAAGTCTGAATTTGGTAATAAGGATTTCATGATCTGAGCCACAGTCAGCTCCTGGTCTTGTTTTTGTTGACTGTATGGAGCTTCTCCATCTTTGGCTGCAAAGAATAGAATCAATCTGATTTCGGTGTTGGCCATCTGGTGATGTCCATGTGTAGAGTCTTCTCTTGTGTTGTTGGAAGAGGGTGTTTGCTGTGACCAGTGCATTTTCTTGGCAAAACTCTATTAGTTTTTGTCCTGCTTCATTCCACATTCCAAGGCCAAATTTGCCTGTTACTCTAGGTGTTTCTTGACTTCCTACTTTTGCATTCCAGTCCCCTATAATGAAAAGGACATCTTTTTTGGGTGTTAGTTTTAAAAGGTCTTGTAGGTCTTCATAGAACTGTTTAAATTCAGCTCTTCAGCTTTACTGGTTGGGGCATAGACTTGGATAACTTTGATATTGAATGGTTTGCCTTGGAGACGAACAGAGATCATTCTGTCATTTTTGAGATTGCATCCAAGTACTGCATTTCAGACTCTTTTGTTGACCATGATGGCTACTCCATTTCTTCTGAGGGATTCCTGCCCGCAGTAGTAGATATAATGGTCATCTGAGTTAAATTCACCCATTCCAGTCCATTTTAGTTCACTGATTCCTAGAATGTCGACGTTCACTCTTGCCATCTCTTGTTTGACCACTTCCAATTTGCCTTGATTCATGGACCTGACATTCCAGGTTCCTATGCAGTATTGCTCTTTACAGCATCGGACTTGCTTCTATCACCAGTCACATCCACAGCTGGGTATTGTTTTTGCTTTGGCTCCATCCCTTCATTCTTTCTAGAGTTATTTCTCCTCTGATCTCAGTAGCATATTGGGCACCTACCAACCTGGGGAATTCCTCTTTCAGTATCCTATCATTTTGCCTTTTCCTACTGTTCATGGGGTTCTCAAGGCAAGAATACTGAAGTGGTTTGCCATTCCCTTCTCCAGTGGACCACATTCTATCAGACCTCTCCACCATGACCCGCCCGTCTTGGGTTACCCCGCCGGCATGGCTTAGTTTCATTGAGTTAGACAAGGCTGTGGTCCTAGTGTGATTAGATTGACTAGTTTTCTGTGAGTATGGTTTCAGCGTGTCTGCCCTCTGATGCCCTCTTGCAACACCTACCATCTTACTTGGGTTTCTCTTACCGTGGGCATGGGATATCTCTTCATGGCTGCTCCAGGAAAGCGCAGCAGCTGCTTCTTACCTTGGATGAGGGATGTCTCCTCACCATCGCCTTTCCTGACCTGGCCGGCTCACTAAGCGCAGGAGGCTGCGACCGGCCGGCGCACTATCTTATACTTATATGCAACTTATTTTTAACTTCCTTCTCTTGTTTCATTTGTCAAGTGTTTTTAACTTCCAAACTGCTTTGTTTTTGTGCCTGAGGTTAATGTCTTGAAAATTTTTTGCTCACTTCTCACATTCTTTTTCTTCCCATTAATGCCTCTCTCCCCTTCTCATTCTGCTTCTCCTAATCTCAGCTTTATAAATTTACATTTATAAGGTCTTTTCATTAATACCACTTTTGCACTTAAAAAGAGTTTCCTCACATTCTTCATCTTGTTTGGCATCCACAGAAATCCTCAGGGAGAAGCAGGAGAAATAGAAACTAAAATTCAAAGACGTGATTTGTCCAAGGTCACTTCACCCAGAAGACTCTTCATACAGTGTTTACTTGACACTGCTCTGTATGATGGTTCTTTTGGACATCTGTTTTAAAATGGTACACAAAACACACCTAGGTTTAGAAAAACAGATTTTTACCATTCATTCACGTTAAATGGCTCATACATCTCTCAGCAATGCACTCACTCACAGGTTCTTCCAAGAATTTTAAAAACAGTGAAAAACAAAATAATTGGTGCAGATGAAAGTTAACAGAGGCCTTGCATGTGTGCTAAGCGGCTTCAGTCAAGTCCAGTTCTTTGCGACCCTATGGACTGTAGCCTGCCAGGCTCCTCTGTCCATGGGATTATCCAAGCAAGAATATTGGAGTGGGTTGCCATGCCCTCCTCAAGGGGATCTCCCTGACTCAGGAATCAAACCTGAGTCTCTTAAGTCTCCTGCGTTGGTAGGTGGGTTCTTTACCACGAGCCCCAATTGGGAAGCCCAACAAAGGACTCAAAAAGGGCATAAAGTAGTTACATGTGGTCTTTCAAACCTTATCAACAAGTGTTATATTGGTCTCAACATAAAATTTCCCAACCTGCTTTGAACTGATCACCACCCTTTTTAAAACAAGCAAATATTAATTTGTTAGTGAGTACTGAGGGCTGTCTCCTGTGACCTCCAACTATAGTAAGTTCTTTCCCTGAAGGGAAATATTATCCGTCATAATCACCCCTTTAGCTCTCTTTCCAGGTTAAAGAGCAGATTTGTTCAATAATGAGGTCAGAGTTCCCCACTTTGTGCAAGTCATATGGGGACCAGGGCTTCCTGAGGAATGTGAAGATAACAGATTACCTGGGAATTCTTCCTTTCCCAGATGGTCTCTCCAAGACAATGCCATCCCTGAATCTTTTTGTCAAATTGAAAAATGAAACATCTTACTCTTTATATAACTGAAGATTAAACCTTTGCAGCTTCACTTTGATTTTATCAGTTTTTCAGGACAACATTTTCAAAGCCACAAATTATTTCAATAGCTCTAATAATGCTAATATTTTCTGATAGTAATAGCAAACACATGCATGGTATTTGTCATGTACACTTTGCTGAGCAGTTTTCATTAGTTTGTTTAATCTTACAACATCCTATAAGATAGTTTCAATTATTGTCCCATTTTACAGATTGGCAAACCAGAGCACAGGGTAATTTGCCTTGCCCTAAATTACACATACAGTGAGAGCCTGATGGGGAATTTGAAAGGACAGTACAGCCCCAGTTTGTGCTCTTACTCTGCATTATGAAGACCTCTCAAAGACTTCAAACACATATTTAATTTTCACATGGTATAAAATACAGCTTTGCTGGTGGCTCTGACTATAAAGAATCTTCCCTCATTGGGGGAAACTGGGTTGGGAAGATCCCCTGGAGAAGGGAATGGCACCCCAAGCCAGTATTCCTGCCTGGAGAATTCCATGGACAGAGGAGCCTGGGGAGCTACATACAGTCCATGGGGTCGCAAAGAGTCAGATACGACTGGGTGACTAACACACACACACATAAAGTTTATTATTACCTCCACTTTCCAGATGAGGAAAACAAAGCTCACTGGGGTTCAGCATCTTGTCCAGATCCCACACTGATAAGCTCAGAGAGAAACAGATTTGCCTTCCTATTTCTCTGGTATGTGCAGAGAATGACTTGAATACTGATCATAGGAGCTTCCTAGAAATAAAGTGTCGCAGTCAATAAATAAAGTTTAAATAAAGCTGCTGTTGCAGTCCACTCTGTGCTGCTGCATTTCTCCTTAGGAAAATAGCTTTTAGCACCAGCACACAAAGCTAAATATGTCACCATGGAGCTGAAAAGCAAGGGGAACTGATGACCACCTACAAACAGACACCAGCGAGAAATACTCTAGGGGGATGGGCTATTATTTTCACATTAGGTAGAAAAACAGAGGTGGGGAGGCAACATCCCAAGAGATTCTTTGTCCTTGACCTTAGGCAGGAAGTAAAAATCACTCTAATGACTTAGTAAAAAGTATTCTTCAAACTGGATTATATGAGGATCTTTATTACTTTTATCTAGTTTGTTTCACTTTTTCTATTTCATGTTCAATGCTCCCATTTCATTTATATTTTCCAATTTCATCTCTCTTTTTTTAAATGTTCTTTCTCACACCTTTATCAAGTGTAGTAGGAAAGCTTTTGTACACATATATGTAAGTAATATCTATAATATATATATTTTAGAAAACATGACTTTTTACCTAAAACTTTATGATATTTTGATTCTATTTGCTTGGCTTAGTATGAATAGAATGCTAGATTTCTAATTTAAAGAAATAAATATGCAGCAAGCAACAAAGGATTGCTGTATAGCAAAGGAAACTGTAGTCAATATCTTATAATAACCTATCAGTTCAGTTCAGTTGCTCAGTCTTGTCCGACTCTTTGTGACCCCATGGACTGCAGCACACCAGGCCTCCCTATCCATCACCAACTCCCAGAGTTTACTCAAACTTGTGTCCATTGAGTTGGTAATGCCACCCAACCACCTCATCCTCAGTCATCCCCTTCTCCTCCTGCCTTCAATCTTTCCCAGCATCAGGGACTTTTTAAATGAATCAGGTAGCCAAAGTATTGGAGTTTCAGGTTCAACATCAGTCCTTCCAATGAATATTCAGGACTGATTTCCTTTAGGGTGGACTGGTTGGATCTCCTTGCAATCCAAGATATAGAAAATAATTTCAAAAATAGTATATGTATAATAGAATCACACACACAAAAAAGAATTCTGCTTTTTGAAACTGAGTAATGTTTATCTTCTTGCCAGTTTTTCTAAGTGTCCTATGGGCATCTAATAACATATGAGATACAAAATTTTAAATATATTTGTGTAGGATATAAGATTAATGTAAATTAATTAAACATAAATCTATCATTTTTTTTGGAAAAATATTCTTCAAAGAGACCCAGACTTACATGGTTTTTTCAACAAGCATATTGCCCTTGTGGAAAACCATTTTTTGGGGGGTGGGGCTTCCAAATCATTTTAAGCTTGGCTGTTAGTGAAATGGGGAGCTTCACTGGGAAGGTAGTGAGACCACCAAAGGAAATGAGAGTCATGAATTGAGGCTCAATGAAAGCATGGAGCCGCCGGTAAAGGAAAATGGTATTTGTGAAGTTGTGGGGCCGGGGAAAGAGGTGCAGATGAAGAGAACAAGAGGGAAGGCAACTCCTGAGCTTGGTAGCAGGAAAATGAGATTCTTAAGCACAGTTCAGTTCAGTTCAGTCGCTCAGTCGTGTCTGACTCTTTGCAACGCCATGAATCACAGCACACCAGGCCTCCCTGTCCATCGCCAACTCCCGGAGTTCACTCAGACTCACGTCCATCGAGTCCGTGATGCCATCCAGCCATCTCATCCTGGGTCGTCCCCTTCTGCCCCCAATCCCTCCCAGCATCAGAGTCTTTTCCAATGAGTCAACTCTTCGCATGAGGTGGCCAAAGCACAGCGGAAATTTTTTTTTTTAATACAATTTTACCGAGTGGGGTTACAGATTATTTTTTCAATTAAATCAGGGAAGGTTTTATGTGGCAGCAACTTCTCAGTCACAGCTGGAATCACGTTTTTTCAGAAGCACAGTGCCTTGGGTTGTTGCATTGCACCCTAGGGGTGTTGTTGAAGATAACATGCTAGATTTCTTTATGACCTCATTGGCACTGCAGGTACCTGGGCATGCAGTGTGGGACCATCCATTCTAATAAAACAAGCGGGTCATTATGAACCCAATCCTGCAATTTCGTTTCTGTAAGTTTTCCTCCCAAGATGTCCCAGTAAATCATACTTCCCATTCCAAGGATGCAGGAACCATCCCTAGCCAGAAATATTGACCCTTCAACATTTCACAACTGAGTCATGTCCCATTCCTCACACTGGTTATGTGCTCCCATCCCAGTATTCTGTCATGGGGTCCATCGGGGGCTACTCATTGGACACAGATAGAATGAGAGAAAATGCCACACAAAACTTTAAGGTGAGCGTACATCCTTGGGCTCCTGTAAAGAAGCAGCAGAACCACAAGCAGGGCATCTTTCGTTGTGCGCAGATTACCCTCCAAATCATCTGGAACCTGATGTGAAGTCTTAACTGGTTGTAGAGATCTTTGTTTCTATTTCAGCTGACCCATTGTTTCTACTCTTACAGGGTCTGGTTGGCTGCTTAACAGATGTAATTGAGTGATAACCACAGAATGAGAAAGCCAGAAATCTGATTTGAGTTCCCTGAATGATGCACCAGCCATGTAAGCTGCAAAGTTTAAGGTTTTGATTTTTAGAAACACAGTGAGTCCAGGGGCGCAAGCCAGAAAGCCGAGTCTCATGGAATTATAGTACTCGAAGCAACTGAGGTCCTTTTATATCCATGCTTAATTTTGACCTTCAAAGCAGTCAAGGAGATAGTTCCATCCGTTTCACAAACTTTATCCTCTTCTCTGGGGAATTTTTTCTTTATGTAAAATCTAAAATCCAACTCTCTCCCTTTCTCTCCTCATCTCATTCTTCTTGTCCCTTCTCCTGTTTGTTATATTTTCTTTTTAATTTTGTTTTTCTTAACCTGACCATATCCAACATCTTGATACTCTTCAATATTTAGATCAACCCCTCCTTAATAATTGGATATTATTTTCTATATACACTACAGAAGATTAATATGTATTCATTTCTTCATTTTTGGTCCCATCCTGGATTCTGCAAATTGCTATTGACCCTTATTCAAACCACAACTGTTTTCTATTATTCTCTCATTTCATAGCTTGTAGTCGGGGGAGTTGCATTAGGTATTATTTCCAGTTTCAATTAAACTTTTTTCTGATTTATTTATGGTGGCCTATTCCAAATGGTGAGGAACATAGTTGGTTTATTCTGGCATTAACAAACTTAGGATGTCACTCTCAATTTGTTTATTTATGTTTTTAAAGATGCTAGAACCAATACTTTCTCCAAGGATAAGCATATGCCCCTTGAAGCTTAATATAGGTCCCAATACTATTATTTTTGCAGGAAACAGCATGTGAAGTGTCACAATAAAGGTGAAATAACATTTTTAAAGCAAGCTAAGGAACCATAAAGCAAGGAAGAACTGTGTTGCAGATAAGTTAACACTTGAATTGTGCATTAAGGAACATGTAGGGAAAGGTATGAACGGTCTGTCTTAGAATTTACTGTGAATGTCAGCTGTCATCTCATTATACTCTAATAGTTGACCTTCAAAAAAGAACAATCGTACAGAAAGAAAACAAGAGATAAAAGAGCATTATCCTCTTAACTGCTTGTGTGTTTCATCAGTGATAATAGCTACTAATAATATGTCATGTATTTGACAATTGCTGAGAGACTAGATCTTAAAAGTTCTTATCACAAGAAAAAAAGTATAACTATATGAGGTGATGGATGATAACAAAACTTATGATGGTAATCATTTTGCAATATATATCCATATTAAATCATCACATTGCACGCCTAAAACTAATATATGTCACTTATATCTCAACAAAACTGAAAAAAATAGCTAACATTTATTGAGAACTTCCTGTATGCTATGCATTGTGTTAACTGCTTTACATTCACGAACTCAATGATTACAATAAACTGAAGTCCTAGGCATTTTGTCTCCTTTTTACAAGTAAGATAACAACTTCATCAAGGTCACGCAGTTAATAAGTGATCAGGTCTGGATTCAGCCTCAGGTACGCTTGACGCCAAAGCACATGCATTTCACCACCAGGCTTTTAACTCATATGATTTATGGCCAGTGAAATCTTTAAGAAACAAATATCAACCTACTTCAAAGATACCTTTCCCAAAGAAAACAGACCTAAGCTAAGCAGCTATCCTGTGCATCCTAACAGTTCAGTGGGCATCCTGCCTTTTGCCTACCTAGGTGTCAGCCTAGTGAAGCCTACCATAAGCCCAGCATGTAGACTCATGTCACATGATCATTTCCCACCAGCCCAGCCTGCCCCTTAGTCATCAAAGGCACAGACTTCTTCACCTTCCTCACTGTCACTTGCCTGGAGTCCCACTCACAACCTGCAGTGTTCAGGCCACCTGAGGTTTCTACCTGCTGGGCCCCAGGAAATTCCTCCCAACATTGATGACAGTATCCTCAGGGAAGGGGATTCATGGTTGCTGAGCTCTGTCTATGCACCAAGAAACTTTCTAGACAGATTGTCTAGGTAATATAACATATTAACAGTTTAATAGCTTGGTGGGTTATAGGCCATGGGGTCACAAAGAATCAGACTATGCACACACATACAAAGCACAGAAAGAGGGCTTCCCTGGCGGCTCAGTGGTAAAGAATCCGCCTGCCAAGCAGGAGACTCGAGTTATATCCCTGGATCAGGAAGATCTCCCGGAGAAGGAAAAGGCAACCCACTCCAGTAAGCTAGCCTGGAAAATCCCATGGACAGAGGAGCATGGCAGGATATAGTCCAATGGCGTCTCAAAGAGTCAGACACAGACTTAGCAAGAAAGGCCCAGAAAAGCATAGGCTTCAGAGTCAGATGTGGGTTTAGATCTAGGCTTTTCTACTTTCTAACTGTTAGACCTTGAATAAATTAACTAATCTGAATCTCAACTGTAAAACGAGGATAATGGGGTTATTTGAGGAACAAATGAAATGATATTTAAAAAGCCCTTCACAACTGCCCAGCCCAGAATAGGTATTCAGTAACTGCTGAAAATGCAGGATTGAAAAATCAGCTAAAACTGAGATTTAAAAGACCTTTACTACAACACCAAGAGTGAATTGTTATATAAACTATGGACTCTCCTTGATAAGGATGTGTCAATGCAGGTTCAACAACTGTAACTAATGGAGCACTCTGGTGGGGATGTTGATCTTGGGGGAGGCTAGGGATATGTGGGGGTAGGGGATATGTGGGGAATCTCTGTACCTTCTGCTCCATTTTGCTGTCGACTTAAAACTACTGTAAAAAATAAAGTCTTAAAAAAAAAAAAGTCTTAACTGCAACCAAAAAGTCTTTCAGACCCCAGATCTCCTACCTGCAAAGAAAATCTCAATTATACCTATTTTTGTTTTTGGTCAGTCTGGTGGCTCAGATGGTAAAGAATCTGCCTGCATTGCAGGAGACACAAGTTTGATCCCTGGGTTGGGAAGATCCCCTGGAGAAGGAAATGGCAACCCGTTCCAGTATTCTTGCCTGGAAAATCCCATGGACGGAGAAGCCTGGGGGCTAAAGTCCATGGGGTCACAAAAAGTTGGACTCGATGGAGCGACTAACACTAGAGAACATTATAAATTGTATAAATAAAGTTTAGTTTGTAGTTTGTGTCTCTATATAGGAAAACTGTATTGAACCATCACTATTTATTTTTTACAGACGTTAGATACTCCCCCCCACTAAAAAATATGTGTATTTTCATGTAACAAGTCATCACATATTGTTTTCTGCTGGCCGATGGAAGACAAGAATGATATAAGCATTGGTTCCCCAACCTGGGGAAGGTGTGGTGTAGACATCAAGACTTTAAAAAAATCTCCTCCAGTGATTCTAAAAATTAGCAGAAGTTTGAGAACCACTGGTACAGGGAGGGCTTGGTGATAGCTCTGGTATTTGCCTCCTGAATGGCCTGGGTAAGTCACACCATTTTTCTGAGGCTTCATTCTTCTATCTGTAAGTTGGGATAAAAGTAACTACCTGCAGGGTTGCTGCAAGATTCCATATGTGTCAAATATCAGTTAAACAGCAATTTCAACATATAACAGCTATTCATAGCAGTTTCACTGAATGATTCCAAATCATTTTGTTTAATGTCACCTCTTTTAAATGTAAAATCTGATGAGTTTTAACAATTAATTATATATAGCCTTGTAACCACCCCTCAATCATGACTTAGGTAGTCCTTGCTTTCCACAGTAATATGGAACTAAAAAATGACTGTGCAAAGTAATCTTAATAAAAAAAATGGGGAAGCTTTTGATTATCCCATGATCTTCAAAAATGTTTGCAAAATATTTTTTAAAAATCTATCTTGCTGTCAGTTATAAATGAATAGAGACATTTAGAAAAACAGTAAAAGAAATGCTTTGTACTCTGTAATTTTAAATATCTGAGAAATTGAGAACTAAGGTTTTTATTTACTCTTAAAAAGCTTATCAAGAGTAGTTTGAACAGCACTTGCCCTTTTCTTGTCGTGTAGTTTAATGCAGAAAGTGAAAGTGAAGTCACTCAGTCATGTCCGACTCTTTGCGATCCCATGGACTATAGCCTAGTGAGCTCCTCCCTCCATGGGATTTTTCCAGGCAAGAGTAATGGAGTTGGTTGCCATTTCCTTCTCCAGGGGATCTTCCCGACCCAGGGATGGAACCCGGGTCTCCCGCATTTCAGGCAGACACTTTAACCTCTGAGCCACCAGGGAAGCCAGTTTAATGCAGAGTGAGCATCTTTTCTACTCCTTGGCAGATCGTTGTCCTCCTTTCTAAGTCTGGATCAGCTTCCAGTGTTGAATCTTCCCCACTTTTAGTGTCACACAGCTCATGAACCGTCTCTCTGAGAGTGACAGGGTTAATGTGGGTTTTTTTCTTACCACTGTCACGCCTCTTCATCCTTTTCATCACAGCCATTTTCCTCATTTATGTGCACAATAAGTTCACCTTCACTGAGTTTCTCCACTGTTCATCTAGAATCTCTTGAATGGTGGCCATGTCAGCATTCCCATGTTTGCCTATTTCTTTTATAACTTGATTTTCATTTGATTTCAATTTCACTTCCAACATTATCATTTTTCATCTATCTGCTGCACATCTTTGATGGCCAGTTCCTTCTCTCCATCATCCACTTTTGTAAATGTCACGTGGGTTACCACTGGGAGACAAGGCAGGAACACAAAGGTGTCTGTGAACTGGAGAACAGGTAGTCGGTGACCAACAATCAGCGGACTGAAAGGAGCGATGTGGTCCATCATTAATCACGATGCATTCCTGCTTCTCACATCGTGGTCTGTGGACTGAGGAGCTAGCTGCCAAAGTTTTAACTTAAGCACTTACAGTTAAGATACTGAAATTTGAACTCTGTTGCGGAGTTGTTCAGTCACTCAGTGGTGTCCAACTCTTTTGTGACCCCATGGACTGTAGCCTGCCAGGCTCCTCTGTCCATGCGATATTCTAGTCAAGAATACTGAAGTGGGTTGCTGTTTCCTTCTCCAGAGGATCTTTCCAACCCAGGGATCAAAACTGCATCTCCTGCTTTGGCAGGTGGCTTCTTTACCACTGAGCCACCTGGGAAGCTAATGGAGTCTGGTGTTTTTTAACTAAATGGTGATCACTGAAAGCACACACATTGAGGACTGCCTGTATTTCCAACCACCCCCCCCCAGATAGCTCCCTGATACCTATCTGTAGTTCATGCCCACCCCAACCCCCAGGTCCCGGCAAACACTGGTCTGCTCTCTGTCACTATAGTTTAGCCTCTTCTAGAATTTCACATAAATAGAATCAAACCATTTGAAGTCTATCATGTCTGGCTTCTTTCATTTAGCATGATGCTTTTGAAATTCATTTATGTTGCTACATGTATATGATGGCTATTTTTCTTTCTTTTCTCTTCGACTGCTAAACCAATCTTTCACCTTAAGTGACTATACAATGAAACAAAATAAATAGACAAATAAACCTGCTTTGACTTCACAGCCTTCCCCATCTCCCTCCTCTTTGTAACCGAATTTTTTGAAACAGTCATTCCCTTATGTGTTCTACTTCACCCCTTCCTCAACCCACACTGGAGTTTCAGCCCTGCCAAACCTATAAAACTGCCTTTAATGAAGGCCACAGCTCTCTTTCTGCTGCTCTTCACCTGCATCCTTCTTACCTTTTTAGCCACACTTGATACTGTTACGCACTCCTCCTTCAAAATCTCCCAATTCTCTTCTTCCCTCTCTGACTCAGCCTTCTCAGTTTACTTCCTCCAGCATGAGCTCCTAAGGTGTAGTCCTGGGACCTCTGTTATTCTTCACTTGCATCCCCTCCCCAGACAATCTCAACTGTCCCCATAGTTTGCTCTAGCTCTAACCTCTTTCCTAAATTTCAGACAAATATATGCTACTGTCTAATAAACATCTGAATCTGAATGTCCCATAGATACCTTCGAATCATTTACTCAAAATTAAATCCATCATTTCAATGCCTCCTTCTTCTCCTGCCCTTCCCCCCAAAAAACTGTTCCTCCATCTGTGTTCCCAATTTAAGTGGATGGTTTCAGTATCAACCATTTATCCAAACCAGAAACCCAGCTTTTCCTCCCTCTCCCATACTCCCAGCCCCCCATGTCCAATAGAACACCAAGACCGGTCAACGCCCGCTCTCAGCCTGTATGCTTCTCTCCATTCTCACTCCCATTACTAAGTTCCAGCCACCATTACATCTCCCCACCATCACTTTGATGCCTTGTAATGTTTTGATCACTGTGTGATTTTTCTAAAACACAATCTGATCTTTTATCTTCCTGTTTAAAACTATTCAATGTGTCTCCATTCCAAGAAAAAAAGAAAGCTTTCCATACCCCTGGTCCCAGCTCACCACCCAGACTTAACAAATAATCAATATAATTTGTGTCATCACTTGGGGGAGATCATCTGACCCTTTGTCCCTTGTTTCTAAACAGTAGAAACTAGGGACGTAGTGAAGTGACAGGTTCTTGGCCATCGGCTGGGTCTTGGCAGAGGGCTGAGCTGCAGCTTGTTCTCTGCTTAGGAGGGCAGGGTGGGGCCCCCAGCCAGGAGGCAGAGGAGCCAGGGCGGGCAGTGACACACCTTGCAAGGGAAGAGAAAGACAAGGGGAAGAGGAGAGGAACTCGGAGGCTATATCTGAAAGTGTGGGTCTCCAGTGAACAGACAGCCTTCCTTGCTCTGTTCTGTTCCCCCCAAGAATCCTGCATCCTAATAGATCAGAATGCTCCTAGTAAGGACAGAAGCATCCCTGAAGCTCAGAATTCTTCCCATCACAGTTCAGAACACCTTGTTAATCAGCCAGTTTGGGTTTGGGCGAGGACTAAGAGAGCCCATGAGTTAGATGACTGTTCCTTCCCAGTGGCCTGGATCCAAACAAGCACAGGGTATCCGAACTCGAGCTGGGACCACGGGGTTCAGTTTACCATTGGGTGTTTGTGGTTACTGTTTTTTTCCCTCAGAATTCCTTTTTACACCACACCTCACATCCCAATTCCTTTCCCCTGAGCAGAGTTATCTCTTTGTGGAAGAGGATCTATTACCAGCAGGATCTTTGCAGAAATAGCAAGCCCATCTTTCTACTGTTGAGTTAACCAGGAAGCAGAATCAACACATTCTTGCCTCCTGCAAGTCAAGGGCATAAAAAAAATGTTTTTAAAGAATTTGGTTACTATTTCCAAAAAAGTGTCAACAGTCATTGTAGGAAAAATGAGAACTTAATTGCACTTCTTAAATTTGCTTTATAGTTTCATAGTGTTTTCATTTTAAATTATCTATGAAGGCACACCAGAGAGGTTAGTCCAGCCAGTCCTGCTGTGTGATGTCTTCTCAGAGGCTAACCCACCTCTGACAGGCCCTTGAAGAAAGAGCAAGAAATGGTGCTTCTGAGCAGAGGTGGATTTCCTCTCATTAACTCAGAGACAGGGCTGGAACCATCAAGAGGCCCTTAGAGGTCATCTGACATCCCTCCCCTCATTTAGCATTAAGGAAAGTGAGGGGCAGTGAGATTGGGTGCTTTGCCCAAGGCAGGTGATTGTCCGAGGTCAGATGGCCTCCCTGAGATCAGGTGACTTGCTTAGCATCACACAGTTAAGCTGATATCAAAGCCAAGACTGAAAACTTGGTCTGACTCCAGGGCAGTATTTTCCGACAGTATCACAGGTGGCTCAACAGCAGCCCATGGCCCCTTCTTTGCCTCCACTCCCAAACAGCAGACACATCCCACTTTGGAACCTGCAAACTGCTTTTGAGTAACCAGAATCTGAGATTCTATCATCCTCAGCTGACAGAGTTGGGTCCTGTGGGTTCCTTCTGTTTATGGGAGTTGGGAGGCGGTGGGGCTGCTGATGATTTCACCGCAGACCATGCAGCGAGTCAGGGACAGGGCCAACTTCCCAGCTCCCCGGTCCTTCCTCTTTCTTTCTATTTCTGAGTCAGCTGAGCTAGTCAGCTTCCCACGCTGTACACACAACACAGAGCAGGGAAACAATGAGGCTGCCTATTTAGACAAGACGTGCTTCCCTGCCGAGTGTCACTCTGTGTCTCTTTCTTTGCTCTTGAACAGTCCGTTCCAGCAGCTGGCTTCTAGGACAACAGGCAAGAGGGATGACTGTGAACTAGTCCCTTAAAGGGGTTTGATCCATGTCTTCATGGACAAAAATAAGCCCGCTAGAGCCTCAGGAGAGCAGAGTTGAGCTGAAGTGGAGGCTATGGCAAAGGTCCCACTCACTGGAAACGTTTAGACAGACGCGTCTTCATTAGACCATGCCACGAAAGATAACACAATCAGGAAACAGATATTACCTGTGCCTTGGAAAGGAAACTGCCATCTTTTTAATCAGATCAAACCCTGAGCAGGCAAGGTAGCCATGAAGAAGGGAAAGCTCTAACTCTGCTTAACCCTTCCCTTTAGGCAGTGTTTCTCAAACTGTAGTGAGCTCATCTTCAAAATGCATAGATTCAGGCCTCACTCCTCATTCCTCTGGGACTGAGGGGGAGTCTGGGGAAGGGCAGGATGTCTGGGCATCTGCCCTTCTAACAAGTACCTGCAGGACCGCACTTCAGATGCCCTTCCTCATTGTTGCTGTTGCCACTGGGTAGCCTCTTAGGGATGCTAGTCCCCATTTATTGCTTTTACTCACATCTCCCCTTCCAAACAAGGCTGGAACATTTCAACAAGGCTGTGCTAAAGGCTTTGGGAAGGAAAAAAGCAAACAAGCAGAGATTAGCTTGCAACATTTAGTTGAATTTGCTGAAATTTGGTAAAGAATTTTCTGAAATGCTGGAGACCCGGCTTTGATCCCTGGGTCAGGAAGATCCCCTGGAGGAGGGCATGGCAACCCACTCCAGTATTCTTGCCTGGAGAATCCCATGGACAGAGGAGCCTGGCAGGCTGCAGTCCAAAGGGTCGCACAGAGTCGGACACGACTGAACTGACTAAGCAGCAGCAGCAGCAGTTTACAACTAAATAATCTGGTTTATAAAAGGTGGTTTCCTCATCTTCAGTGTGGAATCCCCTGCAGGGCTATCTTCCAGCTAGACTCCAACCTGTTCATGTAAGAAGGCTTTGTTGTTTTTTTTTTACCACCCAGGTGTGCATGCCTTCATGAATATGGAGATACCTTGACATGGAGACCCAGGAGAGGAAAGCTCAGGAGGAGCCAAGGGATCCCTGTTCTGCCCACAGTTCATCTCCTGAGCTTCAGTCTGCTATGAAATTATCCACCTCTTTCCTTGGCAAGTTGATTCTGGGAAAATCTAAATTGGTCAGAAGTGAAGATACAATTCCTTAGACCCGTACAATTGCACCTTAGTCAGTGCCGTGCAGTGAGTCAGGGATAAATGTCGCTTCCAGAAAATAAAAGCAAGAGGGAACTTGGGAGGGAGTGGTGGTAGAAGGGGTCAGTTCCTCTCAACTTCTTCCAGACAGATCCTTGGTGCTGGGATTGTGACTGGAGGGGCAGCAGCTTGCAAAAGAGACCAGATCTGACATTTCAGTTTAGCCGTTTGTTCATTCAACCAGCAGTGTTTGAGTGCTTATTATATGCTAGATCCCAGGCTAGGCATTGTAAACACTGTGGAGCAATTAACAAGATAGGCTCATTTGCAGCAAGATAGATGGACCTAGGGGTTTTCATACAAAGTGAAGTCAGAAAGAGAAAGACAAATATGACATCACTAATATGTGGAACCTAAAATATGACACAGAGGAATTTATCTATGAAACAGAAACAAATTCACAGACATAGAGAACATACGTGCGGTTTCAAAGCAGGGGAAGAGATCAATTGAAAGTTTGAGATGAGCAGATGCAGACTATTATATGTAGAATGAATAAATAAGATCCTACTGCACAGCACAGGGAACTGTATTCAATATCCTGTGATAAACCATAATGGAATCACTTTGCTGTACAACAGAAATTAACACAACACTGTAAATCAGTGATACTTCAATAAAATAAAATTTTAAAATCCAAGATAGGGTCTTGTCTGTGATAGCCCAGCAGAGAAGATGACTAAGATAACTCAACAGGGGCCTCATCTGATGATCCTCAGGCCACATTTTGACCCACACAGCATGTTAAACATCAGGATATTTCCCATTAAAAACTTGGATTTCTAACTTCTCTTTAAAACTCAGAAAAGATGGCAAAAGTAGGCTTGTGTACCCCAGTGGCAACACTTTCTAGAACTGAGAAGTGGCTATCCTATACATACATACGCACTACATACACGGAGTTCTGGTAGAGAAGCATGCCCTCCCATTTACCACGCTCTCCACCAAGCCTAATTGTCTCAGATGTGGCCAGTTTCACCCTGTCCTGTCCTGTCCCCAACGTTCTGTCCCCAGTGGCTCATCTGTCCTGTACCCAATCACATCTGAATTGAAGAGTCTTGAATGGAAGCCCAGGGCAGAGGACCTAACCTGGTCTGAAGAATTAAAAATGAAAGCGTTGCTCAGGTGATGAAGGGCAAGGAAAGGAGTAGGTTAGGAGGGCAAGGCAAAGGAAACAATGTATGCAAAGGCCCAGAGATGAAGCCTGAAGAGTCTGAGAGTAAGGGGTCAGGTGTGTTTGAGAAAGGTGGACTATTGCTTACAGGTAGAGCTCCAAGAGAGAGGAGAGAGATGGAGCTGGAGAGGAAGTCATGGTTAAGTCATATTAAAAATGCTGGACTGGGGACTTCCCTGGTGGTCCAGTGGCTAAGACTCTGTTCTCCCAAGGCAGACAGCCCGGGTTCAATCCCTGGTCAGGGAACTAGATCCCACATGTCACAACTAAAAAGGATTCTGCAGCTGCAAGAAGATCAAAGGTCCTGCATGCTGCAACTAACAGCCGGCACAGACAAACAAATAATTATTCTTTAAAAAATGTCTGACTGCATCCTATGTTACATGGTACAGAACACTGGAGGGTTTCAGGCAGGATGATGGCCCCTATCCAGCTGTTTTTGGGTGGTTGTTTGTACAGCTGTGTGGGGAGCAGATCAGAGGAAGCAAGACTGAGCTGGGAACAGGTATTTTAGGGCATTCATAAGCAGTACCCCCGTACTAAAGCCACTGGGAAAATGTCAAGAGATTGTGTCCTATCTTCTCTTCCTCTGAAATCCAGCCTCTATCACACAACAGAATCCTAGGCATGGAGCAGGGGCTCAGGGAAAAGTTCCAACTCAAACCTGGGGCAGAAACAGTGATGGAAATGTTTCAGTCCTGTGGTCCTTGGGCTTTGCACAAAGAGGATGCTCTGGATTTGCACAGAAAGATCAGCTTTTCTCCTTGACCTTGGCTTCCCAGGTGGTACTAGTGGTAAAGAATCCTCCTGCCAAGGCAAGACACACAAGAGATGAGGATTTGATCCCTAGATTGGGAAGATCCCCTTGAGTAGGAAATGGCACCCCTCTCCAGTGTTCTTGCCGGAAAATCCCATGGGCTACAGTCCATGGGCCTGCAAAGATTCAGACGCAACAGTAATTTAGCACACACTTGACTCTACGCAAAGGGTAAATTTTTAAAAATAAAATGCGAAGCTATTCTGAAGTCACTGACTTTCTCTGCCAGCTATTGAGCTCATCTTTGATTTGGGTGACCCCTCTGGCTTAGACATGACTTTCTTGAGAGGGAGAGCATCAGAGTCACCCAATCTCCCTCAGGTGTCCATCAAGTTTAAGGAAAAAACATGAAAATCTTGCAGGTTATTGACAGGGGTAAGATGCATATCCAATTGTGCAAATAGAGTAGAAAAAGGATACAACCAGCTAGAAAAAGGCCCAAATTCCTATATCAGGCGGTCGGGGGGTGGGGGAAGACTATTTGAAAGGAAAATTTTTATTTCTCAGCCTAACATAACTGGGTTGGAGGTGTAGATCCATTAACAATCAATTTAGAGAGACAGAATGCTGCTTGTTTCAAAAATACAGTTCCACCTTCTCAACTCTCCTCCTCCATCACAAAATGTCAGATCCCGGCATGGGAGAAACCCATTAAAACTCAGCTCTGTAGTGCTCATGTGGTCTGCTTGGATTTCATCTATTGGAATATTTATTTTGGATAAAATGCAAGTTCTCTGCAGTAGTTGGGGGGGGGGGGGAGTGGTGGGTGGAGGATTACAGCGGATGGAACAAGCAAGGTGTTTTGCAGTTGAAACCAAACCCCCAAGTGGGATTTTCCACTTGAATTAATTGACTCTCCCACAACTGTACTCTCATTTGTCTGATCTTGGTTTATCTGTTCTCTATTCTGTCTGCTTTGGGGTCATCTGTTCTCTATTTTGGGATCTCAAAGCTCTTTTTGAGCACAGACTTTTCTGTTCATGTTACTGCAGAAATTTAAAAGTGCTTTGCTACCAGTCAAACTGAGACATTCACTTATCTGGAAATGAATATTAAGGGATGGGGCCCAGAGAACAGGGCTCCTGGTTGCTTTGCCTTAAGTGCATCTAACTAGCGTTTTCTAAGAACTCCTACCCATCCAAAGGCTCACAGTGTCTGAAAGAACAGCCTTTGGTCATTCACACTCCAAGCAATAGGTGTTCTCCATTGCTTATGATAATAGGAAGGAAATGGATCTGCCAGGAAGCATCTGGTGGTCTACAAATCATGAGGTGCCTGGCTTACTTAGCTCTGATGTTTTTTATTTTAGCTGAAGACCACACATCAGAGCCCTAATACCTCAGTCCCCAACTTAAGTGCTTTAGCCAATAGAGTGAATCCTAGAGGCTTCAGTAAAGCTCCACAGAAATCTACATCTCTCATTTTCATTCAACAAATATTTATGGAGCTGCTGTGATGTTGCCAGGAACTGCTCTGGGGATACCACTGAACAAAATGGGCAAGTCTGTGCTTATGCTGAGTTTGCATTTTAGTGTCAGCAGCTGCAGGGCTGGGGCATGGAAATAGACAATAAACAGATAACTACAGAATGTGGCAGGCAGTGACAAGTCTGTAGATGAAGAATAAAGCCGCCTAAGAGGGCCAAGGTCATCAGGAAATGTCTCTTTGAGCAAGGTGATCTTTGTTTTTGTCTTTAAAATAAGAAGCTTATTTCTTTTAGTGGTTTTGGAGTTATAGAAAAATGAGCAAAAGTACACAGGATTCCCAAATCTTATTCCAACCCAACTCAATATCCAGTTTCCTCTGTTAGCACCATCTTGCATTAGAGTGGTGGATCTGCTGCAATGGATGAATCACTGTTGATATCTTATTATTAGCTAAAGTGTATATTCTACATCAGCTTTTACTCTTGGACTTGCATTCTATACACAGAGGCTAAAGGGAGCAAGGGAGCAGGTCACATGAATCTGGTGGAAGAGCTTTCCAAGATTAAGGAACAGCAATGGCGAAAGTCCTGAGAGGTCTTTCTATAACACCTGCCCCACTGTTTTACAGCCCCTGATGTAGAGTCATTCCACCAGCACAGCAGAAAAAAGTGCTGTCTTGCCTTCTCCTTTGTTTCCCTTGCTCGTCTTTCCTTCTCTTCCTCCCTGCCCCAAACCTTTGCTTCCTGAATCAGTGGCTCCAACTCCCTTCTCTGATGCATCAAGGAGCAAGCGCACTAAGCATGATAAAGCTCAAATGCTTTCATGGCAGGACACATTTCCCTTTTCTGGAACCTGGTGGCTCCTGAGGCTGAGCGATAGAACGAAGGCTTTGGTGTATCTCAAGTGTGGGAGAGAAGCTCTCTGTTAGCAAGACGGGGTTATAGCTTATCCCAGAGGATGTCCTAGGAGGCATTGTATTTGTAGGGACATCCCAAGTCAGGATCTGAAGATGCATGTCCCCACCACACAGCCTCACATGGAGCGAAGGATGGGTGGCTTATTACACTGGGAATCAGATAAAAGTTAGGACCTGAGGAATGAGGAGCAGGTAATGAAAAGGCTTAAAGGGAGCAAGTGTATGTGTATGTGTGTATGTGTGGTATGAGGGAGATGGTCAGGAGGGCCGGGCTCTGCTGATTGAGTGCTTAACCAGCAGGCAGCCCCCAAGAGTCCAGGGTGAAGTCCATGTGTCTGAGGATGAACCTAGGGACAGGTGGATGGCATGAAAATCTACTTTTGAATCTCCACCAAGTTCCCCTACTGCATACCAACCCTCACACTCACCCCTTATTGAATCAATGTGTATGGGTAGGCTTATCCCTTGAGCCCAAAAACTAAACTCAGAAATTTATAATTCTGTGCATTTGTTTGACTCACTGATTATTACCTTTTTTTTGGTACTCATAACAGCATCTCTTCTTTCAGCAATAAGGGACACAGTACATGAATTGCACTCTGAAGACAATTGGAAAGCTGGCATCCTGTTTTACTGGAATAGAATGTGCTGGGGAGTCTTTGTTATTTTCTTTCTCTCACAGCTTCTGTCTACATTTTTCCACCTGTAAAAACCCCATATCTTCTTTCAAATGCACTTATAATTCCCTCAGCATTTGTTCTTTTAAAATGCAACACCACTGTCGCTCTTTAGTACCAGTCAAAAAAATAATTTTATTCATTTGACTGAGTGGTATATTAATTGCTGTCAACTGCGCTTCCTTTCACGTGTTTACAACCTGACTGTAGTTAGGTTGCTGCTAAATTTGCATCCTTATTTCATCTATCAACGTCGTAGCCATCAGCTTACACACACACACACACACACACACACGTCACCATACATCTTCCTTATATTCATTCAAGGAGTGAGTGTGACCATGGGTATTAGTTTGAGGGACACATGTGTGGCACATTCACGAGGCTCTTCCATGTAGTGTATAAGCTGATAATGCAGAGAACTTGGGCCAACCTTGGGTAATCCTTTGTTAATCTTGGACAAGGTGCATCTCCATATTGCCAGATGGCATGCAATAGCATCGTTACATGTTGGATGTCAGGATATCTCACCTAATTTGGTGTATTTGGATTACACACAATTTTTCCTGTTTGTTTTCTTTCAGTGAAAGAGATGACCCTTACCTGAGAGAATCCTTATCTACATGAGCACTGATTATGACCTTTCAGTCTTGTTTTCACTAGGTTAGATTACCCCTGTGCTGGCTGTTTTATTTCTCTTCCATTTATTCACCGTGGATACCTCTTTCAAGGGCCTCCATGCCACACTTAATCTGCAGCGACCCATAAGCAAATGACTACCTCAAAGTCTGTGATCTAAACAATGGGACACAGGTCAGTTGGTCACATAGCCAACTAAACTATATACCTGGACTCTCAGGAATAGGTAGATAGATGGTCAACTTACTGTGCATGTCATCAGAGGCCAAGGTAGTTTTGTAGAATTCTTAATATTCGTGTGAAAGAATGTGACTGTCCCATTGAGAGAATAGTTGCCCTTCCCTGGGAACTGTACGAGAACATCCCAGGGGGTTTCTCTTCCGCATCACACACACTCTACTGCTGCCCCTCCTTCATGCCGAACCCCCACTACATCCATGCCACTTGGAATCACTTTGTATGATGGCAGGTTTCAAAGAGTCAGACACGACTAAGAGACTTTCGCTTTCACGGATGGGAACTTGTTACATATATAAACCATCTGGGGGTCTAAAAGAATTTGAAATACTAGAATATGGGCCGAGAAAATATTTTAAAAACTGAAATGGAGGAGAAAGAGGTTACTCCCCCTTTACTGCCAAGGAATTTCAATGGATTTTACCAAACTCCCCTCTCTTGGGAGTCCACTAAGCTGATTAACACCCCATCAAGTCCAAACCAGCCAACTTCCCAGGGGAACACCCAGATATGAAGTTCATCTGTGCCCAGAAAACATCTTCCAAGACCATTCTAGCCCCAGGGTCCAGCCTAAATGTGATCCAACCATCTCTAGTGAGATAATAAAATCAGAGAGAGGCTGGCCAACTACCACGGTGTGCCTAGGACTAAAGGAGTCCCTGAGACATAAAACTTTCACCATCAAAATTGGAAACCTCTGGGCAACTCAAGATGAATTGGTCAGAGACCATGAAAGTGTTGTCATTCAGCTGTGTCTGACTTTTTGAGACTCCATGGACTGTAGCCTGCCAGGCTCCTCTGTCCATGGGATTCTCCAGGCAAGAATACTGGACTGGGTTGCCATTCCCTTTTCCAGGGCATCTTCCTGACCCAGGGACTGAATCTGGGTCTCCTGCATTACAGGCAGATTCTTTACAGTCTGAGCCATTATAGTGGTCAGAGACCATAATTATGTCAATAGTTAGCTTAGGGGCCATGCTTCCATTTCCAGTGTTATTCTAACTCCAGGGAGATGCTTTATTTGGCTACAGATATGGAGAGCCATGGCATTCATGTGTATACTATATACACTCTGAGGCTTATTTAAATTAAAGATATGTAAAGCATCTCCTTCAAATACTTGGAACTCAATCAGTGACACTCCAAAATTAGCTTTAAGTGATAAAATTTTATGTAATTATGACAATCATCTCTAAAATAAGTGATTAAGTGCTTCAATTATAAAAGGAATGGTCTGAAAACAAATCTCTCAGGAATTATAAATATTCTCTAAGATATTTGCCCAATTAGAGGTTCTCTGAGTCTTGCTTTTGTATATCTTGCCAACAAAGGTTGCTTAGCAACAGTCAGCCATCTCCTTTCTCTCATTAGTTTCCTCTCCCACCTTTGCATTCAAACTAAAGGGAAGGAGAGCTGCTGCTCTACGATGACCTCCTCTTCTCCGTTCATAAACAGAAAAATGAGGGTTGTTGAAATGTGATGGTCTGTAATGCTGGCACCAAGGTTTGTACGATCAGAAGGATTATTACTAAAAGATGTTAAGTTCTAACGATGTCTTAACTCATCAAAACCCATATAGCAGCAAAAGAGGTCCAAGCACCAGTAATTCTGGAAGGTCCATTGCTCAATTAGCCTGCTATCTTTGTGCCCCCAGGATCTTGACCCAGTTATTAGCTGATGGAAAAGAATGGAATCTGCACTGCTGAGGACCAACTTTGTGCCATGCCTTAACTGGGTGCTAGTTTAATTGGGCTTTTAGAATTGCACCTGGGCTGACTGCAAGGAGATCCAACCAGTCCATTCTGAAGGAGATCAGCCCTGGGATTTCTTTGGAAGGAATGATGCTAAAGCTGAAACTCCAGTACTTTGGCCACCTCATGCGAAGAGTTGACTCATTGGAAAAGACTCTGATGCTGGGAGGGATTGGGGGCAGGAGAAGAAGGGGGCGACAGAGGATGAGATGGCTGGATGGCATCAGTAACTCTATGGACGTGAGTGAGTGAACTCCGGGAGTTGGTGATGGACAGGGAGGCCTGGCATGCTGCAATTCATGGGATCACAAAGAGTCAGACACGACTGAGCGACTGAACTGAACTGAACTGAACTGAACTGATCTGGGTCAGGTAGTTTTTGTTTTTTTAGCTTTAGGTTTTTGTGGGTTGGGGAGGAAGGCAGGCAGGAAATCAGATGGAGGCAGAGACCAAACAGGACTCCAAGAGCCACAGCAAGATGTGGTCTCATGAAACCTGGACCCAAATCCTAGCTGTCCTTGGGGATCTCAGTAGAAAGGTCTCATTCATTTTTTCTCTAGTCCTCCACCTTCCCAGAGTTCCACTGCTCTCTCTTCCTGCTCTTCTCCTGGTCTGGCTTATTGAGTCCCTGTGTCTGGCATCTCTCTGCCCTATATTCTTATTCTAACCAGAGAACTCAGCTTATTCTAAAGTCAGAGTAGCTGCCCTCATGTAACTGGCTTGCTCGGGGGCCCCTGCTACCTCAGGGACTCTCTGTGTGTTTCTTTTATGTTCAGCTCTTCCTGCAAACTGCCTGATTATCTCTAGATAGATTATCTCACAAGCCAAATACCCAAGAGTGAAATTTCCATATAAGCAACGTTCTAGACAAATTTGACCAACTGTAAATAGTAATCCTGGCCCAATCAGCTGGTACCAGAATGAAATAGGAATTGCCCTCATAATTCATATGTTGAAGTCCTATGACTCTCAGAATGTGACCTTATTTGGAGGTAGGTCATTGCAGTGATTTGTTAAGATAAGATGAGGTCATGCTGGAGTAGGGTGAGAACCTAATCCTGCAGGACTAGTGTCCTTATCAAAAAGGAAATCTGGACACAAATATGCAGACAAGGAGAGAGCTACATGAAGAGACATAGGACATAGCCCTCTACAAGTGAAAGAACAAAACCTGAAATAGATCACTTTTTCATAGTTCCCAGAAGGAACCAACCCTGCCAGCACCTTGATTTCAAATTTCTAGCCTCTAGAACTGTGAAATAATAAACTTTTGTTGTTTAAGCCACCCAGATTGTTGTGGCAGCTTTAAAAAACTAATGCACATTTTGTTACCTGTAACTGAGGTGCCGCTGTACAAACAACTGAAAATATGAAAGTAGCTTTGGAATTGCGTAATGGGTGAAGAATCTTAGGGTACATGATAGAAAGAAACCTAGATTGGCCTGAAAAGAACATTGGTAGAAATATGGGTATTAAAGGAGACTCATAAAGAAAAGAGGAGAGCTATAGAGAAACCTTATTGTCAAATTCAGACTGAAATTGAAGAAAGTGGAGAAAACCACTAGACCATTCAGATATGACCTAAATCAAATCCCTTATGACTATAGAGTGGAAGTGAGAGATAGATTTAAGGGAATAGATCTGATAGACAGAGTGCTTGATGAACTATGGATGGAGGTTCGTGACATTGTACAGGAGACAAGGATCAAGACAGTCCCCCAAAAAAAGAAATTTAAAAAAGCAAAATGGCTATCTGAGGAGGCCTTACAAATAGCTGTGAAAAGAAGAGAAGCGAAAAGGAAAGATATACCCATTTGAATGCAGAGTTCCAAAGAATAGCAAGGAGAGATAAGAAAGCCTTCCTCAGTGGTCAATGCAAAGAAATAGAGGAAAAAGAATAAAATGGGAAAGACTAGAGATCTTTTCAAGAAAATTAGAGATACCAAGGGAACATTTCATGCAAAGATGGGCTCGATAAAGGAAAGAAATGGTATGGACCTAACAGAAGCAGAAGATATTAAGAAGAGGTGGCAAGAATACACAGAAGAACTATACAAAAATGAGCTTCATGACCCACATAATCATGATGGTGTGATCACTCATCTAGAGCCAGACATCCTGGAATGTGAAGTCAAGTGGGCCTTAGAAAGCATCACTACGAATAAAGCTAGTGGAGGTGATGGAATTCCAGTTGAGCTGTTTCAAATCCTGAAAGATGATGCTGTGAAGGTGCTACACTCAATATGGAATTTGGAAAACTCAGCAGTGGCCACAGGACTGGAAAAGGTCAGTTTTCATTCCAATCCCAAAGAAAGGCAATGCCAAGGAATGCTCAAACTACCACACAATTGCACTCATCTCACACACTAGTAAAGTAATGCTCAAAATTCTCCAAGCCAGGCTTCAGCAATACGTGAACCGTGAACTTCCAGATGTTCAAGCTGGTTTTAGAAAAGGCAGAGGAACCAGAGATCAAATTGCCAACATCTGCTGGATCATGGAAAAAGCAAGAGAGTTCCAAAAAACATCTATTTCTGCTTTATTGACTTCGCCAAAGCCTTAGACTGTGTGGATCACAATAAACTGTGGAAAATTCTGAAAGAGATGGGAATACCAGACCACTTAACCTGCCTCTTGAGAAACCTGTATGCAGGTCAGGAAGCCACAGTTAGAACTGGACATGGAACAACAGACTGGTTCCAAATAGGAAAAGGAGTACGTCAAGGCTGTATATTGTCACCCTGCTTATTTAACTTAGATGCAGCGTACATCATGAGAAATGCTGAGCTGGAAGAAACACAAGCTGGAATCAAGATTGCCGGGAGAAATATCAATAACCTCCGATATGCAGATGACACCACCCACCCTTATGGCAGAAAGTGAAGAGGAACTAAAAACCCTCTTGATGAAAGTGAAAGAAGAGAGTGAAAAAGTTGGCTTAAGCTCAATATTCAGAAAACGAAGATAATGGCATCTGACCCCATCACTTCATGGCAGATAGACGGGGAAACAGTGGCTGACTTTATTTTTCTGGGCTCCAAAATCACTGCAGATGGTGACTGCAGCCATGAAATTAAAAGACGCTTACTCCTTGGAAGGAAAGTTATGACCAACCTAGATAGCATATTAAAAAGCAGAGACATTACTTTTCCAACAAAGGTCCATCTAGTCAAGGCTATGGTTTTTCCAGTGGCCATGTATGGATGTGAGAGTTGGACTATAAAGAAAGCTGAGTGCAGAAGAATTGATGCTTTTGAACTGTGGTGTTGGAGAAGACTCTTGAGAGTCCCTTGGACTGCAAGGAGATCCAACCAGTCCATCCTAAAGGAGATCAGTCCTGGGTGTTCATTGGAAGGACTGATGTTGAAGCTGAAACTCCAATACTTTGGCCACCTGATGTGATGAGCTGACCCATTGGAAAAGACCCTGATGCTGGGAAAGATTGAGGGCAGGAGGAGAAGGGGACGACAGAGGATCAGATGGTTGGATGGCATCATCGACTCAATGGACATGGGTTTGGGTGGACTCCGGGAGTTGGTGATGGACAGGGAGGCCTGGTGTGCTGCAGTTCGTGGGGTCACAAAGAGTTGGACACGACTGAGTGACTGAACTGAACTGATAGAGAAACTTCCTATTGACTCAGAGAATACATATACCATCATAAACAGAATATTGCAAGAAATATGAGTGTTCAAGGTGCTTTTCATGAAGTCTTAGCTTGGCCTCTGATAACAAAATACTATGAACTAGGTGGCTTAAACAGCAGACATTTATTTCTTATAGTTCTGGAGACTGGGAAGTTCTAGCCCAAGGTATGGACAGATTTGGTTCCTGGTGCGGGGGTGACTTAAAGATGACTGCCTTCTCACTGTACTCTCACACAAGAACTCTAGTCTCTTTTTCTTCTTATAAAGATTCTCCTCCCATCATGGAGGTCCCACCCTCCTGACCTCATCTAAACCTAGTTGATTCCCAAGGCCCCGTCTCTAAGCACCATTACACTGGGGGGCAGAGCTTCAACATAATTTGGGAGAGGGAAGGGAACATGCACATTTAGTCCATAACAAGGTCACAGATGGAAATGAGGAACATGTTCTTGGAAACTGGGGGAAAGATGATCCTTGTTACCAAGTGGCAGAGGACTTTGCTGAGTTATGTTCTATTGGATAGAAGGAGAACTTGTAAGCAATAATCTTGGATATTTAGCTGAGGAAATTTCCAAGCAAAGTGTTGAAGATGCAGTCTGCTTTATCCTTGTTGCTTACAGTAAAACACAAGAGGAGAGAAATAAATAGAAGAAGGAGCTGCTAAGTGAAAAGAAACCAGTGTTTAGTGATCTAGAAAATTCTCAGCCTATCCAGATGGCCTGCTCTGGAAACAGAGCCAAGGGTGTGTCTGGACCGCCATTTTCTAAAGAACTTCGCCCAGATCCAACAACCATCTCAGTCATTTTCTAAAGCGGTGACTCATGGATCCAACCAACCATCTCAGAGAAGTTAGGAATAGAGAGGCAGTTATCCATGAAAGGCCTGTGGAGGTTCTTCTTGTCTGATGTCTTGGACCCCCAAGAATTGCATGAGAGGCCAAGATGTTTTCTGAGAATCCTTTATGAACAAAAACACTGCCTAGTTGGACTGAAAGGCACAGAGGTGAGATGAGATGTAGGAAGAATGGCTTCGGGGGCAGGGCCAAGGATGCTGAGGCTGGCACCATTGCAACAGCCACCCTGGTCCCAGATGGCACAGTCTAGGGTCAGGACCACCCCGTCCTTGACTCCTGAGCATGGGCAAAACTAACACAGAAGATGGTAGATTAAACATGGCAGACAAATCCCTGTTGGGGGACATTTGAACAGGAAGTTTTGCTTTGGAATATAAGGCAAATACCTGGATACAGATGCTTTATATATTTTATGTAATTTAGTCCTTATAGATGACGTGGGTATCAGTTTTATTCTCCTCATTTTACCAGCTGGAGGCCTAACCCATTTTCTTGTGGTCTCACAACTGGGAAACTGAAGAATCAGGGTTTAAACCCAGGTCTGATCTTGAAGTCTTCAGTTTACTAGAAGTATGACATCTGAGACTTTGCAATGACAGCGAAGAGGTTAAGTAAAATTAAACTCACTCCATGGAATGAAAGCTAAATATACTTTACTATTCTGATTACTAAAGCATTAGTGCGTATGTGTGGGCATGTGTATATGTGTAAAAATTAAGACAAAAATATAAGACCAAATATCTAATAGCCCTTCCAGAATGTGTGTGTGCATATGTGTATCTATATAATTTCTATATCTATATTCCTATCTGTATCCACACCCAAATTCGTATCCCTATCCATCTCTGTGTGTGTACATAAAACAAATAACAAATAGCATGACATAGTAATAACTTCCAACCCTTCAATCCTCTCGAACTAGGAATTTCTAAAACCTTTAGTCCAGGATGACCAAGGGAAATATCTCTTTTTCATTTACTGCCAATCTGTAGATTCTTTCTGAAAGCATTCACCACTCTCCCCATCTGCACTTGAAATGGCTGCTTCCTTACAGCAGAGATTTTAATGCTGTTTTCGAGAATTCACAAATCTCTTGGCAGCAATGACTTTTAAAGTTCATTCTTCAAGTCTTCATGGCCTGCTGGAATCTAAAATTTTTCCTTCCTTCATTCATTTTGCAATATGCTGGTCGAAGTTGCTTATTATCTGGAAAGATGTTTTGTCTCTCTTTTAAACGCTGTGACTTATCTCTGCCCTGTCTTTTTGAGCTGTTTTACTCTGTTATGTTCTGTGTCGCTGTACATGATGACAGGGAACATTTTATAAGCTTGTGCCTTTTAATCTGGCAGATTCTAGGCTGATCTCCTTTTAAAATAATATTATACTACCTCTTCACCCTATTGAATAGCCTCCTAAGTAGCATTTTGCAGTTTATGTATTTCCTGGCCATTATTATATAGATCCTTTAAGATATAAATAGCCAAAATAAAATTCTAAGAATTCGATATAACATTCATTTCAAGGTCCAACCTCAAATAATCACAGAAAATTGGTCTCTGCTATTACTGTAATCTTGCGTTTGTTATTTTGTTTCATTCTGTTTTGCTAATAGAGATTAGTATAGCTCTCTTTTGTTTTTGTCTGTCTTCCAGGGTTCCTGGGCTACTTGAAGTGGTTTGTTTTTCTAAAAAATAAAATCTGTCCAAGTATATCATGAAGTGGTAGCTACAGCTTTTGCCCAAAGGTCCACAGAGACATCAGCTGGAGACCTTCTTATTTTCCTGGTGGAGATCTGACAATTAACTGTAGCAAGCTCCATGAGCTTCCTTACGTGTTTACTTGTATATCCTCCATGACCAGAGAAGCACATAGAAAGTGCTAAATAAAGAGAAGAGAAATGAAACACAAATTACAAATTCTAAAAATGCACAGGCATAGGCTACAAACTCAGGAGTTCTAATGAATTCAATTTTATGTGATTTATATCAAAAGAAGAAAAAAATGTATGATGCATTTATAAGTGTACATGCTGTTTTATCAAATATATTCTTGATAGGAGAGAACTTCTAATTTGACCAAGTGTTAATGTGAATGGATTCCTTCACTTATAACTTTACACATCTGATGTTTGGAAGAATTTCTACAAACTAGCTTCTGGCTCTGTATATTTCAAACAATGTGTTTTCTCTGCTTCTCTGCTATTTCCAAGTACTGGGTACCAGTTGGACATATATGATTTCTGACACTGTATCTTCACGTCAAGATGACAGGTAAGCTGGGCCAAAGTCCTACAGGAGTATTTCTGGAGCTATTTCTATATCAGAAGGGCTAGAACTATCTAAACCATATATGAGAGTCATGGAAAAGCATGTAAATATATCCCAGAGGAGCCAAACCAAGTGTATACTCAACTCAACTGTCCCAAGACAAATGCCTATGGCTACTTGACATCGCTGGGCACAAGGGAAGTGTGATGAAGGGGGACTCGGAGTGGAAAAAGAGATGATTAAAATATTTGCTTTGGCAAATTTTACAATTTAGCTGCATTGACTTCATGGTCAATACACCTTTGGTTTATTCAGAGGTAAGCATGTCACCCACAACTTGGGGAGAAGTCAGATTTAGTTGCTAGTGGGCATCCTGGTCTTCCCTTGAATAGAGCATGGAGGGTAAGAGAAGGGATCTCTCCTTCTGCTGAGGTTGCTAGGCTGAAACAATATGATGAGGCAGCAGTAAGAAGGCAAACAGGACCACAAAGGGGGAAACAGCGGAGAGGGAAGAGGGGCAGAGAGAAATGACACTGTTTGAGCTCTTAAACTGGGCCATGTGTGAATTTAGCTGCAACTCTGCACTCTGCCGATCTCCTGATCTCCTGCACTCAACAGGCTTCCTTTCTAATTCAAGCCAGTTTGAATTCGAGTTTCTGTCAGTGAAGCCAGGAGTCCTAACTAAAATACAAAATGATCAGCTGCCAGCATTATTTTGCTAGTAGAAGTCTGAGACAGTCTCATATTGCTGAAAGGAAAAGGTAATATCAGGACATATGGGTAGTTTCTTCATTCAAGGTCTGGAATATTATTTTAGGCAGAGTTCAAGTACCCTCCAGTAATCATGACAGTGATACTTTACATGTACACAGCATTCTGAAGGCTCAAAGTGATTTTATACACATTATCTTCTCTCATCTTCACAGAAGATATGCATTTTTCATCAGTCTTCCAAATGAAGAAACCAAAGGTTCAGAGGGATTAAATCACTTGCCTAAACTAATTGTTCAGCTGGAGCAGTCGACCTGCAGGCTCCTTGAGTACACCAGAAGACCCAGAGCCTCCTAGGCCCACCAGAAATTATACTTCTGGTCAGAAGATAAACCATCCAACACCTCTGGGCCAGATCCACTCCTGGTCCATGACTGCTAGCTCCTTCATCTTTATCACCTAATCTTCCAGATTGCTGATCCCAGCAACTTTAACTTCTCTGACTACTTTCTCTTAATACTTTGCCTAAACTCCAAACTTTTAAGCTCCTTCCCATATCCTAACTGCCGAGAACCACAAAGTTTCTGGTTTTTGTCTTACTAGCTTGATATCAAGTCTTTATTAAAATTTTTGCCATCAAGATCTTTAAACATGATTTCTACCTTTACCTTTGGACACTTTTCTGGCTACTTTATAACATGGGTTCTTGATTCTTTGACTTACCTAACTCCAATCCTAATCCTTCTCCAGTGGCTCAGCGGTAAAAAATCCGCCTGCATTGCAGGAGCCGCGGGAGATGTGAGTTCGATCCCTGGGTAGGGAAGATCCCCTGGAGAAGGAAATGGCAACCTGCTCCAGTATTCTTGCCTGGAGAAAAGAGGAGCCTGGCGGGCCACAGTCTATAAGGTCACAATGAGTCAGACAGGACTGAAGCGACTGAGCATGCAATTCTAATTATGATTGCTCTCATCTTCCTGAAGTATTTGACTCCGTACTGCTCATTTGCAGAAGAGGAGGTGGAAAGTGGGGCAAGGGAGCAGGGAGAGAGAGAATGAGGCACACAGCCATCCAGGCCTGTGTTCCATCTTATGAGTATGGTTGGAAAACTAGAGACTATCAAGAGCTTACAGGTTCTATTTCAAGGGCTTTGTGGCGATACTTTTCCTTAGGAATGGAATGCCAAGAAATAGCACAAAATGTCAGAGATGTCATCTTACTGGCAGAGAGAGCGTTGATTCTAGGGAGCAATTCTTTTCTGACCATTTCAACTATTAAACTCCCTAAATGATGATTCAAATAGAGTAGTCTTCCTCTTTGCAGTTAGACAGAACCAGGAGAAGCCCAGTGTGAACTGGCAGGAGGTGCCCAAAGAGGCTGTTCTGCAGAGCATGTCACTGCTGCCTGGTCAAAGGGTCCTGCTTAAATTAGTTCCCACCTGAGAGAAGGGTGTGGCCTCTGCAAGTGCTGGCCAGGAAAGGTCTTCATGAATAAAGGATTCAGCATTGCCATGTGTCTAAAAGGCAAGATATTGTGGATTCAGTCAGGGTATGGTTAGGAGTGGAAGGAAAGCTGAAACCAATAATCCAACAGACATTTAAGTATCATTTCAGAAGGGACTTGGGAACTATAGTTCAAGGACTGTGACAGTAAACATTGTGAAACTTCCAAAGTTTTGTAACTTGCCCATGTTTAATTTTTAACATTGTGTGTTTCCTACAACCTCTTATATAAAGAAAAGGGTTGTATAATGAGAAGAGCTACACATTTGCATGAGGGATAAAAGGAACTGGGAACCCCAAAGCCATGCAACTCAGGGGATAGAGTGGGAGGTGACAGCTTCCCCCTTGGCAGGAAGGAAGCGTAAGTAGATGGTCTGCTCTTGAGACTTGGTGCTAAGACGTAGAAATACCTAAGAGGTTCTCTGGTGGAAGTGGCAATGTTTGTTGTCTCCCCAAATCAACACCTAGACTCCCTTTTCCATACTGGGAGAGCTAGATTTTGTTTCACACCCTCCAGATGATAGATTCTGATTGGACTAAGCTAATTATGGTGGTGACATTTCCCTTGACACTGATCAACTGGTGGTAGGCGGTCCTGGCTAATGAAATGTGTGTAGGATTCCCTTGGAGAGCATGCACCCGACAAAGTCTTTCCTGTTTGGGGATTTTCTAAAGCTCTTAAAAAGATACACACAAAAGAAAAACAGACCTTATTTTATGGGATGTTGCATCTTCACATACTGGGTTTTAAGAGAAGTGTTAATAAATTTTAAATAATTTAAATCATATACAGTATGTTCTCTGATGAAAATGCAATTAAATTAGAAATCGATAATTGTAAGATATCTGGAAAACTCACAAGTATTGAGAAGTTTAATATTATACTTCAAAATAACCTATGAGTAATAAATAAATTGGTGGTTCAGATGGTAAAAGAATCTGCCTGCAATGCAGGAGACACAGTTTCCATCCCTGGGTTGGGAAGATCTCCTGGAGAAGGAAATGGCAATGCAATCCAGTTTTCTTGCCTGGAAAATCCCATGGACAGAGGAGGCTGGCAGTCTATAGTCCATGGCATCACAAAGAGTTGGACAGGACTGAGCAACTAACACTAAAACACACTAACTAATAAACAAATTATAAGGGAAAGTTGGAAATATTTCAAACTAAAAGATAGTAAAAGTACAACATATCAAAGTTTTGGATTTAGCTAAAATTATTAGAATAATTTTTAAATCCACAGTTTTAAATGCCTATGTTAGAAAAAAGGAAAAAAAAAAGATATAGCATGAAATAAATGCCCTAAGCTTCCACTTCAAGAAGTTAGGAAACAAAGTGTTAAGTAAGGCTGAAATAAACCAAACAGAGTCAAAAAGGAGATAATTAAGACCAGAAATCAATGAACAAAAACAGAGAAAATTAACAAATCCAAAGGTAGCACTCTGAAAAAAAAATTTTTTTAAGACAGAGAGCAAAGACTTTATATGAGTATAGGAAATGAAATGAAGATAAATCACTAAAAAGCATACAGTCATTAAATGGATAATAATAGAATACTGTGAAATTTTATGCCAATAAATTTAACAGATTACATGAAATTAACAAATTCTTTGAAAAATAAAACATACAAAAAATGGCAGAAAATCTAAATAGCCCTACAATCATTAAAGAGATTGAATTTGTTACCAAAAACCCTCCTCCAAGGAAAAGTCCAGGCCAAGATTTTTTCACTGCTAAATTCTATTAAAAATTAAAAGATGAAATAATGTCACTCTGTCACAGATTCTTTCAGAAAATAGGGTTGGTAAAAATACTTCTGAACTCATTCTATGAGGGCATTCATGCTGATGTTATAAACTGGAAAATACATCAAAGAGAAGAAAGGAAGGGAGAGAGAGAGGAAAAGGAAGGAGGAAGAGGAGAAAAAGAGAAAAGAAAATTACAGTTTCATAAATATAGGTACAAAAATGGCATACAAAATATTAGCAAATAGAATATCTCTCCATATGATAGAAAAGAAATCTCTTAAGAAAAACCAATAGCTAGTACTTAACAGGGAAATAGTATACCTCTACCTCTTAAGATTGGGAATAAGGCAAAGAAGTAAGTTCATACCCCTGCTGTTCCATACTGTACTGGCCACCTAGTAAGTACAGTAAGATAATAAAAAAAGATAAAAACCAAAAAGATTGGGATAGAAAGAATGAAACTATATCTATTCACAGACAACATGATTGCTTATATAGAAAATCCAGAGTGTCTATAAAACCACAATAGAAATAATGTTAGTTTATTCATATCAAGGATACAAAGTCAGTATACAAAGGATTCAATTGTATTTTTAATACATAGCAGCAAACAATTTTAAAATGAAAAAAACTTCTACTTGCAGTAGTATTTTAAAACACATAAGATATTTGAGAATAAATTTAAGAAAACATGGGCAAGAGCTATATGCAAAAACTTATGTGAGAAAATAAAGACTTAAATGCCATTTTATGTGAATTGGAAAGCTCAATATTTTCAGGATGTCATTAACCCCCAAATTGCTTTATAGGGCCAATAAATCCTGAGTCATTACTCCATCAGGAGTTTTGATAGAAATTAATAAACTGATTCTAAAATTTATATGGAAATACAAAAAAAGTTAGACAATCCAAAGCAAATTGGAATAAGGAGAATAAAGTTGGAAGACTTGTATTGCTTGACTTTGAAACACTATAAAGCCACAATAATCAAAACAACTTAATACTTGTATGAGGAAAGAGAGAAGAGTGCAACAGAAACGGAACAGAAAATCTAAAAATAGGTCCATATTTACACAGTCATCTAATTTTGAAATGGAGAAAGGAAATCTTTTCAACAAATGGTTCTTGAATAACTGGATATATATACACACAGAAAGAAATCTCAACCCCTCTCCCACAACTCCCTTACACCATTCACAAAAGTTAATTCAAATGGGTCATACATCTAAACATCAACGTTAAAACTATGAAGCTTTTAGAAGGATGCAGAAAGCAAAATCATTAAAAAATTTTTTAGTTTCTGTTTATCAAAAGATACTATTAATAAAATAGACCATAGACTGAGAAAAAAAATGTTAGCAGAACATATACATGAAAGAAGATTGGTATCCATTATATGAAAATAACCCATACAACTCAGTAACAAACTGACAAATCCAATAAAAGATTTGGAAAAACACTTCACAGAAGAAAGAGATAAAAGTGACATACAAGCAAATGAAATGAAAAGTGCTGTGTTATGGAAATACAGATTAAAACCACAATGGCACACAACATCCACAGCTAAAGTAAGAAAGATAGCAACAAACACTGGCAAAAATGTGATGCAATCCTAATACATACATTGTTTGTGTAAGTGACTCTCATACATTGTTAACAGAAATGAAAAAAATTTACTATCACTTTGGGAGATGCTCTGGCAGTTTCTTAAAAAGTTAAACATAATTTTTAAAAAACAATCATGGAATTCCCTGGTGGTCCAGTGGTTAGGATTCTGTGCTCTCACTGCCGAGGGCCTGGGTTCACTCCCTGGTCAGGGAACGAAGATCCCAAAAGCCATGAGGTGCCGCTCCTCCCTGCGCCTGCCCCAAAAAAGTAAATTTAGTAAAGTAATACACACTAATTTTTTTTTTATAATCAGCAATTCTGTCCCTGACTATGTACTGTGGTAAGTAGTACAATGCTCCCCGAAAGGTCAAGGTCCTAATCCCCAGAACCTGTTTTACATACAAAAGAGAATTACATACATACAAAAGATTAAATTAAGGTTGCTAAATACATTGTCCCTCCGCAGCAGTAGCAGCAGCAATGTAATTACAGGATCCTTTAAAGTGGATTGTTGTTCAGTTGCAAAGTTGTGCAGACTCTTTGTGATCCCATGAACTGCAGCACGCCAGGCTTCCCCGTCCTTCACTAATTCCCAGAGTTTGCTCAGACTCATGTCCATTAAGTTGGTGATGCCATCCAACCATCTCATCCTTTGTCACCCCCTCTCCTCTTGCCTTCAATCTTTCCCAGCATCAGTCTTTCCCAATGAGTTGGCTCTTTAGGGAGGCAAATGACTAGAGTCAGATATAAGGGTGATTGCAGAAGAATGGTCACAGAATTGCAACACTGCTGGCTTTCAAGATGGGAAAAAGGGCTGTGAACAAAGAAAGGTGCATGGCCTCTAGAAGCTGGAAAATGTAAGGGAACATTTTCCATTAGAGACTCTAGAAGGGAACACAGCTCTGCTAGCACCTTGCTATCAGCCCAGGGAAACCTGTGTTAGATTTCTGACCTGCAGGACTGTAAGATGATACACTGTATTGTAACTTTTGCAGTTTGAGGTGCAACAGCAAAACTAGCACTAATTTCTTTTAAACCTCCAAGTTTGTGGTTATTTGTTATAGCAGCAATAGAAAGCTAATACGGTACCCAAGGGAAATGAAAGCATATGTCTCAGTACCCAAGGGAAATGAAAGCATATGTCTCAAGAATGTTCTTAACAGTTTTATTCATAATAGCCAGAGATTGGAAATAGCCTGGATCTCTACCAACAGGATGATGGATAAACAAACTGTGGTGTATTCACATAATCAAATATTACTCAACAATAAGAAGGAACAAATTACTCATACACACAACGTGGATGAAAGAAGCTGGGCAGATCTATGTGATTTCTTCCATATAAAGTTCTAGGACAGGCAAAACTAATCTATGGTTTTAAAGAAAAAGACCTCTGATTTGCCTTTGGGATAGAGTGACTGTGAGGATTAATTAGGAAGGGACTTAGGGATCTTTTGAGCATTGAGGCAATGTTGTATAGTAGTCCCCTCTTAGAATACAGCCCAAGAACCCCAGGGGATACCTGAAACCATGGACAGTACCAAACCCTATATATACTATGTTTTTTTCTGATACATACATACCTTTGATAAAGCTAAGCATAATAAGAGACTAACAAAATAATTAATAATAAAATAGAAAAATTATAACGATATACTGAAATAAAAATTATGTGAATGTGGTCTTTCTCTCTCTCTCTCAAATTATCTTATTGTACAAATTTAATGCTTTTTCCATCCTAACTAAGGATTCATCACATACCATGGCTGTAACTTTTGCAGTTTGGGGTGCAATAGCAAAACTAGCATGAATTTCTTATTCCTTCTCTATCATTTCACAGGCAGAAGATTCATTCTTCTCATAGATCTTAGCAACCTCAGCATGTCACTTTTTTTCTTACCTTATTAAATCAAGAACTTTCACCTTTTCATTTATAGTGAGCATGCTTCAACTTCTCTTTGGCAGACCCAAATTGCCAGCATCACTACTCTTGCACTTGCTTCACTAAGTAAAGGAAGGGTTACTTGAACAGAAGCACTGCATTACCTGACATCTGACAGCTGAGCTGGCTACTAAGTGACTAATGGACGAGATATGCTGGACAAAGGGATGATTCATGCCCAGGGCAAGACGAGAAGGACAGCACAAAAACCTCATCACACTCTTCAGAACAGACACACTCTAAACATTTATGAATTGTCTGTTTCTGGCATTTTGCATTCAATATGTTTAGCTGATTTAGATAACAGAAAAGGAAACTGCAGAAAAGGAAGGACAAGTATCTGTACTTCTCAAATCTCATGGAATAGACTATGTGGGAAAAAGTTGCCATGAGTTAAATTGTATCCCCCAAAAGATATGCTGAAGTCCTGACTCACATTACATGTGAACATGACTTTATTGGGGGAAAAAAGGTTCGTGCAGATGTATTCAAGTTAAGATGAGGTCATACTGATCTCAGGTGCCTGCAGTGGCTCGAAGCAGGATTTCAGTTCCCAGCCAGAGAGTGAAGTCAGGCGGCAGTGAGAGCACTGACTACTAAGCCACTAGGCCACCAGGGTCACAAGAGCAGTTGCCAGTGACAAGACCCTGGCCCACTGGTTCTGTAAAAATGAATTTCCATAAAGCGACAGAAAGGAGTAAAACTAGTGAAGTGTTTATTAGGAGGAAAAGCAGTACATGTGAACAGACACATGGGCGGGTTCAGACAGAGTCATGCCCTCATGATTGTTTGAATCCCTCGGAGCATTTCTTCCTGATCTCCTTTGGCCAATCATCTTGCTTTGCCTGGTTCTGAGTCAGTATTTGGTTTTTCTCAGGATCCTCCCACGTGTGCATGCACATCTGTTACCCAAGATGGATTCTAGCAAAGAGGCCTATGAGTAGGTTGACACCACTTACTGTGGGGTGATGCCCCCTCCCTTTTGACCTCTGAGGAGCCTTTCTGCTCATGTGTAGTCAATAACGTCTCCTTGACCTTGGGCGTGAAAAATATGTGGTCTCTTGTCTGGGCAGGGTTCAGCTCCTTTCATGCTCCTACTATTATTTTCATCTTAGGTTACCTGTTCACAGGAGACAAACTCCGGCTGCTCAGCCCATCTATCCCCCTGCCTCAACACTGGACTAGACTAGCCTTTCATCCAGTGATTGGAGTTTCTACAAGGAGGCCATCTGTAGACACGGATGCAGAAAAAAGGCAGGGAGAACACCGCATGATGATAGAGGCAGAGATTGGGGTAATGTAGCCACAAGCCAAGGAGTGCTACAGGAAGCTAGGAGAGAGGCTGAACGAGACTCTCTCTCAGAGCCTCGAAGAGAGAACCATCTTGCCAATGCCTTGATGTCAGATTCTGCTACTGCTGCTGCTAAGTCGCTTCAGTCGTGTCCGACTCTGTGCGACCCCATAGACGGCAGCCCACCAGGCTCCCCTGTCCCTGGGATTCTCCAGGCAAGAACACTGGAGTGGGTTGCCATCTCCTTCTCCAATGCATCAAAGTGAAAAGTGAAAGTGAAGTCGCTCAGTCGTCTCCAGCCCTCAGCAACCCCATGGACTGCAGCCTTCCAGGCTCCTCCATCCATGGGATTTTCCAGGCAAGAGTACTGGAGTGGGGTGCCATTGCCTTCTCCGGATGTCAGATTAGTAGCTTCCAAAACTAAGAGAGAATACATTTCTGGAGTCTAAATTATAATATATATGTGAAGCATTTAAGTGTCTAAAACTAACTTTGAATTGTTGAAATGAAATAGTGGCTATATGAGTACAACATTATACAATATGTAGTTCTTTAAACTTTTCTATATATTTGAAAAGTTTTATAAAATGTTAGAGAAATAATTGTGAAACCTGACTCGTCACTGAGGGGTAAAATCAGTTTAGTGGGTTAGATTAGCATCTTTCTAAAGCAAAATAGATTAGAAGGGAAGAGAATGCATATAATAAGAGCAACTATTTCATTTCAGTTATACATAATACATATGTCTATATATAAATGCAAAGGACCATGATATAAAACTATTTTCTTATTGGAGGCCAAGCCAAAACTATTTGAGAAATACTACCTTAGTCTCATAAGCTTCCCAACATCCCATACTGTGTGCACCGTTTTTACACTCACATCTAATCCATGCACCACTTACACAAATTCAGAGTTCTTGTTATGAAAATGCTTGTATATCATCTCTCTTTGATCCATTATCTCAGTTAATGAGCCACATTCTCCCAGAGTTTCTTCCAAGGGAATTCGCCCGGCTCATTGTGAGCCATATTTATACCTTTAAAACCCCAGGGTAGCTTTTAGTAATTTTCTGCATCATGACACTAAATGAAGCTTAAAAGAATTAGTAAAACTCTTACCAGATGCTCTTCATCATTTTTTGGAAGGCAAAGTGATCTAGCCCCTCATTGAAGAGTTTGCCATAAACCCTGCCGCTCAGTCTAGAAATCATGTCAATTCATAGAATTACACCCATCATTTGTATTTAAAGATAACATGAGTCATGCTAGAGAGAATATTTTTTAAAAGATGATTAAGTTGGAAATAGCTGTTTTAATCCACTATTGTGCTATATTTAAGTGTTCAATAATGTAATGAGTGTTCCGTTGAGTTCAACCAATATTTATTAACATTCACCTATGTGTCAAGCATCACTGACTCAATGGACATGAGTCTGAGTGAACTCTGGGAGTTGGTGATGGATAGGGAGGCCTGGCGTGCTGCGATTCATGGGGTCACAAAGAGTCGGACACGACTGAGCGACTGAACTAAACTGATCTGAACTGATGTGTCAGGCCAGTGCTCTAGCTTAGAGGATATAATGATGACTAACACTGATCTCAACCCTCGAGGAACTCACAATATGGGAGAACAGGCACATAAATAGCTCATTTCAAGAGGCAGGTGAGTGCCATCCACAGGGCTCTGGAGGTGGACAAGTGTTTGGCTAAGCTGGAGTATTTAAGACTTCAGTTGAGCCTTGAATGATGTAAAAAAGTTATCTAAAGAGCAAAGGCTCTGGGCAGAGGTAGGATGTCTTCCTGACTGTTATAAAGAGTGACTCTGGTGGACTACGAACATTTTATTTTTCTGAATGGGGTACATACTATCAACACCACTTTCACTATTATTCACATGATCACCTGGCTTGAAGTATCATGAGCTCGCCACCATAACATTTCTCTTCCCCACCCATCCCCTTCATCTGCACTGTGTGGAAGGTAGTCTTTATGTACAATCTGCACTTAAGGGTTGACTATCTACGTAAATTATTTGGGGTTCTTCTGCAAAAGGATCTACTTATTCTTCACCATTTATTTATTCAATCATTTATTTATATTAATATGGACTCCTAGACCATTTATGTTTCAGGTTATAATTCAATACTACTTTGTTGATTTTGTTGCTCAGAATTTTCCAACTTTGGCCACTGAGAGCTCTTTCAGTGGACTCTCATGTCTCTTGGACATACCCCGATCACCGTGGGCTTTAATTTTTAGCATTTTCTAATACTTTGGCTCCTGGAATACTGTGTGTACTTTCTGCTTCAGTCGTATAAGCAGCCTTTTCTCCAAGGAGACCTGGTTCCTTTTATGGGAGAATGGTGTAGGAAACCGAGATCTGTGTGCAAGATGTGTTCACTACTATTGGGGTGTCATTTCTTCTAGTCTCTCTTAGCCGATAAACCAAGGAGATATATGTGTGAATATATTTCCTTGTGTATATACACATAATTATATGTATTGGATTGGCCAAAAAATTCACTGGGAATATTAATAATGGGGAAGGCTATGCATGTAACAGGGGCAAGGCGTATATGAAAACTCTCTGTATTTTTGCTCAATTTTGCTGTGAATTTAAAACTGCTCTAGAAATAGTATTTGGGGGGTCAACACATAGAAAATATTTGCAAATTATGTATCTGATAAAGATTTGTTCCCAGAGTATTTAAAGAACACTTACAACTCAATAATAAAGACAAATCAATTGCAAATGCACCAAAGCTTTTAACAGACATTTTTTCCAAAGAAAAGTTACAAGTAGTCAATAAGTATTTGGAATTATGCTCATCATGATTAGTCACTAGGTAAATGCAAATCAACACTGCACTAAGATACCACTTCACATCACACTAGGATGGCTATTCTAAACCAAAGACAGCATTTGTGAGATGTGGAGAAACTGGAACCCTCATACGTTGCTCTGGGAATGGTAATATGGTACAGCTGTTTTGGAAATTAGTTTAGCAGCTCTTCAAACGTCAAACGGAATTAGCATATGACCTAGATTCCACACCTGGGTATATACCCAATATAATTTAAAACAGGTGTTTGAACAAAAAGTTGTCCACTAAAATTCAGAAACAGTATTCACAATAGCAAAAGGTGGAAACAACCCAAATGTCCATCAACAGATGAATGGAAAAACAAAATGTTGCATATCAATACAATGGAAAATTATCTGGGAATAAAGAGAAATGAAATATTAATACATGCTAGTGTTTTCAATGGATGAACATGGAAAACACTACACTAAGTGAAAGAAGCCAGACACAAAGGCCACATATTGTATGAGTCCATTCATATGAAATGCCCAGAATGTGCAAGTCCTTAGAAATGAAAGATTGGGGTGGTAAGGAGCTGGCTAGAGGAAGCAATAGGGAATGATTGCTAAAGAGTATGGAGTTTCTTGGTATGGAGATGAAAATGTTCTGAAATTAGTGTTGAAGGTTGCGCAACTCTGTGAATCTAAATATTACTGACTTGTATACTTTAAAGGGATGACTCATGATATATGAACTATATCTCAATAAAGCTGTTGTCATTGCTTCTAGTCTCTGGAAAATAACTGACTGGGTTGACAAAAGAACTCAATAGCTGGACTGTGGTAATAGTTTATTAAATTATCCCAGAGATTCCAGAGGTTTATAAGATACTTACCTTTCTTAATCCAGATAGTCAAGTTAAAATAAATCAAGTAAATGCTTGAGCTATGTTTTGAAACAAATTGGAAGTCTACAGCCCAGTTCTCTTAACTACACCATGAAAATTATTGTTTGATTTGCTATTTTGGCAAAGCTCACTACATTTTCCTTAATGAAGTTGTTCTTCAGACAGATCCTATCAAGCTAAAAATTGCAGAAGAATTAAATTCTGGTTTATCCTCTAAAATCCTATGGAAAATTTAAATGGCCAAATTTCAGAATAGCTCATTCAAAAGTTGTCTAAAAGGTATAAAGCTATAAGACATAGCCAAATTAGGTGAAAATTTTCTCCCCACTGGATATTTTATTCAAGAACATAATTTAATGACCGGCCAAGTCCATGGTCACTTTATCAACTGCCTCTGAAAAACCCCAGTTGTAGTATCGATCCCCAGTCTGCATCTACTCATCCCAGGGTCTCACTTCTTGTTGCTAGGATACCACTTCTTCATGATGTCAACCTATTGGAATATTACAAATCTATTTCTAATCAACTTTTTGCTCTGCATGGCTTTAGGAAAAGAAGAAAGCAAGGTCCATGCACACATAAAAGAGCTTCCAAAATGAATTTAAATCTCTGGTACTAATTCTAAACTAATTTTTAATTTAAAAATAGAAAAACCTGACTTTATCATTACAATTGCAAATTTTAGCCTTGTGTATTAGCTTGTCCACCAGTGGGAGGGGATGTCATATCACAGAATCCTTTTCTTCCTTCTAAAATGGCTTATTTCTCTCTCTCTCAAAGATGAGACTTCCAGGGTACAAACAAAGTCCTCCTTTAGAGGAGATTCATTTTCTTCTTATGTCTTAGGACCTCCTGATTCAAAACCAAAAACTGAAACAATCTGTTTTCCTCGCTTCTAAGACTGACAGATGAGGTTTAAAACATTGGTATTATTCAACTTAGTTTTCTTCCAATTAATTAAATTCAGTGATGTGTATTGAACAGCCTCTATGCACAGTAACGGGTACTAACAAACGCGGAGAGTGTGGAGATGAACTGGCAACAGTCAGTATCTTCAAGACAGTCATAGATTAATCAAGAAATGGACACGCGCTCAATATCCAGTGTCAGTCTCCGAAGAGCAGGGACTGAGTCACTCCAGGCCCAGTGGGTGGAGTCCCAACACCTGCTCGGGGGCCTGCAGAAATAGAACCTGCATTGGTTAGGTATTGAAACAAAGAAGCAAGTAGGTACGCAGCATCATCAGGTATTAGAGAAGCACCAGAGTAACAGCTGGTCAGCAGACGAGAGAGAAGCCAATGCGTGAAAATAGATTCACAGGACAGGGCCCAACTGGGCACTCCTAGGTGCAGCCTGTGGCCTCTGCCCTGGACACTGACTGAGGGGGCTGGTAGAGGAGAGTATGAGCCAACCCTGACTCATACTCTGGGGCGGGGCAACGCTATGTGATGGGAGACTAGCTGGGGTTCAAGAAAGCTTTGCCAGCAGCATGAGAGCTAAACTGCCCCACCACCTGACTTTCACCTTGGCTCATTTTAGAATCTCTGGCCCTGCCACTCTTGACCTGTCACTGTCTAAATGGATCTAGAGTTTTCGAAGCCCCAGTAGATGCATGATTAATTGAAATTTTAGGCCTTTTGACGCCCCACCCCCCGAGTCATGCTACCCATCCACAACTGGGATAGTCCCCTTACAACTCATCCAGTGGTCTCTGGCTTTTTTTACACCCTTCCCTCAGGTCCAAGCCCACCCAGCTTCCGTTCCTGGTTGTGAATATTTTGTCTATCTATTGCTACATTTAAACTTGACCTTAAATTTATTTTTTTAAAGATTTTTTTTAAATGTAGACTAAAGTCTTTATTGAATTTGTTAAAATATTTCTTCTGTTTTACTTTTTGGTTTTTTGGCCACAAAGTATGTGGGATCTTAGCTCCCAGATCAGGAATCAAACTGGCACCCTCTGTATTGGAAAGCAAAATCTTAACCACTGAAAGGCCAAGAAAATCCCTCAAATCTACCTTAAATTTAGTGGCTTAAATCATTGACCATTTTAGATAACTCGTTCTTCTGTAGGTGAGGCATCTGAGCAGCATTTGGCTGGACAAGTCTTCTGCTCCACTGGGGCTATTTGGTGGTATTCAACTGGAAGCTGGGCTAGCTTAGAGAGACCAAGACAACTGCAAGGCTGGCTCAGGGGGTCTTCTCTTCATTGCACGTAGTCTTAGGGCCTCTCCATATGATTCCCCAGCAAGTTAGTCACATTTGCTACATGAGATCCAAAGACTGCAAGAAAGCGCAATAGAAGCTGCTAGTCCTTTTAAAGGTTAAGCCTGGCACTGGCACAGCATCACTCCTGCCATATTCTATTGCTCAAAGCAATTACAGTGCCGGCTGGATTCAAAGATGAAGGGAACAGACTCTAACTCTCACTGGGAGAAGTGTCAGGGAATGTCCGTCAAATTTGTGAAGGTTCCCATATGTCTCACTGCCAACTGTATTCAGATTATGACCACAGACATCTTAAATAAAGCACTTTAAACTGCATCTTGTTATTCCTGATTTGAGAATCATCAGTTAGAAATGGAATGCTGGGGCATAGTGGATAAGACTCTGCACTTCTACTGCAGGGGCACAGGTTCAGTCCTTAGCTGGGGAACTAAGATCTTGCATGCCACACAGTGCAGCCAAAAATTTAAACCAACAAACAGATGCAGAAAAAAAAAAAAAAAAACAGAAATGGAATGCTGAGAATCCTAGCAGGAAGACCAACACTGGCACACAGCTAGGGTGTCCACAAGCTTTCCTCTTTAGTTGCCCCACTTGTCCCTGGACCACTGTGCACAGTGAGGACTCAGGCTAAAGCATCATTTTCCCTTCCAGGCATTAAAGTCTGAGTCCCTCACACCAGGAGGGTTATAAATCACAAACATGAGATTGGATTTTGCAACAGAATTGGTGTTGAAAATCCTTTGGCAGTGACTCCTTCTCGCCTTGTCTATTTTTTTTTCCCAGAGGAGCATCTGTTAGGGGGTTGGGGTGTCCTTCTGTGCTTATGTTTGTTTCCCTCCTGGTTAAGGCCACGCCACTGCACCCCAGGCTGGCTGTGATCCTCCTGGAGCTATTCCAGGAGTCCGTGTCCAGGCCTTGTGCCCAGGGTTGCAAGAAGGTAAAACCACCGTATAGAAATTCCCCTGGAAAAGTCCCATGGACTGTGTCCAGCAGACCCTCCTACTGAATTCCACTTTCTAGAGATGATTCTGTTGGTGAGGTTCCAGCTCCCACGTGATTTGTCACTCCAGAAGGCACTCATGCCATCTGTGTAAAATTGCCCAACTGAAGCACAGAGGGATAGAGTACATTGTGGGGAGAGGATTTTAAAGGACTCTGGACATATTACTGAATAATGTACGTTACTTTTATGCACATCTTTGAAGTAGAAAAATAGTAAGCATCATTTGCAGTGCTCTCACAAACAAAGCACTTCTGCAGTTTAATCTCATGGGAACCTCACTTGGTACTTTGTGAAGTGGGGCCTTTTGTGCAGTTGATGAAGTTCAGACCACACATAAACTGCTTAAGGTCACGCAGGTCTTTTGTAATCAAAGTATACATCATGGGGACTTCCCTGGTAATCCAGTAGTTAAGACTCTGTGTTTCGTGCAGAGGACACAGGTTTGAGTCCCTGGTGGGGTGACTAACATTCTACATACTGCATGGTGCAGCCAAAAAAACAAAAATTATACATAGTGACTTTAAAGTAGAAAAAAGATAATTTTCTCTTTTTACTGTTTAATAGAAACCTGTGCATCATAATGAAGAGCAGCTCCGGCTCATTGCAACTAGAGAAAGCTGGGGCACAGCAACGAAGACCCAGTGCAGCCAAAACAATAAAACCCAAAAGGCACTCTGAGGAAACAGAAGCTAAAAGACATTTACATTCAAGAGGAAGGTGATTGATTGAAGGATAAATAACAGATTCAAAGAGCTGAGGCCCTCCGACTGCAGAACATCTCAGCTGGGACTGACAATTCACAAACCCTTATTCCTCCTCTCCCTCTGAGTTCCTCCCTGATTGAGCAACTATTCCTGGGGTCCCATGGGGCTTGGCCGTGGGGCTGATGGTCCAATCCACATATGCCCCCAAAGTATGCACACAATAAACATATTGTTTAAAATGGATTTAGGGTCTATTTTCTGCTTCCCAAGAGACTAACTCAACAATTGTAGTGAAAACTCACAAGCATATTTCTTACAAATCAAACATAAGATGAGAAAAACACCAATGCTCTTAAAAGCCTGGTTTATTATTATAAGGCTCCATGCCATTGTGACAAGAGAGACTTAAGACAACACACATTAAAGAAGTGATCATTTTTACACCTTTTACTTAGCTACTCTAGTGATGCCACTAACAAGACCACGTCACCAGAATCAAGCCTCTGTTTTCAACCCAGAGCCCAAGAGAGAGTTCTATATATAGGACACATTCAATTAATGTTAACCACTGCAGGTGATAGAAAATATTGACTGTATAATCTACCAGAAATTATAAGTCAAGGGTGGTACCACCCTCTCAAAGGGCACCTGAAATCTAGTTGGGACACTTTTGCTTGTCATTAGCTTCTTCTGTTGGCACTAAATGGGAGAGACTCAAGAATGCTAAAATTCCTGCTCACTACAGTCCCACACAGTGAAGAATTAATCTGATAGAAATGTGTATCCTACTACCTTTAAGAAACACTTAGACCATCACACATAGGCACGTGGTAACCAAACTAAAAACTGCAATCTGTGGCCTAATCCATGGTCAGACAATAGAACAGCGTATTTTTTAAAACCATGATTATTCCAGAAAATTCATTTACTTGCTAATTTGGCTCTAGACCAGTCCCAGTCCTTTTATTTGGCCTCTGTCATGAAAGATAGCAAACTCCCTTCCAGGACTAGAGACAAGAAGACAGGTTTGTCAAGATACGAAAAGAAGACATATTTCATTTAGCAGTTTGTTAGCTCAGTTTATTACTTGCGAACGCTGAGTCTCCTGGTATGCAGGCTTCCATTTGCCCTGTGACCCATGTCCTACATAAGTTAGGGGTAGGCCTGCTCACACCCTGATCTGCTAGTTTGGGTGTAACTAAAAATAAATAAATAAATAGAGCCCGTCATATGACTCAGAAAAATAATAACTGCCTTTACTTTGTATAATTTGTCTACTATTTAAATTGTGTTCTCCCAAGGGAAATGATGGAAAGGATCTCTTTTCCAGATCACACAGGCAGATGCCCTCACACTCAGACTTGGGGAACTGTAGGGTTTTTTTTTTTTTTTCAGGTTTATACATTTTTTCAGAGGCTCCTTGGAAGTCTATGCCTCTGCTTTTTAAATGTCTGCCTCCAATCCTAATTTGAGAAAACTAGTGTCTTTGTTCACAAGTGAGCAACATGTTCCCTTATGTTTGATGAAATAGCTGCATGACAAACATGGGTCCTTTTATCACCCATACATTAAAGTATGCAGATTGAAAGTCTAATCACTGCCTTGTTTTTTAATGGCATTAAGAAAAAATTAAAATTAAAGCTTGCTAACATTTCTATCAGATGATAGGAGGGGAAACATTTTTTCCCCTTCCCTTAAGATCTTGTCTGGTGACCAGAAATGTCAATTTCAATTCTGTTTCAAATTCAGAGCAAATTTTTCTTCATGTCAGGTTAAAGCTTTCATTTCTATTTTCTTCCTCTGATCACCTTGAAGGTAAATAAATAAAACAATGTGATTAACTTTTCTTTTTTTGCTTTGAGCCTTAAGTCATAGAATACTTTTCCTACTTCTTTAAAAAGCACCTAAAATAACTTTGTCTTTTTCTCAAAAATATTAACTGTAGCTTCTACTCAGTAATCACATTAAAAAAAAAAAAAAGTCATGTGTTGTTATGGCAATTCCCCACTTGATTTCAAATTGGAATGTGACTATTTCCTATTGCCTTCAAGCTGGAAAAAAAAAAAAAGGTGTCATGTCTCTGGTCTGTAGCTCAAAGTCAGAGCGCTAGATTCGAATTTAGGAAACAGCTCAGACATCAGCTTGATGTGGGATCCCCTGGATTCTAGCCTCTTCCTCAGAGCAAGAGGCTTATTTGTGTGCGGTCACCTCCAGCTCAGAAGTTCTACAATTCCACGGGTTAACCTCTCCAGCCTGGAGGAAATCTATAAAAAGTTTCAGAGGCTCAGTCCAGTGTATATATCAGGGAAACAGCCGTTTTTCTCCAGTATTACTCTCCAAAAGAGAGGTAAAGTCAGAATGACATGAACACAGAACAAGATGATTTTACCACAGAATTTCTTGGAAGTAGAGATTTCCTAATAATATGAACTACTTACATATGCCCTATATGCCAGAAACTGTTCTAAGAGTTTTACCGAGTTGGCCAGAAAGTTCTTTTGAATTTTTCCACAAGATCTTCTGACCTTACGGAAAACTATGAATGAACTTTTGGGCCAATCCAATATATGGTTTAATTCATTTAATCCTCACCACAACCCTATTAGGTGGACAATAGTATTGCATTCAGTTCAGTTCAGTTCAGTTCAGCCACTCAGTCGTGTCCGACTCTTTGCGACCCCATGAATTGCAGCACACCAGGCCTCCCTGTCCATCACCAACCCCCGGAGTTCACTCAGACCCAGGTCCATCGAATAAGTGATGCCATCCAGCCATCTCATCCTCTGTCGTCCCCTTCTCCTCCTGCCCCCAATCCCTCCCAGCATCAAAGTCTTTTCCAAAGAGTCAACTCTTTGCATGAGATGGCCAAAGTACTGGAGTTTCAGCTTTAGCATCATTCCTTCCAACCAGCTCACAAAAATAGAAATTGATGTAACTGATGCTAAGTGACTTATCTAAAAACATTCAATTCTCAGTGGTGGCATTAGAGTTGAACCCAACTTAGCATGTGGTTCCAGAGCCCAGGTGCCACAGTAATCCCTTTCCACCTATAAACAAGTAGACCAGAGTAGGAGGAAATGTATATTTGGAGTCTAACTGTGTTGAAATCCTGAATCCACCATGTCCTAGTTCTATTATCTCGGGGACTGATAGCCTCTCACAACTTTAGCTATCTATCAGCAAGATCTACCTTCAAAGGCTAGTGGTAAGGTTTTAACTAGATAATGCATGAAAAAATATTTTGTAAACCTTAGAGCCTTAAGCAAACAGTAACAATGATTCTATCTTTGGTAGATAATACCTAAAAGTAGCAGTTTCATTAACCAAGCTTAAAGTCACAAGCTAAAAAGATAGGCTGTAAAAATATAGACTTCAAATTTTTTTTTTGAAGGAGGAGAAGAGATGACAGCCAAGGATAGAGAAAAATCATGCATTTTAGGGGCAGTGAATCTTCCCAAGAGACTAAAATAACACTACTTTGCCTGAACCAAAATAAGAGATAAAATGGCTTCCAAGTCACTTCTTTCAAATCATCTCAGCGCCATTAAATGAATTTGGACAGGACCCATGGATCAGTGCAGTGGGATGAGATTCAATCCAAAGCCTGAATCAAGAGTTATAAGACTCTAGGTGACAAAACACAGAAATAGCCAACACTTGGCCTGGCCTGCCTTCCTGGTGGTCAGCTCCTCTCTTGACCCTCAAACTCACCCCAGAAATATCCTGTTAGTTGGCTTGTTAAGAGTCAGAAAACCTTCAGCAGGCATTCTTCCATCTTCCCTTCTTTCTTTGTTTTTCTTTCCCAGATTCAATCTGTTTTTTTTTCCATTTCAAGACTGTCCATTTTGTCTCTGACTCTGTCTCAGAGCTTCTTCTTGTCTTCAGAGAAGAGAAATGCTGCGAGGACTTCCCTGGTGGTCCAGTAGTTAAGAATTCACTTCACTTGTCAATGTAGGGGACATGGGTTCAATCCCTGGTCTGGGAAGATGCCACATGCTGTGGGGCAACTAAGCCTGTGTGCTGCAACTACTGTAGCCTGTGTGCCCTAGGGCCCGTGCTCCATAACAAGAGAAGCCGCTGCAATGAAAAGTCCACGCGCTGCAACTAGAGAGTAGCCCTCACTTGCTGTAACTAGAGAAAGCCCATGAACAGCAGTGTAGACCCAGTGCAGCCAAAAATAAATTAATTTTTTAAAAAAAGAAATGCTGTGACAGAGGACATGGTCTCCCAAGCCTTCCTTTCCTTTCGCATCCTCAAAGTAAACATTTAGGCATCTTTCATCTTGAGGATTTTAACACTAAACAGTTAGGAGAAACAGTCATGGGTAACAAACAGATCTTAAAATTAGCTCATGTTCCATCGTCACTGATTCTTCCTGCTTCCCAAATGTGCAGGAACCTGCCCAGATAGCTCACCTTTCAAAGACAGCACATGCTAAACTGGACCGTGCACCCCAGGCCAGTTCTGCAAAGATTCTGGGCCCTGCAAGCCACTTCCAAGATTTGGTTTCCAATGCCAACCCCTTATCCACTTTCCAGGTAGATGGCTCTAATTTTTCTACATAAGAAAAGTTCCTTCTCCCTTGACAGAGCCCTCTTCCTCCTTTCCTGAACTCCCTTTGTCTCAGGCTCCCACCTTCTCCCTGGTTGAATCTTTTTCTATGAGTTTCAGCTGCAACAGCCACTCAAAGAGGACAGTTACATCTTATTTTGTTTAGAGTGGCTCTTCTTGGTTTCAACTGGAGACTTTTCTCTTTTTTTAACTTTTCTAAATTATGAAAGGCATACATGCTCATTTTGATAAGTCAAACAATACAGAGAAGAGGTTCTTTAAAACTCGTATTCTTCTGGCCAATCCCATTCTAATGACCTAACCAATGATATCAGTTTGCTATGGAATTATCCCTCCCACCTTTCAAAATTGGATATTTTTCACATTTATAACTATTCTTAATTGTTTTGGAATCACAGATCTCTCTGAGGGTCTGATAAAAGCTATGGACACTCTTCCCAATTCCTGTATGAATGCACACACACAGATAATTTTGCATTTAGTTTCAAGGGGTTTGTGGTGATAATTCCAATGCTTCCAATTTCTGAGCTTTCTTGCACACACATACTCTCAGACCCTAGCCCTGGGATTCTTGAAGCTTATGCTTATTCCCCCAAGAGTTGTAAAACAAATGCAACTTTTTGACTTGTCCCTCCTGCAAGGAGATCTTCTCATTCTGGAACCTCTCACTGGAGTCCCAATTTCTGTCTGAAGACCTGTAATCTACAGATCATTTTGAGGACCAGAAAAGAAGGAAAACTAAACTGCATACTAAATTAGTCCTAATGGCCTTGGGAAGATTGGAGACAGGTACTGATGGGGCCCAATGAGAAAACAGTCGGGAACTTGAGGTGATAGTTCCCTGAGGAAAAGAAGGTACTAGAAATAAATCTGTGTGTTTAATCTAGGTCGGTGACTACCAGCACTATACGTAGTAGAGCGTTTAGGACTTGGAGTCAGATAAACAACACCAGTTGCTTATCTCCTATGTGACTTTAGGCAGGTTGTTTAACTTCCCCAACCTTTATTTCCCAAATAACAAATTAGACATTTTAATAACCTACCTAGACTTTCCTGGTGTCTCAGTGGTAAAGAATCCATCTGCCAATGTAGGAGATTTGGGTTTGATCCCTGGGTCAGGGAGATCCCCTGGAGGAGGAAATGGCAACCCACTCCAGTATTTTTGCCTGGTGGGCTACAATCCATTGGGTCACAAAGAGTCAGACAAAGAGTTGTTTAGTCAGAGCAACTAAACAATAATCATCAGTCAGTTCAGTTCAGCCATTCAGTTGTGTCTGACTCTGTGACCTCATGGACTGGAGCATGCCAGGCTTCCCTGTTTCTCACCAACTCCTGGAGCTTGCTCAAACTCATGTCCATTGAGTCGCTGATGCCATCCAACCATCTCATCCTCTGTCATCCCCTTCTCCTCCTGCCTTTAATCTTTCCCTGCATCAGGGTCTTTTCAAATGAGTCTGTTCTTTGCATCAGGTGGCCAAAGTATTGGAGTTTCAGCTTCAACATCTTTCCTTCCAATGAATATTCAGGATTGATTTCCTTTAGGATGGACTGGTTGGATCTCCTTGCAGTCCAAGGGACTCTCAAGAGTCTTCTCCAACATCACAGCTAAAAAGCATCAATTCTTCATCACTCATAACTACTGGAAAAACCATAGTTTTGACTAGACAGAACTTTGTTGGCAAAGTAATGTCTCTGCTTTTTAATATGCTATCTAGGTTGGTCATAGCTTTTCTCCCAAAGAGCAAGCATCTTTTAATTTCATGGCTGCAGTCACCATCTGCAGTGATTTTGGAGCCCCCCCAAAATAAAGTCTGTAACTGTTTCCATTGTTTCCCCATCTATTTGCCATGAAGCGATGGGACCGGATGCCATGATCTTTGTTTTCTGAATATTGAGCTTTAAGCCAACTTTTTCACTCTCCACTTTCACTTTCATCAAGATGCTCTTTAGTTCTTCTTTGCTTTCTGCCACAAGGGTGCTGTCATCTGCGTATGTGAGTTTATTGATATTTCTCCTGGCAATCTTGATTCCAGCTTGTGCTTCATCCAGCCCAGCATTTCACATGATGTACTCTGCATATAAGTTAAATAAGCAGCATCACAATATACAGCCTTGACGTACTCCTTTCCCGATTTAGAACCAGTCTGTTGTTCCATGTCCAGTTCTAACTGTTGCTTCTTGACCTGACTACAGATTTCTCAGGAGGCAGGTAAGGTGGTCTGGTATTCATATCTCTTGAAAATTTTTCCACAGTTTGTTGTGATCCACACAGTCAAAGGCTTTGGCATAGTCAATAAAGCAGAAGTAGATGTCTTTCTGGGAAACAACAATAATAACCTACCTCAGTAGAAGTGTTGTGAAACTCATAGAAACAATGTGTTCAGAGGAGCCCTGTAGTACTAGGAAATACTGAGGAAGCATCAACAGTGTGTCTTACTAAAATAATGCTACAAGAATGTGCATTTCTGAATGGGAACAGCCCCAAAAGTTCAGAATAACAAACGATAAAATAATCAGGTTTCTCTGTCAAGCATTCTAAAGCACCTTGTATAAATCAAGATGTCTTATTTAGGGTGAAAGTTGGGTGATCTCTCTTAGAGGAAAGAAGGGGAGTCAGTTTTCCCCACAGCTCCAGAGGTTCCCCTCAGGAAGGAGAAAAGAAATCAACAGAAACCTTTCAATATCTCCTTCCCAAGCAAAAGGTTCAGAGTAGTGACAAGACATGGGGGAGTCCAGGAAGGATCATAAATGGTGACTTCTACTCAGCTCTATTCCTTTCTGGAAGTACTGGTGCTCCTGTGATTAATATGTCTTTGTATTGTCATCCTCCAAGAAACAGCTCTGGGAGAGGCTCTGTTTAGGAAGCACATACATGAGCCTTCAGTCTTAATACAGTTGAAACCCAAATACTGGAATGCTAGAGAAAAACTTTGAGACTTGCCAAGAATCACTGGACACTGTGCTCCAAACAGTATCATGTAAGTAGCAAACTCTCACAGTCATGAAATTGACCTATGCTTGTTTCTTTCCTGAGGAAGAGATTGATTGGGATTTCAATTCCAGGAATGAAAGCCTTTGGCTGCTCAGCCAGTCCTCCTTTTGGGGCGATTGAAGTCAATGGCCAATTTGACTCTAAGACTGGATTTAAGACACCTCAGAGATGCATAAATACTGGACAAAACATGTTTGAAGACATATTCTACAGTCACCTTGGCTCCAGACAGACACCACAGAAACACTTGTGTCTGCTCATAGGTAAAGGAGACAGGACAAAGAGGAGAGGCAACTCAACCAGATGCTGAGCTAGTTGCCTGGTCCTATGGGGCTGGGGTGAGCTACACACCAACAACCTGACCACTCCAAAACCATCTCAAAAATGGAATCCCTCCAAAGGATAGTGAATCAGAGACACCTACAAAATGGATCAATGCTTCTCAGGTGGCTCAGTGGTAAAGAATCTGCCTGCCAAGCAGGAGATGCAGGTTGAATCCCTGGGTCAGGAAGATGCCCTGGAGAAGGAAATGACAACCCCCTCCAGTATTCTTGCCTGGGAAACCCTATCAACAGAGGAGCCTGGTGGGCTACAGTCCATGGAGTTGCAAACAGTTATAGCTTAATGACTAAACAGCAGCCACAGCATCTAGTGGACTAATCATCCTGCAGTCAGGATTAAAATGCCTAAAAGCCTTAGAAGTGTAGTATGCTCAGCCCCCTAGACATGGAAAATCATGGGGCTCTTCCAGTGTGACCCTGGATTCCAGCTACATTCCTTCAATAGCAACTGGGCTTAATTTTGACACCATAGTTGGCATTCCTGTCACTTCAGACAGTGTCTTCACCATTTCCCATCTCTGCTCCCTGCTGTAAAGGACTCATGCAAGCCCTGGATGTCTTTTCATGAACCCTTATAGCTCCCTCCTTCAGACAGTTGTGCAGCCAAAAAGCATCTGCCTTTTTTCTCCAAATGTCATTTCTTCTTCTTCTAACAACTACATCCTTTCCAGTCTCATACAGACACAGACGCAGGCACACACACACACACACACACACACACACACACACACTCAGAGGGGCAGAGAAAGACATTTAGTCACATCTTTCAGGGTGGTGGTAGGATTTGTTATTATGACTGCATTCCCAAATTATAAATCCTAGGAAGAGAACAAAATTAAATCAGAATGTCTCTGTAATAAGTAATCAAGTTGGAAAACACTCTACTTATAATCTAGTGGAAGAAAAATGGAAGCAATCCACACTATCTCCCTAGCCTTGTTTTCGGCATGGTGTCTTGGGGAAACTTAGAGCCAGGCTGCAGGGGTTCTGCTATGGATTAGTTGTGTCACACTAAAGTAGGGAAAACCACTAGACCATTCAGGTATGACCTAAATCAAACCCCTTATGATTATACAGTGGAACTGAGAAATAGATTTAAGGGACTAGGTCTGATAGATAGAGTGCCTGATGAACTATGGAATGAGGTTCGTGACATTGTACAGGAGACAGGGATCAAGACCATCCCCATGGAAAAGAAATGCAAAAAAGCAAAATGGCTGTGTGGGGAGGCCTTACAAATAGCTGTGGAAAGAACAGAAGTGAAAAGCAAAGGAGAAAAGGAAAGATATAAGCATCTGAATGCAGAGTTCCAAAAAAAGGCAAGAAAAGATAAGAAAGCCTTCTTCAGCGATCAATGCAAAGAAATCGAGGAAAACAATAGAATGGGAAAGACTAGAGATCTCTTCAAGAAAATTAGAGATACCAAGGGAACATTTCATGCAAAGATGGGCTCGAGAAAGGACAGAAATGGTATGGACCTTACAGAAGCAGAAGATATTAAGAAGAGGTGGCAAGAATACACAGAAGAACTGTACAACTAAGACCTTCAAGACCAAGACAATCACAATGGTGTGATCACTCACGTAGAGCCAGACATCCTGGAATGTGAAGTCAAGTGGGCCTTAGAAAGCATCACTATGAACAAAGCTAGTGGAGGTGATGGAATTCCAGTGGAGCTATTTCAAATCCTGAAAGATGATGCTGTGAAAGTGCTGCACTCAATATGCCAGCAAATTTGGGAAACTCAGCAGTGGCCACAGGACTGGAAAAGGTCAGTTTTCATTCCAATCCTAAAGAAAGGCAATGCCAAAGAATGCTCACACTACTGCACAACTGCACTCATCTCACACGCTAGTAAAGTGATGCTCAAAATTCTCCAAGCCAGGCTTCAGCATTAGGTGAACCCTGAACTTCCTGATGTTCAAGCTGGTTTTAGAAAAGGCAGAGGAACCAGAGATCAAATTGCCAACATCCGCTGGATCATGGAAAAAGCAAGAGAGTTCCAGAAAAACATCTATTTCTGCTTTATTGACTATGCCAAAGCCTTTGTGTGGATCACAATAAACTGTGGAAAATTCTGAAAGAGATGGGAATACCAAACCACCTGACCTGCCTCTTGAGAAATCTGTATGCAGGTCAAGAAGCAACAATTAGAACTGGACATGGAATGACAGACTGGTTCCAATTTGGAAAAGGAGTGTGTCAAGGCTGTATATTGTCACCCTGCTTATTTAACTTCTATGCAGAGTACATCATGAGAAACGTGGGGCTGGAAGAAGCACAAGCTGGAATCAAGAGTGCCGGGAGAAATATCAATAACCTCAGATATGCAGATGACACCACCCTTATGGCAGAAAGTGAAGAGGAACTCAAAAGCCTCTTGATGAAAGTGAAAGAGGAGAGTGAAAAAGTTGGCTTAAGCTCAATATTCAGAAAACGAAGATCATAGCATCTGGTCCCATCACTTCATGGGAAATAGATGGGGAAACAGTGGAAACAGTGTCAGACTTTATTTTGGGGGGCTCCAAAATCACTGCAGATGGTGATTGCAGCCATGAAATTAAAAGATGCTTACTCCTTGGAAGAAAAGTTATGACCAACCTAGGTAACATATTCCAAAGCAGAGACATTACTTTTCCAACAAAGGTCCGCTAGTCAAGGCTATGGTTTTTCCAGTGGTCATGTATGGATGTGAGAGTTGGACTGTGAAGAAAGCTGAGCGCCGAAGAATTAATGCTATTGAACTGTGGTGTTGGAGAAGACTCTTGAGAGTCCCTTGGACTGCAAGGAGATCCAACCAGTCCATTCTGAAGGAGATCAGCCCTGGAATTTCTTTGGAAGGAATGATGCTAAAGCTGAAACTCCAGTACTTTGGCCACCTCATGCAAAGAGTTGACTCATTGGAAAAGACTCTGATGCTGGGAGGGATTGGGGGCAGGAGGAGAAGGGGACGACAGAGGATGAGATGGCTGGAAGGCATCACTGACTCTATGGACGTGAGTCTGAGTGAACTCCGGGAGTTGATGATGGACAGGGAGGCCTGGTGTGCTGCAGTTCATGGGGTCACAGAGTTGGACATGACTGAGCAACTGAACTGAACTGAACTGAGGCAAGTTGTTAAACCTCTCTGTGCCCCAGGTTTCATTTACAAATAATACTAAGTACTAGTACTAATCCACAGAATTATCCTGAGGGCTAAATCAAATAACATCTGTAAATCACATAGCATAGTGCCTGAGACACAATAAGCTCTGTGCATAATAGCTCTTATTAAGGTGAATTTGGCTTCAGAGGTTGATTTGCTTCAACAAGGATAATTAAAATCCACTTGAGAGGGATGGAGAACAAGATGGCAGAGGAGTAGGTGGACATGGAGTTCATCTTTCTCCAAGGAAACATCAGGAATACACCTTCAGACACAGAAGTGCATGCAGAACACCAGCTGAGAGTGGACAGGAGTACCTGACCAGCAGCAAAGAATATATAGAACCATTCAAAACTCAGTAGGATGAAGGAACTAGGGGCGGGGGGGAAATGGGAGTGTTAGTAGGACTGGACCTGCCCTCAGCGGGTGAAGGAACTGAAGCAGCGGTCTGGTCCCCACAGCGGGGCAATTGTCTGAGTCAGAGGAGAAACATCCAAGGCAGAGAGTGAAACAGCTGATCTGTGGCCGCCTAAATGGAATGAGAATCAGACAGTCCTTGCCACAGCCATACATACCCTGGATAGGAACACTGGTCTCCTGGAAGGGGCAGCGGCCGGGAGCTGGAGTTTAGGGATTGTGGAGGAATCTCAGGGTGAGGGCTGCTGTTGACTGCGGAGAGACAGATTGAAGGGATGTGAGGGAGGAGATCGTGGTGGGAAATGCTGGTGGAGGAAAGCCAGGCAGCCATGGAAGCAAGGCGATACTGCTGAGTCATGCATAGAGGGTGGAGCCATCACCATAGCCTCTCTCTGCCCACACGCCAGCATGAGCAGCTGAACAATAGAGAGGCTGGCCCGTCAAATGCCTGACACACTGAACTACAGAATAGGAGCCCACCCAGGGTGCCCCTTTAAGTGCCTGACATGCTGAACAATAGAGAAGGACCCCAGGCAAGGAGTCCTCTAAGTGCCTGAACAGGCAGAGCTACAGAGAAAGACTGACCAAAGAGGCATTCTGATCACCAGTTATAAGAGGCTCGAAAAAAGACTCTGATAGGGCATAACTCCTGTGACCGAGGCAGTCCATGCCCCTGCACACTTGGCACCGCCAGGGTCCCTACAAGCCAGGCAGTTGCACCACCTTCACACTCAACTCTCACTGGAGCAGAGCTTCCACAGGCAAGAAGTCTTGCATCTATGCCTGCAGGGTCACTTCGGTCGTGTCCGACTCTTTGTGACCCTGTAGACTGTGGCCTGTCAGGCTTCTCTGTCAGAAAGGGGGGTCCTCCAGGCAAGAATACTGGAGCGTATTGGCCAATACTGGTTGCCATACCCTTCTGTGTGGTGCTTAGTCACTCAGTTGTGTCCAACTCTTTGCAACCCCACGGACTGCAGCCCTCCAGCCTCCTCTGTCCATGGGATTCTCCAGGCAAGAATACTAGAGTAGGTTGCCATGCCCTTCTCCAGAGGATCTTCCCAACCCAGGAATTGAACCCAGGTCTCCTGCACTGCAGGCAGATTCTTTACCATCTGAGCCACTAGGGATCCCCTTCTAGGATATATTATTTCCTGCTGCCCTAGCCACCAAAGCCCCTGAGTACCTGGTGCTGCCAGAACCCCTGCGACCCAAGCAGCTGCACCACCTCCACATTTGGCCTTCTCGGGGCAAACCCAAGCCCTCCATGGACAACCCATAAGTAGAGGTGGAAATAAAACCACAATTGAAACCCAAGGGCAGTGTGGCTAAGGAAGAAGACCCAAAACCTTCCCACCAGCTGTACAAGCTGCAGATTAAATCCACACCATCAACTAAGCAGACTTGGTGTCTATGGAATATATAAAAGGCCATCTAGAGCTCCCACAGAAGAAAACGCACTAGCTCTGATAGCTGTGGACATTGGAGGCAAGAACACACAAGAGTAGAATCAGATTAGAATCTGAGCTGCCCCACAGCAGGTCCAGAGTTCAGCAGAGTGCTGGAGGGCATCCTAGGGAGGTGAGGTGGACTGTGACTACCAGTAAAGGAAAGGACTCTGACAGCAGTGACTCAAGAAAAACATTTATTATTCTTATGTTTTGACTTGTTCTCTAGATTCTTTCGGAATTTTTTTCTGTTTTCCTTTTTTCCCCCCTCTGTTGTAGTTGTCAGTTTTATTGGCACTTTGAAAATGCAATTAAGCTTTTAAGTTTTTTTTATTTTTTCTCAGTCACATTTTTTATTGTTGTCACAAACCTCTGCCTCTATGTTGGGCTTTTGCAGTTCTGTGGAGTTTTTCTCTCTTTCTTTTCTCTTTTTTTAATTTTAATTTTTAAATCTATTATTATTTTTTTCTAGACTTATTCCTCTGTTTTTCCTACCATTCTTTTCCCCTTGTAGTTAATCTTTAATGTATATAAATCTTTATCTACCTCTGTTTAACTTTGCATATCTCTTCTTTCTTTCTTTTCTTTCTCTCTTTTCCTCTCAACATATGTTAGCTTTATTTTCATTACCTTATTCCCCATTTGGCACCTTGCTTTAGTTTTATTTTCCAGTTTATGCTTTAATTAGTTTTGTTCTGGTAGGTATAATTTTTGGCTTCCTTTGTTCACAGGGTCAATCTATTGTACTTTATTTTTGTTGGACTATTTTGATTTTGCTTATGGGTTTCTATGTATTTGTGTATAGTCAATCACACTTTCTATTGTTGTTATAAATCTCTGCTTCTACATTGGGCTTTTGCAGTTCTGTGGAGTTTTCCTTTTTTTCCTCTTTTTTCTTTCTTCTTCCATTTTTTAATCTATTTTTTATAATTTTAATTTTTAGAAACCTATTATATTTTTCTACATTTATCCCTTTGTTTGCCTTTCCTACTGTTCTTTTTCCCTTGCAGTTAATCTTTAATGTATATCACTGCAGATGGTGATTGCAGCCATGAAATTAAAAGATGCTTACTCCTTGGAAGGAAAGTTATGACCAACCTAGATAGTATAGTCAAAAGCAGAGACATTACTTTACCGACTAAGGTCCGTCTAGTCAAGGCTATGGTTTTCTTGTGGTCATGTATGGATGTGAGAGTTGGACTGTGAAGAAGGCTGAGCGCCGAAGAATTGATGCTTTTGAACTGTGGTGTTGGAGAAGACTCTTGAGAGTCCCTTGGACTGCAAGGAGATCCAACCAGTCCATTCTGAAGGAGATCAGCCCTGGAATTTCTTTGGAAGGAATGATGCTAAAGCTGAAGCTCCAGTACTTTGGCCACCTCATGTAAAGAGTTGACTCGTTGGAAAAGACTTTGATGCTGGGAGGGATTGGGGGCAGGAGGAGAAGGGGACGACAGAGGATGAGATGGCTGGATGGCATCACGGACTCTATGGACATGAATCTGAGTGAACTCCGGGAGTTGGTGACGGACAGGGAGGCCTGGCGTGCTGCGATTCATGGTGTCGCAAAGATTCGGACACGACTGAGTGACTGAACTGCACTGAACTGAATCGTCTTCATCTACCTCTATTTAACTTTACTTTGTTTCTTTTCTTTCTTTCCCTTCCTCTCAACATATTTGTTCATTTTGTTTTCATTCCTCTAGTCCTCACTTGACACTTTACTTTAGTTTTGTTTTCCAGTTTGTTCTTAACTGGTAAATATAATTTTTGATTTCCTTTGTTCGCCAGGTCAATCTAGCTGTATTTTATGTTTGCTGGATTGTTTTCACTTTGCTCATGGGTTTATATGTATATGTGTATATTCCATTATTTTAATTATTATTGGCCTGATTTTGTAACTGCCATTTGTCTGGGATTCATCTTTGGTTTCTTGTTTTTGGATATTTGTTTTAATCTCACTTAATGCCATAACAAACCACTTGTGGAATCTTTGTTCCTGACCAGAGATCAAGCCCTGAGCCTTTGGAGTGGGAGCACTGACTCCAAGAACTAACCCTACAAGAGAACTAACCCTAGTTAGTTAGCTCTACCAGAGAACTAACCCTAGGGAGCATCAACTAGTGAGAACTCACACCAAGGAAACCACTTGAATACAAGACCCAGCAGCACCCAACCACCAGTAGCACCCTGTGCAGGATGCCTCATTTAAACAACAAACAAAACAAAAATACAAACCCAGTCCTCAGCAGACAGGATTACCACCTCACTCAGCCTTGCTCATTGGAGGAAAAACAAACAAATGAATACAAACTCAGCACAAACCTCACCCTATATAAAGCTCACACAAACCACTGGACCAACCTTAGGAGGGCAGAAACCAAAAGGGAGAAAGAATTCAACATTCTTCAAGGAAAGAATTCAACTTTCCTTGAAGCCTAGGAAAAGGAGACCTCAAACACGATAACTTAAAAAAAAAATAGTGTAAAGGCAGAGAAATACTGCACAAATGAAGGAACAAACCAGAAACACAGAAGTCCAAATAAATGAAGAGGAAATAGGCAAACTGCCTGAAAGAGAATTCATAATAATAATAGTAAAGATGATCAAAAATCTTGAAAACAAAATGGAGAAAATGCAAGAATCAATTAACAAAGACCTCGGACAATTAAAGAATAAACATACAGAGACAAACAACACAATTACTGAAATTAAAAATACTCCAGAAGGAATCAATAGCAGAATATCTGAAGCAGAAGAATGAATCAGTGAGCTAGAAGGCAAAATGGTGGAAATAACTTCTGAAGAGCAGAATAAAGAAAAAAGAATGAAAAGAACTGAGGATAGTCTCAGAGACCTCTAACAATATCAAACACACCAACACTTGAATTATAGGGGTCCCAGAATAAGAAGAGAAAAAGAAAGGGTATGAGAAAATATTTGAAGAGGTTATAGTTGAAAATTTCCCCAACATGGAAAAGGAAATAGTCAATCAAGTCCAAGAGGCACAAAGAGTCCCACATAGGATAAACCCAAGGAGAAACACACCAAGCCACATACTAATTGAACTAATGAAGACTAAACACAAAGAAAGAATACTAAAAGCAGCAAGGGAGAAGCAACAAGTAACACACAAGGGAAACCCCGTATACTTAACAGCTGATCTTTCAGCAGAAACTCTGCAGGCCAGAAGGGAATGGCAGGATATATTTAAAGTACTAAAAGGAAAAAATCTACAACCAAGATTACTGCACCCAATAAGGATCTCATTCAGAATTTATGGAGAAATAAAAAGCTTTTCAGACAAGCAAAAGTTAAAAGAATTCAGTACCAGCAAATCAGCTTTACAACAAATGTTAAATGGACTTATATAGTCAAGAAATACGAGAGAAGAAAAAAGATCTACAAAATCAACCCCAAACAATTAGAAAATGGCAATAGGAACATATATATCAATAATTACTTTAAATGTAATTAAATGTCCCAACCAAAAGACATAGACTGGCTGAATGGATACAAAAACAAGACCCATATATATGCTGTCTACAAGAAACCCACTTCAGACCTCAAGACACATATAGACTGAAAATGAGAGGGTGGATAAATATATTCCACACAAATGGGAAGCAAAAGAAAGCTGGAGTAGCAATCCTCATATCATACAAAATAGACCTTAAAATAAAGAAGATTACAAGAGATAAGGGAGGATACTATATAGTGATCAAGGGATCAATCCAGGAGGAAGACATAGCAATTGTAAATATCTATGCACCCCACATAGGAGCACCTCAATACATAAGATAAACACTAACAGACATAAAAGGAGAAATTGAAAGTAACACAATAATAGTAGTAGATTTTAACACCCCCCCTCACACCAATAGACAAATCATCAAGACAGAAAATTAATAGGGAAACACGAGTCTTAAATGATACATTAGATGAGATGGATCTCATTGATACTTCAGGACAGTCCATCCTAATGCAGAAGCATACACCTTCTCAAGTGCCCATGGAACATTCTCCAGGATAGACCACATCTTGGATCACAAATCAAACCTCAGCAAATTTAAGAAAATTGAAATCATATCAAGCATCTTCTCCAACCACAATGCTATGAAACTAGATATCAATTACAAGAAAAAAAAGTGTAAGAAACACAAACACATGGAGACTAAGGTTTCTAAATAACAGGTTGCTGAAGAAATCAAAAGGGGAATAAAAGATTTCTAGAAACAAATGACAATGAAAACATGACCTGTGGGATGCAGCAAAAGTAGTTGTAAAAGGGAAGTTTATAGCAATACAATCCTACCTCAGGAAATAAGAAAGACAGAGCAGACAACCTAACTTTACACCTAAAACAACTGGGAAAAGAAAAAGAAGAACAACAACAACAAAAATTAGCAGAAGGAAAGAAATCATAGAGATCTGAGCAGAAATAAATGAAAAAGAAATGAAAGAAACAATAGTGAGTGAGGTGAGTGAAGTCACTCAGTCATGTCTGACTCTTTGCAACCCCATGAACCAGGCTCCTCCCTCCATGGGATTCTCCAGGCAAGAGTACTGGAGTGGGTTGCCATTTCCTTCTCCAGGGGATCTTTCTGACCCAGGGATCGAACCCAGGTCTCCCACATTCCAGGCAGATGCTTTAACCTCTGAGCCACCAGGGAAGCCCAGAAACAATAGTAAAGATTAATAAAACTAAAAGCTGGTTCTCTGAGAAGATAAACAAAACTGACAAACATTTAACTAGACTCCTCAAGAAAAAAAAGAGAGAAGAATCGAATCAACAAAATTAGAAATGAAAAAGTAGAGGTTACAACAGACAATGCAGAAATACAAAGGATTATAAGAGACTATTATGAACAACTATATGGCAATAAAATGGATAAACTGGAAGAAACGGACAGATTCTTAGAAAAGTTCAATCTTCCAAGACTGAACCAGGAAGAAATAGAAATCATGAACAACCCAATTACAAGCACTGAAATTGATGCTGTGATCAAAAATCTCCCAAAAAACAAAAAGCCCAGGACCAGATGGCTTCACAGGAGAATTCTATCAAACATTTAGAGAAGAGCTAATGCCTATCTGTCTAACTGTTTCAAAAAATTGTAGAGGAAGGAACACTTCCAAACTCGTTCTATGAGGCCACCATCACCCTGATACCAAAACCAGACAAAGACAACATAAAAAAAAAGAAAAGTACAGGCCAATATCACTGATGAACATATATGCAAAAATCCTCAACAAAATTTTAGCCAGCAGAATTCAGCAACACATCAAAAAGCTCATACACTATGACCAAGTTGGGTTTATTCCAGGAATGCAAGGATTTTTCAAAATATGCAAATCAATTAATGTGACAGACCATATTAACAAACTGAAAGGTAAAATCCATATGACAACTCAATAGATGCAGAAAAAACCTTTGACAAAATTCAGCACCCATTTATGATTAAAACTCTTCAAAAAATGGGCATAGAAGGAAACTACCTCAACATAGTAAAGGCCATATATGATAAGCCTACAGCAAACATTATTCTCAGTGGTGAAAAATGGAAAGCATTCCCTCTAAGATCAGGAGCAAGACAAGGGTATCCACTTTCACCACTATTATTCAACATAGTTCTGGAAGTCCTAGCTATAGCAATCAGAGAAGAAAAAGAAATAAAAGGAATCCAGATCGGAAAAGAAGTTTTTTTTCTTCTTGTGAGTTTCTTTTCTTTCTTCAGTGAGAAAGAAAGCTCTCACTGTTTGCAGATGACATGATACTGTACATAGAAAACCCTAAAGATAGTATCAGAAAATTACTAGAGCTAATCAGTGAATTTAGCCAAGTTGCAGGATACAAAATCAATACACAGAAATAATTTGCATTTCTATATACTAACAATGAAAAATCAGAAAGAGAAATTGAGGAATCAATCAATCCCATTCACCATTGCAACAAAAAGAAATATCTAGGAATTAACCTACCTAAGGAGACAAAAGAACTGTACATAAAAAATTATAAGACACTGCTGGGAAAGATTGAGGGCAGGAGGAGATGATGACAGAGGATGAGATGGTTGGATGGCATCACCTACTCAATGGACATGAGTTTGGATAGACTTTGGGAGTTGGTGATGGACAGGGAGGCCTGATGTGCTGCTGTTCATGGGGCTGTAAAGAGTCAGACACGACTGAGCAACTGAACTGAACTGAATGAAAGAAATCAAAGATGACATAAACAGATGGAGAGATATTCTATTTTCCTGGGTAAGAAGAATCAAAACTACCAAACACAATCTACAGATTCAATGTGATCCCTATCAAATTACCAATGACATTTTTCACAGAACTAGAACAAAAAATTTTAAAATTCTTATGGAAACACAGACTCTGAATAGCCAAAGCAGTCTTGAGAAAGAAGAATGGAGCTGGGGGAATCAACCATCCTGACTTCAGATTATACTACAAAGCTACAGTCATCAAGACAGTATGGTACTGGCACAAGAACAGAAACATAGACCAATGGAACAAGATAGAAAGCCCAGAAATAAGCCCATGCACCTATGGGTACCTTATTTTTCACAAAGGAGGCAAGAATACACAATAGGGCAAAGACAGCCTCTTAATAAATGGTGCTGGGAAAACTGGACAGCTACATGTAAAGGAATGAACTTAGAACACTTCCTAACACCATACACAAAGATAAACTCAAAATGGATTAAAGACCTAAATGTAAGACCAGAAAATATAAAACTCTTAGAGGAAAACATAGGCAGAACACTTAATGACATAAATCAAAGCAAGATCCTCTATGACCCACCTCCCAGAGTAACAGAAATAAAAACAAAAGTAATCAAGTGGGACCTGATTAAATTTAAAAGTTTTTTTTCACAGCAAAGGAAACTATAAGCAAGGTGAACAGACAACCCTCAGAATGGGAGAAAATAATAGCAAATGAAACAACTGGTAAAGGATTAATTTCCAAAATATACAAGCAGCTCATATAACTCAATACCAGAAAAATAAACAACCCAATCAAAAAGTGGGAAAAGACCTAAACAGACATTTCTCCAAAGAAGACATACAGATGGCTAACAAACACATGAAAAGATGCTCAATATTGCTCATTATTAGAGAAAAACAAATCAAAACCACAATGAGATATCACCTCACACTGCTCAGAATGGCCATCATCAAAAAGTCTACAAACAATAAATGCTGGAGAGGGTGTGCAGAAAAGGGAACATTCTTTCACTGTTGGTGGGAATGTGAATTGATATAGCCACTATGGAAGATGGTATGGAGATTCCTTAAAAAACTGGGAATAAAACTACGATACGATTCAGCAATCCCACTGCTAGGCAGATACCCTGAGGAAACCAAAATTGAAAAAGACACGTGTATCCCCTTGTTCATTGCAGCACTATTTACAACAGCTAGAACATGGAAGCAACGTATTGCCCTTTGACAAATGAATGGATAAAGAAGTTGTGGTACATATACACCAGTGGAATATTGCTCAACCATAAAAAGGAATGTATTTGAGTCAGTTCTAATGAGGTAGATGAACCTAGAAACTATTATACAGAGTGAAGTGAGTCAGAAAGAGAAAGATAAATATCGTAGTCTAATGCATATACCTGAAATCTAGAAAAATGGTACTGAATAATTTATTTACAGGGCAGCAATGGAGAAACAGACATAGAAAATAGACTTATGGGCATAGGGAGAGAGGAGGAGAGGGTGAGATGTATGGAAAGAGTAACATGGAGACTTACATTACCGTAAGTAAAATAGATAGCCAACGGGAATTTGCTGTATGGCTCAGGAAACTCAAATAGGGGCTCTGTATCAACCTAGAGGGGTGGAATGGGGAGAGAGATGGGAGGGAGTTTCAAAAGGGAGGGGATATATGTATACCTATGGATGATTCATGTTGAGGTTTGACAGAAAACAGCAAAATTCTTTAAAGAAATTATCCTTCAATAAAAAAATAAATAATTGTTTTAAAAAACTACTTGAATTAGAATAAAAGAGATACAGGTATGTGAAATATATGCAGGGCTTAGCACAGTGCCTGGCACAACGAAAAAAACAGAAATTAAAACAATCATGGCACAGTTCAGTCAGCTGGAAGGCAGTACTATTGTAAAAAGCTCCATCCCTTTGGGCACAGCTTCTGGAAAACTACAAAAAGTTTCAGTTGAGAGGGAGCAATAGATGGATCACATTATGTCACCCAACCACACACACACACACAAAAAAAACACCTTCACCAATGGTAGGATAGCAACAGTGTCCTGGTTTGTGAAGGTCAGCATGTGCCCTGGACATAGAACACTATTAAAAATACAATGGCATAATGCATCTCTCCAGAACATACACCTTCCCTCCATAACTCCCTCCAATGTAATCAAGTTCTTTTATCATAAAGAATTTAATAAAAAATGCCAGGGCCATCATCAAATTGTGAGTCATATAATATCTAAAGGTACTTAGAGATGACCTCATCCAACCCTACTTATTGGATGGAGGTGAAGATGAGAAAAATGATTGGGTGGGGGAGGTCATGCCCCAGGTCCCATGACCAGCCAGTGACAGAGCTGAATGTAGAGGCAGGCTTCCTGATTCCAGCTCCACTCTGTACTACACTGCCTCCCATTCCCACATCCTTCACCACCCTCCTCAGAATCTTGAACCGAGTATTAAATCCAGCCTCTCTTCAAGTCTCTTTCTTTCCCTGAGATGCCCCACCCTTGGAGACTTCTAAATCCTTGTTGGCTGCTGCCACCTAGGGAATTAAAGCGAGTCCTCTTCCTTGGGCTGTTGCCTTGGGGCAGTGGCCACGCACCTCCATCCTGTTCAATGCCTATCTGCTTATCAAATCATCCTCAGTGTTCACTCACCAAATAGTAGAACTACTGGTATCCCAGATATTCAGGTAATACCCATCTGACCCTCATTGATGAACTCATCCTTTTATTTGCTCTTTGAAATATTGTTAGGGAAATACTCACACCCTGAGTTAAAAAAATACTGCTTCAGGGAGTATTGATGAGTTTTGAGATCCAGTTTGATACCTGACCCTTTACAAGGTGTGGATAAGAAGGGACTCCTCTACTTCGTCCCCAGTATTGCAGGTAGAATAGCAGACCAATGGACTCAGGTTCAGTGTGTCAAGACTATTAACTCAAGTTCATTGTTAACCTTACTTCCACTTGCCTTGGGTCACTCCCTATTATTCATTGTTTTATGTATGTGTGTGTGTTAGTCACTCAGTCGTGTCCTATTCTATGCAATCCATGGACTGTAGCCCACCAGGCTCCTTTGTCCATGGGATTCTCCAGGCAAGGTTACTGGAGTGGGTTGCCATTTCCTTTTCATTGTTTTATAGCCAGATGCTAGTAGTTGACAACATAATAGCCATTCATTCCTTTGTCCTTAATTACTTAAGGCCTTCACTGAACCAGAAACACCAATGAACTTGATGCCCTAGATCCTAGTGAGCCCATCAACTGGTGTTAGAAATGATGATAGAGGCTCCTGGCAAACAATAACAGCTCAGGCTGACTTTCTATGCAATTAAAGCCAGACTCCAAAAATTTTCAATTCAAGAACAGAATAAATGAAAATAATTATAGTTGATTATTTTTCTAAGCAGAGAAAGTTAGAAAGTTTCCTGTTTTAGCATGTAAGCACTTTTTTCCAGCTGCATCATTATAGCATGCCACATAAAGACATGAAAGTTCCCCTTTTCGCTAAGTACTATTTTAGATTTTTAAAAGATCTTCTGAATAGTTGTACAGCCTGAGTATGTTTCCATTCACTTAGTATTCTCAAGATACACAGGAAAGCACAGTGGTTTAAATATCTGAGCTTAGAGGCAGACTTGGGTTCAAATCCAGGCTCTCTCTTCTACCTATAGGTAGTGTGACCTTGTGCAAGTATCTTAAAATTCCTAAGCTTCAGGTACCTCGTCTCTGAAACAATGACGATAATACTAATTTCAGTGTAAAGTCATTGTGAGAATTGAAGATTTGATGCTTAGCACATTGTGATGGTTTAGTGGCTAAGTCATATCTGACTCTTGAGATGAGACCCCATGGACTGTAGCCCAACAGGCTCCTCTGCCACGGGATTTTTTAGGCAAGAATAATGGAGTGGGTTGCCATTTCCTTCTGCAGGGGATCTTCTGGACCCAGGAATCAAACTCAGGTCTCCTGCATTGCAGGCGGATTTTACCATCTGAGCTATGAGAAAATCTTAGCACATTGCTTGGTCAATAAAAGTTAGCTAATATCATCATCATCATTATCATCATCACTCACATTGGTATTGCCAATATAGGATCTTCAGTTACATGGAGAACCAGGAAAATAGAGAAGTCCTCAGGTGGTTCTGGTAAAGCAAACAGTGACACTGAAGCCAGGACTGAAATATATATGCTAGTTCAGAGCCCAGATCCGTATGAACATTAGAAAGTACTTAGCTTCTCTGATCCTTAGTTTCCTTATCTGTAAAATGGAGATAATAACAGAAAAGTTAGAGTGGTACGAAGATTAAATGAGATAGTGGAACTGAAAGGATCAAACCCAGTAGCCTGGCCCACAGGGAGCAAATTTACCATCCCTTCGCTACTAGGACTCTTGCCCTTGGTCCTGCTGCTGCTGCTAAGTTGCTTCAGTCGTGTCCGACTCTGTGCGACCCCATAGACGGCAGCCCACCAGGCTCCCCCGTCCCTGGGATTCTCCAGGCAAGAACACTGGAGTGGGTTGCCATTTCCTTCTCCAATGCGTGAAAGTGAAGTCGCTCAGTCGCGTCCGACTCTTTGCGACCCCATGGACTGCAGCCTACCAGGCTCCCCCGTCCATGGGATTTTCCAGGCAAGAGTACTAGAGTGGGGTGCCATCGCCTTCTCCGGCCCTTGGTCCTACCTCCTGCTGATTAGTTGAGGGTGGCAAACCCCAGTGAGGATGCTGGCTTCATGATTCAGATCTTTTTGTCTCATAACCCCTAATATAAAGAAGGCTCTTGTTGGTTCTCTATTTAGTATATGAGAAAATATATGAGAAGTGAGCAGATTACAGCGGCTGGGAGACCTGGAGAAGGCAGGCCCTCGGAGACCGAGGAATACCAGCAACTTCTGGCTGGAGCCACAGACCTGTGCAGGGGGCCAGGGCGGGACAAGCGATGATGGGGGACTGGGATCTAGCATTCCTTGCGGTCAGCATCCCCAATTTGGTGACTCATATCCTTCTAGCTTTGGGCAGGCTTGGGTAAAAATCTACTATTCAGTGAAATTTAAAAGCTTTCTGAAATATGGGCAGCATTTTCTCTCCAGGTGTATTTTGAAAAGATGACATGATTTGGACCCAAAAAATTTCTAGCCTGAAGCAATATTTACACACTGTGTTAATGTATTGAAGTTGGTCAGCATGTCCAGTTAGTGCGTGCACATATAGTACTCTCCTGTATGGTGCACAACACACTCACAGGTCAGTTACCTGGAAAGGAACTGTTATTTGCTAGGAGTATCACACCCTAGAGCTTTCCACCAGCTAGTCTACCATGTAAGATCAATACATGTTCAGGGCTTCCCTGGTGGCTCAGTGGTAAAGAATCCACCTGCCAAGCAGGAGACCTGGATTCTATCCCTGGGTTGAGACGGTCCCCTGGAGAAAGGAATGGCAACCCACTCCAGTACTCTTGCCTGGAGAATCCCATGGACAGAGGAGCCTGGAAGTCTACAGTCTATGGGGTCGAAAAGAGTCAGACACTACTTAACAACTAAACAACAATACACATTGTATTACTATGTAAATAACTAAGTCTTTGGCAGGTCACCTACCCTTCTCTCCTTCCCCGCAGAGAGCGTCTAACCACGCTGATACCACACGGAATGCCCCCTGGACCACATCACAATTAAGCAGATCCTTCCCTTCCTCCTCTGCTGCTGAGAGAAGCCATGTCTGCCCCCTAGTGGCTCAAGGGCAGACTTCACTCCCAGGCCTTTTGTTCTCCCCGTTAAGAACAATTTTACCTGTCAGGCTGGGGCCAGTCTCAAGTGTCAAATTCGAGGACATTTTTGGGCTTCAGTGTGGAAGTTTAACTGCAGCTAGTGAAGAGCTTAAAGGTCTCTGGGTCTGTGGAGCATACAGCTTCCTGTGTTTGTGTCTTTCCTTTAGAGTTTCCTTTTCCTCACACCTGGAGAAACTTGTGTGCATCCATCCAAGCACCCGGGAGGGAAGACTTGCCCCCAGAGTTGCTTTTCTTCCCCCAGAACTGTTTCCCAGCTGCTGGCTGTTTGTGATTTCATGGGTGTGTGAGCTTGGGATCAACTGTTCACTAGGTGAGGTGAGATTAGGCAGCCTGAAGCTCTCCTGTCCCCTAGTTATTGCTCCTAAATGTCCCACGGACATCTGCAAGCTCCCGGGAGTAAACGCTGTGCTTCTAACACTGCTTGGAATTTTACGGCCTTCGTTCCATTTTGATCAACAACACTTAGTGAGAAACTATGCTTCCTCTGAGGAATGAACCAAAACCAGTGTCAGGTTTTCATCACGAACCTTGACTTTCTCTTCAATAAACAGACGTCAGACCACCTGCAAAAACACAGCCACAATTACCAATGACTTTTCAAAAGATAAATATCCACAACAGATTTGTGAGGGAGAAAAGGCTATTGCCTCTAAACTTCAAATAGACCAATAGAACCTTCTGATCTTGATCCTGAAAGCAAGGCATGTAGGTCAGAACAGAGAACAGTTTGGCTTCTCATCCTACGATGTTGGGCTCTTCAGAAGCTGCTGAACTTGAATCCTGAAGGTCCTTCACCAGTCAGTAGGTGCAAGGCCTTGACCAAGTACCTTAACTTCTGCGTGTCTCATCTCAAAATTGGTTGTGCTCATATCGCAGCAAGGATGAAATGAGGTAATACGTACAAAGTGCCCTCAATCATGCAGAGCAAAGAATAAGCCTTCTAGAAGCATTAGCCAGTGGCTGTCTTCTCATCAGGCAGCAAAGTTGGTAAAGAAGCCGCCTTCCAATGCAGGAAATGCAAAAGATGTGGGTTGGATACTTGGGTCAGGAAGATCCCTGGAGGAGGGCATGGCAACCCACTTCAGTGTTATTGCCAGGAAAACTCCATGGACAGAGGAGCCTGGTGGGGGCTACAGTCCACGGGGTCACAGAGAGTAAGACGTGACTGAGCATTCCCTGGCTGTCTTTCTATCAGGAAGAGAATAAGAGAGGAAGTAAAGTGACTGTAAAAAATTAAGTATAATCTTATCTATTAAAAACAAAATTGCTGCAAAATATTTCTCTGCAGCTCTATTTGTTGTAAAAAACATGAACACCTAGCAGGATAGTACTTTAAGATGTTAATCAACAGTTTTTCCCTTGTTTCCTTAAAAGTTCTCTCCCTCCTCCCATTCAGTGAAAGGCTCTCACTGAGCTAGGGAGGGGTGAACCTGAAGAAAAGGAGAAGAAAGGCCTAGGATTTTGGTTTGTAAATCCTAGACTAGGACAAGGAGTGCGTGAATAAACAAAAGATGTGGAAGACTGCAAGGTGATCCAAGAAGCAATTTGCCTGTCCCAAAGGAGCAAGGTTCTCTGGATGGAAATTCGAAGAACAAACCTGAGAAAGGCTTCTGTCTTCTACCCATCCCGGCTCCAGCCCCTAGCCAGTCCCAGGGAGGGGTAAATGGCAAAACCCCATGGGAGGGTTTGGGGCATGTGGGCGGAGCTTAAGAGGGTTGCAGGTGTTACTTGGCATCACCAGACGCAATGTAGGGCCTGGTGGCAGGCATATCCAGGCCCCTGGGACTGTGATGGCCTCAGAAGTTTCCTGTTTCCTGTGAGGATTGTGGTATATTTAGTCACTCAGATGTGTCCAACTCTTTGTGACTCTTTGGGCTGTAGCCTACCAGGCTCCTCTGTCCATGGGAGTTTTCAGTCAAGAATACTGGAGTGGGTTACCATTTCCTCCTCCAGCAGATCTTCCCAACCCAGGGATCAAACCTGAGTCTTCTGTGTCTCCTGCATTGCAGACAAATTCTTTACCTGCTGAGCTATCATGCACATCATCAGGGAAGAGATTCACGGAGCAGCTGAATATTTCCCAGGAGGGCTTGGAAGCCCTGAGAGAGAATCCAACTGGGAGAAGTTTTGGACCAGCAAGGACACTCTGGCATCAGTCTGGTCAAGCAACTCCGTTGGAGGTCAGATGGGAATCAGGGCGGCTTAGCAAGGACGATGTCACTGATGAAGACTATGTGGACTCCATGCCTTCTTTGCCCTGCTCCTAATCCAGTGCCACCATGAGAGTTTCCTGGAATTTACCTAAAATGTTAAAGAAGTGGGGTCCTAAATTAGCAGAGCCTGGGACCACCACCGCACACAGGGGCACATTTTGTTTATTGCAGAGAGACACCCTAGGGAGCAGGTGGAGATCAAAACTGGTTTGTGCTTTGCCATCACACCACATGTGCTGACGTGGCACTGCACTGGCCTGGAGGGGTACTATTTTGTATTCGCACAATGATGTCATGGAGCATTGGCAGCTTGACTGAGCCAACCTGATTTGCAGAGATCTCTCTGAATTGACTAAAAAGTTTTCACCACAAGCAGATGGAGGTTCTCAGTAGGAATTAATTTGTAATACATAAAAATAAAGGTGTCCCTCTTGCATATCTGAAACTGTGGTCTGATGTTAGTGATCATTATACAGAGACCTATGTAAGAAACCCGTAGCCCCCCAAATCACTTCTATTTGCATCACGGTTAATATTTTGGTATATTTTCTTTCAATTTTTTTCTCCATGTAGTTTTCACATCATTAATGAACAAGATATATGCTCTTTGGTATCATGCATTTTCTAATTGTATCACAGGGGAAATCATAGACAATGGATCTCAATCTTGTAGGGATTTTTGAATGCCTGAGGTGAATATACAAATGCCAGTCCCTGAGGTCATTTTCACAGACAAAGGGAATCAGAAATTTAATATGCTACCAGGTGCTAGAATCTCTGACTCCAGGTACAACAGAGTAAAGATGTCTGAGGACAGAGTCTTGGAGAACTCCTCACTTAAATCAGTGCTTCTCAAACGTGAATGTGGGGAATCACCAGGAGACGTTATCAAAATGCAGATTCTGATTCAGCAGAGCTTGATTGGGGCCTGAGAGTCTGCATTTCTCACAGACTCACATGTGGTTCATACACACCAGTATTCTTGCCTGGAGAATCTCATGGACACACAGGCAGAGGAATTTGGTGGGCTACAGTCCGTGGGATCACAAAGAGTCAGAAATGACTGAAGCAATTTAGTGCACACATGTGGTTCAGGCTTAGAGGTCAGGAAAATGAAGAAGGAAAATCATTTATATCAATAGCTTAAGCATTTTTGCAAGCTATTAAAAATTATTTTTAACTATTATGTTCAATATTTACATTATTTCATAGGATGAATAGGCCAACCATATTTTTCCTTTAACCATTTCCTTAATGTTTTTCAATTTAATTGTTTTAAATTTTGTTATTATAATCAATTCAGTTGATTGCATATGTCTTTATCCCCAACTTTTACATGTTCAACTAGGGAATTCCTCGGCAGTCCGGTGGTTAAGACTTCACCTTGCTTGCAATGCAGGGGATGTGGGTTTGATCCCTGGCTGGGGAGCTAAGATCCCACAGGCCTCATGGCCAAAAATACCAAGACATAAAACAGAAGTAATATTGTAACAAATTCAATAAAGACTTTAAAAATGGTCCTCATTTAAAAAAAAAAAATCTTAAAAAAAAAAAAAACAAAAACGAGCAACTAATAGAGGTAAAAACAAAGTTAAAAGTGGGCCCATCCAAGGCACACATTTCCCTTCTGGCCTGGACAGTGTGACCGTGTATCCTCAGGCAAGTGGAGTTATGGATTTTTGCCTCCCTTTACTCTTGCTATAAAATGGGCTTTTTCTTCTCACAGTCTTAGAATAAAAGGAGTTCATAAAGTGATCTGCAACTCAGTACTTCCTTCTGTGGAGCCACTGTGTCATGAAATATTCATCAGAGCTCAGGGACAATGACCCTGTGTGCCAACTGCAGCCACCAGAATCACCCTACCCTGAATCCTACCAGGTACAGGATTACTGGTGCTATGCTAACGAGCAAACACTGGGATTTGGCCCAACCTTGGCTGTTTGGATTTCAGTGCCAGGGTAGGAGGTCTGAAAAACATGAAAAGAAACAGCTGAATTCCAAGACACTCCTTCAGATAAAGTTTCCTTTAAAACATTTGTACCATTCTTTATCAATATTTATAAAGTGTGGACTAGATACAGATACATTCCTCTTGGGCCATGTCTAGAACACACCCATAATACCTGATCAAAATACAATTGTTTGTTAGCAGCAAGCGGACATTTTTAGAGGCAAGCTTCTTTGAAAATGAGGAACCAAGTTAGCCCCACATAGCAAAAAATAAAATCAATATCAGTTACATGAACACAGAAAGATGAATGCAATTTTTTTAATGGCAACATGGTGCTGTAGAGAGACCATACAGTTTAGGGTCTGGGTTTAGGTACCAGGTTGGCCTCTTGCTAACCATATTGGGATCAAGTTAATTAACCATGTGAAGCTCCAGGTCCTCCCTCAGGGGGCACTACACAAGTGATTATAAACGCAGAGAAAAAATACTTCTCTAGAAGGAGTTGATCTCTCTGGCCTTTCAGGCAGGCAGGACCTTAGTAAGTACTTGCCAATATGTTGAAGATTGAGGCCCCTAAGCGTTTCATCCCATAGTCTTAGGCTAATCTTTGAGAGACACCAGAAAGCTTTTAAGTAAGTCCCTCAGTCGATGCCACCTGGTGCCTGGAATTTCCAAACGATTCATCTTTTGGGTTAGGATTCTCATTCTTTGCTTATATTAGAATTACCTGGGAAGAATTTTTTAAATGCCAACGTCTAGGCTCTACCCTCAGCCAACTAAGGCCATGCTCTGGTATTGTTTACAGAGCTTCCAGATGATTCTATTGTACAGCCTGAGCTCAGAACCGCTGAGCGACAGTCTTAGACAGCTATTGAAAATCCAGGGCAGGTAAAACTAGGCCATTTTCCTTCCAATGACAGTTTCAAGAAATTTGCCACATTAGCTCATCAGTCCCTATATAGCGCACACACACATAGCTAGTCAGTCCCTCCACATTGCATGTGAGAAGGGACATAAACAGGTGATTCAGGATGTCAGATGATGTACAACCCAGAAGAGCTTAGAAGCCCTGCACCTCTGCAAAGAGATAATGTGAGAATAAGCTTGTTCAACCTCAACATCATCAATTACCTTTTACTGAGTCACTACTAGGTGCCAAGTACCATATGCTAAGCATTTCACATTTTATTTTTATAGTGCTTGTGTGGAGGCTGCAGACAGGGGTAGGAATAGTGGGTATAGAGTTGTAAGACAGTGCAACTTTTCTGGAAAACAACTCAGCAATAAGTGCCAACAGCCCTCAAAATGTTCATGTTCTTTGGCCAAAGAATTCCACTTCAAGGTGACTATCCCATGGAAAGGGTTACAAATGCAGGTGGTGTTTTTGTTCACAAAGATGTTCATTGCAGCAGAATTTATGTTAGTAAGAAACAGAATAACTTGCTGCTGCTGCCCCAGCAAATGGATAGTGATTGCATACATGTTGCTACATTATATAGTGGAGTATAACGCAACCATCAAAGATGGATAATTTTATGACAAGAAAAATTTTATATTACAAAATATTCCTTATACGAAAGTAAGATTTATAATAGTATCTATGGGGTGATTCAAATTTCCAAGAATGGCAAATAGTTGTACCATTGTTATATTACAAAGTTGGTTGCAATTGGCAACCAATTCTTTCAAAGAGTAAGCATCAAATGGTTAAAAACTCTGTTATCAAAGCTAGACTCTTTTAACAGCAAACACTTTGGTTTGAGCACATCATGTTGCTGGGGAGTCATCCCTGTTTTGTTTCACATGCTAAGGCTTGAGTGCGTGACCCCCTCTCCAAACAAAGCCCAGCTAATGTAAACAGAGAAAACAGAAAACAAATGACAACTGATTTAGAATACAACCCAAATATTTGTTTCACAAGTTTTCCTCACTACTAGAATTGAGTTCTCTGCAGTGTGAAAAGAAGAGGAACTGATGAAGAAGGAAAAATCTGCAGAGGAGAAAACAAAGGAAATGGAGAATGTGGGGGAAAGCAAACAATTGCATCTAGGTTTGCCTATGGAATTTCAGATCTCCCAGTCCCCACGCAAAATCTGTTGATTCCTCACACAGCCAGGTGTGCTTTGAGGACATGGCCACTTTCTGACAGTTTGCATTTCTTCTGGGGGTGGCCTGAGCCAAACTGATCCCTCTACATTTTTCAGGGCCATGTTTTTCTGTTGCAACTTCTTTGTCCACCGGAGTCCCAAAACCTAGGTGTCCTCAGCCTTCCTGCCTGCCCAGTTTAGGACAAGACTCCAGTCCCAGGTGTGACAGTGCCAGGTTTTTCCAAGTGGAGAATGTTTTATTTATTAAAGGAAAAAAAGCAGGGGTGAGTGATAAGGAAGTTCCTGAGTAGTTGTGCTCTCTAGTTGAGAACACTTAGCATGACCAAGGCTACTATAAATTCATAACTGACTTCTAAAGAAGTTGATTTTTTTTTCACATTTTTATCTGTTTGTTTGGTTGTGCTGTGTGCGGGCTTCTCTTGTTGCAGAGCGTGGGCTCTAGGCGCATGGGCTTTAGTAAATCTGGTGCACAGGCTCAGTAGTTGTGGCACACAGGCTTAGCTGCTCTGCAACACATGGAATCCTCCCAGACCAGGGATCGAACCCATGTCGCCTGCATTGGCAGGCAGATTCTTATCCACGGCACCACCTGGGAAATACTGAAGTTGCATCCATATACTTCTGAGAAATGGAATGTGTGAGGCATTTTGTGCATGTCACCTACAGATCATGCTAGACACTTAAGAGATTTCAAAGACAGGCCTAGACTCAGGAATCTCTACCTGCCTACCACCTTGGCCTCTATCTGTCCCGTCTCTCAAGGCCAGCACATGAGATTAATCCTTATGTTCCTATCCTGCTCCTCTTAGCAAGCTCCCAGGTAACAACCCTCATCACCAAACGGAGCAGGATATTAACATCTATCGAATCTGTGCTAAGTTCCAGGCACTGTGCTGTGAAATAGTCACTCTTCCCGCCTGCATTTCTGAGAGCTTCCTTGGGGGCTCAGTGGCAATCCACCTGCCAATGCAGGAGACACAGATTCAGTCCCAGTGGCAACCTGCTCCAGTATTCTTGCCTGGAAAATTCTGTGGACAGAGGAGCCTGTTGGGTTGCAGATCACAGGGTGGAGAAGAGTCAGACACGGCTAAGCACGCACCCCCATAGCATCTGCATTTTACAGATAAGAACACTGAGAGTGGAGAGATGGAACTAGTCAATGCTGGAACGGGGGTTGTGTGATTCCAGAGTCCTTTCACCTGCAATCTACATGGATTTTCTAATGTTTCACCCTCCTGGGTAAAATGACCTTTATATTAAAAGCACCTAGCGGAACTGTTTTGCATATAATAGCCCAGATGGGGGCACCTATCTTCTGGTCTGGGTCACTTTCAGCATATCCTGGGCTGCTGCTTTGGGCAATTTTATGATATTATGATACATCATATAACAATGATGTATATGATAATTGTATAATAAAGAATATAATGATAACATATCATAAAAATAGGCTACTTCTCTCAGTTCTAAAGATAAACTTTAATGAGAGCAGCAAAACTGAATCCTCAAAAATATGGAAATTTGATCTTGTGTCAGGTTGCACTGGAATGTAAAATTACTCTCTGAGTATTGCAGAGCCAGGCAGATGATATTTTTAGTCTAAAAGCTAACCAGTTAAATTAAATCGGGCTTTGAAGTTCTTTCTGAATACCACCATTCTTTAAAATTTTCTTGTAATCCAGATGCTTAACTCTTTGTCCAAGACTCTTTGATTGGGGCGAATCCACCGGGGAACATATCAAAATGGAGCTTCCTGTGAGATTTTCCTCTTTCTTCATCGCATTCTGGTTCCCATTGAGTCTAAGCCGTCCCAGCGACTTGTCTCTCAGCACACGGGCCCTCCTGCTTCAAGGCAGATCATATGAACATTTAAATTAGTTATAACAGTTGGTAAAAATTGCATTAAGGATCCAGTTCTCTTCTCCAATGTAAAGAGGCACCACTATTCCCCAGTGTTTGGAATCATCTTTGCTTTTAATGGCCAAACAAATTATCACTTTAAGAAATCCATGTTCAGTTCAGCTCAGTTCAGTTCAGTCGCTCAGTCGTGTCCGACTCTTTGCGACCCCATGAATCGCAGCTCGCCAGGCCTCCCTGTCCATCACCAACTCCCAGAGTTCACTCAGACTCATGTCCATCGAGTCAGTGATGCCATCCAGCCATCTCATCCTCTGTCGTCACCTTCTCCTCCTGCCCCCAATCCCTCCCAGCATCAGAGTCTTTTCCAATGAGTCAACTCTTCCCATGAGGTAGCCAAAGTACTGGAGCTTCAGCTTTAGCATCATTCCTTCCAAAGAAATCTTTTGAATATACTATCTAGGTTGGTCATAACTTTTCTTCCAAGGAGTAAGCGTCTTTTGCTCTACACATATTCTTGGAGAACACATTATTCTAGTGCTTGCCTGTCACCTCTCACTCCAAACCTCTACTCCTGGTCTCGTTTCCATGTCCTCTGCCTGCTTCATCACTAGTCTTCTCAGCTGCTTTTTTTTTTAATCGTAGAACTTTGTCTTTATTGAATTTGTTATAATATTGTTTCTGCTTTATGTTTTGTTTTGTTTGTGTGTGTGTTTGGGTTTTGCTGTGAAGCAGGTAGGATTTTAGCTCTCCAATAAGAGAGCAAACCCATACCCCTTGCATTGGAAAGTGAAGTCTTAACCATTGGACCACCTGGGAAGTCCCTCAGCTGCTGTCTTTTTCATGATCACTTTGACCCCAGTGTAGACACACTTCCTCATTCTCCAAGGCAATGCTGTCTTATGTAATAGATTTCTCTGAGTGTTTGCAGGTAACAAAGAAGAATCACAGTGAAAGTTAAGAAACAGGTCAGAATTAGATATGCAACATCAGTGTTTTTTTAATTTCCTTGGAATTTTGATATGTTTTCCCAGCTTGCTGTCTTGCCACCAGTTCTAACAAGAATTAGATGATAAGGTGTATCAGAATGATAAGGATGATAAGGCACCATTACTACTGCAAGACCAATTCTGTGTCCCCAGTCAATCCCAGGAGAGTGAAAAAGCTAATTTAAAACTCAACATTCAAAAAACTAAGATCATGGTATCTGGTCTAATCAGTTCATCGCAAATAGATGGGGAAAAAGTGGAAACAGTGACAGATTTTGTTTTCTTGGGCTCCAAAATCACTGCAGACAGTGATTACAGCCAAGAAATTAAAAGATGCTTGCTTCTTGAAAGAAAAGCTATGACAAACCTAGACAGCATATTAAAAAACAGAGACATCACTTTGCTAGAACAGGTCCTTATAGTCAAAGCTATGGTTTTTCCAGTAGTCATGTACAGATATGAGAATTGGGGCCTTAAAGAAGGCTGAGCACTGAAGAATTGATGGTTTTGAATTGTGGTTCTAGAGAAGACATTTGAGAGTCCCTTGGACAGCAAGGAATTCAAATCGGTCCATCCTAAAGGAAATCAACTCTGAATTTTCATTGGAAGGACCAACGCTGAAGTTGAAGCTCCAATACTTTGGCCACCTGATGCAAAGAGCCTACTCATTGGAAAAGACCCTGATGCTGGGAAAGACTGAAAGCAAAAGGAGAAGAGGGCGGCAAAGGATGAGATGTTTAGATAGCATCACCAGCTCAGTGGCTGAGCAAACCCCAGGAGATAGCGAAGGACAAGAAAGCTTGGCATGCTGCAGTTCATGCAGTCACCAAAAGTCAGACACAAATTAGTACCTGAACAACAATCCCAGAACCCACAGGGCTGAGACACACATGATATTACACTCAAAGAAACAGTTTAGGAGCAAAAAGACACTTCAATCTCTAATTGCATCTGTTTATGAATATGAAAGGGGTTTCATTTATAACCCATTGCACATTTCTCCTCTCTTTCTTCTTTCACTCTTGTGGTTATTCCAGAGCCTCTCAGACTCCAAAATTCCTTACTCCCAATTCTCCTCTATGATTCTTCCCAATGGCTAAAATGGACTCTTGTTTTATTTTTAAATTTAGTTAATTTATTTTAATTGGAGGCTAATTATTTTACAATATTGTAGTGGTTTTTGCCATACATTGATATGAATCAGCCATGGGTGTACACGTGTTCCCCAACCTGAACACCCCTCCCACCTCCCTCCCCATCCCATCCCTCAGGGTCATCCCAGTGCACCAGCCCTGAGCACCCTGTCTCATGCATCGACCCTGGACTGGCGATCTATTTCGCATATGGTAATACACATGCTTCAGTGCTATTCTCTCAAATCATCCCACCCTCACCTTCTCCCACAGAGTCCAAAAGTCTGTTCTTTACATCTGTGTCTCTTTTGCTGTCTCGTATATAGGGTCATCATTACCATCTTTCTAAATTCCATATATATGTGTTAATCTACTGTATTGGTGTTTTTCTTTCTGACTTACTTCACTCTGTATAATAGGCTCCAGTTTCATCCACCTCATTGGAACTGATTCAAATGCATTCTTTTTAATAGCTGAGTAATATCCCATTGTGTATATGTACCACAGCTTTCTTTTCCATTCGTGTGCCAATGGGCATCTAGGTTGCTTCCATGTCCTGGCTATTATAAACAGTGTTGTGAAGAATATTGGGGGTACATGTGTCTCTTTCAATTCTGGTTTCCTTGGTGCATATGTGCAGCAGTGGGATTACTGGGTCGTATGGCAGTTCTATTTCCAGTTTTTTAAAGGAATCTCCACACTGTTCTCCATAGTGGCTGTACTAGTTTGCATTCCCACCAACAGTGTAAGAGGGTTCCCTTTACTCCCCACCCTCTCCAGCATAAAATCGACTTTTAATGTATCTCCCTTTCTTTTAACATTTTATTGAATATGTCAGTTTAGCCTCTCAGGCTTCCTTTGACGCATGTGTCTGTAGGCTCTAGTATTCAGTACTATGGAATAGAAATCTGGGAGTTGACCATCAAGCAAGAGCCATCCCCCATTGTCCTGTCCCTATTATGGATTAATATTTTTCTCTGCTGTACTCCAATAGACAGACCCCACAGAGAAGCTAAGAACATGGCAGTGACCTGTTAAGAAAGCAAAGTCAAAACTGTCTAGCCGTGGAGGGAGCCAGCGGAGCAGTGGTTCTCAAAGTGTGGTATTCGCAATGCCTGGGAACTTGTTAGAAGTTCCTCAGATTCCATCCCTCAGATTCCACTCCAAACCTATAGAGCCACACGTTCTGGGTGGAACCCAGTACTCCATGTTTCAACAAGCCTTCCTGATGATTGTGAGGCGACTAAAGTTTGAATAGCAAACTTTTTTTTTCCTAATCGGGACTTTCCCAGGCCAAAGGAATCCATTAAACTCAATTCTAGTTCCAGTTCTGCCTCTTTTCAGTTCCGTGACCTCACCAAGTCGTTAAACTTCCCCAAGCCTGTAAGGAGACCACACTGAACTTGCTGCTGCTGAGTCTCAGGGCTTCTCATGTCAAAGGCTGGTCCTACCACGACTATCTCCATGGCTCCCACGCATGGGGTCTCAATGTGCCTTCTTTCTTCTCTCTTTGGGGACCTGCCATCATCTTTTCCGTACCTTGGGGAGTTTTGTCATCCCAAGTTTGAGGACCATTTTAATAATAATAGTGATAGTGCCATATAAATCCTCTGTGGATTTCAACGTGATAGTGATAGTGACATTGAAATGATAGCTGCAGAATCCACACGGTCAGCTTGTTCTTGGCTACTAATGGATTCAGATGAGCTTGCCCAGGGCAGGTACACTTTCTGAAAATTAGTATCTGTGGAACTGAGATAAAGCACTTTGACCAAATGCGATTCTGCTTGGTAAATGGCTCAGCCGTATCTAGAACAAGACCCTAGGAAGGAGTTAAAACAAGAAGTGGAAACCATGTTTCAACTTTAAATAGGTCTCTCTCAACTCATCACTTCCTAACCCCTCCTTTTCTCCAGTAAGCTCCTAATTACAACGGGTCAGAATTCCTGGTGACTCAGCACAGAGATGGACACAACTGAAGCGACTTAGCAGCTGCAGCAGCAGGAGCAGACAGTAAGAATTTGCTTGCAATGCAGGAGACTAGGTCTCAATCCCTGGGTTGGGAAGTTCATTTCCCTATTGACTGAAACTCCAAGACAAGAGTAGCAGGACAATTAAGGGAGGAGGCGGGGTCCTGCCCAGACCACATATCTCTCATTCCCCAAATCAGGAGACCTCCCCAACCACACATGCGCAAGAAAACCCACTTCTTCTTGCCTGGAGAATTCCATGGACAGAGGAGCCTGACAGTGATCTCTGGTGGCCTCAGCCAGCAACACCTTGAAGAAAGGCTTGGATTTCCAGCCAGAGATTGAACTGGGTCGCTGCTGTGAAATCCTAGCTACTAGACCAGTAGTCAGTGACAAGGGCCCTGGTCCCTCGGCTTTGCAGAAAAGAATTTCCACAAAGACAGAAAGTAGCGAAGCAAATTAAGTATTTTTTAAGAGGAAAGAGTACAATACATGTGAAGGGACACACAGGCTGACTCAGAGGAGAATCCCTGAGCTGTGCCCTCGTGGAAGTTAAAATCACTTATATGGTGCATTTCTTCAGGTTTTCCTTTAGCCAATCATTTTAATTTGCCTGGTTCTCCGTCCATATTTGGTATATCTCAGGATCCTTCCACGTGTGCACGCACATCTCTTAGCCAAGGTGTGTCCTGCCGAAAAAGCATATGGGTAGAGAATCCCTTGACATTGCTCCTATTTTGGCCTGCAAGGAGCTTTTCTGTGGGCGTGTGGTCAGGGAGGTCTCCTGACTTCGGGAATGAGAGATATGTGCTCTGGGTATGGCCCAGCCTCCTCCCTTAATTGTCCTGCTATCCTCTTCTTGGAGTGTCAGTCAATAGGGAATGAAACTCCAATTGCTGTCACTGGGAGCACCGCCTTAACACTTTACCCATTAGTGCCCAAGCAGAAAAATTTTGTTGAAACAAGGTGTTAGGGGAAGTATACTGATTGAAACCTCCTGCCCTGGCCAGGCATCATAGCAACCATTTGCATGAGTTGTTTTAGGACAGGTGGTTCCGGTAAGAAACATGGAACTAATAAGCCTCCACCAACTGGAAGAGTTCGGGAAAAGTCAAAAGGAAATACATATGTCCAACTACCTCCCAGAATCCTTCTCTCTGGCATCTATCTTGGCTGAATCAGGCGTGCACCACCAGGAAGGACTCTAAGTCAGAATGATTGGCTAAAGACAACCCGGAAACGAATCCCATCACCATAAAACCTGAGACTGCAAGCCATGTGACAGAGCTGTTCTTCCGGGTTCCCTTACCCTCCTGCTCTCCATCTGGGTGCCCTTTCCCAATGAACTCTCTTGCTTTGTCAGCACATGTGTCTCCTCGGATAATTCATTTCCGAGTGTTTGACAAGAGCCCAGTTTCGGGGGCTGGAAGGGGTCCCCCTTCCTGCAACAAAGGGATTGTTTCTGGTTGCTAATTCTCTAGATTCTGGGCTTTTCAGAAGATGGCAGTTAACCTTGGTCAAAATGAAACACATCCTTTGGACGCAGCAGTGAGCCAAAAACCACAGGGTGTGAGGAGGTGGGCTGAGCCGGGGGGAGAGTGCAGCTTCTCACACTTCCCAGAAGAAACTTTTTGGCTACCTGAACACAGGCTTTTCAAATGTTAACGTGCATATGAATCACCAGAGGATCTTATTAAAATGTACATTTTTATTTAGCAGTGGGGGTGGGCCTGAGATTCTGCATTTCTAACAAGCTCCCTGGGGATAGTGATCCAACTGTGACTGTGTGTAGCCCACATTTTTGAGTAGCAAGACCCTAATAGCTCCATTGGTGAGGTCCTTGGCTAAGAGAAGGAACTGTGACAACATGAGAGATTCATAGCATTTGTGACAGTCACAGTAAGCATTTCAGCTGTGCTATCATCAACCTCCGCAGTGTAGGTTAAAATGTTATGTTACTCAGGAGTCTGTCTGCTTTCACCTTTTCCAGAAAAAAAAAAAAAAAAAATTTAAGTAGTATGTGTGTGCTGTTGTTTTGCAAGTGTCAATGTGTATCGTATTTCCATTTTCTTAGCCAAATGTTTGCTTAAATGCGAAACTAATTCCAAGGTACACGATACAGAAGTGGGAGGAGCTAGCATTACTCCCAGCCAGGGCAGTGGTTGGGTGGGTCGAGCACAGAGTTTAGAATCAAACGATTAAGATTCTCAGCCCTGGTCAAGCTATTTTCCAAAACCCTACCTTGGCCAGTGGTTTTCAGGCTTGAGAGGTTGAGTGCTTGAAAATCACAGTGTTTCCTACAAAGAGAAAACATTAATATTTTTTCCATAATGACATGATACAATTTTACTGGCAGAAAACATGGTGCTAATAAAATAACAACTCACCCTAAGTCCTGAAAATGATCCTCAGTTTCATGATTTGTAAAATGAGAGTAATAACCCTACCTCCCTGGGGGAGACCTCTGATCCTTGAGTTGGAATCAAAGACTTGCCATGACTTCCACGGCTACTTGCTGCCATTGGTTTAGCATCAACCACGAACCAGGCACTATGTTAAGGGCCTTGCAGACTTCTCATTAAAGTGGACAACAGCTCAGCTAGGTGAGTATCTTTATTATCTACCGGTGACAGATGAGGGAACTAAAGCCGAGAAAGGATAAAGCAGTGGTTCCCTGACAGAGTTCACTGGTAGACTTCACGCCTCACTCATATTTCAGTGGGTCAGTTGCCAGTGCATGCACCCAGCTCCTTTTCCCACTAGGAATTTGCTTTATTCATCAAGAAATTAACATATGGCTTTTGACCAAGGAAGTCTCCATGGCAGTATTAATCTTTTCTAAGTCAAAGTCCACCGAAGGCCATAGTCCCTCTTCCCAGAAAGAGAAGCGAACATGCCATCTTGCATTTAACATCAGGGGATTCATGAATCCCAAGCACAGCACTTCTATCTCGTAGCGTTTAGAGAGACCAAGAGGGCCTTTTCAGGCATCAAGCTGCTACTCCACACACACTACGCTCACATGTTTTCCTTAGTAATTTTCCTGACCATTTTATTTCTCAAATATTTATATTGATACAAGATTAAACAAATCCTAAATATAAAAATATTCCCTGGCACCAGGATGCCTATAGTGCTTCCAGCTTTTCTTAAGCATCAGTCTTCAAAGAGCCTGTCTTTCTATTATTAGTAAAATATATCAGTCCAAATTAGGGGCTGTCCAGAGAATACTTGTCCCTCTTTCTTTTGGTATCCAAATGAAATAAGATACTTCGAGCAAAACAGCATTATTGCTTCCCCCCTGGCTTCTTGACATAAGAAGAGAATTGAGCTGTTGACTCAAAATACAGAAATGAGAAATAGAGTCTGGTGGTTTCTATAACCTCCAAATTGAAAAAAAATAAGGGGGTGTGAGGAGGAAGCGAGAAAGGGAGGGAAGAAAGACAGAGATCAGATATTCATGTTTAGAATAATTTGAAATTAATTATTGTTATGCATCTTGTAGACCCATGGTTCTCAAAGTGTGTTCCCTGGACCAGGGACACTAACATCATTGGGAACAAGCTAAAAAGGTAAATTCTCAGAGCCCGCCCAGGCCTATTGAATCAGAAACATTAGGGAAGGGACTTAACAGTTTGTTTTGAACAAGCCCTCAAGGAGCTTCTGGTGGACACTAAACTTCAAGAAGCAGAGTTGTGGACAGATCTTCTCTCAAAGAAGGAACCTCCCAGCTGGTCCTAAATCAAGCTCCGTATTGAAAGGAGAGTGGGAAGAAGAGCACAGTAGTGAGGCAGCTAGAGTTCATGGAGTGACAACTGCAATCAGACACTGTACATTCATGACCTCAGGTTACCCTTCCATAAGCCCTGAGAACTTTTACTCTTGTCCCCATTTAAAGATTTCTTAAGATGTTCCACAAGATAATGTCACCTACTCAAGCCTACAGACCCACTAAGTAGTGGGCTCACAGCAGGAAATGTGAAACGTATAAAAAGTTATAAAGAAGAATATAGGAATTACCCACAAAACACTCAAACCACTTCTAGCATCTAAGGCATCGTTTGTATTTTTTCCCCTGTGTACAACCCCTCTGGATTTAGAGTTCAGGCTCCAGAGAGGGTTTCTTTCTCTGAGACAGACCCAGGAAATAATGCCTTAGCCCCCAGCTTTGTCCTGATTCCACTAAAAGACAGATCCTTCGGTTCTGCCTCTGTCCCTACCTTTGATCATATACAGAAGGAAAAGCTTAGCTAATTAAACAAAGTCATGCTAAAAGCTGGCCTAAAACAAAGTAGGAGCAAAGACTCAACTCTAAGTTTAAGCAGAAATGGACTTTGACCCAGATCTGGAACAAGCTAGGTACACTCTGCTCCCTGCACAGAGGACAGAGGCTTGTTCTAAGATGTGGGCATCATGTGCAGGGCCGAGGAGAACTGCTGACTCTGGTACACTCACCTCGAGTGCCTGTTCCTGCCAGGACACCGTGGTCCCTGCACCACCAGCCAAGCCTTGTGCACCAGAGTTGGGGAATGGAAGTCATCAAAATTCTGGAAGGCGTTTTGTGATGTTTGGATGGTTCTCTGTTTAACCCCTGTGGAGACGGGTGTGTGTCTGTTTCATGCCAGACTCAGAGAAAATAGTAAAGATAAAAGACAAGAGACTGAGGCTTATAGATGTTGTTTTCATAAAGTGTTTGTTTTCGTTGCTGTTAAGACCACTTGTCCAAGTGTATCATTCTGAGTTTTATTTGAGTACTGCAAAAAAAAAAAAAAGGACCAAAATGTTTTTGGACTATATAGCTGTGGGAGCTTAAACATAATGAGCTTTCTCTTTTGGAAAAAAAAAAAAAAACAGAAAGAAAGAAGGGAAAAGAGATAGAAAAGCTTACCCTTTTTTTCCCAACCCTGCCACTGATTTTACGAAACCTGGAAACAATTACTGTCCTCCTACCCTCTAAGCCCTTAGTTTTCACCATACATAAAAAGAAGATGAAGATAACCTGCAAAGATTTTATATGATAGAAATTTGTCATATCCAGCCTGTGGATAATTGAAATTTACAATTAACAATTTTGTCAGAAGAAAGCGTTTTAGTCTTAGAAGTTTTTTATTATGTATGCTAATAGGACAATTTAGGATAAAGGTAGAAAGTGGATTCTAAGAAGAAAAGCACCATTGTGTCAGTTAAGGGGTAAAACAAAGCATTCCATAGGAGAAGTTTTAATATATTTTGCTTATCTACTTTTGAATAAACAATACATTCATATATAAAATTCAGATGGTACAAAAGGCTAGATAGTGAAAAGAATTTTATCACATCCCTCTTCTCCACTCCCCAGTTTTCCTCTCCAGGGGAAATCAGAGCCCTTGGTGTCCTTTGCATTCTGGCGGAGGTACGTTATGCATAAAAAGTAATAACATATATTCTCAGATCCTATTTTCTAATGTAGAGGAGCACACTGTTCGATCACACTGTTCCACACCTTGTTTTCATGCTTGACAATGTCTCTTGAATGTTTTCATTTCCGTATATAAAAAACTTGCCCATACGTGATCCCTACCTTAAAATTATGCCCCTTAACAAATTCCTAACTGCCCTCGTTTGTACCTGTTTTGTCGCTTATTTTTTTTGCTTTTCCTGTCTCTGTTTTCACTGTGACACTTCCTTTCTGTTCTTATGTAATCTCTGGCTTAAAGGAAGAGGATCCATCTTTGTGCTGCAGTGACCCTAAGCTTTCGAGAACGCTGGTGATAGCTTGTCTGAAGAAAATTCCTGAGGTTGGGAGCTTGTGCCTTTCTGGAGAGACAGGTATGTAACAGGATGTAAAAGGATCAAGGAATAGGAACAAGGAGAAAGCAAATCAAGATGAAAGACAAAGGCAAGGTGGAAGAACCAAACACTCGGGGTGATACATCCCAAGCACATCAGTCATCGATATGGATGACTGAGCCAGCGAAACCTGTTTTTCCACGTGAGGAGTCTGGTAAATGTGCAGCAGGGGTTCCCAGGTTAAAGGACAACAGGAGGAATTATGTGCGTACTGCAGTGTGCACAGGGAGCTACAGAAATCACTACAGACTCTACAGATGGGAGTGAGTGGAAGTTGATACATTTCTAGTGTCCGACTTATTTATTTATTTGCTTTAATATTGATATTATTTGTTTGGTTGCACCAGGTCTCAGTTTGGCATGAGGCATCTTTGATTTCCATTGAGGAATATGAGATCTTTAGTTGTGGCTGGTGGTATCCAGTTCCCTGATCTGGGCTCGAACCAGGACCCCCTGCACTGGGAGTGCAGAGTCTTAGCCACTGGACCACCAGCAGAGTCCCTCTAGTGTCCCATTTAGAAAAAAACTAAAAATTAAAAGGATTAAAATGCAAACACCCCATGGAATTGTTCAGGAACTCCTACTATTTTAGGAAAACAAAGATGAACAAAGATATCACATCATTTAAAACAGCAAAAACTGGGAACCACTTAAATATCAAACATAAGAATTATTGTAGTAAATTGTGGTGCATCCACAAGCTAAAATGCCATCAGCTGTAAAACATGTTTATAAGTATTAGAAAATGTTCTGCATAAATTTCAAAATTAAAGAAAAATTATAACAGCAAAAAGGCTCACTCTGTACATTTATTTTAATGTAATGATAACAGCAAATGTTTACTGAGACTCACCATATGCCAGATGCTCTTTGCAGCATTTCGAATACATTAACGCTTTTAAACCTCACAATACCATAAATGAGGAGTCCTGATCTTTTTTCAGATTTGCCCATGAGAAGGCTGAGGTACAGAGCAGTTAAGCAATTTGGATGAGAACGCAAGTTTGGCAAGCAGAAGGCCAGTAACTGGTCCAGGTCTTCTGGTTATACCCATTCACTTAACCACATACAACGATGCCTTCCGATGTATCAAGAAACCTAGGAGGCAAAACAGAAATAGGCTGCTTTTGAATGGTGACCGTAGAGGAGAGAATGCCTCTCTGCAGAGAAATAACTGGTCCTCTGAGAAAGCAGCTAACAGTTGGTGCAAGGGTCCAGTACTGACAAGGCTAACACAGGAAACTGACCTCAAGGGGAGACAAATCAACCTAAGGAGACTGGAAGGGAGGAAAGTACATCAACTCAGCATCATAAAGATAATTCCATGACAAAATATGCCATGAAGTTGTTCAGATTTAGAAAAACAAGCATTCAAGCATTCATAAACCTAGATTGACAAAGTGGTCAGCTATTTATTTTATCGTATCTTTAGTCTATAACGATTGCTTAAGAGGAATGCCCTTTACAAGTGAACTCTCATTGTGACTTAATGTTGAATTAAAATATTCACAATGAAAGAGTAAAATGAGACTTTCTAAGATAAACAAAGTCTAGAAAACCCTAATATTCAGCTTACGTTATTGAATAATTGTGTGGGAGACATTGCTCATATTTCATAATCTTTCCTTAGAAATAGGAAAGGTTTTTATTGTTAATGTATTACTCTACATTGTTTTTAACAAATCGTTTCACCTACATCATTTACCATACTTGCTTTCCAGAAGTTCAAATACACTGACAAATGATGATGACTTGCCACCAGAGGAGCTGTTTTTAAAAATGAACTGCAGCGTTTCAAGACTCAAAGAGATATTCCCATAATATATTTAGAAATGCCAATGGTGTTAAGATAAGCCTATCTTCCTAAGATGGCTTCTGAGAAATCCTGACATTTTGTTTTAAAAGAGAACCAATCACATTACTTTATTATCACATATGTAACTTCGAGTTTCAAAAAAATCTGTTGTATAAACTGAGCTATCTGTATATACACGTATCTAGAGTTTATTTCAAGGCTTATGGGCACAGTTTTCCCTAAAGTACAATAAACACTCTTTTCTTCCTCATTTCATAATAGCCTGGGGCTTCGAGCACACCAAGATAAAAACACTAATTTTCCAGTTGTATGTTAAGGCCTTAAATCCACCACATAAATATTCCAAAACCAACTCAGAGCAGTAAGCTGGTGGTGGATGGGAAGAACAACCAGAGGGATTACTCCAGGCCTTTGAGAGAGTGGGGGAAACGCATTTCTTGACCTTCTGTTCTGAACGGCTCCTTTTCATCTGGTTTCAATTCTCTTGTTTGTGCACCTTGCCATATTTATTATTGAATTCCTGATTTCTTCTTGTTTCATGTTCCGTGTTCCAATGATTTATGAGAAATTGCTGATCTAGATGTTATCTTTGGCATTCTGTGAGTGCACAGAGCTCCTTAAGAATGCTGAGAGGAAAAACGTGTTTTGAGTAGGGCAGTGCCCTGGCTTGAATAGATGTCCATCAGTTCGTGAAAAATGCCAGTCACAGATTCCTCAATAAGACACACTTTTCTTTTTCAACACAGCAGTAGCAAGGGTATTTTCAAAATCACCGATATCTTTTCCTCTTTGGTGGATGAGTGTGGTTAGAAATAAGATGTGATCTTGGAAACTTTCCTGGTGGTCCAGTGGTTAGGACTCCTCCTTTCAAATGGAGAAGTGGTTGGTTCAACCCCTGGTCAGGGAACTAGGATCCCACATGATCATGGTGGGCAGCCAAAATAACTTTTAAAGCCATAATAATAAGATGATTCTAAAATAGTGATTTGAGGAGAAATCTAGTCAGATTATTTTTTAAGATTTTAGCTCAAAATGAAGTGGCAAGTTTTCCGTATCAGGGTTCTGACTTATTTGGTTTGACTAAGAAATAAAATATGCTAAAGACATTTCAGTTCATTTCTAAACATCTCTATTAAGGATAGGAGAAGGCAATGGCACCCCACTCCAGTACTCTTGCCTGGAAAATCCCATGGACGGAGGAGCCTGGGGTCGCTAAGAGACAGACATAACTGAGCGACTTCACTTTCACTTTTCACTCTCATGGATTGGAGAAGGAAATGGCAACCCACTCCAGTGTTCTTGCCTGGAGAATCCCAGGGACGGGGGAGCCTGGTGGGTTGCCGTCTATGGGGTCGCACACAGTCAGACACGACTGAAGCGACTTAGCAGCAGCAGCCATTAAGAATGATCTAGTTTATAAATGTGTAGGAAATGATAGCTTTTTTTTCTTAATGGTGACCAGCTTTCTCTAGCTTAATTAAGTGAAAATTAATTAGCAAGTCTCATATGCTTAGGGAAAATTATCTAATTAGATAAATTTTGTAGGCTAATCAAAATACTGGGGAATCTGTCTACATTTCTTCCTCTCCACTAGTGGGAGTTAAACACACCCTCCAGAAAACATTGCTCTTACCAGGCTCAGTAAGTAAAGTGGCTCAGTGGTACCAGTACCAGTGGTTCAGTAGTAAAGAATCCACCTGCCAAGCAGAAGATGGCAAGACACTTGGGTTTGATCCCCTGGAGGAGGAAACAGCAACTCACTCCAGTATTCTTGCCTGGGAAATCCCATGGGCAGAGGAGCCTGAAGGGCTACAGTCTATGGGGTCACAAAGAGTCAGACAGGACTGAGCACAGCACATCAGGCATTTTGGGGGCTTCCCAGGTGGCTCAGTGGTAAAGAATCTACCTGCAATGCAGGCGCTAAGGGTTTGACCCTAAAGAATCAGACATGAGTTAGCAACTGAACAACAACTGAACTTCATCTTTCTAGACAAAGCCTCTGTTTTACCAAAGCACTATATCAAACACCCTAAAGCAGACTTGTACACAGATTCCTCACTAGGCTTAGTGTTTTGTGACTTTTTCCATAGAATTTAATAATTTCTAAGTGACTGCAGGGTGAGATGGGTCAATATATCAAGTCCTAACTATTTAAAATGACATTCTCATTCACTTCCATCTTATTTCTCACAGTAAAATTGGGAAAGTAACACAACAAATGAAGACAGGTAAAGCAATCAAGGAACATTATAATAAAGTGTGCTTGCAAGATACATAATAGAAAAAGAGAAAAGAAGTCCCCCTTTCTACAATAATAATGGAGAAAGTGGATACTTTTCCCTTGTTTCTGCACTCACAGATATCAGCTGTGATAGAAAACCTAGAGCAATAAATACATTCCTAGTTTGGTAGTTAGGCAAATTCAGCAAGGAAGTAAATAGTTAATGGTTATTTCAATAAATTAAATGTTCATTTCTGCAGTTCCAAATACTTAAATCCTAGAGTGCTTAAGAAACAATTTTGAAAACTGAATATTTCTCCAATAAATTTAAACAAAATATTCATTTTGCTTATACCATTTTTAAAGTCTTTATTGAATTTATTACAATATTGCCTCTGTTTTATGTTTTGATTTTTTGGCTGTGAGGCATTTGGGATCTTCCCTTCCTGACCAGGAATCAAATCTGCACCCCCTGTTTCGGAAGGTGTGGTCTTAACCATTGAACCACCAAGGAAGTCCCCTCCAGTAAATTTTAAGAACTTGTGTATGTACCTCAATCTTGGTCAAAGGCAAATCTTTGATTTCCAGGGTTGTTCTTTATAGAACTCATCAACTTAGTTTCCAAAATTCAAAATTTAACTTTGGTAGGAACGAAGGTTTATTTCAGAGTCCCTTGGACTGCAAGGAGATCCAACCAGTCCATCCTAAAGGAAATCAGCCCTGAATATTCATTGGAAGGACTGATGCTGAAGCTGAAACTCCAATACTCTGGCCACCTGATGTGAAGAACTGACTCATTTGAAAAGACCCTGATGCTGGGAAAGATTGAAGGCGGGAGGAGAAGGGGACAACAGAGGATGAGACGGTTGGATGGCATCACCGACTCAATAGACATGAGTTTGAGTAATCGCTGGGAGTTGGTGATGGACAAGGAGGCCTGGTGTCCTGCAATCCATGGGGTCTCAAAGACTCGGGACATGACTGAGTGACTGAACTGAACTGAACTGAAGGTTTATTTCTGGGTGGTGGGATTAAGTATGGTTTTCATTATCTTCTTTATACTTTCCTATTTTGTATTGTTTTAATAGTATTTATCATTTTCATAATTTGGGGGAAGGGTAGTAGAAAAAAATTCTAGATTGCTTAATACATACTGGTGTACAATTGTGAAGAAAGGAGTTTTGTTGAGATAAGCTTTCATAAGGAAGGCTACTGACCTCGTCTACATCTAGGATTCAAAAAATATAGCCATAGATATAATCTTGTATCCATCTAGGTTAGGTACCTAAGTGTCTTTTCTAAGAATTTTATTAAGCGTTTAATTAAGAAGAACCGAGTAAAATGACTTATACTAAAAAGGCTTCCCTAGTGGCTCAGCTGGTAAAGAATCTGCCTGCAATGCAGAAGACCCTAGTATGATTCCTGAGTGGGGAAGATCTCCTGGAGAAGGAACTGGCAACCCACTCCAGTATTCTTGCTTGCAGAATTCCATGGACAGAGGATCAGTCCGTGGGGTCGCAGAGTTGGACACGACTGAGTGGCTTTTGCTTTCAAAGTTAAAAACAGAGCCCAAAACACCTCTAAACAAAGCCCCCAATGTCAGAGTTTCCCAGAGCACACACTAGTTTTAATTTCAAATTTTTAGTGTTTATGCTTTTAAAAGAAGATCTGGTAACATTTATATCGACATATAATGATGTAATTATATAACATACAGTACTTACATAGCTAGATAACAAAAATGCTATAAAATTATTTCTACTCATTCTTCAATGTATCCTTAGAGAAATTCTGAGTGATGCTCAAATATTAACATGTGATTTCTGGGTAGTGGGTTTTGAGGTGTGTCTTTGAACCTTTCATGTTGACTAAATGATTTTTACTGAGAAAAAAAAAAGCCCCCAAATGAAACAAAAACAATATCATATAAACAGTGTGCAAACAAAACTGTATTATCCCCAAACTGCTCTCTCTAGGATGCAGAAGGAACTGTGAATCAGAAATGATTAGAGAAATCACTAGGGAAGCCATGATCTCATCTAGTCTTATATTCTCAAAGCCTTTTTCTGTATCATTTCAGGGATACAGCTCTGTGCCCCTTGCTGGATTGAATCATGTGCCAGACTCAGTCCTTACTCCAACATTTTATCTCTTTGTATTGTGCTTGAATTCTTCGTCTTTCTGTCTCCAATTGTTCGAGTCTCATACTTCAAGAAACAATGTCTTCTTTAATTATATTGCTACTTCAGTCTCTAATTGCTGTATCACAGATCTTTGCAGATATGACTCTGTTCAGATGCCATAAATATCCACTGTTGTTCCTGGCACAAAACATCTTTTCTTTCAGACAATGAGTACACGGGTAGAGGGGGTGGGGGTTGACTCCTGGACCTGCCAGGCAGTGCAGTAGTTTTCTTTATAATGAAGAGATAGGCCGTCACTCAACCTCACAGGCTCTCTGTCTTACCCCAAACCAGTGGGCATTTATGCCCTGCCTCATTTTACACAAGAAAGTCATACCTAGCACTTCGAGATTTTTCTTACTACAGATTTCAAATGGGAAATAGAAAAGAGGTCTTACATTACACATTCTTGACAAACTGCAGCAAACATTCAAGCCAATGGTGTCTTTCCTCCCTCACTCTTCAGCTTTGCTGCCAGTAAAGCAAACCCCAGCCCCACCAGCTCCCTTTCCTTCCTCCAGTCTCTCATCTCCAGCCTGTGCTGTGCTTAGTTGCCCAGTCATGTCCAACTCTTTGCAACCCCCTGGACTGCAGCCCACCAGGCTCCTCTGTCTATAGGGATTCTCCAGGCAAGAATACTAGAATGGCTTTCCATCCCCTCCTCCAGGCAACCTTCCCCACCCAGGTATCAAACCCAGGTCTCCCACATTGCAGGCAGATTTTTTAACTGTCTGAAACACCAGGGAAGCCCAAGAATACTGGAGTGGGTAGTCTATCCCTTCTTCAGGGGATCTTCCTGACCTGGGAATCAAATTAGGGTCTCCTGCATTGCAGGCAGATTCTTTACCAGCTGAGCTACCAGGGAAGCCCCATCTCCATCCTGCATATTTATATATTCAGTTGTCAAGAAGTTAAGGGTCTTCTTTACAAAGTGAAGGGGGATTATGAGTAGTGATTTTATTTTCTCCTATTACATCCACACTAAGAGTTCATAGCAAGTCTTCATGATAGGTTTCAGCATCCTTGGTTTGCACTGAGGAAAGTCCAGGGTACAAACCCAGCTCTCTCTCTCCAGAGCATCGTTTTAAACTACTATACAGAACTTTCCTGTTCGATCCTTGTTCAGAGAAGATGCCACATGCCACAGAACAACTAAGCCCATGCCCCATAATTTCTGAGCCTGTGAGCCCTAGAGCCTGTGCTCCAAAGCAAGAGAAGCCATGGCAATGAGAAACTCATGCACCACAACTAGGGAGCAGCCCACACTCTGTGCAACTAGAAAAAGCCCACATGCAGCAACAAAGGCCCAGCACAACAAAAATAAAGTACTTTAAAAACCTACCGTACAATGTCTATTTCCTTGTACAATCATAAGATGTCTCGATAACCCTCACATAAATCAGTGTGAAATACTCAGATATCAAAATCCAGGCAGTTACAGATACAGTATGGCTTTTATGACTTATGTTTTTGTCTCTTTGTCCTACTAATGAAGGAAAACATCTCAAGGTCAAGTCCAACTTTGAGGTTGTCTCTCAAAAGAAATGATGCTTGGACACCTACATAACCTACCATCAGCATAAGATAAAAAGAAGAAATCATTTTTGGGTACCAAGCTTTTATGCAGAGTAACACTAAGCCACACGTTCTTAATCTCCAAAATTTGTGTCTCCTGAATAACTGCATGTAGATATTTTACCGTTGAGCCATCGGGGAAGCCCTTATAAAGATGCATGCAGTAATAAATAAATTGTATGTTGGGGCAGTAGAAGTGGAAATACAGTTGGTGAGGATTCTACACTTTAAAATCTGAACTTGAGGAATGAAGAAAAAGAGACTCAGAAAATCTGCACCTTTATTATCAGTCCTTATTGAGTAAAGAAACTGACTTGCCTGAGGTGTGAGCAACTGTGGGAGATAGAAGGATAACAATGAATGAGCCCTTTGGTGGGGGAGGTGCGATGGGGGTGAAGAGCCACTCTCCCATATGCAGCTGGGTTGAAAGACATGTATCAGTCAGAACGGGCTGGATTTTGATGCAGAAACAAATTTTTAAAATCTCAGTGGCTTAAAACAGTGCTTATTTCTCGCTTATACTTCCATATCCATCACAGATTGAAAAGGATGTTCACTGAGCCATCAGGGACCCAGGTTGATGGAAATGCCATCTCCACGTGTGCTTCCATAACCACAAAAGATAAGCACAAAAGCACAAAAAGGGGCAATGGCAAAACATACACTGACTCTTACAGCTGCCACCCAGAAGTGGTATCTGTGATTTTCTCTCATATTTCATTGGCTCTGGCAAGTCATATGGCACAGTTAACCTCAAAAGGAGTTGGGAAGGTGCAGTCTCATCATGTGTGCAGAAGGAGAAGTGGAATGTTTGGGAACTGGCCTGATGAGTACCACTAGGAAACTCGATGCTATTTTAATAAGGGAGAAATAGCAGGTTGTTCTTCCTTAATTTTTTTTGCCTCCAAAGAAGGGCACAGACTCTGTCTACATGCTGCCATGTTGGATAAGCCTCACCATTCTTTAATGAAGAGGGATCAGATAACATCAGAAACTCTCTGTACTTCTAACTCCGTATTAACTAAAACCCATATATCATCAGGTTTAGTAGACTGCATATTGTTATGCCCAAGTTGTGAAATCACCCAATGACCACCAGGGAGCTGATATCCGATACAAAAGCAAGAGAGTTTTTATTACCAAGCTCGAGCTGGGGCTCCCACCATTACCGACGCAGCGGCTAAGGAGAGGAGCCCTGAACTCTGGGTTACATTGCTTATATAGGGTATTCTCACGTGAAAATTTCAAAAAACGGGAGTTTCTGGGTTGGGAGATGTCTAATTGGTTACCTTCTGTGGAAGGGTTAGGTGTTGGGTTCTGATTGGTTTTCATTTCCCGGGCTGGCCATGGGTTCTAATTGATTCCCATTTCCTGGCTTAATTCGAATTTCCTGGGCAGGTCATAAGTCCTGAAGGTAAAGTCAGGAGATCCTGATCTGGGATCTGATTGGCTCACAGGTGGTGGGGGGAGGTCAGGGGATTTCCAAAGGCTCTTTCCCTGGAAGCTTACAAAATGGAGTTTTTCTGTTAACAAAATGGAGTAGCTTAGGTCCTTCAATATCATTCATTCCAAGGGTGGATTTAACCATTTCCAGGGGATGCTTTTAGTTATCTTTGCCTAAAAATCTTGAGTAAAGAGTCATACCAAAAAGTGATAAGAAAGGGATCATCCTATTTAGGTACCTGACAATTGCATTTAAGATCCTTAATATTCGCAACCATATACTGCTTGTTAAAATATAATTTGACATAATCCTTTTGGAAAGAAATGTGGCAATATGTATCATTCTTTACCTAGCAATTCAACAATTGCGAATCTATCTTAAAGAATCTCACATGTTTAAAACAAAACATTATGTTCACTGCTATACTGTATTAAGCTAAAATAACCAAAAACGTCCAATAATAGAGAAATGATTTAAGTAAATTATGGTAAATCTATATGAGGTACTCAATAAAAATTATGTTTGTGGGAAGGATGATTACATTCTGTTAACCAAAAGGTAATTATGCAAAATCATTCCTGTAGTGTGTCACAAATATGTTGAATGTACTTATATCATACAGTGTATTTTTTTGTATTTATTTTGACAGTCACTGTGAACAGACCACTTCATATAATGGTTCTAAAAAGACCATTTGGATATGATTCATGTTATAAATGCACAACTGAAGGACTAGCAGTATTTATTAATTAGTGCCTCAAACCATCACCAACTTGCTGACAATGTGAGGGTATATAATAAAATATTAAGCTGATTTTAGAAAGTTGAAAGATAAATGCATAGCAGGTTTTTACCAAACTTAGTGCTCTCTCTGTCCCTCTCTGTCTCTGTATCTCGCTCGCTCTCTATATATGTCTACATAATATATATATATGCCTATATAATAAACATAATAGACCAAAACTTATTTTCAAAGTTATCAGAAGAAATTTATCCAGTATAAAAAGAGCTAGCCAGAAAAAAAGAATCTAGTAGATACATTATAAACATTGAGACTGTTTTGGTACATAATTCTGGGACACGTGTATATAATAAAAAATGCCTATAGAAAGGTAATCCTCCTATATATTATGACTTTAATACATTAATGCATATAAGATTTTTATATGTTTCATAATAATTAAAAAGTTTGTAAATGGTTACTATAGAAAAATCTTTAAGGGAATTGAGATTATTTAAGCTGGAAATAGAAACTGAGAAGAAAATCAATAGATATTCAACGAGGTAAAGGTATATTTGTGAAAATGTCAATGAGCAATTCTTTTAGGGACATTAACAGTTACTCTACCAAATATTTGCTAAAAGCAGACAGATTTAAGAAAAATTAACATTTAAGAAAAATTAAGCATTTCCTGAATAGCAAAGTAACAATGTTCTGGAATATAATGCCAAGGAAATCAGGCAGTGGGCCTCCGTAAGGTTTGTTTCATTTGAAGGAAAGGGAAGACGGCCGCCTCTCTTTCAGAGTCTGAGGTAATTTTGTTTTGGCTGGGGATGACTAAATGATTTCTCCCTTGTTTTTTTCAGGTTGAACCATAGGTCCCCTATTCTCTACGTTACTTTTATAACTTTTTTGAAGCAGCATAAAGCCAAGACATTCTTTTCAAAAGCCATTAAGTTCATTTTCAGTCGTATTACCTATAATGAACTAATTTCAGATTTTTAAAAAAATTTTTACAGTACCTTCAAAAATAATTTTTTGTATTCTTATTTTTCTTGCTTACTAAAAAAAAGAAAAGTTATCACAGTTTCATGATTTCTTTTCTAAAAGCCTTGGAGACAACTGTATTTTAAAATTCAGTACGTATCTGATTTTGAAACAATAATATGATACAAATAACATATATTATGTAGCACTCCCAGTGAAGTAGAGGTAGTATGCATAATCAAACATATTAATATTTTTGCAGTTATACATACAAATATTTGAACTAAGTGAGGTAAAGTCTGCTATAAGCTAACATCCTATCTATCTAGGTTACATTCTCCAAGCAAGTAAGTTAAAAAAATATCTGGTTTTTGGAATTCATTAAAAGCTGAGATGGGCTTCCCAGGTGCACCAGTGGTAAAGAACCCGCCTGCCAATGCAGGAGACATAAGAGATGTGGATTTGATCCCTGGGTTGGGAAGATCCTGAGGGCATGGCAACCCACTCCAGTATTCTTGCCTGGAGAATCCCATGGACAGAGGAGGCTGGGGGGCTACAGTCCGCAGGGTCGCAAAAGAGTCAGACACAACTGAAGCGACTTAGCACACACTCACAAGATAAGATACAGAATGTCTGATTGAATTTGAATTTCAGATAAACAACAAATGTTATAACTTTTTAGCATATGTCCCAAATATTGCATGAAACACAGTTGGGCTAGAGAAGTTATTCAGTGTTTATCTAGCCAATTCAAATTTAACTGAGCTTCCTGGTTTTTGCAAACTCTGGCTTTTTGGATTTCAGAATTGCAAACAAGTGAGTGTGGACATGTATAGAGAAATGTCCTAACTGAAATACTGTTACAGTCATTCTTCCAGGGATAGGGTTTGGTTTGGGCCCTTTTGAAGAAAGTTACAAGAAACAAAGTTGTACTAAATATGTTTTCTATGAACAAAGTATGTAAAGTGTAAGACCTGTGCAAAGGTATCCATCTTAAAACTCTAGATATTTCAAAAATTATAAATAAAATGATTACTCTAAAATAATTTTAATTTGCAGTTCTTTTCTGTTCCACATTAAAGTTCATCATCTATCAAGCATTCCTTTTACAAAATTCATAAATTCTCTTGTAACAAAGATATTTCATTCATTCGTGCTCGTGCTCAGTTGAGTCCGACTCTTTGTGACTGCATGGACTGTAGCCCTTCAGGCTCCTCTGTCCATGGGATTTTCCAGGCAAGAATACTGGAGTGGGTTGCCATTTCCTACTCTAGGGGATCTTCCCAGCCCAGGGATCAAACCTGCATCTGCTGCAATGGCAGGCAGATTCTTTACCACTGAGCCACCAGCTCCATCTAATGGAGAAAACATCTAATTACAGCCCTTCATAGAGCTAGGAATATTTCCATGAGTGTTGGTAAAATATAAAGTATATGTAGGCCACAAACACACAGACACACCACACAGTGTTCTGTGCTGCTTTGTGTTTTGAACCAGATGAGGCGCAGAACTACTTAGTCATAGTTTTTGCAGATCCACTCCTTTGCTTAGATTTGAACTAAAATATGAAATTGGGATCTCTTGGGTCCACACCCACTCCTTCCTTTCAAACCAAACCCTCAGTGCCTCCTGCCCGAGTAACTCTCACAGTCTCCTAGCTAATTTTTTTGAGGGGGCTAACTTTCCAGCCTTCATTCTCCCCTAACTAATACATGTTATTTTCAGACTAAATTTCCTAAAAACGGCCTTCATCATCTCCTCCCCTTGCCCTAAAACACACATCTTCATTTCACACTGACTATCGGAACTTTTCTGTTAGGTAGTTAGAATAAGGAAAGGGAGTCCAAAATGGTGGTGGCTAAAAGACAAGGAAGAGAAAAGCCCGGGAAAATAGAAAAGAGGACAGTCCGAGGACTGGAGTGAGGACTTCAGGTAGAACAGCATTCCTGACTGAGCCCAATTTGCATAGGGCAGGCCCAGGGGGAAGAAAAAAAAAGCATATAAAAAGAGGAGCCAAAGGGCGCGCTCTCTCTCTCCCGTGTGCTAGGGCGCTCTTCTCTTCGAGTCTTTGGATCGATGTGCTGTCACACCTCGAAGATGGATTTTCCTGCTGTCTTCTAAATAAAACGGAGCTGTAACACTGATTTGTCTAAGAGCTATAACACGATCTGTCCAAGACCCAAGAGCTGTGACACGCTTATTGTCCATCACTCCAAATCTTGACTTCCCTGGTGGCTCAGATGGTAAAGCGTCTGCCTACAACGCGGGAGACCTGGGTTCAATCCCTGGGTCAGGAAGGTCTCCTGGACAAGGAAATGGCAACCCACTCCAGTATCTTGCCTGGAAAATCCCAGGGATGGAGGAGTCTGGTGGGCAACAGTCCATGGAGTCACAAAGAGTTGGACACGACTGAGCGACTTCACTTTCACTCCAAATCTTTGTTGTGACCAGACAAAAACCAAGGAGCATACACTCGCCTGACATTTTCCCTCCCTGCTCCCCATTCCCATCCATTCAGGCTCTGCTGGTAGCTCCATTTTGTTCTGCTCATTCATACTTCAGTGCCTGGAAGTCGGTGAACAAACAAAGGCTGTGGAATCAGACTATTCAGCTACTTAATCCCTCTGAGCCTCAATTACTTCATCAATAAAAATATAAACAGTATAGCCCTGGACGTATCTTTTTACTTAAGTCAGTTTGGGGGTGGGGTTTTATGTCCTTTGCAATTTCATGAGTCTTACCTCTTGAAAAAAAGAAAAGCAACCAGGAGTCGGCCTGGCCTCACAGGCGGACAAAGGTATTCTGTTAAACGTAAAAAAATTCACAAAACATTAACATTAGACAAAGTCACTTTGTGACCATGAGAGAGCAAGGCAATTTAGTAATCATGTCTGAGAAAAGGCAGAACACTCTTAGAACAACGAAAAGGACCAAATATTTCCATTTTCTGGCTAACATAAGGAACTGTTGTTGCTTTATTATTACAATTTTAGCCCCAATGAACTTTTTCTACCTCCTAGGTAAGATTCATAAAGAAACTTTATCACATAATTACTCCTACTTCCTGACAACATCCAAACTTGAGGAAACTGCTTTAAATTCTCCCCAAATTCCCTAACAAAAACTGCAATCCTATAACGAGGGCTTACATGGATAAGGTTTATATGCAATTGTCTTGAAGCAAACAACAGCAAGGGTAAGGTCAGAGAGAAAAGACATCAAAATCCATTCCTTCAAAAATTTTGGGTTTATCTCCTTAGTCTTCTTCTTAAATAAGGATAAATCAAAGTTTACCTACTGATCTTATTTTCCCAAAATTTATATTTAGCATCACACCATTTAGAAGGGAAAACTTTTCACTCTGGAAGTACTCCAGTAGACATTTCTCAGTACTAATTTTATAAACAAACAAGCCATGTCCTCCTTGTTTAAGGTACTTGAATAAGAACTGTTATAATCAAAGGTTCATTTATTTTGAAATATCTCCCTCTTGAGGGCATTACTACTTATGCATCAGTATACTGTTAAACTCCAGCCCTCTGATATATACTGGTGGGTAGAAACAGAAATAAATTAATATAAACATCTTGGATGACAATTTGGCAACATCTATTAACATTTCAAAACCTGAGTACTAAGACTTATAGGTAAGGACAGTCGCCAAAACTGTAAGCCACCTAAATTTCCAGCACTAAGTGTCTAGTGTAATGCATAGTGAAATCCATGTAACCATTAAAGTTAGAAAATATATATACACTGACACAGAATTATTTCAAAGACATGCTGGTACACACACACTTGTACACATATGAAAATACCTCCATATGAAAGCTGGTAATAGTTGTTGCCTCTAAGAGAAGAAATGGGTCAGGGGGAGGAAGACATACTTTTTCATGTATATCCTTTCTGTATAAGCTGATTTTTAAAGCCATCTGTGTGTATTTTCTGTAAATCAAAAATCCCATAAATTAAGTGTTTTGTAAAATTTTGTAGAAAGAACTTACATGCAAACAGTGTAGAAATTTTAAGTGTGAAAGACAGCAAACGTTTATAAAGTCAACAAAACCAAGTAAAAAAAATTTATGTCAAGTAAAAGAGCACTACTAGTGTGTATTTGGAGAGGCAATGGCACCCGACTCCAGTACTCTTGCCTGGAAAATCCCATGGATGGAGGAGCCTGGTAGGCTGCAGTCCATGGGGTTGCTGAGAGTTGGACACGACTCAGTGACTTCACTTTCAGTTTTCACTTTTATGCACTGGAGAAGGAAATGGCAACCCACTCCAGTGTCCTTGCCTGGAGAATCCCAGGGACGGGGGAGCCTGGTGGGCTGCCGTCTCTTGGGTCGCACAGAGTTGGGCACAGCTGAAGCGACCTAGGAGCAGTAGCAGCAGCAGTATGTATTTAAAAGAAAATACCAGTCATTTAAAAAATTTGCCTGTAAATATTTCAGTATGTATCCCTTGATAAAAGATTTCGGCCTAGAGTGGAATGGGAGGATTTGAAATTGAGAATCTCAGGCATGCCCCCTCAGAAAAATAAAACTTAAGAAGAATGGAAAGACTAATTTCCCCAAACCTGTCTCCTGACCAGTGAACATCCACCACGAATACCTCCCCATTTTCAGTGAACCTGCTGCCTGGACTCCGGCTGAACCCCCTTTCTTTGCACCTTTTGCCCGAGAATACCACCAGCCTCAAACCCTCAATGGATTCATGGGTAGCCTGATGTGTCCTAGGCTGCAATTCCCCTGCTATTTCCAAATAAACTCAGTATCTAATCATTTGAGCCTGCTTCAGCTTACCTCTTCATTTAGACTGTCTCTCTCAACACATATCATAACACCATTGATAAAATAACAAGAAACTTAAAAACAATCATAATGTCATTATCACACCCAGTAAAATTAACAATAATTAGAATTAGAAATGTTTAATGCTTAGAAATTTTAATACCCAATTCATGTTCAATTTTTTTTTTTTTTGCTAATCTCAAAAATGTCTGTTTACATTTGAATTGTTTGAATCGTGATCCAAAAAGGTCCACATATTATATTTGGTTAATTTTTCTCTTAAATCTTTTTATCCTGTAAAAGTCCTATCCCCTTTGGTTAATGCTACTTCTTTGTTGTTGAAGAAACAGGTCATTTATCTTATAGAATTTCTCACATTCTGTGTATAGCTAGTTAAATCCTCCTGGTGTTGTTTTACATGTCTTTATTCACTGAAATTTTTGTAAGCCAGTAAACAGACCTAGGAATCAATGTGTTTCTTGAGTGGGTAAATAATAGGGCTCTGTGATGCCGTACATTTGGGAAGTGCTGTATACTTTGGAAATCAACATATGGAGATTTACAGATAAAGACCTGAAAAATCCTAAAGTGAGGAAATGTTCTATTTTGCTTAACTGTGCATTTCCTTCGGGTTTTGTTGTTGTTATTGTTGTTGTACTACCTATTATATTCACATGGAACTAGAGTCCTGTTTTACACATTCTGAGAAACATTGGAAGAAAAGATCTAAATGGTCTTCTCAGAATTCCATGATTTTGTATGGAGCAAGACCCACTGCAGATCTTTATACAATTTGCTGATAGGTGGATCCTGTAGATATTTATTATGTTTTCTACTTATAGAGTATTATACTTAAAAACACTTCCCTGGTGGCTCAGTGGTAAAGAATCTGCCTGCAATTCAGATCACCTGCAATGCAGGAGATGTCAGTTCGATCCTTGGGTCAGGAAGACACCCCTGGAGAAGGGAACGGCAACCCACTGCAGTATTTTTGCCTGGGAAATCCCAAGGATGAAGGAGTCTATAGGGTTACAGTAGACTTAGCGACCAAGCCATCACCAAATATTTGAAAACACTATTCCTGTTCTCAGAAGTTAAGGCTGAGTTGATGAATCAGCAGGTGTCCAGAAAGCAAATGCGCATGGCCATTTAAAGGAAAGGCAGTAAAAAAAAAAAAAAAAAGAAAGGAAAAGGAAAATCAGCTGTGTAGACTGCAGTCACTGAGCAGAATGGCCTGGTGGGGTTCGCTGGGAGGAAGCTCCAGTGGTGAGGCTGGCTTTGCAGCTGAGCAACAAGAATTGGCAGCAAGTCAGAGCTGAAAAATATCCCAGAAGTCATCTGGTATTGTCTTTTCATTCAGAGAGGACAGAAAGTCCAGGAATAGGAAAGGATTCTCACAGCCAATGAGGGACACAGCTTAGGACTAAAACCCAGATGTTCCTGCTGCTAAATCTAATAATACACTGAAAAAGTCCCTTTCAAAATTATTTTTGTTGTAGGTAAACTGTTTTGTATTCTCTGTGGAAGCTTTCAGGATTTTCTCTTTATACTTTGGAGTTCTGAAGTTTCTTCAGGATGTGTCTAAGTATGAGCTTTTCCTTTCATTCTGCCTGGCTTTCAGTCAGCCTTTTTATTATGAAGATCCAAGCTTCCTTAGGGTGAGGGAAACCTTCATCGGTTCCTTGCATGTCTGTATCTGGGCCAGTTGTTTTGATTTGTTCCAACCAGTCGCCTTTTCTTTGATGTTTTATTCATTTTGAGTCATCCTTGGTTGATCCTGCCATATTTATGAATGAAAGATCCTGTTAATGATCTTGCTTGGAATTCATTTGAAGTTATATGGATTGGTTTATATAGAAAGGCACACAGAGGTAAATTTGACCTTGAAGTCTAGTGAGGGAGGAAAATGAGCAAATTAAAAATTCTGTCAGTGTCAGAATGCCTATAGTGTAGTTTAAGCAAAAAGAAAAGGTGGTGGTATTAGTTTGTGTCCCAGGAAATTTCAAGTGTGCCCCTCCTCCAACTTCGTAGTTGCCTCTGGCTCTTTCTGGGTTGAACTGGAAATGGAGGGGTTGGCAGAGAAACAGACTGAAAAGTCTGATATAAGAGCAATGGTTTGGTGGCGTGGCTCTCTGGACAAGAAGAAAATTTTAGCCTTATTCTTCATCTCAAATGATACTCTAAGCAGAGTGATCCACCATTCCAGTTCTACAGTGGGCAAGCCATTAGCCACTGCAGTTACTCTTAGGGGAATTCAGGACAGAGATAAACAGGAAATATTCTGTGCTTTTTTTATACTGAAACTAGATAGTGAAGATTCATATCTAAGGAATAATTGCAATAAGCCCATATTCTTGCATCTTCCCATACACAGAAAAGCACTAAAATCATTAACTAGAGACGTCTGTTCTTTTTGAATAGCAGTAAGTAATCTTTTGACATTAGACTACATTTTTTTTTCCCCAGCAAAACCCCTCATACATTTCATGGTTCTTCCCTTACCTCTTCAGAGGATTTCCTCAAAGCTATCTAAGAGGCTGTCTCCTGGACTATAGTCCTCAGTAAGCTCCATGAATGAAACTAAATTCACAAATTTTATCTTGTATGTTTCTATTTCAGTAGACAACACGTATCTGCATTTCTCAAAGATTTATCACTGAGAATCTTTGTATATAATATTTATGACATGGGCAGTGCCTCTTCTTAGAACTTTCACTCCTCTTGTAGCCTCTGAGTACTTGGTAGTTCATTCTGCACAATTTATTTTTGTTTGGGGTCCTATCTCTCTCCCAGGAAATCCTCTTAAGTGGACAAATATTTAACCCAGGCCTGGTCCTTCTTCATGGATCACATTTGGTCCAGAGAAACATTTATTCATCCTTGCATCTGTGGACATGCATCTCCCATTGCTGTGCTGCTGGCAAACTGCTCTGGCCACCACTGCAGGCCTTGGTTTCTCAAGGTTGAGTCAAACACTCAGGAGTCTAGGTGTGTTTATAGTCCTGGTGCGTAGATAGTGAACTAAGATTCCAAAACTGGAACCTGAGCACCTCTTTGCAAGGTCTACAGAGACTATAAAAACCTCACTTTGGAAGTGGGAAAATTTGCCACCTTCAATTTTGTTCTCAGTTTTGTGGATCTCAGCTGAAAAGCAAGAGAAAGATCTCATTGTAAAAGTTTATTTCATGTCTATATGAAAAGTATAGGAGTGATGAAATACAGAATCTTCCAAGCTGTTTCTAGAAAGCAGTGGGCCAGCTCCCACGATTGACTTTGTTACAACAGAGATAGGTGCCAGACAACTGCTAAAGCAGCTTGTGGGTCTCAAGCAGTAAACAAAACAAAATATTGGTTCTCCTAAGAAGCTGAATGGAGCCAGTTGAATGTGTATCACTGTGACAAAGAACTGCCTGTCAGAGAGAGAGAAGTTTCTTACTAAGGCCTTTACAGGGAATGACCACTGAAGTCAGATAGACCTGGAGTTTATTAGCTGTGTAACCACAGCTGTAGACAGTTTAGCACTCTAAGCCCTGGTTTTCTGACTTGTAAAAGGGAAATAATAGTGAACGTGAAGGATGGGTGTGGAGATGAAATGTTGGATGTGAAAAAGACTAAGAGAGAAGTCCCTCCATGAGTGGTAACCACCATCACCATCCTTCCTCTGCCTACAATCCCTTTTTCTTCCTTGCCCCATTAATTCCCGCTCTCCCTTAAAGGTAGCTCAGAGTTAGCCATCTTTTCCAGTAGCTTTCCTGGACTCCTTTCCCCCTTCATTATGGTATATGATGCTTCCAAAGCATCTTGTGATATCTCTACTGTGTCACTAACCATACTTACCTGAAATTGTAAAGTTACTTCCCCCAACTGGAACTGTGGGCTCCTTGAGTATAGAGAACACTGTACTTCTGAGAGTAGTGTTATTAGTATTATTAGTATTTCCCACATTAGCAGTGTTATTAGTCTTGTTAGTATTTCCTACATGGGAAAAAGAAAGGTAAAATTATGTTTACCTCTCAAATTGTATAGTACAGCTCAGAAGATAGGACCTGGAAGAACAGAAATCCATGACCTGGCATTTGTGACATATGTGGGATCTGTGTAATTCACACTATCCCACCTCAGAGATAGGGAAAGAGCAGTCTATGTTACTTCTTCCCTCCCTTGGGAGAAAACATATCCAATTGGTCAAAACTGAGATGGTAGATCCTTGATTCCTAGTCTGAGTCTTTGGATCATAGAACTCTAAGGTAGGAAAAAGCTTTAGAGAGTGCTTCATCATGGCAGGAGAGGGGACTCTCAAGCAGCTTGTGTGTCTTAAAAACTGTACTCAACATTGTAAGTTTATATTTGGAAAAGTTAAAGAAGGACCTTACTTTGTTGAGTTTTGGGATGGAAAGCACTCAAAAACCTCAGTTGGTGGGGATAGGTGTGGGTCAATCATATCATGAGGAGGGCAACCAGAACCGGGGCAGGGAAGCATGATGTATCTGTATTTGTCAAAAGGAGGCAGGCATTACGGGAAGCCTGACAAACACCAACCTATTTCCAACCACTTATCTGCATACCAATGAGGAAACAGGTGTGTCCAAGGAGACACACCGTGTGTGCAAGCAGAGGCAGGAGTTGTGTTTCTCCACTGCATCTCAGCCTGACCTTGGCTTTGTGTGGTGAAGAAGCGGCACAGCCCGAGAGCAAGAGGAACACTGAGAGAGGACAGAAAGGCAGAAGCTGGTGTGATCCTGAGAAAGCCAGCAGTCTAAGACCCAATGTGCTTATATGCCAAATGGGGGAGACAACATTCTATCACATGGGGCTGCTAAGGACCAAAAGAGAAGGTAAGTTCTTTTATAAAATGCAACACGTTATTTAAAGGTGACCTTTCTAGCATTTGCAGGAGAAAAGGCGGGAGACCTGGGTCAGGAAGATCCCCGGAGAAGAAAATGGCAACCCACTCCAGTATTCTTGCCTGGAGAATCCCATGGACAGAGCAGCCTGCTAGGCTACAGTCCACAGGGTCACAGAGCTGGACACGATTGAGCCACTTAACTTTAACTTTTTCTAGCATTTAAACCATCCAACTTGAAAAAGAGACACACACTTAAGCTATACCTGTAGACTCTCCAACCACAAACAAGGATTTCCAGAAAAGTAGAAAAATTAATGCTAATCAAAACTTTTTTTAGCACTTTTTAATGAGGGGAAATTGTATAAGTGGATAGCCACATGGGAAAAAGAAAGGTAAAATTATATTTACTTCTCAAATTTGCAAACCAGGATAAGTTCTAACTAGAATAGAGACCTAAATTTTAAAAATGAAACCATATAAGCATCAGTGAATTCTCCTATAACCTAAAAACAGGGAAAACATTTTTAACCCTGACTCAAAAATTCTGAAACAATGAGGAAAAGATTAAGATTTAATTGCATCAAAATAATACTTCAACAAGACAAAACAAAAAAACCATAAAGGCATATTCAAATTAAAAAGACAAATTACAACTTAAATTCACAGACAAGAGCTTAATAGCCTTAATTTAGAGGGAGCTTCTAAAAATAAAGAAAAAAAAGACCAAGAATACATCTTAGAGATATAAACAAGTGGCTCACAGAAAAAGAAATGTAAATACTCCTTAACTTATTAAGTGACACTCAGTCTCACTCATGGGAGAAATACAAATTAAACGATCCTGAAAACAATGTCTTACCTATCAGACAAAAACACCCAAGTGGGACAATAAAAGCTGTTGGTGATACTGTGGGCAAATGGACATTTTCATATATTGCCGGTGGTGAAGGAGGAAACAGAACAAGCTCTTATCTTGAAAGCAGGATTCCGTCTTGGGCCGGACTGTGAACTTTGAGCTATGTGCCCAGTATCTATGGAAATGAGATATCAACTTGAAAACCAGGCCCCCAGAAGGAAGAGCCCCAGGGCTTGTACCTAGACTCTCCATCACCTAAAAGAATACCCTAATTATCTGTGTAACCGAATAGAATCATAAATTCTACTTATTAGAGTATGACCACAGGCCTATTGATAATTGTCCACTGTTAACTACCTGGGCTTAAGGCATATGAATCACAGGTTAACTTTGATTGTATCTTTCTTTTTCCTTTGTTCAGACTAGTTTCAGGGAATTTGGGGAGGTGGGTTTGTGCACGTACACTTAGGGTATGTAAGGTTTTCACATAAAACTAGTCAGGATCCTTGGCTAAGAGGAGACGTCGGTGTAATAAACTGCACTCCACTATCTGCACTGTCCTTCTGAGTGAGTTTGTTTCCCGGAACGCGTGACTACAACAGTGGGAAGGCTGCTGCTGCTGCTGCTGCTGCTGCTGCTGCTGCTGCTGCTGCTGCTGCTGCTGCTGCTGCTGCTGCTGCTGCTGCTGCTGCTAAGTCACTTCAGTCGTGTCCGACTCTGTGCGACCCCAGAGATGGCAGCCCACCAGGCTCCCCCGTCCCTGGGATTCTCCAGGCAAGAACACTGGAGTGGGTTGCCATTTCCTTCTCCAGTGCATAAAAGTGAGAAGTGAAAGTGAGTTTCCTCAGTTGTGTCGACTCCTAGCGACCCCATGGACTGCAGCCTACCAGGCTCCTCTGTCCACGGGATTTTCCAGGCAAGAGTACTGGAGTGGGTTGCCATTGCATTCTCCGGGGAAGGCTACTGGGAAGGTAAAAAAGTAGAACCCTCATGGAGGAAAATCTGGCAATATATAGTGAAATTATACATTCATTTATCTTTTGACCTAGGAATCTCACTTCTGGGAATAGGGTCCAAAGATTTAATGGCAAAAATAAGAAAAGACACATGCATGAGGCTTTTAATCACAGTGCTATTTATAGTAGTAAAGGCTTGGCAACAACTCCAATGTCCATCAGTAGGAACTGGTTGACTTAAGTGTGGACACACATGGGAATGATGACTCCATGATACTATTAAGGAAAAATAAGTAACATGGAGAAAAGTGAGTACGTTCATATCTCTTTTAAATGGATGGATAAACCATAATGGGCTTCCCTGATGGCATAGCAGTAAAGAGTCTACCAGCAATGTAGGAGACAGAGGTTCAATCTTGGGTTGGGAAGATCCCCTGGAGAAGGAAATGGCAACCCACACCAGTATTCTTGCCTAGGAAATCCCATGGACAGTGGGGCCTGGCAGGGAGCCTACAGTCCATAGGTCACAAGGAGCTGGACACAACTGAGAGACTAAACAACAACAACTGATCACTTGAAGCCTTGCAAATACTTTACAGAAATATAAAACAGAAAAAGATTTTAAGCAAACTTTTAAAATCAAAAGTAAAACGAAACAAATGAACCCATGGATCAAGTCTGTGTCATAGCCATAGAGCAATGAATCATCTCCACTGATTTTAAAACACAGGACTTTGCTCATTCGTAGTGTATATATCATGAGGACACAAAGAACCGCGAAACAACCCTAAACCGCAGAGTCATCGTATTAGAGGCAGTAGTATTGCTATTGCTTTTTTGAGACTATTATGTGTGGACTGTAAGGTAAAGCGAATGAGTACTGGTGTTGGTGACACTGAAATTTTCAGCGTGGGAAAAAGGAAACATGGCTATACAATAGATGAGGTTACAAACATCCTGTTATCCTGAATTTGTGTTGGATTTGTATTATTTAATCAGTGTTAACTCATTAAAGTATTTTCTCTTGAAAAAGAAAAGTGTATTTTCTTGCTCTGTTCACTGAAAAGGTCTAGAAACAGTGACCAAAGCAGTAGCAAAGAGCACCTCTAACACAGTGGCCAGAGGACAATGTTAGATGATAGTACTGAGTCTGGGAGGTGAGGAATCATGAAAATCCAGATTGTGGGAAATTCTACAGGACAAATGATCAACAAATGAATTGGGAGGGGAAGAGGGAGAGAGGCAGAGACAGAGAGAAAACTCTAGATTAAAGGAGATTTTAAAGAAATCAATTAATTGCAACACATGGACCATATTATAACCCTCATTTGCTCAGGTGAAAAGTTATCTGTGGAAACTTAAACACTGATTGGACACTGAATAATATAGGAAAATATTGTTACTTTATTATAGGTATGATAATGGTATAATGAAAGTGTTAGTTGTTCAGTCATGTCCGACTCCGCGACCCCATGGAGTGTAGCCTGCCAAGCTCCTCAGTCCGTGGGATTCTCCAGGCAAGAATACTGGAGCAGGTAGCCATTCCGTTTTCCAGGGAATCTTCCTGACCCAGCCCAGGGATTGAAGCTGGGTCTCCTGAATTGCAGGCAAATTCTTTACCATTTGAGCCACCTTGGCATAATGGAATTAACACACTCTCACCTATATTCCTGCCCACCACCCCCATTCTAACACATATACCACTTCGTTTCTAATTTCACCTCATCCTACTCTCCACCAGGGGCTTCCTTGGTGGCTCAGCTGGTAAAGAATCCTCCTGCAATGCGAGAGACCTGGGTTCGATCCCTGGATTGGGAAGATCCCCTGAAGGAGGGCATGGCAACCCACTCCAGTATTCTTGCCTGAAGAAGACCATGGACAGAGGAGCCAGATGGGCTAAAGTCCATGGGGTTGCAAAGAGCTGGACACAACTAAGTGGCTAAGCACTACTCTCCACCACACACAGCTCAGCTCAGAGGCCTCCCTGTTGCTCCCTGCCTGTATTAATACCAGAGGCACTCCTGTTTCAGAGCCTTTGTTCTGTTACTCTCTGTGCCTGGATGTTTCCCCCCCAGGTATCTGGTTGGACCCTAGCTCCTTTAGGTCTTTCCTCACTTAAGCTTTTCTCAATTAACCTTTTCCTGACTTTATTGACAAATTCAACAAGCCATCCTCCCTACATTTCTTATATCTGATTTTTCTTCATAAAATTTACCAGTACGTACCAAACGTTCTGGGGCTTCCCAGGTGGCACTAGTGGTAAAGAATCTGCCTGCAATGCTGGAGACGTGGGCTGGATCCCTGGGTCAGGAAGATTCCCTGGAGAAGAAAAAGGCTATCAACTCCAGTATTCTTGCCTGGGAAGTCCCATGGACAGGGAAGCTTGGCGGGTTATAGTCCATGGGGTCACAGTAGAGTTGGACATGATTTAGGGACTAAACAACAATGAAAACAACAATCATACACGTTACTCTCTTCCTCCACTGGAGTATAAGCTTCAAAAAACAAATGTCTATTTTGTACTTCAGTATTGTTCAGTCCTTGGGTCAGAAGATTCCACGGGAAGGAAATGGCAACCCACTCCAGTATTCTTGCCTGGAGAATCCCATGGACAGAGGAGCCTGATGGGCTACAGTCCATAAGGTCACAAAGAGTCGGACGGAACTGAGTGAGTACTACTATCAGCAGTTCTAGCATGCAGCTTTTCTCAAAAAAATGTTAAATGAATGTGCTTATCTCAACTAACTTGCCAACTCCTTAAAGGCATATGTATCTTACTTGGCAAAATGTGTCTAAGCTCCAGCACACAGGATCAAAAATTAAAGTAATTGTTTTCTGAAAGATTAAGGGAGAAATAAGGAGGCAGTTGGTGTTTGCAATAGTTTATCCTCACCCTGCACTCTCCATAGGCAATTTCACCCATGTCCACTGTTTTTTTTACTACCCATGTGCAGAAGACAAGCAGGTTATCTTCACCTAGATCCTTCCTCTGAGCTCAAAACCTGTACTATATTCAAGTTCATAGTTGACACTCTCTGGACCTCAAATTCATCATGGCCTAAACCTACTTCTTCCACTGTAACCAAACTCAGCAAACGCCACCATCTAAGCCAACTGTATGTCACCCTTGACATTTCTCCCATTCCACCAATGTCCATCACCCAGCCCCCTCAAATTTTATCCTCTGAAAAATCCCTAAATCATCTACTTGCCTATCTCCAACACCTCACTCTTCTCTACCATCAAGGATCGACCCATAAGCCTCCTGTATCCTTGCATCCAATATGTGCTTAGTTGCTCAGTCGTATCCGACTCTTTGCACAACCCCATGGACTGTAGCCCACCAGGCTCCTCTGTCCCTGGGGATTCTCTAGGCAAGAATACTGGAGTGGATTGCCATGCCCTCCTCCAAAGGACCTTCCCAACCCAGGGATCAAACCCAGGTCTCCAGCAATGCAGGTGGATTCTTTCCCATCTGGGCCACCAGGGAAGCCCAAGAATACCAGAGTGAGTAGCCTCTCCCTTCTCCAGAGGATCTTCCCGACCTAGGAATCCAACTGGGGTCTTCTGTGTTGCAGGTGGATTCTTTTACCAGCTGAGCTACCAGGGAACCATCCAATATGACCTCCACTGAAAACCATTCTTCATAAAGCAGCCACTGATCTTTATCAAAATGCTTACCTCATTGGATTCTCATTACCCTCTACTTAAAATTCAGCACTTTCCCATGGCTCTGGATTAAAAGGAGGCATCAACTTCTGTCCTACACGGGGTGGCTTCTACTTAATTTTTCAGATTCTTCTCATGACCAATCATTCTATTCCAGATGCATGGTATACCAACCAGACCCCCAATGTCCTGAGAATTTTAGCTATGCTGTTCCCTCTGCCTGAAACACCCTTTTCTCTTTACCCAGAGTTGACTTTGCCTGTTCTAGGTCAGCTCAAACACTTCCTCACTTCCTTCCATTGACCACATCAAACTCTTTTAAAACCCCTTTGTTATACTTTAATGCAATTTTCCTCACCATGCGGTCAGTTTCCCTCACAATACCAGAAAGCAGGCTGTTTTTACTTCAATGCATCCACCATGCCCAACAAAGCACACAGTAGGATGTTGGTGGAAAACATGAGCAATTCAAATGGGGCAGAGTTAAAGGAGGAGTGGCTGTTAACTTTGGTGAGTACTTAAAGCTCTTAATAGAATGAAAACATTTAACACTCCCAAAACCAATTACACACACATCTATATTTAATTGGAATAGTCAAAATCTGGCAATATGGCTCTAGTACCTCCCTTCCATTAATTCTCATCTACAATTTGGAGATTGTTAACCATTCTGCTTAAAGAAAGTGAAGAGGAACTAAAGAGCCTCTTGAAAGTGAAAGGAGTGGAAAAGTTGGCTTAAAGCTCAACATTCAGAAAACTAAGATCATGGCATCTGGTCCCATCACTTCATGAGAAATAGATGGGGAAACAGTGGAAACAGTGTCAGATTTTATTTTGGGGGGCTCCAAAATCACTGCAGATGGTAACTGCAGCCATGAAATTGAAAGACACTTACTCCTTGGAAGGACAGTTATGACCAACCTAGATAGCATATTCAAAAGCAGAGACATTACTTTGCAGACAAAGGTCCATCTAGTCAAGTCTATGGTTTTTCCTGTGGTCATGTATGGACATGAGTTGGACTGTGAAGAAAGATGAGCACCAAAGAATTGATGCTTTTGAACTGTGGTGTTGGAGAAGACTCTTGAGAGTTCCTTGGACTGCAAGGAGATCCAACCAGTCCATTCTAAAGGAGATCAGTCCTGGGTGTTCTTTGGAAGTTCAGCTAAAGCTGAAACTCCAATACTTTGACTCACTGGAAAAGACTCTGATGCTGGGAGGGATTGGGGGCAGAAGTGTATGAGAGGATGAGATGGCTGGATGGCATCACCAACTCAGGGAGTTGGTGGACAGGGAGGCCTAGCATGCTGCAATTCACGGGGTTGCAAAGAGTCGGACACGACTGAGCAACTGAACTGACTGCTTAGATTTCATTTACACATTGTACAAAGATAGACTGTTGATCAAATCTAAATATTTTATTATATAAGTTACACCCAATTGTGTTTTTGCTATATACTTTTAACTTGAGGACGTCTGTAAAACCAGTACATTAGATAAATCCTGAAATTCCACTCGCTATAAGCTATTTAAATATTGCTTATACAAAATATTTGGGGGCGGGGAGGAGGTAGACAAAAGCTTATTTACAAAACAGAAATCAGATGCAGAAATCTTATGATTACCAGGGGATACAGGGGAGAAGGATACATTGGGAGACTGACACTGGCACGTATACACTACTATACATAAAACAGATGACAGTAGGAAATGGCAACCCACTCCAGTATTCTTGCCTGGAGAATCCCATGGACAGAGGAGACTGGCGGGCTACAGTCCATGGGTTTGCAGAGAGTTGGACACAACTGAAGCAACTTAGCATACATAAAACATATAACTAAAAAACTGCTGTTATAGCACAGGGAACTGTACTCAGTACTCTGTAATGGTCTATATGACAGAAGAATGAGTGGATATATAACTCATTCACTTTGCTATATACCTAAACTAACACAACACTGTAAATCAACTACACTCCAATAAAATTATAAAAAAGTATTAAAGGAAAACCAGCACCGTATGACCAGCACACACTTAAATAAAAGATGAATGTTTAACATACAGAGTAAATGTTTTTTATTCACTGATAGCCTGAAGGTCCATTTCAAGATGTTTCTTTTGTATGCTTAATTAGTTTTATTAGCAAGCAAAGCCCTATGAAGGATGGCAAGATCTAGTCCTCAGACTCAGATTCATCTTCATCTTGACTAATCTGGAAGTAACGAAGCTCGTAAGTCTCTTTGTCAGATGCAACCACACGAAGCCAATCACGAAGATTGTTCTTTTTAAGGTATTTCTTGGTAAGGTACTTCAAATACCTTTAAAATAAAAATAAATTTCATTCAATATAATACTTAATAAAGGCCTATATAAGATGCACTGTCATATTAATCTTCTGTGTTCCTAGTTCCCTCTAATTATTTCATTTGTACTAAACATTGAGCAAGGCTGCTAGGGATATAAGGTAGCATTCTCAACCCCAATTAGTATCAATTTATGCCCTACAACAAAACCCTTATTCTCCCCCACCCTCGCAATAAACTTTATATGCTGGAGACTAATATGAAGGATAGCAGTAACAGTAGCTTCCTCTTCAGTCTTACTGCGACGTTAGATTTTTAAATTAAACAATATGATCTCATTCTTCAAATGTTACAAGCCAATATCAACATTCTCTTTACCACCAATCTCCCTAATTTCAATCCCATCTTGGATCAACAAGAGGCAACCTGTCAACAGGGCTGAATCTTATTCACAAGTTCAAGATTATCCAGTCTTAAAACATGCATATGGCACAGTCCTTGTAAACACAGCTTTCAGCGTGGCCTGATTTCATTATTCCAATCACTCTCCCTTTATGTTTTACAATTCTGAACTCCTACGCATTCCTCTCAAGCTTCCCTGCCCTCTGTCAACGTTGCTCCCCATTAGGAATCTCATTCCATTGGCAACACTAAGCTTACTCTCAGGTTCTCCGCAAACTCCTGCTATCCCAATCTCTACCTGCAATGCAGCAATTACAATATTGCATTTATAACAGTTATCTGCATGTTCATAAGAACCTTGGGGACAGATACTTCATCTCCAAATCCCTAGTGATTAATTCACAGCCATAGCTAACATGTACTACCACCACAGGCTTCTAAGTCTTTGGCTCACTCCTGTATTTCATTTAGATGAAGCTTTGCCTGACCACTCTAAACAACTTTCTTTATGCACTTACACACAGCTCTTATCAACTACTTACATTACTGCATTTCATTATCTCTCTTCTATGCTTAAATTTAAGTTCCTTGGTAGTGGCTACCTAGTGTGTTTGGTTCATGCTAGGCTATGCAGTAACAGTGCTGTCACTATGAAGTATTAATATTTACTATTTGTTAAGAAAATTTTAATGAATGAAAACTGGCCACAGGACGAACACTAGAGAAATTTACCTCTGACTGGCTGCTCTATTAGAAGCTAGGATACTACTCCCATATTACGCAACAGACATGTTTCTTCAAACACATTCTAATATTACAGCACCCAACACTGTTTAAACAAAACACGATGGAAAACACATACCAACCTTTTAGAGAACTGTTTCTCAGAAACGACTATGATTTTATTCTTGAAGCGTTCAATGTGAACGACATTCCCAAGATTTCCAGTTTTTCCATTCACTTTAACCTTTTCCCGCAGAAATTGTTCCTATTTTAAAACAGAAAAAATGCCACACTAGGGAAGAAAACCCTAGATATTCACTAGGGAAGGTACCCTAGGAACAGAGATTAGGTTAAAATCCAAGATTATATAATTCATTATTAGAAATTCTACTAAAATGATAAAACCAAGCTGAGTAGAGTGATACTTACAAAATTTCCAGAATCAAAAATTCCATCTTCTACTGGATGAGTAAGATCCAAATTAAACTTCCAGGTTGACTTCTTAGGCTTCTTGTCTTTCTTCTACAGAAAAGTTAATGTAAGTATGGCTCTCTACAACAATTTATTCACATATAAAATCAAAACCCTGTTATCAGTGCAGAGATGTACAATGAGGCTATATATGTTTGAAATGGCGCAAAATTATACACCCTAAGTTTTTCTAACCTGGCTATGAGTAGGGGAGTACACTCATTAACTTGGTTAAAAACCAAGTTTCATGAAATCCGCTGGAAATTTCCCTTGTTCATCATATAAATGTTTCACAACTGCAAAATTCAAGAAAGCTCAAAGTACATGGTGACCTATAGTTTCCTTCACCAGAAGATTCCCAAGAATCCTATTTTTCAAATGGAAAAAATTAAGAGAATCAACCTCCTTTCAACAAGTTACCTAGAGCTTGATCAGAACTTCTGATCAGGTCCATTTTTTCCCCCTCAAATTATCAACACTAAGTTTTGTGGGCTTTTATTATTTTCCAGATGGCACATGTTCAATTTCAAATTACCAGGTATGTCTTTACTACTGCCACCCCCACTGCAGGTGGGGAATCAGGTAGCCTACCACCTGGAATCTTTAATCTGTTCTGCTTTTTAAAAAAACATATTTGTGTCAAAATCTTTTATCCAAAGTTTGACACAATCTGTGGTTTTTCCAGTAGTCATGTATAGATGTGAAAGTTGGACAATAAAGAAAGCTGAGCGCTTAAGAATTGATGCTTTTTAACTGTGGTGCTGGAGAAAATCCTTGAGAGTCTCTTGGACTGCATGATCTAACCAATCAATCCTAAAGGAAATCAGTCCTGAATATTCATGCTGAAGCTCCATTACTCTGGCCATCTGACGAGAAGAACTGACTCACTGGAAAAGACCCTGATGCTGGGAAAAGACTGAAGGCACGAGAAGGGAACAACAGAGGATGAGATGGTTGTATGGCAACACCGACTCGAAGGAAATAAGTCTGAGCAAGCTCCTGGAGTTAGTGATGACAGGGAAGCCTGGCGTGCTGCAGTCCATGGGGTCGCAAAGAGTAGGACACGACTGAGCGACTTAGCTGAAACTGGTATAAGAGAATACTAGGAGCTGGACTTGACTGGGCAATTTATACCTCTGAGTACCAATTAGGTTTAGAAATGCAGTTTTACCCTAACATTTCAAATGCTCTTTGGATGGCTTTAAAGCTCTTTAACCGGCTTTAGGTACTGGTTCCCTTATTTAGTAAGTAAAAACTTTGAAAAACGCCACTTTTACATTCGCCTAAGAGTTCTGGCTTTCACCATTTAAAAAACTTTTATCGTGAGATAATGAAGAAACCTCTTCCTAACTTTTAACTTCTCTGAAACTTCTGCAACCGCGGCTATCCCAGAAGTTGAGTGCCTCAGCTCTCTCCCTCCGCCTGGCAAAGCCATTAGACTTGCTGCATTACCGACCGTCGCTTCCTTGTGGAAACAAACAGGGTATCATCGGCGTTATCAGGCGCGAGATTAAAAAAAAAAAGTAATGGCCCAAAGGCTGTCCCACTAGCCCCGCTCACCGTCCTGCCTCCTCTTCGTTCCCTGCGCTGCCACGACCAACCATCGTAAGCCAATTCGGGCCTACCTCGAAATGCACAAGACCGCATGGCAGTCGACAGGAGTTAAGAAAAAACTCACAACCTTTACGTTCTGCTTGTGTTCCTAACCGAAGTCCCCATTTTACCCTTCCTCTGCTTAAAATTAGACGATCTCGACTAGCCAGCTACAAAACTCATCTACAACAGGCGAAAATCAGCTCACTCCCGGCACCAACACGAACACTCACCGGCGCCATCTTGAAAGCTTGCCGCGCGATGAGAGAGAGCGAGGCTGCCGGCCGCACGTATTTATACCACAGCGTGCTGCGTCACGCGCCGAGAACGTAAGATCGCCGTCTCTCTGAGAGAACATGGGAGGAGCGCGGAGGCCAGTAACCCAGGAAACCGGGGGTTGGCTCGGAGGGCTGGAGGCAGTCAGTTTACTAGGGAGCGCCGGCCGGCGGGTAGGAGAAACCGTTCACGGTACTGCGCTGGTGACTGCAAATGCTGGTTGACCGCAGTGGTCTCTGCGGTTACCTTCTGGGAGACCGCTCCAGCTGCACACACCCGAGGGATGCAGGAAACGTTTTTCACTAATCGCCTGGGTCTTTCGTCCAAATCAGGGCAAGGCAGTGTCTCAGGTTCCTTTGGGATCTCCTGTCATATTGCAATTATAATCCTCTAGCAAAAAAGTTATTTCTATATATATGCTTTGACCCTTAAGTCTTGTTTTCTAAATGACTGTTGAGGGAAATCAGTGTTTTGTGGAGCCAAAACTAGGTTCTTGGGGGTGAAAAGAAAATCTTTTAAGAGAAAAATACGTAGTGCTCGCGTTTTCACACATTGTGTGTAATTTATTATATTTTATTCTATTTATAGGTTTTAGAGTTAATCCTGGACTTCCCTGGTAGCTCCGCTGGTAAAGAAACCGCCTGTAATGAAGGAGACCCCGGTTCGACTCCTGGGTGGGGAAGATCCCCTGAAGAAGGGATAGGCTACCCACTGCAGTACTTTTGGGCTTCCCTGGTGTTTGAGATGGTAAAGAATCCGCCTGCAGTACGGGAGACTTGGGTTCGATCCCGGGGTTGGGAAGAACTCCTGGAGGAGGGCGTGGCAACCCACTCCGGTATTCTTGCCTGGAGAATTCCCGTGGACAGAGGTGCCATCCGCAATGCCTCCCAGTAAACATTCGAGGAATATTTTCAGTTCAGTTCAGTCGCTCAGTCGTGTCCGACTCTGCCGCCCATGGACTGCAGCACGCCAGGCCTCCCTGTCCATTGCCAACTCCCAGAGTTTACTCAGACTCATGTCCATTGAGTCGGTGATGCCATCCAAAGAATATTTTGCTGAGATCTAACTACTAAAATGTGCAAGACACAAGAGGATGGATATGTGGTGGTGACATACTTGATGAGAAAAGAAAAAAAAATAGTTTCTGAGCTTTGAAGGATTCTAAGTTGATGTCATTTCAGAAATGTGGCATGCCTCTCAGTGTTCTGCGGTGTTTTTGTTTGTTGAAGTGAAACTATCATGCAAGGGGGTAAGGTGGGCAAGTGTAGAGGCTGCGGTGGATTTTTGTTAATTTAGAGAGCGACCCTAGAAAGGGATAGCTGTGTATGTTCTTGGTGAAAATGATTAGTAATAGAGCTATGTTTAATGAAGCGTAAAAGGTGTAGATTCTAAATTGAAGTGTTGAATTCCTAGAAGAAATTTCAACTTTTCTTGCTTGTTTGCTTCAGGAACCACTGTAATTTTATTTATTTTATAAACATTAAGGAAGTGAAGTGAAGTCACTCAGTCTATGGACTGTAACCTATCAGGCCCTTCCGTCCATGGGATTTTCCAGGCAAGAGTGCTGGAGTGGATTGCCATTTCCTTCTCCAGGGGATCTTCCCAACCCAGGAATCGAACCCAGGTCTCCCGCATTACAGATAGACACTTTACCGTCTGAGCCACCAGGGAAGCCCTAGAGCAATTGGCATTTTCTCCTCCAGGGCTGCCCAGGTTGAAGAGTAGAAATGATCCTTGTACTATTGATATTTTGAAAATAAGCCATTAATTGAGGCCCTTATTACTTTATTGCTTGTTTTGGCAGTCTTGCATGCAATGACCAAAAAAATCCTTAAAACTAGTAAGTCATTTGTACAAAGTGGATATCAAAAACAATCCCAAGATAATTAAATAGAAACTATAACAGAAAAAAATTTTTAATTATGAAAAAACTTAAGAAAAATATTAACCAGAAATGTAAGATAGTAAGATTAAATATTATAAATAACCAAATTTTAAACACAGATTCTCTGTCTCCATTATATACATAGTATATGTACATACATTGCCTATCAACACCCTACGAATATTTTTTATTTTGACAATAGATTCTAAAACATATGAAATAACAGGTGTCTAAAAAGGGCCAAGATAATTTAGAACAATGAAGGGAAGTTGTCTTTTCTGCTATTCAAATATAGATACTATAATATGTGATAGATATATTTCTAATATAACCTTCAATCATTGGGTCTATATTATAATAGTGCCTGAATAGAGCAGTAAAATAAAATATTGAACAATATGGCAGGTTAGATTCACAGGGACACCCTCCCATTTTTTGGAGGCAGAAATGAGCAGTCCTCATGCTCATACCAATTTAAGGCTAGAATTAGTTCTGCTCACATTGTATGAGACAGCTCTAGCCTAAAAAGACAGTTTAAAAGTGTGCTTGGCTTGATAGTGCCAGGCAGAAGCAAATGCAAATAACTATCTTCAATATATTTAAAAGCTAAGACTATTTAAGATATGATAAAAGAAGCAGGGACAACTGAAATTGGCCAGAAATTTTCTAAAAACAAAAACAAAATAGAACTTCTAAAAATTAAAACCAGAATCTTTAATTAGGAAGAGTGGATGAGTTAAACAGAAGAGTAGACAACTGCAAAGAAAATCAGTGAATGGGAAATTACTTAAAATGCAACATAGACAAGCAAAGAGAAAATGTAAAAAGGTAGATTAAGAGACAAAGATGTTAGAGTAAGAATGTTCTAGTTATGTCAAATGGGAGATCTAGAAGAGTACCAGGTCAGTAAGGTCCCCTGGAGAAGGAAATGGCAGCACACAGCAGTATTCTTGTTTGAGAAAATCCCATGGACAGAGGAGCCTGGCGGGCTACAGTCCAGGCGGTTGCAAAGTCGGACATGACTTAGCAACTAAGCACACACACACGCACAGAAGGGTACAATAGAGAAAATGGGGGTAAGGCAAAATTTAGAGAAATAATGGCTAAATTCTTAGATTCAGGAAGCCTCAAGCAGGATAATTGAAAAGAAATGCATACCTAAACACATTGTAGTGAAACTTCAAAACACAAACACAGTTATTTCCAAAGCATCCGGAAAGAAAAACCAAAATGTTTATTAACAGGAGATATATTAACAGCTGATTTCACATCAGCAACAGTGAAAGCCAGGAGCAGAGAATTATTATCTTCAAAGTACTAAGAGGAAAAAAAAAATGGAGAAGGGCGTGGCAACTCATTCTTGCCTGGAGAATTCCATGGACAGAGGAGCCTGGTGGGCTACAGGCCATGGGGTTGCAAAGAGTTGGACACGACTGAGCAACTGACACATACACAAGAGAAAATAACTGTCTACCTAGAACTAAAAAGTTTAAAACTATCTTTCAAGAGTAAAGATGCGTTTAAGATATTTTTAACAAAACTGAAAATTTGCTATTAACAACAACAGATCCCTAATAAAGGAACTCTGAGAAATATACTTTGGGATAAAGAAAAATAACCCTGAAAGAAGGGCTATCTTCCAAAAGAAATAGCAAAGAAAAGGTCTAAGATGTGAGTAAATCTAAACAAACACCTAGTGCATTAAAAAAAATTTTATTTTGTGGGTCTGTTGTGCTAGTAATGTACTGTTTCTTGATCTTGGGGGTGGTTACATAAAGTGTGTGTGGTTTGTGAAAATTCAGGCTCAGTAGTTGTGGCCCAGGGGCTTAATTGCTCCACAGCATTTGGGATCGTCCCAGACCAGGGATCAAACCTGCATCTCCTGCATTGGCAGGTGGATTTGTTATCACTGAGCAACCAGGGAAGTCCTCAGTGTATGTTTAGAAAAACCAAAGTTATTTTAAAATTATTTTTAACAATTGCAGTTTCAGAAGTAAGATTTTATTGCTATACAATGCCAAAAGAATTCTGAATAATTGATCAACCATTAAAATAAGAACAAGTATCTGTTTTCATTGCTTAATTTTATTACTTATCATTTTTATCATACTCATTCACCTATTTGTGTCCATTTATTTTTATTTTTTCACTACTGTAAGCAATGCTTTGAGAAACTTTTAAAAACAAAATTTTTATCCTCTTATGCTGAAATAAATGGCTCATGAAAGGAAATATAAAGAAGTAAAAAAGATAATGCATAAAAATATCTAAAGTCACACCTGCTTAAAATAGCTATTTAATCCTTTGGAACATGCATGTTTATGAATGTGTATTTATATATCTATATAATTTAGATTATACAAGTAATTTTTACATTTGTAAATATTAGTTGGTACAATACATACTTTTTTGAAATGTAAAAAACTTTATAAACTATTTCAAACTTAAAATTGTAAAAATATTTCAAAACACAATATATACATATGTAAATACATGAAAATCTGGTAAAGAATATATAAATATGTTTGTGTCTATGTATCTTTTATCTAGACTTTTACCTACTATTAGCATTTTGCTCCATTTATTGTTTTTTTATCTACAATATATCTATATAGCTATAAATCTTTTTATTGTATCTGGATTTTCAGTCATAGTTGAAAGGAAGCCAACTTATAGAGAAATTCACCCATATTATCTTCTAGGACTTGTAGAGTTTATTGTTTCCATTTGGACCACTGCTTCAATTGAAGTTTATTCTTATGTATGTTGTATGGAATTCATTTAATTTTTTCCAAGTTTATTTTTTTCCAATTGTCCCATCACAATTTAGCTAAATAAATATTTGCCCAGTGGTTTGCAATACTACTTTTATCAAATACAGAATTTCTGTATATATATTTGGGTCTATTTTGAGGCTTCATATTTCACTCTTTTGGTCTATTTATTTGCCAGTACCTCACTCTTTTCATTATAGAGTCTTTGTGTGTGTGTGTGTGTGTGTTAAGTTGCTTCAGTCCATGTCCGACTCTTTCCAGGCTCCTTTGTCCAGGGCATTCTCCATGACAAGAATACTGGAGTAGGTTGCCATACCCTCCTCCAGGGGATCTTCCTGACCCAGGGATTGAACCCATGTCTCTTATGTCTACTGCATTGGCAGGTGGATTCTTTACCACTGGCACCACCTGAGAAGCCCCATAGAGACCTCATAGTGAAGTCGCTCAGTCATGTCTGACTCTTTGCAACCCCATGGACTGTAACCTACCAGGTTCCACCATCCATGGGATTTTCCAGGCACGAATACGAGAGTGGGTTGCCATTTCCTTCTCCAGGAGATCTTCCTGACCCAGGGATTGAACCTGGGTCTCTCACATGGTAGGCATTGTAGGCCAACGCTTTACCATCTGAACCACCAGGGAAGATCCTATAGAGACCTCATAGTAAGTTTTAATTTCCATAGTGCTAGTGGACACGACTGAAGCGACTTAACAGAACAGAGTCCCCACTTACAGCTCTTTTCAGTATTTTTCTAGCTATTTTCTAGCTCTTTTCAGTGTTTTTCTAGCTATTTCTTGTTTATACTTCCACATGAACTTTTTAGCAACTTGCTTAGCTCCATAAAAAAGCTTGTAGTTTGAGGGGGCTGCATTGTTATAAATGAAGTAGAACTAGCATCTCAGTCAGAGAAGGCAATGGCACCCCACTCCAGTAGGAGCCTGGTAGGCTACAGTCCATGAGGTCGCAAAGAGTCGGACACGACTGAGCGACTTCACTTTCACTTTCATCAGCCTAGAACAAGGAATATCTTTCCACCTGTTTAAGTCAGATTTGTGTCTTTCAGTAGTGTTTTATAGTTCATATAGGTTTTGAAATTTTTTTGTATGTTTCTTCACTGTATTTTATCTTTTTGCTGGTCTTCCTTCCATTATATATCTTCTAATTGGTTATTATTTTTGTATATAAAAGCTGTTGTATGTTAATCTTATATCCTTCTACTTTGATGAATAATTCTATTGAGTTAGCTTTATCATTGATTATCTGGGATTTTCCAGGTATTCTATCAGATCATCTAAAAATAGGAAAGCTTCTTCTCTTACTTTTACAATTCTAATGTGTCTTAACTGTTTTCTGTTGTGCAATAGTACTGGCTGATACTTCCAGAACAATATAATAGCTGTCAAGATAGTAGGCATGCTTGTCTATTTCTTGACCTTACTGAGAATGCCTTCAGTGTTTTTCCACTAGGTGAATGGCTAGCTTTTACAATTTTACACACAAACACACACTCACATGTGATCATGCACACACATACACACATATAATGTTACATATACCATGTTATCATGTTTGTAAATGGAGATATATTTATGGTAAATAGTCATCCACCTTTTTCTTTTGAAGAGTTTTTTTTTTTTTTCACCAAGTTCAGGTAAAATAATTTGGTTTCAGAGGTCCCAGATAATCTCTGCTGAACTTTGGTCCCAACTTTGGTGGCACTGGTCTGATCTTGCAGGAAAACCTATAGTTACTTTTTTTTAAATGGCCCACTTGGGTTGTTACAGAAACCTACCTGTGCTTCATGTAAACAAGTTGTGGGGGGAAATCAAATTTATTGCAAATAGGAACATAGCACTAGTAACACAAATAAGGAATTTTTGTATAATTTCACGAACCTGACACAGCTGCCATTTGAGAGAGATGTTTTGAGGATGGGTTTTGTTTTATCCAGAGTTTTTTTTCAGCATCTATGGAAAAAATAATATAACCTTTCTCTTTAGACTCAATATAGTGAATACTATTAAGAGAGATTTCCTAAGATATTAATCTATTTCCTTGGGAGTGAATTGATAGATTTCATAATATTGATTTATTTTGCATCTCTGATGTAAACTCCATGTGGGTGTGGGTATCATTTTCTTCATGTGTGGCTTGCATATATTCACTACTAGTATAGTATATTAAGATATTTGCAGGAGTACTTGTATTTATTTTTGTTATCTTTATCAAGTTCAGGTATCAATGTTATATTTGTTTTGTAAAAAGAATTTGGAAGTTCTAATTTTCTATGCTCTAAAACAATCTATGTAACTTTGAGACCATCTGGACTCTGAAAGTTTGGTAAAATTCTCCTGTGAAACTACTTGCCTGGTTTTGTTTTTGGTTGTTGGGTTTGTGTGTGTGTGAACAATTTCTTGATAACTTTCTCTGTTTTGTTCTGTTTAAGCTTTCTCTTTCTATGGAGGTTGATTGTAATAACTGTATTTTCCTAAAAAATCATATCATCTAGGTTTTCAAATTTATCCACATAGGATTTATTTTCATTTTCCCTCTGCATTGTTAGTCATTCTTTCTTGTTCTCATTTTTTACTTTTGTTTTCTTCCTTTATTTACCTTAAATAAATTAGCCAGTGATTTGTTAGTTTTTTAAGAAACCCGAATTTTAATTTCAATTTTTCTATTCACCTGGTGGTTTAGTCATTAAGTCGTGTCCAACTCTTGCAACCCCATGGACTGTAGCCAGCCAGGCTTCTCTATCCATAGGATTTCCCAGGCAAGAAAACTGGAGTGGGTTGTCATTTCTTTCTCCAGGTGATCTTCCCAACCCAGGGGTCAAACCCGCATCTCCTGCATTGCAAGTGGATTCTTTACCAACTGAACCACCAGGGAAGTTCTCTAGTCACCTAATTCTGTTTTTATCATTTCTTCCCTTATGCTCTTTTTTTTTTTTTCTGGTTATTTGATTTCGGAATTTATTTACATTCCTTTCATTTTTGATATAGATGTTAAGGCTACAAATTTTCTTGTATACAGCTTTACATAGATTCTGATATAGTTTTCATTATTTTTCAGGAATTCATTGTTGGTAATACTCCTTTCACTATAGAATTATATAATAGGTTTTCAAATTTCCAGGTAGAAGGGTCTTTTTATTTTCACTTAGGATTTGTATCAGCATTATTTTTACCTTTTCCTCTTTGTAGAAACTGTTTCTTTGTGCCCTAAATGTCCTGTTCTTTTTGGGAAGTTCCATGTATTTGTATTTTTTTTTCTCTAAGATTTACCTCAATGATTGTACAAAATTAAAATGCACTAGAGTGGCAACAATTTTAAGTGAAACTCAGACACATCAATGTGAACAAAAAAGGCAGACACACTATCAATATTAATATTATCAATTATCAATATTAGATAAACCTCCATTCTCCCAATTAGAATCTTTGTCAGGGATCTGATAGTGATTGTGGTTGCCATTCTAAACACTAGGACACAAGTCATTGTGATGCTGTGTAGTACCCATGGGTGGGATCAAAAATTGTTTCGACTGGATTCAAATAACTCACAAATTGGACAATGGATTGATAAAACATTGTAGGAGGGTCCTTTTGAGCTGATACACACCCAGTGATTATAACTGATCCTGCTGAATGTATTGTGGGAATCTATGTTTTAAGTTCCCAGTGGAACACACTTTAGACAGGCAGTACAAGTTCTAAAAGTGGCAATTCCACAGGACATATCCTATTTGGATAGAATATTTGTTTAAATATGAGGTTGGGGTTGGGGCCTGAAGAAACTCAAGCTGATATGTGACATACAGTTAGTCCCTTTTCACTCTTTTTTCCCTCCCATGCCTAATTCTGGGATACAAGTTATTAGTGTTTGCAAGTGGCAAAAAAGAGTGGGGCTGACGTGTACAAGACTTTAATCTGGTGCTTCTCCCACTGCCGAGTAATGCTTGCTCGATCTCGAGGGTTATGGGTAACAGTAATACTCATCACAGATATGAGGTGACAACTATGCTGGTAGTCTTGGTATGGTCCACACATCAGGAAGTGAGAGAGATGTTCTAGAATGGTACAGTGGGTAAAAGGAAGAAACTGCTGCACCACTTCAGGATGAATCTGTCCAGATGATGTTGATTAGATATGATGAGAATTGGGAAAATACTTTGCTTCTGGGACTCATCACACCATTCACATCAGTATAGAAAGCAAATAGCAAGCCTGGTGGGAAGGAACACCTCAGACCCTGATCAGGGGCTGGGACCACTGAACTCTCTTGCATTATGTATCCCTGGAAGAATGCACAGGAAGAGGAGGAAGAGATGTATTTATTCTTGTATCTACAGAATTTTGAACCATGTATTTTATATATTCTAAAAACTATTAAAAACTTAAATATTTTTTTTAAAAGTATATCTAAATCTGGAACTGAAATTTAGAAATTAACATTTCCAGATGTAAAGCTAGGGTGCTGTACAATAAGAACCTAAAAGATAGAAAAACAAACAAAATACAAGTTAGTTTTTAATAGTAGTTAGTTTTCTAGTATGAAAATATCTCTAGGAATGTATATATACAAGAATAGTATAAGCTATTAACTTTATTAACTTTACTTTTATTTAATATAACTGATGAAGTTAACAGACAAATATATTGTAACAAAAAGTTATAATTGATAAGTTTACTATCTACATTTTAAAGGATCTCACAATTATTTTAACATAGTCAAAGGCTTAATATATGAATTTTACTCATTTTTGAAATGTAAAATACACAATTATAATAATACCCATACTACATATCTTACAATTTTAAAGTTTTAGCTAAAACATATGAGTCTGCAGGTAAGAGCATGAGTTCTCTTATACCTATGACAAATGTATTACTAATAAAGTGCCACTGGATTAGACAATGCCATTTCAACTATTTCCTTTTTGAAGGACAAAAACAGTACAGAGCTAGGAATTTGCATTATTCTTTATAACAAGCACGAGTGCTTATTTATAATAGAGATTAACCACATAAAGGATTCCTCTCAAGATCACAATCATGACTTATGACAAGCTGTGTAGTCACCACTGAATAAAGTTTATATCCAGAGTTTTAAAAAAGTGCAATCTTGAACTATGATAAACTTAAGTCTACCAATATCAAGACATAGTTTTAGGGACTTTATATAAATAAAGGAACCTCTCATTTAATTGTAAAATAAGTTGCAACCTATAATAAGGAGTCAGGAATAGTGGTGGATGGTAAGGCTGGGCAACAAGAATGCTTTTTTAGCAGGTGAAAGCCTGATATGCATTGCTATAAGATGCATCTTTCATGTAAGGAAAACGTGTATAGATATATACAATACTTTTCAGGCACTTGACCTCACTTGGTAGTTATGTTGATGCTCAGATGGTCATTTAATGAAAAAATATTAAATTATATAGAACTTCAAGTCATGTTCCCATAGAACATCTGTGTTCTGTAAGCTAAATCCAAATGTTCCCTGCTAAAATCAAATAATACCATATGCCCAATTCAGAGAAAGAAAATTTAATAAAGTTAATGGATTGAATTTTCTCAATTTTAAGGTTTTTCACAATAAATTTTTCTTAAGCCTTTGTTACCTATTACTTGTCCAAATGCTGGGATGAAAAAAGGCTTGTTTTCATAGTTTTCTAAGAAATATTATCGCTAGATGATATCAGAAAATTTAAAACTGTTGATCAATTAATATTATGCTATTTATGGAAATATGCTTACAGTTTGTACATATACTGCTTAAGAGTCATATTTTCTTATAATAAATTTGTTACTAGTTCATATACAGAATTCAATCTGTAAACACTTTAATGTACCCCCAAAAGTATTATGAATTTTAATTCTTTTGTTCCTAGACATGTTTTGAGAATCACATCAAAGTTTGGCTCTAAAGCTATCTTTGGGACCCACGCCAAAGGAATGCTTTCAGGTGTATCATTAAGGATAAGGTTCTAAGGTAAGACCACCAAATTCTTTTCTAAAATGAAAAAAATATGGGAAGATTCCAGTACAGATGTTAGCAATGTTCCCATTTTTTTTGAATATTTAGCATGTAGTTTAAGTGTGTAGATATTACAGATTTTTATTTGTATGTATCACTGTATTACAATGTGGGAAAATTTTGCAATATTCTTTCAGGCAGTTAGCTTTAAAATAAGGAAACTTCAGCTCTTAGCACAAACAGCCCTGAGAACAATGCATTCAAATTACAACTAGAAATAATCTAATTGAGAAACTTTAAAATACAAAAACAAATTCTGAAAAAGTTGTAAAAAAAAAAAGTTACCAACATTTGAGGCACTACCAGACTACAGTACTTTTAAGAGTTGGAAGGACTTTGTAAAAAGAACAAACATACAAAGCTATGTGTGCACATGCACACATGTTGTGCTATAATGAAAAATTGTATCCCCAAATTTTATAGCCTAAACATTTTATTGCAGCATCTCCTATTAAAGATTTCATGCTCCGGCTGCTGGAGAGTTTTGGTAATAGTTATAAAGCATCCATACAGAATTTTGTACCATAAATGGAAATGGATTCAAGAGCTTGCTGCTGCTTCTGCTAAGTCGCTTCAGTCGTGTCCGACTCTGTGCGACCCCATAGACGGCAGCCCACCAGGCTCCCCCGTCCCTGGGATTCTCCAGGCAAGAACACTGGAGTGGGTTGCCATTTCCTTCTCCAATGCAGGAAAGCGAAAAGTGAAAGTGAAGTCGCTCAGTTACCAACAATTTCAAGTGACTTGACAGCCCTTGCAGGGGAGCATGAAAGAAACATCCTAGTTATGTTTATGATGCAAATGCTAAGTCAAAGTAGCAATAATTTGATCTGTTTCAGAGGGTGTACAACTTGGTAGCAAATAAGATATAACAAAGTCTTCACAGTAGAAATAAAATGTGTCGTTCTAGAAAGAAACAAATATTCCACTTGTTAGTATAATACTGTATATAAGTTGGTGAAATGCCTGCAGACAAAAAGGTATATCACTGTATAATCTATCAACATGACAGTCTACATTCTACAGGTGGTAACTGTGACATTTAACATTTACTACAAAAAAGTACAACAAACACTAGGAATCAACTTTTGATCTTTCTGATGTCAAAAAGAATGAAGTCATTTCTGTTCTATTAAAAAATGTTTCCTGTTTCCTTTTAAGACAATTTATAAAGCTTTTCTAAATGAAATATATTGTTCAAGAGAAACAAGTATTGACTTACATGAAAATAATCAGTCCCATATCTTTAAAATCTATACCTATGTGTCAGAAGAGTATTTACACTTAATTATAGTACTTGAAGTACTTATGCATAAGTAGCTTTTGCCATTCAATATATGAGTATAGGTGCATTATTATAATTTATATATACTTTGCAATTTAAATATTTTACCTTGCAATTGAAAATATATTTATGTGAAGTTTGATAAATTAGGAAGAACAAGGGCATGCTAATCCAGAATTAATACTAAACCAGAATACTAGTGTAGTTAACTGGGGTCATATAAATGGCCAGCAAGAAGCACAGATTGGTAACTTTCTGGAATTCCTGCAGGTAACGATCCAACCAGTCACAAGTAAGATACATACCACAGAGTATTAAAAAAACTAAAGCAGTATCTAGTAGATACCTAAATGGAATTCCGGAAATGAAAAAATTTAGCCTAATTACTAATTGTGCTTTAGATGGGCAAAAGCTAAAATGTTATACTAAAAAATGATTAACTATAACATCAATATTTCTTGTGCTTTAGAATTCCTCTTGCATTTCCTTAAAGCATCTTGCTTCTTCTCCAAGTGGTTTTGCTCAGGCCAATACAAGATTTAAAATGTGGGCAAATTAAGTAACTAAAACTGGGATCTTCTGTTCCTAATGCTATTTCCAATCACTGAGTAGACTGATTATACCATCATGCAGATTTTCCTCTAGGTGATAGGGTACAAATGCCTTTTAGAAGTCAATGTATGATGGGAGAGGTCTTATAATCAGTCTTAGAGAATGAAAGTATTACTGAAATGGTGATTTTGTTCCAAGTTTCACTGCAATATAATGGCTGTTATTGAGTCAAAAGTCCTCACAAACCCTGTGATAATGCCTAGAATTCTGGAAATAGATATATGATCCAAAAGACTGAACAGAAATGTAGCAGAATCACCTAAAATACTTTTAAAATTAATTCAGTTTATAGAAATCTTTCCTAGCTATATTTCATACCAGTAAGTGAATTAAGTCACATGACAACCAGATAAATACATATACTTAAGTTAAGTAATAATCATATAAAGTAACTTTTCTTCTATGATTCACTTTCATGTTAGAAAAAACATACATAAATTTAACAAGCATTCCAGATAATTTAAAGTAAGAATTTCCAGTTTTTGTTTAACAAATATTCTGATTTCAAAAAAGAAAGGTCCTATTTTTATGCTGATTACAAAGGCCTCAAATAAAAAGCTACAGCTTTTACCAACACCCTCTGCCACTGTCCTTTGGGCCATCTTTACAATATGACTTGCTAACAGTCACACAACAGTTTAATGCCTCTGTTAACCACAATAAAGTATTAAAATGACCATAATACAGATTATATTAAGTCTGCCAGAAATTTGGCAAAAAACAGAATGACTGAGGGAACACAGGTGGGCTGCACACGGTTACTAAGATAACTGGCACTTTTGATAACATGATTTTTGTTTAAGGATCTGTACTTGCCACACTCAGGCTGAAATTCTGACAATTCCAATCCATAATCTACTTATTCTATGATATTAAGTTTGAAATCAATGCAGAGCAATTCAACTTAAATGTGATACATCAATACCACTGGATGCTACATTGTTTAAAACCCTGGTTTATTTCTCATTTAACTAAAATTCAGGAATGATTTGCTCAAATCACATCTGCTGAAGCTATCTCATCTGTTTCTTGGACTCACATACTGAAAACCACAGGAATGTTATAGTAAAGACACCTACAAAATTAAAAAAAAAAGTTATATATCTCGATTATTTTTTTAAATTACTAATTGCCTACAAAACTAACTCAGCACAATTTCAAAACAACTGAAAAAGAAATGAGGTTGCTTATGAAGGCCATAGCTTTGGTGACAACTTAGAACCAAACTTTAGATCTGTAGTTGATCCAGACCTAAACAGTTTGGTCATGCCTGATGTTCCCATTTATTTGCAGGGCTTTATGGCTACAGCATATTCTTCACTCATTGCACACATGACAGATATCTAGAAGGAAAAAAAAAGCAGGTAAAAAGTTATTCAAAAGGCAATATCTATATAAGATATATTTAATTCATCATACACTGGATAATTGTGGATCTATTTTTCACCCTGCTTATTTAACTTTTAAAAATTTATCTATTTTTAATTGGAGGATAATTGCTTTTCAATATTGTGTTGGTTCCTGCTTTACATCAACAGGAATCAGCCATAGGTATACCTATGTCCTCTCCCTGTTGACCCTCCTCCCACCCCTCTAGGTTGTCACAGAACACTGGGTTTGAGCTCCCTGCATCATACAGCAAGTTCCCACTGCTCATCTATTTTGCATGTGGTCATGTATACGTTTCCAAACATAGAGAACAGACTTGTGGATACAGTGAGGGAAGGAAGATGAGGTGAGTATGTGTGGATGTTTTATACATACTTATTTTGGAAAGAGGCATTCCAAGATCAAATCATCTTTCTATATAGTTTTCTAAAAACTGTGGTTTTTAAAACAATTTCCAGGGAACAGGAGAATAAGAACTATAAATGCAGCAATACTTAGATGTTATACTTCTGAAAGTTATAACAAAGATAAAATAAATCACCTTCACTCTTTAGAATTCCCGTAACATCCTTTCTCATCCTTCAGAATAGTTCAGACTGACCTTCAAAACAAATTTGGGGTTGACAGTGTCTATGTAGTGAAAAATGAACTTTGATACTTTCTTTTGAAACAGGCATGGTAAAAGGTATCCTGGGGAAACTGCCTAGTTCTAGAGTTCCTTTTCAACATTTCAGCAGTATTTAACAGGCGTATTTCTTATAGTATTTTATGCTAACTAATTTAGGTCAAAGCTTTTATAAAATAGCTTAAAAAAAATCTCCCCATAGGTCTTTACCTGTACATCTTCACCTGCATTATATTTTCCTTCTATTTCTTTGCCTAGTTCACCCTCTGGCAGTTTAAGATCCTCACGGACTTCACCAGTTTCTGTTAGCAGGGAAAGGTAACCATCCTGAATGCATATCAGCTATTGAAAGAAATTATATCATTTGCACTGATTAGATTATATTTACTCCTTTGTAATTTTAACATGAATTGCCATTTACATTTATTTGTATAAGTACACAGTAATACATTAAATATGTCTTAGAAATCTTTCAATTTTGGAAAATACGGACTTACCTTAATCTCTTTAATCACTTCAGAGCTGCATGGATACAGTTACTGATTTAACCATTTTTGTATTAATGGGCATAAAAGTTATTTTCAGTTTTTTCATGACTGTAAACAATGTTTTATAATTTGATTATAAACAAACTTAAGTGGAAAATTTTTAGTCTCCAGCTCACTGCTAACAACACTAGATTTTTTTAAAGAGGAAAAAATTAACTTGTTGATGACATTAATGCAACAAACCCAGTCATCAACCTAACCTGCAAAAAGACATAGTTTTGATATCATTGAATTTTTTTCATTACAGGTATGAGGAAACTGGCAGGCCACATTCATTTATTCTAAAAGCAGGTACACCATCAGTGTGCCTAGAATTCCAAGAGGTTTTATGAAAGGCAACCAGCCAGTACACCAGATGCTAACACTGAGATACACAAAAGGAATCAGAGACACGGTCTCTGGTCCCCTTCAGCCACTATGACATACACAGGCATACCCCAGAGATAGAATGTCACAGCGCTCCTTTATGGCGCCACCGACTTGGGCAGTGGCTTTCCACAGACACTGCACTGGCCACAGGAGATTTCAGTTTTTGCACATGTCTGTAATCTCAGAAACAAAAAGCCACCACAAACACTTTAATCTTTTGGTCACTCAAACATTTGTGAGGTAGCTGGCAGAAAACGGAGGGCACCGGGGGCGGGGGGGCAAGGAGGCTGAGACAGTCAACAGAGGTTGACTTTCAGACAACCACAGGCTCACTGTTTTTATTTTAGCTCCTTTAGCAACTCCCTGAGGTAGAACTTGTCAATTTCAAGAGTTAAAAGGTTCCCACTCCATTAGTGACTGAACCACATAAGCAAATAGTAATATTGGTATTTTGAAATTTATATGGTATTTTATTTTTTATGAGCAATTCATAATATAGCATTCATAAGCCATGGGATGAACTATAAAGCATTTCAAACACAAAAATGTACAGACATATTATAAAACATCTTCTAAAGTATTTGTTTATAAACATTAAAATAAATTGCTATAATAAAATTAAAATTTTCAAAAATAAAACTAAGCTATAGAAAAATGAAATTAATAAAAATGAATTATTTGATCTTCTTAAAGAAAAGTCATAAAAGTAATGCAATGAAATCCTTTGTCTTTTACTTAAATTTACTCTTTGTTAACATTTAACCACGTGCTTTTTTTAAATCTCTAGTATATATGGAATATATAAAATGTTTCCATACACATTCTTATTCTTTTATTTTTACTGAACTATTTGAGAGTAAGTTTCAAACATCATGACTCTTCAGCAGTAATACTGTGTTCTTCTCAAGAAAAAGGACATACTCTTATATAATCACAGTTTATTTTTCAAAATCAGGAAATTCAATATTCAGTTCAGTTCAGTTCAGTTCAGTCACTCAGTTGCTCTTTGCGACCCCATGAATCGCAGCACGCCAGGCCTCCCCGTTCATCACCATCTCCTGGAGTTCACTCAGACTCACGTCCATTGAGTCAGTGATGCCATCCAGCCATCTCATCCTGGGTCATCCCCTTCTCCTCCTGCCCCCAATACCTCCCAGCATCAGTTTTTTCCAATGAGTCAACTCTTCTCATGAGGTGGCCAAAGTACTGGAGTTTCAGCTTTAGCATCATTCCTTCCAAAGAAATCCCAGGGTTGATCTCCTTCAGAGTGGACTGGTTGGATCTCCTTGCAGTCCAAGGGACTCTCAAGAGTCTTCTCCAACACCACAGTTCAAAAGCATCAATTCTTCGGTGCTCAGCCTTCTTCACAGTCCAACTCTCACATCCATACGTGACCACAGGAAAAACCATAGCCTTGACTAGACGGACTTTAGTCGGCAAAGTAATGTCTCTGCTTTTGAATATGCTATCTAGGTTGGTCATAACTTTTCTTCCAAGGAGTAAGCGTCTTTTAATTTCATGGCTGCAGTCACCATCTGCAGTGATTCTGGAGCCCAAAAAAATAAAGTCTGACACTGTTTCCACTGTTTCCCCATCTATTTCCCATGAAGTGATGGGACCGGATGCCATGATCTTCGTTTTCTGAATGTTGAGCTTTAGGCCAACTCTTTTGCTCTCTTCTTTCACTTTCATCAAGAGGCTTTTTGGTTTCTCTTCACTTTCTGCCATAACAGTGGTGTCATCTGCATATCTGAGGTTATTGATATTTCTCCTGGCAATCTTGATTCTAGCTTGTGCTTCTTCCAGTCCAGCGTTTCTCATGAGGTACTCTGCATAGAAGTTAAATAAGCAGGGTGACAATATACAGCCTTGATGCACTCCTTTTCCTATGGAACCAGTCTGTTGTTACATGTCCAGTTCTAACTGTTGCTTCCTGACCTGCATACAGGTTTCTCAAGAGGCAGGTCAGGTGGTCTGGTATTCCCGTCTCTTTCAGAATTTTCCACAGTTTATTGTGATCCACACAGTCAAAGGCTTTGGCATAGTCAATAAAGCAGAAATAGATGTTTTTCTGGAACTCTCTTGCTTTTTCCATGATCCAGCGGATGTTGGCAATTTGATCTCTGGTTCCTCTGCCTTTTCTAAAACCTACTTGAACATCAGGGAGTTCACAGTCCACATATTGCTGAAGCCTGGCTTGGAGAATTTTGAGCATTACTTTACTAGCATGTGAGATGAGTGCAATTGTGTGGTAGTGTGAGCATTCTTTGGCATTGCCTTTCTTTGGGATTGGAATGAAAACTGACCTTTTCCAGTCCTGTGGCCACTGCTGAGTTTTCCAGATTTGCTGGCATATTGAGTGCAGCACTTTCACAGCATCATCTTTCAGGATTTGAAACAGCTCAATTGGAATTCCATCACGTCCACTAGCTTTGTTCGTAGTGATGCTTTCTAAGGCCCAGTTGACTTCACATTCCAAGATGTCTGGTTCTAGATTAGTGATCACATCATCATGACTATCTGGGTCATGAAGATCTTTTTTGTACAGTTCTTCTGTGTATTCTTGCCACCTCTTCTTAATATATTCTGCTTCTGTTAGGGCCATACCATGTCTGTCCTTTATCTGGCCCATCTTTGCATGAAATGTTCCCTTGGTATCTCTAATTTTCTTGAAGAGATCTCTAGTCTTTTCCAATCTGTTGTTTTCCTCTATTTCTTTGCACTGATCGCTGAAGAAGGCTTTCTTATCTCTTCTTGCTATTCTTTGGAACTCTGCATTTAGATGCCTGTATCTTTCCTTTTCTCCTTTACTTTTCGCTTCTCTTCTTTCCACAGCTATTTGTAAGGCCTCCATTTCTTTTCCATAGGGATGGTCTTGATCCCTGTCTCCTGCACAATGTCACGAACCTCATTCCATAACATATTATTCAAAGCTGCAGTATTGTCTTTTTTTCCCTCCCAGCTCCAGGATTGTGTCTGGTATTTTTTTGGCTATCATACCAGTTCAGTCTCTTAATTTGGAACAGCTCCTGATCCTTTGTCTTTCATGACACTAACGTTTTTGACAAGCACAGATTCACTGATTATAGAATGTTTCTTAGTTTGAGTTTGTCAGTTTCTTAATGAATAAGATAGTGCATTTTTGGAAGGATTACTGCATAAACGATATGTCCTCAAAGTATCGCATCAAGAGGTAAATAATGTCTATTTCCTATTATTGGTGATATTAACTTTGATCACCTGGCTACAGTATTATCTGCCACATTTTTCCACTTTCAAGGTACCATTTCCCCTTTTATAATTTTCAATCTTGTAAAAAAAAAAAAGCTAACAGTGTCATTTTTGTGTTTCTTTTTTTTTATTTTTTATTTTTACTTTATTTTGCTTTACAATACTGTATTGGTTTTGCCATACATTGACATGAATCCACCTCAGGTGTACATGAGTTCCCAATCCTGAAACCCACCCCCCCCCACCTCCCACCCCATATCATCTCTCTGGATCATCCCCATGCACCAGCCCCAAGCATCCTGTATTCTGTATTGAACACAGACTGGCGATTCGTTTCTTACACGATAGTATACATGTTTCAGTGCCATTCTCCCACTTTTTTGTGTTTCAAGCTTTTTTCTGTGCAACTTTTTCAATCTTTCCTCAAAGCCCTCTCTGATTCTATAGAGTCAGAAGGAGATGGTAGTAAGGAGACAGTTGAATATTTCCTTCTGATCCTTCACCTTAAGCAAATCTACTCACTGGCTACACTAAAGCCTTTGACTGTGTGGATCACAACAAACTGTAGAAAATTCTTCCAGAGATGGGAATACCAGACCATCTTACCTGCCTCCTGAGAAATCCGTATGCAGGTCAAGAAGTAACAGTTAGAACCTTACATGAATAATGGACTGTTTCAAAATTGGGAAAGGAGTACATTAAGGCTATATATTGTCACCCTGCTTTTTTTTTTTTTTTCACCCTGCTTATTTAACTTATATGCGGAGTACATCATGCAAAATGCCAGGCTGGATGAAGCACAAGCAGGAATCAAGATTGTTGGGAGAAATATCAGTAACCTCAGATATGCAGATGACACCACCCTTATGGTAGAAAGTGAAGAGGAACTAAAGAGCCTCTTGATGAAGGTGAAAGAGGAAAGTGAAAAAGCTGACTTAAAACTCAACATTCAAAAGACAAAGATCATGGCATCTGGTCCCATCACTTCATGGCCAACAGATGGGGAAACAATGGAAACAGTGATAGACTCTACTTTCTTGGGCTCCAAAATCACTGCGGATAGTGACTGCAGCAATGAAATGAGAAGACGGTTGCTCCTTGGAAGAAAAGCTATGACAAACCTAGACAACGTATTGAAAAGCAGAGATGTTACTTTGCCTACAAAGGTCCATATAGTCAAAGCTATGATTTTTCCAATAGTCATGTATGGATGTGAGAGTTGGACCATAAAGAAGGTTGACTGCCAAAGAATTGATCCTTTTGAACTGTGATGTTGGAGAAAGACTATTGAGAGTCCCCTGGACTGCAAGGAGATCAAACCAATCAATCCTAAAAGAAATCAATCTTGAATATTCACTGGAGGGACTGATGCTAAAGCTGAAGCTCTAATTCTTTGGCCACCTGAAAACATAAATGTGTTTAAATGCTTGAGTTCAAAGTGGCAAAAAAACATTTCACTGGTCATCTTCAGTAAAAGCCAGAGAACCAACTAATTTTGAAAAGTGGTAATTAAAGGGCAAGAATCAAGTACTTATACTGCCTTTCCTATTATATACTGTTCCAAGGGTAATCAGAAAAGCTAAAGGAAAGTTTCTGTTTATAGAAGTGTTCTAGCTTTTTTTTTTTTTTAAAAGAACTGATTGAGGAACTGTAAAGATGGCGGAGGAATAGGACGGGAAGACCACTTTCTCCCTCACAAATTCCTCAAAATAACATTTCAACGCTGAGCAAACTCCACAAAACAACTTCTGTAGGCTGGCAGAGGACATCAGGCAACCAGAAAAGCAGACCATTGTCTTCAAAAACAGGTAGGAAAAAATATAAAAGACGAAAAAGGAGACAAAGGAGGTGGGGAGGGAGCTCCGTCCCGGGAAGGGAAGCCCGTCCCGGGAAGGGAATTTTAAGAAGAGAGGTTTCCAAACACCAGGAAACACTCTCCCTGCCGAGTCTGTGGCGAGCCTTGGAAACACAGAGGGCAACATAACAGGAAGGGAAAAATAAAGAAATAATTAAAACCAACAGATTACAAGCCCAACAGTAACTCCCCCAGCGGAAAAGCAGCACAGACGCCTGCATCCGCCACAACCTAGTGGGCGCAGGGCAGGGACGCGCGGGAGGCGCGGGCTGCAGTGCTTTGTAAGAATCGGGCAGGAACGCCCCACACGCAACCAGAACGATCTAACTTGGGCTGGCAAACCAGACTGTGGGATAGCTACCACGTGAAAAGCTCGAACATAAGACACCGCCAGGACCGAGCACAGAACAAAGGACGGAACGGAATAAGCCGGCTGCAGACCATCCCCCGCCGGGGACAGGCAGCCAGAGCCGTAAGGACTGGAAAGGGGCAATTGCAGACCAGGAGAGACTTTACTTACCTAACTGCAAGCAGGCTCCTTTGCTAAGACTTCTGGGTTGTTGTGTTTTTTTTTTTTAATAATTCTTGTTTGTTTGTTTTTTCTTTTTTTTCTTTTTTTTCTTTCTTCCTTTTTCCTTCTGCTTCTTTTCTTTAATACTGTATTTCTGAAAATCCAACCTCTACTCTAGATTTTTAACCTTTGCTCTTAGGTTTTTGTTGTCAATTTTGTACATTTAAAAACCCAAACTTCACTACCCAAGTTTACCTGAGAGCAAGATTACTGGCTTGACCACTCTCTCCTCCTTTGGACCCTCCTTTTTCTCCACCAGGTGGCCTCTGTCTCTTTTCTCCCCCATCTCTTCTCTATCCAACTCTGTGAATCTCTGTGTGTTCCAGACAGTGGAGAACACCTAAGGAACTGGTTACTGGCAGGATTTGTCTCTCTCCTTCTCATTCCTCTCTCTTATCCTCCTGGCCACCTCTGTCTACTTCCTCCCTCTCCTCTTCCCCGTATAACTCCATAAATACCTCTGAGCAGTCCAGACTATAGAGCGCACATAAGGAAATGACTACTGGCTAGCTTGCTCTCTCCTCTTATGATCTCACCGCATCTCATTCCAGTTACCTCTAACTACCCCCTCCATCTTCTCTTCTCCTTGTAACTCAGTGAACCTCTCTGAGTGTCCCTCAATGTGGAGAAACTTTTCATCTTTAACCTAGAAGTTTTATCATCGGTGCTGTATTGATGGAGAAGTCTAGAGGCTACTGTAAAAATAAAACTGAAAACCAGAAGCAGGAGGCTTAAATCCAAAGCCTGAAAACATTAGAGAACTCTTGAATTCAGGGAACATTAAGCAATAGGAGCTCATCAAATGCCTTCATACCTACACCGAAACCAAGCTCCACCCAAGGGCCAACAAGTTCCAAAACAAGACATACCACGCAAATTCTCCAGCAACACAGGAACACTCCCCTGAGCTTCAATATACAGGCAGCTCAAAATTATTCCAAAACCTTCGATGTCTCATAACCCATTACTGGTCACTCCATTGCACTCCAGAGAGAAGAAACCCAGCTCCACCAACCAGAACTCCAACACAAGCCTCCCTAACCAGGAAACCTTGACAAGCCACTGATACAACCCCACCCACAGTGAGGAAGCTCCATAATAAAGAGAACCCCACAAATTACCAGAATATAAAAAGGCCACCCCAGACACAGCAATATAACCAACATGAAGAGACAGAGGAATACTCTGCAGGTAAAGGAACAGGAGAGTTGCCCACCAAACCAAACAAAAGAGGAAGAAGTAGGGAATCTACCTGAGAAGGAATTCCGAATATTGATAGTGAAAATGATCCAAAATCTTTCAAAATGGAATCACAGATAAACAGCCTAGAGACAAGGATTGAGAAGATGCAAGAAAGGTTTAACAAGGACCTAGAAGAAATAAAAAAGAGTCAAAATATAATGAATAACACAATAAATGAGATCAGAAACACTCTGGAGGCAACAAATAGTAGAATAACAGAGGCAGAAGATAGGATTAGTGAAATAGAATGGTAGAAATAAATGAATCAGAGAGGAAACAAGAAAAACGAATTAAAAGAAATGAGGACAATCTCAGAGACCTCCAGGACAATATGAAACGCTCCAACATTCGAATTATAGGAGTCCCAGAAGAAGAAGACAGAAAGAAAGATCATGAGAAAATCCTTGAGGAGATAATAGTTGAAAACTTCCCTAAAATGGGGAAGGAAATAATCACCCAAGTCCAAGAAACACAGAGAGTTCCAAATAGGATAAACCCAAGGCAAAACACCCCAAGACACATATTAATCAAATTAACAAAGATCAAACACAAAGAACAAATATTAAAAGCAGCAAGGGAAAAACAACAAATAACACACAAGGGGATTCCCGTAAGGATAACAGCTGATCTGTCAATAGAAACTCTTCAGGCCAGGAGGGAATGGCAAGACATACTTAAAGTGATGAAAGAAAATAACCTACAGCCCAGATTACTGTACCCAGCAAGGATCTCATTCAAATACGAAGGAGAAATCAAAAGCTTTACAGACAAGCAAAAGCTGAGAGAATTCAGCACCACCAAACCAGCTCTCCAACAAATTCTAAAGGATATTCTCTAGACAGGAAACACAAAAAGGGTGTATAAACCCGAACCCAAAACAATAAAGAAAATGGTAACGGGATCGTACTTATCAATAATTACCTTAAACATAAATGGGTTGAACGCCCCAACCAAAAGGCAAAGACTGGCTGAATGGATACAAAAACAAGACCCCTCTATATGCTGCTTACAAGAGACCCACCTCAAAACAAGGGACACATACAGACTGAAAGTGAAGGGCTGGAAAAAGATATACCACGCAAATAGAGACCAAAAGAAAGCAGGAGTGGCAATACTCATATCCGATAAACTTTAAAACAAAGGCTGTGAAAAGAGACAAAGAAGGCCACTACATAATGATCAAAGGATCAATCCAAGAAGAAGATATAACAATTATAAATATATATGCACCCAATATAGGAGCACCTCAATATGTAAGACAAATGCTAACAAGTATGAAAGGGGAAATCAACAATAACACAATAATAGTGGGAGACTTTAATACCCCACTCACACCTACGGACAGATCAACTAAACAGAAAATTAACAAAGAAACGCAAACTTTAAATGATACATTAGGTCAGTTAGACCTAATTGATATCTATAGGACATTTCACCCCAAAACAATGAATTTCACCTTTTTTTCAAGTGCTCATGGAACCTTCTCCAGGATAGATCACATCCTGGGCCATAAATCTAAACTTGATAAATTCAAAAAAATCGAAATCATTCCAAGCATCTTTTCTGACCATAATGCATTAAGATTAGATCTCAATTACAGGAGAAAAACTATTAAAAATTCCAACATATGGAGGTTGAACAACACACTTCTGATTAACCAACAAATCACAGAAGAAATCAAAAAAGAAATCAAAATATGCATAGAAACTAATGAAAATGAAAACACAACAACCCAAAACCTGTGGGACACTATAAAAGCAGTGCTAAGAGGAAAGTTCATAGCAATACAGGCATACCTCAAGAAACAAGAAAAAAGCCAAATAAATAACCTAACTCTACAACTAAAGCAACTAGAAAAGGAAGAATTGGAGAACCCCAGAGTTAGTAGAAGGAAAGAAATCTTAAAAATTAGGGCAGAAATAAATGCAAAAGAAACAAAAGAGACCATAGCAAAAATCAACAAAGCCAAAAGCTGGTTCTTTGAAAGGATAAATAAAATTGACAAACCATTAGCCAGACTCATCAAGAAGCAAAGAGAGAAAAATCAAATCAATAAAATTAGAAATGAAAATGGAGAGATCACAACAGACAACACAGAAATACAAAGGATCCTAAGAGACTACTATCAGCAGTTGTATGCCAATAAAATGGACAACGTGGAAGAAATGGACAAATTCTTAGAAAAGTACAATTTTCCAAAACTGAACCAGGAAGAAATAGAAAATCTTAACAGACCCATCACAAGCACGGAAATTGAAACTGTAATCAGAAATCTTCCAGCAAACAAAAGCCCAGGTCCAGACGGCTTCACAGCTGAATTCTACCAAAAATTTCGAGAAGAGCTAACACCTATCCTACTCAAACTCTTCCAGAAAATTGCAGAGGAAGGTAAACTTCCAAACTCATTCTATGAGGCCACCATCACCCTAATACCAAAACCTGACAAAGATGTCACAAAAAAAGAAAACTACAGGCCAATATCACTGATGAACATAGATGCAAAAATCCTCAACAAAATTCTAGCAATCAGAATCCAACAACACATTAAAAAGATCATACACCATGACCAAGTGGGCTTTATCCCAGGGATGCAAGGATTCTTCAATATCCACAAATCAATCAATATAATTCACCACATTAACAAATTGAAAAATAAAAACCATATGATTATCTCAATAGATGCAGAGAAGGCCTTTGAAAAAAATTCAACATCCATTTATGATAAAAACTCTCCAGAAAGCAGGAATAGAAGGAACATACCTCAACATAATAAAAGCTATATATGACAAACCCACAGCAAACATTATCCTCAATGGTGAAAAACTGAAAGCATTTCCCCTGAAGTCAGGAACAAGACAAGGGTGCCCACTTTCACCGCTGCTATTCAACATAGTTCTGGAAGTTTTGGCCACAGCAATCAGAACAGAAAAAGAAATAAAAGGAATCCAAATTGGAAAAGAAGAAGTAAAACTTTCACTGTTTGCAGATGACATGATCCTCTACATGGAAAACCCTAAAGACTCTACCAGAAAATTACGAGAGTAATCAATGAATACAGTAAAGTTGCAGGATATAAAATCAGCACACAGAAATCCCTTGCATTCCTATACACTAATAATGAGAAAGTAGAAAAAGAAATTAAGGAAACAATTCCATTCACCATTGCAACGAAAAGAATAAAATACTTAGGAATATATCTACCTAAAGAAACTAAAGACCTATATATAGAAAACTATAAAACACTGATGAAAGAAATCAAAGAGGACACTAATAGATGGAGAAATATACCATGTTCATGGATCGGAAGAATCAATATAGCGAAAATGAGTATACTACCCAAAGCAATTTACAAATTCAATGCAATCCCTATCAAGCTACCAGCGATATTTTTCACAGAACTAGAACAAATAATTTCAAGATTTGTATGGAAATACAAAAAACCTCGAATTGCCAAAGCAATCTTGAGAAAGAAGAATGGAACTGGAGGAATCAACTTGCCTGACTTCAGGCTCTACTACAAAGCCACAGTCATCAAGACAGTATGGTACTGGCACAAAGACAGACATATAGATCAATGGAACAAAATAGAAAGCCCAGAGATAAATCCACACACATATGGACACCTTATCTTTGACAAAGGAGGCAAGAATATAAAATGGAGTAAAGACAATCTCTTTAACAAGTGGTGCTGGGAAAACTGGTCAACCACTTGTAAAAGAATGAAACTAGATCACTTTCTAACACCACACACAAAAATAAACTCAAAATGGATTAAAGATCTAAATGTAAGACCAGAAACTATAAAACTCCTAGAGGAGAACATAGGCAAAACACTCTCCGACATAAATCACAGCAGGATCCTCTATGATCCACCTCCCAGCATTCTGGAAATAAAAGCAAAAATAAACAAATGGGATCTAATTAAAATTAAAAGCTTCTGCACAACAAAGGAAAATATAAGCAAGGTGAAAAGACAGCCTTCTGAATGGGGGAAAATAATAGCAAATGAAGCAACTGACAAACAACTAATCTCAAAAATATACAAGCAACTTATGCAGCTCAATTCCAGAAAAATAAACGACCCAATCAAGAAATGGGCCAAAGAACTAAATAGACATTTCTCCAAAGAAGACATACGGATGGCTAACAAACACATGAAAAGATGCTCAACATCACTCATTATTAGAGAAATGCAAATCAAAACCACAATGAGGTACCACTTTACACCAGTCAGAATGTCTGCGATCCAAAAATCTGCAAGCAATAAATGCTGGAGAGGGTGTGGAGAAAAGGGAACCCTCCTACACTGTTGGATGCAAACTAGTACAGCCACTATGGAGAACAGTGTGGAGATTCCTTAAAAAATTGCAAATAGATCTACCTTATGACCCAGCAATCCCACTGCTGGGCATACACACCGAGAAAACCGGAATTGAAAGAGACACATGTACCCCAATGTTCATCGCAGCACTGTTTATAATAGCCAGGACATGGAAACAACCTAGATGTCCATCAGCAGATGAATGGATAAGAAAGCTGTGGTACATATACACAATAGAGTATTACTCAGCTGTTAAAAAGAATTCATTTGAATCAGTTCTGATGAGATGGATGAAACTGGAGCCGATTATACAGAGTGAAGTAAGCCAGAAAGAAAAACACCAATACGGTATACTAACACATATATATGGAATTTAGAAAGATGGCAATGAAGACCCTGTATGCAAGACAGCAAAAAAGACCCAGATGTGTATAACAGACTTTTGGACTCAGAGGGAGAGGGAGAGGGAGGGATGATTTGGGAGAATGGCATTCTAACATGTATACTATCATGTAAGAATCGAATCGCCAGTCTATGTCTGACGCAGGATACAGCGTGCTTGGGGCTGGTGCATGGGGATGACCCAGAGAGATGTTATGGGGAGGGAGGTGGGAGGGGGGGTTCATGTTTGGGAACACATGTAAGAATTAAAGATTTTAAAATTAAAAAAAAAAAAGAACTGATTATTATTACTTTGTCTTCCCTAGTAAGTTAATGGATTGAGGCAGTTATTACATATCTAATAACATCACAAAAGAGCAAACTATAAGATTCATTTACTTGATGACTGCACAGAACATCACCTTTGGGGTAGTTCTTGTTAAAGAAAAAAGATGAAAAAAATAAAAATCTAAACTAGATCTGTACATTTAATTATCCATTTTCAGAAATATATGGGACAAAGGAACATGTTAAAGAACGAGGAAAATGCAATTAGCAAAATAAAGCTTGTGGGAAAGTCTACAGAGCAACGTTCTTCATCAAACAATTGAGAGGGGACACAGAGAGAAAGATAAATAAGGAAGGGAGGAAAGAGTGACTCAAATGCATATATGAGAGAAGAGAACCTATAAAGCAGATTTAAGAGATACCTCAACCAATTTCAACGTGTGGACTTTATTTAGGTCCTGATTTAGAAAAACTACAAAGTAAAAACAATTAACTATAACATCTGAAAAAGCAAAACACAAATACAATTAAGAAAATGTAGATATTGATTGGATATTTGAATACATTAAGGAATTACTAATTTTGGAGGCACCATAGTTTGCTTTGATCTTGCTCTTTACAGCCCTTACCTTTTAAAAATGTGTATCAAAATATTTGCAGATGAAATGATAAATAACATAATATCTGGAATTAGCTTCAACATAATCAAGAGATAGAGGATACAGGATATAAAAGTAGATGGTGGGGTATAAATGAAATAAGATTTGCTATGTATTGATAATTTTTTAAGGTGGATGATGGGTAAATGAGGTTCATCATATTTTGAAAATGTCTACTATAAAAAACAAAAAAGAAAATGCTATAGTATATCAGAATTCTAGAAAGAGCACTGTAACCACTAAATAGTTGGATGCACAGGGAGCTGAGTAAACAAAGCATGAACTGAAAGCAAGTATGTGGAGAAAGCCAGTGACTGAAGATTCTGTCCATTAGTGGTCAGATAAGAACATGAAAAAGGAAAATTAGGGGGCAACTTTTTGCCTGTATTTGTATTGTTGGTACACAACAGCAGAAAGCTGGAGAAGGAATAGCATCACTACAGGTGCCTTCTTAGCCCTAACTTCTGAACTTAATTTTATTTCTCGATATATTTCAAAACAGTCAGACTTTTCGGTAAGACCTCCTTTTTTTCTCCTTCTTCCTTTTCCTCTTCCTCCAGCACTCTCAAGCTACTTCTTTAGAGCTGCTAGTCCCTGGCAGCAGGGGGAGGAGTGGGGGCCTAGGGAGGAGATTGAGCAAGAAGGAACTGAATGCTTGACCACTGTTATCAAACAACACAAGTAAATAACACTATTATCAACTAGAGTGCTATCTGACCCATCAAGCCATAAAACTGGGTATGCACAGTGCCACTTCATCAAGTGGAAGCTGCATATAGGAGACCAACCTGAGCAGGTCCTGAAGGCACAGGCAAGCTGTATGAGACTCAGAAAGTACCTTCTGCAACATCCACCACTTCCCCCTCAACTCATACCAGTGGCTTTGTTGGGGGAGTTCCCTATGAGCAGCTGACTGAAAAATAAAAAAATGCAGAGTGGTTTCTAGACGGTTTTGCATGGTCTGATGAAACTACTCAAAGAGACAGTGAGGATGAGAACTTCATACACTGGACTCGGAAGATAAAGAACTGAAGGTTTAGATTTACATGGATGATGGGCAATGGCTCATAGTCTGTATGGAAGTTTAACCACACTGAAAGAACAAGATGGGAAAACTGCTGACAATGCGGTTTGAGAGAGTGGTACCTGGAGGGGCCTCTCTGAATAGAGAATGTGTCTGTATAAATGCTTACCAAGAGGACATGCTACTGAGGAGGCAGATAGTTATGTGACAAGATTATTCTATCAGCGAATGTCACTTAGTTTCTCACTGTAGTCTTCTCTGTCCTTGCTCAATTGCTTATCAATGACTGGCCATTGTGGCATAAGCTAATTGACACAGGTTTTTTCTCACCAAGGCTGATGTGACCTACAGCCACTACTGACTACAGCTGCTGCTGGTACCTCAGAGCACAGACCAATGCAGAGTCACTGATATGGCACTATTTCCTACGGCAAAGGTCAGGAGCCCAAGGTCAGGGGCAGCGGCCGAGAGGAGCTGCCCCACGTCCAAGGTAAGGAGCAGCAGCTGCACTTTGCTGGAGCAGCCATGAAGAGATACCCCACGTCCAAGGTAAGAGAAACCCAAGTGAGACGGTAGGCACGGAGAGAGGGTATCAGAGGGAGACACACTGAAACCACCATCACAGACAACTAGCCAATCTGATCACACGGACCACAGCCTTGTCTAACTCAATGAAACTAAGCCATGTCCTATGGGGCCACCCAAGACAGGTCATGGTGGAGAGGTCTGACAGAATGTGGTCCACTGGAGAAGGGATGGCAAACCACTTCAGTATTCTTGCCTTGAGACCCCATGAACAGTATTTAAAAGGCAAAAAGATAGGATACTGAAAAAGGAACTCCCCAGGTTGGTAGGTGCCCAATATGCTAGTGGAGAAATAACTCGAGAAAGAATGAAGGAATGGAGCCAAAGCAAAAACAAAACCCAGTTGCGGATGTGACTGGTGATAGAAGCAAGGTCCAATGCTGTAAAGAGCAATATTTCATAGGAACCTAGAATGTTAGGTCCATGAATCAAAGCAAATTGGAAGTGGTCAAACGAGATGGCAAGAGAGAACGTCAACATTCTAGGGATCAGCAAACTAAAATGGACTGGAATGGGTGAGTTTAACTCAAATGACCATTATATCTACTACTGCAGGCAGGAATCCCTCAGAAGAAATGCAGTAGCCATCATGGTCAACAAAAGAGTCTGAAATGCAGTACTTGGATGCAACCTCAAAAACGACAGAATGATCTCTGTTCGTTTCCAAGGCAAACCATTCAATATCACAGTAATCCAAGTCTATGCCCTGACCAGTAATGCTGAAGAAGCTGTACGGTTCTATGAAGACCTACAAGACCTTCTAGAACTAACACCCAAAAAAGATGTCCTTTTCATTATAGGGGACTGGAATGCAAAAGTAGGAAGTCAAGAAACACCTAGAGTAACAGGCAAATTTGGCCTTGGAATGCGGAATGAAGCAGGGCAAAGACTAACAGAGTTTTGCCAAGAAAATGCACTGGTCATAGAAAATACCCTCTTCCAACAACACAAGAGAAGACTCTACACATGGACATCACCAGATGGTCGATACTGAAATCAGATTGATTATATTCTTTACAGCCAAAGATGGAGAAGCTCTATACAGTCAGCAAAAACAAGACTGGGTACTGACTGTGGCTCAGATCATGAACTCCTTATTGCCAAATTCAGACTGAAATTGAAGAAAGTGGAGAAAACCATTAGACCATTCAGGTATGACCTGAATCAAATCCTTTATGACTATACAGTGGAAGTGACAAATAGATTTAAGGGACTAGATCTGATAGATAGAGTGCCTGATGAACTATGGATGGAGGTTTGTGACACTGTACAGGAATCAGGAATCAAGACCATCCCCAAGAAAAATAAATGCAAAAAAGCAAAATGGCTGTCTGAGGAGGCCTTACAAATAGCTGTGAAAAGAAGAGAAGCAAAAAGTAAAGGAGAAAAGGAAAGATATACCCATTTGAATGCAGAGTTTGAAAGAATAGCAAGGAGAGATAAGAAAGCCTTCCTCAGCGATCAATGCAAAGAAATAGAGGAAAACAATAGAATGGGAAAGACTAGAGATCTCTTCAAGAAAATTAGATACCGAGGGAACATTTCATGCAAAGATGGGCTGAATAAAGGACAGAAATGGTATGGACCTAACAGAAGCAGAAGATATTAAGAAGAGGTGGCAAGAATACACAGAAGAACTGTACAGAAAAGATCTTCACGACCCAGATAATCACAATGGTGTGATCACCCACCTAGAGCCAGACATCTTGGAATGTGAAGTCAACTGGGCCTTAGGAAACATCACTATGAACAAAGCTAGTGGAGGTGATGGAATTCCAGTGGAGCTATTTCAAATCCTGAAAGATGATGCTGTGAAAGTGCTGCACTCAATATGCCAGCAAATCTGGAAAACTCAGCAGTGGCCACAGGACTGGAAAAGGTCAGTTTTCATTCCAATTCCAAAAAAGGCAATGCCAAAGAATGCTCACACTACCGCACAATTGCACTCATCTCACACACTAGTAAAGTAATGCTCAAAATTCTCCAAGCCAGGCTTCAGTAATATGTGAACTGTGAACTTCCAGATGTTCAAGCTGGTTTTAGAAAAGGCAGAGGAACCAGAGATCAAATTGCCAACATCCGCTGGATCATGGAAAAAGCAAGATCTATTTCTGCTTTATTGACTATGCCAAAGCCTTTGACTGTGTGGATCACAATAAACTGGAAAATTCTGAAAGAGATGGGCATACCAGACTACCTGACCTGCCTCTTGAGAAACCTGTGTGCAGGTCAGGAAGGCACAGTTAGAACTGGACATGGAACAACAGACTGGTTCCATAGGAAAAGGAGTCCATCAAGGCTGTATATTGTCACCCTGCTTATTTAACTTATATGCAGAGTACCTCATGAGAAACTCTGGGCTGGATGAAGCACAAGCTGGAATCAAGATTGCCAGGAGAAGTATCAATAACCTCAGATATGCAGATGACACCACCCTTATGGCATACAGTGAACAAGAGCTAAATAGCCTCTTGATGAAAGTGAAAGTGGAGAGTAAAAAAGTTGGCTTAAAGCTAAACATTCAGAAAATGAAGATCATGGCATCTAGTCCCATCAGTTCATGGCAAATAGATGGGGAAACAGTGGCTGACTTTATTTTTGGGGGCTCCAAAATCACTGCAGATGGTGATTGCAGCCGTGAAATTAAAAGACGCTTACTCCTTGGAAGAAAAGTTATGACCAACCTAGACAACATATTAAAAAGCAGAGACTTACTTTGTTAACAAAGGTCCATCTAGTCAAGGCTATGGTTTTTCCAGTGGTCATGTATGGATGTGAGAGTTGGAGTATAAAGAAAGCTGAGTGCCAAGGAATTGATGCTTTTGAACTGTGGTGTTGGAGAAGACTCTTGAGAGTCCCTTGGACTGCAAGGAGATCCAACCAGGCCATCCTAAAAGGAATCAGTCCTGGGTGTTCATTGGAGGGACTGATGTTGAAGCTGAAACTCCAGTACTTTGGCCACCTGATGCAAAGAGCTGACTCATTTGAGAAGACTCTGATGCTGGGAAAGATTGAGGGCAGGAGGAGAAGGGGACGACAGAGGGTAAGATGGTTGGATGGCATCACCGACTCAATGGACATGGGTTTGGGTGGACTCCGGGTGATGGACAGGGAGGCCTGGCGTGCTGCAGTTCATGGGGTCGCAAAGAGTCAAACACGACTGGGTGACTGAACTGAACCTAGGGCAAAGAGCCAGCTGCCTGGTGATAGTATATTCCCTCCGTCATGGAAGAGGCAGCAGTTTGTGCTCACTGCAATATATTCTTACTTTACATATAAATTTGCCTTTGCTGCCTGCAGTGCTTCTGCTGAAATCTCATCTGTGGATTTATAAACTGTCACATTCCTTCAGTACCTCACACAGTATCATTTCTGGTTAAAAAATTCATTTGACAGGCAAAATAGACAGCAGGACAACGCTCAGAGGATTCACTGCTCCATGTACTCCCATCATTCTGAGTTTGCATTGGCCTACTCATCTTTGCCACCTGCTGGACAATGCAGGCCTGGGTGCTGTTTTACAAGTTACAATATATTCCAATATATGGTACTATTTCTCCCAAGGTAAAATACACAGGCCTAGGAACCAAAGGTAGAAGGCTCTTCTCACTATTACCGTCACTGACCCTGTAGTAAAATATGTTTCTTCTCCCTGAAATACTGGGATCTGCTGATTTATAGGGTTTTTATTCCAAAGAAACACTGCTTCTACCAGGGAACACAAAGATTCCACAAACAGGTTAAAAAGTATAAAAAGACTTCAAACACAGAGAACTCACTGCATCATTGTTTTCTTTGTTGTTCTATTTTAAGTTGCAACAACAAAATTCTACTCCTTATACAAAAGGCATACACTTATTTGAAGAGTATACTAGGATTTAATATTCATCGTTTTGGAAATTCACCAATAATCCAAAGATACACAATCTATACTTTAACATGTCCTGTAGTGATTAGCTTTCCTTCTGAAAAATGATCTTTAAATGACAGATAAAACTTTAGTGAATGACAAAAATGTATTTAACTTGTGGTGTGGTGCACAGGAACACAGAACTTTCTAAAGCAATATGATTCAAGGGAGTAGCAGAGTTTAAACAAGCGTTTCTATACTTAAGAGTCTGGGGATTCCCAAAAGTGTTTAAGTGTATTTATATTTTACACTATCAGTGAGCCCCACACAACCATAACTAGTTTTGAGAGAAAGGATAGAAATTAGCAATTCCAGCTACATCTTGGAATGGAATTCAGGGGACAATTTTTCTTTCATTTTGAATTTATTTTAAAATACATAAAAATATAAATACTTTTCTTTTCTTAAACAAAGATTTACCTTTTAATTATTATAATGAATACACATACACACTTATGTATGTATTTCACTTCAGCTGACTGCCAAACTGGCACTTGAAATACTGAATTCAGCAAACACAAAGGACTACAAGTAGCCAAAGAATAAGTAGAAACTGAATCAAGCCACTTGGATAGTGAAGACCACCATAGCACAATGAATATAACTGGAAAGGTTCATCGAACTAATTTTTTAAATGAACAGAAATAAGTATTCTATGCTGACTTGATAAAGAAGGGGTGTGATCACTGAGTGCTCACTCTGCAAGGCACTGTTCTAAGAATTAACTAATTAATCCTTACAGTGATTCCATGAGGAGTTTATTATTATCCTTATTTTACAAAAAGGCAGATGAGAGATTAAATAACTTGTCAACAAACGCCATGTAATTAGTAGATGGCAAAGAAAGGATCTAATCCTAACACTGTTAGGCTTTAGCCATTTTCTTACCAGCTCTGCAACACAGACTATATACCAAAGGCTGGGACTACAGTGAACCATGTGAGGCACTTGTTTTGGGTGCAAAATTTAAGGTGGTGTGCATGTGTACACAAACACACAAAACCCTCAGTGATCAGGTTAAGGTAGTATTTTTAAAAATTAAAATGCAAAAATTCTATAATGAACAAATTTTCAGACAAGATCAGAATTTCTGATTTTTCCCTTCTGACTTAGGCCCCTATGTGGCTTGGCATTGTTACTGGTCTTGTCTTTATGTAAAATTTGTGCTTGAGGCAAGTGGTTTACTAATCTCATTTCCCTCATTCTAGTTCTGGTCCTGCCAAAATACAACTCAAACCAAAATTTTCCTTTATGTTAATCCTGAGTTCTAATCAATGATTGGCTAATTTGATCACAGTGGTAGTCATCTGAACTACTGATACTATTTTTCTGAAACACTCAAAGGCAAAAGCATTATATACTGAATGAATGTTAATGGATATTGCATATTCAAAGCATTCACATGTTAACGATGAAAACAGAAATTCATTTTTGGCAAAAGAAAATTCTATGCTTAGCTTTAGTTGGCTGTACCATCCTTACCTCATTGAATAATCATGTATGCATTTAACAAATGTTTACCAAGCACCCACAGAGTCAGATATGACTGAAGCGACTCAGTAGCAGCAGCAGCACTGTATGCAATGTCTAAATTAAGTACTCCAAGAGTAAGTGACTAAGTGAAGTTTTTATACAGGAAAAACTACTTTGGAGCATATATCTAATTAAGAGGTAATTAGGGGTACATTTTCTCATTTAATCTTCATATTATCCCTCCTTTGTAGATACGAAGACGGAGGCTTAGAAAGGTTGCATAATTTGTCCAAGATCACCTAGCTTGAAAGTGGCAGGACTAGATCGAAACTCACATCTGTCTGACTTAAAAAAAAAACTTTCTATTATTCTACTAAGACAATTCAAATTTCTACAGACTTTTAAACAACAATAGAAAACATTTATTAAGAGGGAAAATGAAAATATAAAACTGCTTACTAGATTAAAATTGTGTAAAAATATGTTTACATGTGGACAAAAACTAAAAGGAGATCATCATATATTGCAGTTAATGGTAACAGTCTTTAAAAATTATAAACACAATATAAGGTATGGAAAGAAATCAGTTTAAATTGGGTAAAACAAATTGAGCATCACATTTGTATTTTTCACTATGTAAAATGAAAAGAAAAGAGTTCTATATATAGCATGCTTGATAAAGAAATTGAAGACTTTCAAGAAAGACTTTAGTTATGATTAATCTGAGTTCCCACATCCTATGAGGTCAGTGGTTTAGTTACTATCAATACTCCAAACAAGAAAATGCTATCATGTTTATGACTTATCCAAATGTATAACTGGAACTAAAAGTTGCAGTTTATACCTATAATTTCACAGCATGGTCACTGAACATAAATAAAACAACTAGGAAGCTTTTTTTAAATTTCCTTCACCTTATTCAGTGACCATACACTTTATCCTTTGTATTTATGGCTTTCAACTTATTTCCCTATTTAAGGACACCAAATTCTGACACTCATTAATACATACAAACTTGGTTGTTGGAACATGAATTCCAGAAATTTCTTGAGAATCTTAGGCCTGGTAAGGTTGGAAAAAAAAAATACCCAAAAGGGAATTATTTAAACTTAAAATAATTTACAGCAAAGAGAACAGTAATTTTACTAAACATTGGACTCACAATATGGAGTCATGTGATCTGAAAAACAGGAAGTGTTCAAATTTTTAAAATGCAAGAATGTTAAAGGGCAAACTAGCAGTCATCCTAGATAAAGTACAAGTGTTAAATAGCACGATATTTCTCCCATTTCTAAGATAAGCAGTACCTAATAATGGGTTAGAAAAACCTACAAAACTACTTGTGGGTTTTATTAAATTACAACTGACAGTAGAAAGTATTTGCACCTTTAGGAAACAAGCAGTATTTTAAAGGAAATTAATACTTACTTGATAATCATTTCTCTTAATATTTGGAACATCCATGTTGTGAGTAGAAGGGCAAATATCTTCATACTTTTTGCCCGTGAAAATATCAATTCCAACAAGGTGAACCTAACAGAGAAGGGAGAACAGGAAATCTGTTTAATCTTTGCCAAGATATCACTCATTACATACACAGAAGCATAATACCAATGCTGATTATGACAGATTCTTTCTCCTTCCAAGGTCATCTAATTTTACTTTCTTAAAAAAAAAAAAAAAAGCAGTGATCATACAACTGAGAAGCAGTGAACAACTAAACAGTATCATGACATATCAAGACCCAATATCATACAGTCTAGTAACTCAATCATAAAAGTGCTTAAGAAAAATTCCTTAGAATGTTAGAACAGGTTTTCTCATTTGTAAAACAGATTGCCTAAGTCACTAGGATTCAGGAAAGTTTCAATTCCCAGTTAATGAAACATTATTAGGGCCCAAGAAGGAAATGCTACCTTTCAGTATTCAAATAGCTGATCACCCAGTAATTGTGGGAAGAAAAAAAATATCTGTTCTTATACACTTATAAGTTCAGAAACCTCATGTTCTGTAATGGAATACAAGTGATCAAAACCCCAACGCCAAGGCAGACCAGAAAGGGCATTTACCTTGGCATGACCGTGCTTTCCAGTTTTGGAAGTTGACATCTCCACTATCTTGCATGGTCGTCCTTTGAGCACCACGAAGCCGTTTTTGCGCAGGGCGGAACACTGCATAGGGTAAGTGCTGGAAGCCCCAGCATCTCCAGTAGTGAAATCAATTTCATCCGCCATGGTGGGCTGGGGAGATTCCTCTGAGGGTACTATGCAAAAAGTTTGTTTAGTTTTTAACAACTAGCATGCAAGCAGGGAAACGCCTCATTTCGGACAAGTTACGAGCCAAGTATCATGGATCTATTATTTCTGCATTTACAGAACACCCACCCGGAATAGTAGGCACTTTTTAACTCCGGCCTTGCAAACTTTTCCATCCTTTGGTGGGGAGGTGGGAGAGAAGTCGCGGCAGAGCTCGCTGGGGTTGGGGAATACCCGCCGAGGGCGCTCACCCGCTCGGGGGGCAGCAAATCCCGGCCCCCACCGTCCCACCGCCGGACGACCTTCCCGTACCACGCCGCCCGGCCCTCCGCCGCCGCCCGGATCCTCAGTGCGGGGGACCCAGCCCAGGCCGCACATCCTGCGAAGGATGGGGATAACAGGACCTGGCCTCAGCACCTGGCCCTCGGGCAATGGGCGCACACTTCTCCCTCCAGCCTGCAGCGGCGTCACTTCGACCTCTCAGACACCCTCTGTCCTGCCGACATCCCCGGCCCGGCGCCTCACGGGCCTGAGCCCTGGCGGGTCCCGCGCTCGCCTCGGTCCCCCATCCATCCTTCCTCCTCTTCTTGGTCGGGGCTCGGCTCTGGCTGCCTACCCCAGCCCTTCCTCGCTCCGGTCGCAGCCCCACCACCTTTTCCCCGAGTCTTCACCTTTCAGAAGGTAAAGAGAGCCTTTTGCCTGCGCACCCGCGCCGGTCCCGCACAGCTGCGGCGGCGGCAGCTGTGGCGGCCGCGGCAGTTCCAAGAGACGGGGCGGGGCCGCCACACTTTCCACACCCCGGCCTCCCCGCCCTTTCCCGCCCCCACCTCAGCCCCACTTCCGGGATAGGTCCCGGCGCGTCATAGGCACCGCCCTCTCGCGCTACCATTGGCTATAAGCTTCCTGAGGCCCCGCCCAGTCACGTGAAGAGCGCCCTGGCAACCCCACGTGCTGCGGATTAGTGCACTTCCGGCGTGAAGAGCACTTTATGGAGTTTGGTTGCTGAGGGTAAACTCGCCGGCAAGGAAACGTGCTCTCTCAGACTTCCAGGTGCGATTAAGTTAGGGTCCCTGTCGAACTGAACGGAAACCAAGCCACGCACTCGACGGCCCGTGCCCTCAGGTGTTGTGGTAGTTGTCATGTGACGGCTGTCAGAACTCAAAAGGCGTGCGAATTCAATGAGTGTAGTGGCTCTGGAGGGAACTTTGGGTTCCAACTTCTGGCCCAACTTGAAGCCCTACTTGGCCTTCCAAACCATGCTTTTTCCTTGAGGAAGAGCCCCAGTGCAGTATGGTGTTACTGGGCTCCCACTGTGGGCTTCGCGGGAGACACCAACCACCCACGATGAGATTCCAGCAGCGGCTGCCACTGCTGATCTGCTCTCAAGCGTGAGAACTCCTGAGACATCCACGAACTAAAAAGCAGCGGTGAAATGACCTAACTCTTTCGTCAAACTCCTCGCATCAGAGGCTGTTACCGAGTTTTGGAGGCAAGTGGTGTCTGACTCCTACTGCTTTGTCCAGCAGAAAGATGTTCTGCCAAACTCAGCTCTTACATCCTCCTGGCATTGGCATTCCTTCGAGTTTGAGATATGCCCGTACCTCATTAGGCCAGTTGGGTTGTCTTGGAATTAATGTGGAGCCAGTAGTGACTTGAATAGGATTAGGACCGAGTTTCTTAAAAAAAGATGCATTCTCCTTTTCTCAGTGGTTTCACAGCCCACCAAATTCTACTACCTTGCAGAGATGACCTTAACACCCCAGTTTATGTGGCCCTGTGATTTGTACTGCTGTCTCATGAAAAATTCCATTTCTCAATCTTCTGTGTGACTCCATGGTTTACACAGATGTTTCACGTGTGTTGTCCAGTCTAAGATTTACAGTAAGCAAGTGAACACCCTAAACTGAGCTCAGCATCTAGCTAATATGTGAAAGAGCCAGATTAGGACCCTGGTTCAGGAGTCCACTCAGCTTTTCCTTACACCCCCTAACCTTTCCCTATTACTGTTAGAAAGTTACAAGTATTTAGAATATATAAGCGGGTAGTGCAGTAAATGTTTTATGTCCATTATTCCTTTAATCTTGACTGTTACTCCTTTTTCAACCTTCAAATTTACTGTTAGAGTTTATACAAAATGAAATTTACCCTTTTAAGTTCTATGAGTTTTGAAAAACATAGGCAGTTATGTAACTACCACTGTAAACCTATAAACAAGATATAGAATGTTTCTCAAAACTTTCTTTGTGCCTCTTTGTGGTCAGTCCCCTCCCCCGACACCCAGCCCAGGCAACCATTAGCAACTATTTTGTCTGCACTTTAAATTGTGGAAGAAGGCAGAGAAAAGTTAAATTATTTGCCCCAAATTAGACAGCTAGCAAGTCAAAGAGCCAGCATAAACTCTAAGGAAGTTTGTCTCCACAGTCACTGTTACCATATACTACTGCATGCTGCCTATATACCACCATATACTGCAGTCACACAGATTTGGGTTTGGAATCGAACGATCCAGCTTCATGCATTCAACAAATATAGTTGATTCTAGTCAAGTTGCTGGAACACTGGATTAGTGAATATTGAACTGTTGCTACTAGAGGAAGTACATATTACAGTCCCATGAGCATCACATTTTGGTCAGCTAACATATATAATCTTGCTTTGTGTGTGCTTGTTTGAAGACACTGTATTTAATATAAATTGGTTCATTAACATTTAAGTCGCAGCCAACAGCACTGTAATTCATGTACAAAGGAAGCTTATCTAACACGTGTGTTCTCTGTAAGGCACATCACAGCCTACATGTGCTTAGGAACACTAGAGAGCACTACAAAATACTATATTTGGGACCATTTTAAACAACCAAGTCATCAACGAAAGTCACAAAAAAGCAAAAAGAAACACGGACTGTGAAAAGAACACTTGTTTACAGTTTGATATCTGAAACAAGAAGGCAGAGCACTGCCTTCTTTGACCTTAGCTAGGAAAATGTGTATTGGCTGACTAAAATCTTCTATTTTGTAAATGTCCACAAATGAGCAAGAAAGCACAGCAAAATTTGATTTTTGGGGTCACAAGTAAACTTTAGTAATCAGGCATATTCATAAATGTGTAATCTATGAAAAATGAGGGTTACTTTTTATCTTAGTGCACTCAGCACTGAAATGACTGTGTTAATCAGGACAGCCTGTTGTTCATTAGGTACTTGCTGTCCAGTGCAGGATACAATCTAGCAATTTTAACAGATATAATGCTGCTAAAGAAATAACTACAGGATGCTGAAATAAAGGTCTTGGCCCACTTTATCTGGTCTAGGTATTGTTCAGTTGAAATATAACAATCGATAAATTACTGGAAATGTCCAACCTACCAAGACTGAATCATGAAAAATCTAAACAGATCATTTAGTAGGAAGAATTATAGGTCAGTAATCAAAAGCTCCCAACAAAGAAAAGTTCAGAACCAGATAGTTCTACTCGTGCATTATAACAGACATTTAAAGAAGAATTAATACCAATTTTTTGTAAGCTCTTCCAGTGACCGTGAACTTCCAGATGTTCAAGCTGGTTTTAGAAAAGGCAGAGGAACCAGAAATCAAATTGCCAACATCTGTTGGATCATCAAAAAAGCAAGAGAATTCCAGAAAAACATCTATTTCTGCTTTATTGACTATGCCAAAGCCTTTGACTGTGTGGATCACAATAAACTGTGGAAAATTCTTCAAGAGATGGGAATACCAGACCACCTGACCTGCCTCTTGAGAAATCTGTATGCAGGTCAGGAAGCAACAGTTAGAACTAGACATGGAACAACAGACTGGCTCCAAGTTGGGAAAGGAGTACGTCAAGGCTGTATATTGTCACCTTGTCACCCCACTTGTTTAACTTATATGCAGAGTACATCGTGAGAAATTCTGGGCTGCATGAAGCACAAGCAGGAATTGCTGGGAGGTATATCAATACCTCAGATATGCAGATGACACCACCCTTATAGCAGAGAGTGAAGAACTAAAGAGCCTCTTGATGAAAGTGAAAGAGGAGAGTGAAAAAATTGGCTTAAAGCTCAACATTCAGAAAATGAAGATCATGGCATCTGGTCCCATCACTTCATGGCAAATAGATGGGGAAACAAGGGAAATAGTGGCTGACTTTATTTTGGGGAGCTCCAAAATCACTGCAGATGGTGACTGCAGCCATGAAATTAAAAGATGCTTACTCCTTGGAAGAAAAGTTATGACCAACCTAGACAGCATATTAAAAAGCAGACACATTTTGTCAACAAAGATCTAGTCCAGGCTATGGTTTTTCCAGTGGTCATGTATGGATGTGAGAGTTGGACTATAAGGAAAGCTGAGAACCAAAGAATTGATGCTTTTAAAACTGTGGTGTCAGAGAAGACTCTTGAGAGTCCCTTGGACTGCAAGGAGATCCAACCAGTCCATCCTAAAGATCAGTCTTGAGTGTTCATTGGAAGGACTGATGTTGAAGCTGAAACTCCAATACTTTGGCCACCTGATGTGAAGAGCTGACTCATTTGAAAAGACCCTGATGCTGGGAAAGACTGAAGGCAGGAGGAGAAGGGGACAACAGAGGATGAGATGGTTGGATGGCATCACCGACTCAATGGACATGAGTTTGGGTAAACTCAGGGAGTTGGTGATGGAAAGGGAGGCCTGGTGTGCTGTGGTTCATGGGGTCACAAAGAGTCAGACACAATTGAGTGACTGAACTGAACTGAAAGATGAGTGATCACTTCTGGACTCACTTTATGAGTCCGGCATTACTCTATTAACCAAAACCAGACAAAGACACTACAAGAAGGGAGAATAATAAGCATAGTGCAATATGAAAGTATTAACAACCTGAATTCAGGAAGGAACAAATTAGAGGTATGGGATTAATAGATAAAAACTACTGTATATAAAATAGATAATTAACAAAGACATACTGTATAGCACAGGGAGTTATATCTACTACCTGTAATAATCTATAATGGAGTATAATCTGCAAAAATACTGAATTGCTATACTGTACACCTGAAATTAATATTGTAAATCATTAATACTTTAATAAAAAGGAAGTCCAGTTGCAATTTCTTCAAAAAGAATAAAATTCTAGGGAATAAATTTAACCAAGGAGGTAAAAGATCTGGAAATTCTTAAGACTTGGAAATTGAAGAAGACACAAAATATATTCCATGCTTATGGACTGGAAGAAACAGTGTTGTTAAAATTTCCATACTACTCAAAGCAATCTAATATTCAATGCAGTTCCTATCAAAATTCCAATGGCATTTTTTCACATAAATATAAAAATCATAAAATTTGTAGAGAACCACAAAATATCCCAAGTAGTCAAAGTAATCTAGTGCAGGAAGAAGAATAAAGCTGGAGGCATTGTGTTTCCTGATTTCAAACTATACTACACAGCTGTAGTAATCAAACAGTACAGCATTGTGCAAAAACAGGCACATAGATGAACGAATTATAAAAGTAGTCCAGAAATAAACTCATGCCTATATGGCCAATTTGATGACAAAGGAGGCAGGAATATACAATGGGGAGAGTGTAGCTCTTCAATAAATAAGGTTGAGAAAATTGGATAGCCAGATGCACAAGAATGGAACTGGTCTCCTATCTTATACCGCACAAAAAAATTAACTCAAAATACATTAAAGACTTGAACATAAGAACCAAAACCATGAAACTCCTAGAGGAAAACATAGAGGGTAAGCTTCTTGACATTGATCTTGGTAGTGATTTTTTTTGGATAGTTCATTAAAAGAAAAAGTAGCAAAAAATATGAACAAGGATTACATCAAACGGAAAAGCTTCTGCATAGTAAAGCAAACCATCAACAATGTGAAAAGACAACCTATGGGATGGAAGAAAGTATTTGCAAGTCATACATCTGATAAGGTGTAAGTATCCAAAAATACATCAAGAATTCATGCAAAATTCAGGGACTTCCCTGGTGGTCCAGTAAATAAGAATCTGCCTTGCAATGTAGGGGACATTAATTCAAGCCCTGGTTGGGGAACTAAAATTCCTCAAGCTGAGGGGCAACTAAGCCCTTGCACCATAAATAGAATCTGTGTGCGACAGTGAAAGATCCTGCATGATGTAATGAAGATCCCATGTGCTGCAACTAAGACCTGATACAGCCACATAAATAAATATTAAAAATAAGCAATTATTAGAGTTCTTGAATACAAAATTGGCCATTGTTGTTTTTTAAAAAGAATTCATGCAATTCAGTAATCAAAAAAAATCTGATTTTAAAATAGAGGAATGGAATATACATTTTTCCAAAGAAGACATACAAATGGCCCGCAGGTACATAGAAAATTTCTTAATATCACTAATTATCAGGGAAATCAAAATCACGATATTATCACCTCACTCCTGTTAAAACGGCCATCATCAAAAAGACTAGAGATAACAAGTGCTGGCAGGTTGTAGAGAAAAGGAAATCTTTGTGCACAGTTTTGGGGACTGTGAAATGGTGCAACCGCTATGAAAAACAGCAGGGAGGTGCTTCAAAAAATTAAAAATAGAACTACCATATGATCCAACAATCCTACTCCTGTGTATATATCCAAAGGGAATGAAAACAGAATATTGAAGAGACATCTGCACTCCCATGTTCATTGCAGTATTACTCGCATAATCAAGGTATGGAGATAACCTAAGTGTTTGTCAGTGGGTGAATGGATAAAGAAGGTGTGGTATATATTCACAATGAATACAGTATTATTCAGTCATGTGAAAGAAGAAAATCCTGCCACTTTTGACACATAGATGAACACATAGATGCTAAGTGAAATAAGCCAGGTGGAGAAAGAAAACTACTGAATTTAGATTTCATTATATGTGGAATCTTGAAAAACACCCCAGAAACAGAGAGTAGAAAATTGTGGCCAGGATCTAGGGAGAAATAGGAAGAGATTAGTAAACAGGTATAAACTTTCAGCTATAAGATGAATAAGGTATAAGGATGTATTGTATAGCATAATGAATCAACACAGTGTTGTATAAGAGAGTAGCATGTGAATGTTCTCACCAAAAAAAGATAAATGTGTGATGTATGACATGATGGATGTGCCAGTTAACTAGATGGGAGGAATCCTTTCACAGCATGTGTTTGTGTGTGTACTCAGTCGTGTCTGACTCTTTGCAACCCCGTGGACTGTAGGCCACCAGGCTCTCCTCTGTCCATGGAATATTCCAGGCAAGAAAACAAGTGGATTGCCATTTCCTACTGAAGGATCTTCCCCACCCAGAGATCAACCCCTGCATCTCTGCATCAACTCTTGCATCTCTGCATTGCAAGCAGATTTTTTTTTTTAAGCAGGGCTAAGAAGTTATTTTCATGCCCAAGCCAGCACAGACCTGGCAGACAGCAGTACCATAGGGCAAAGAGTGAGGGCAGTGTCAAATGGAGCCAGGCCCAGTGCCAGTAAGGCAGCCAGGGCTAGGCCAGCAGGAGGCTCAATGCAGGGGCAAGAAAAGGATGGGTGAGGTAGGCAGAAGCTGGAAGCACCAAGGGGAGATGCCCTGGGTGGAAGAACAGAAAGAGAGGCAGAAGGGCAGCCAGCCAGCGAGGGCCAGACTACCATTGCATGTTGAGCACATGGGCAGAGTGCCAGGGGTGCCAGTCCTGGAGGTGGGTGTGGCATGGGCTCTGCAGCTCCAGGACAGTTTTCCCTTGGTTTCTTCAGGTGCTTCTCATCAGGTCTTGCATGAACTCGGTGCTCGTGAGGTGGGCGAGGATGCAGAAGGAATGGGACTGGCCTGTCCCAGACTTTGGCTGCCAGTCTTCCATGTCCTCCATCAGCCACTACTTGCTGAGCAGCTGCCCATTCTGCTACAGGGCACTGTCAGCTAGTGGTGTTGCCCCGAAGGCCAGGTGTATTGTTGAGGGAAGCACTGGGTGCAAAGGTGTACTGCCTGGGCGAGGGTGGGAGTGGGGTGAGGGGGGTCCATGGTGAGGGGCCAGGGCCTTCTGCTGTTTCCTCTGAGGGGGCTGAGCCCTGCTGAGACCAAGGCTGAGGCTCTCCTCACAGGCATGAATCTTGTTCTGGGCTTCTATGTGTATGAGGCCCTCTGCATTCTCACCATCAATACTCAGCACCCAGTCACCCACAGCCATGCTGGCCTGTGCAGTTTTACCTCCAGGACTGAGTGAGCCAGGAGATAGAGAAGGGCACATTGAAGTCCTTGCCCACCTGTGGCCAGAAGCCCCAAAGTGCTGGCCCCTCCAGCACCACTTTAAAGGAATCCACGCTGCTGCTCCTGCTGGGATTGTGAAGGGATTCCCAGGTGGCGCCTGCGGGCAGAACTCCAAGTAGTCAATTTTAAAAAAAAGATAAACTGAATGTCATCAGTATTGAAAATATTTGTACCTTGAAGGACAACATCAAAAAAGTGAAAATAAAATCATGCAAAGGGAGAAAATACTTGCAAGTCATATATTTGATAAGGGATCTGTATACAGAAATGTAAAGGTCTCTTACAACTCAAAAATAAACAGAAAAATAATTTTTTAAAATTGGCTAAAGATTTGAATAGATGTTTCTCCAAAGAAGATATGGAAATGGCTATTAAACACAAAAAACTTATCAACATCATCAGTTATTAAGGAAATGCATATCAAAACTACAGTGAGATACCACTTTACACCCACTAGAATGACTGAAATGAAACACAGTAACAATTGTTGCAAGAATGTAGAGAAATTGGAACCTTCATACATTGCTAGTGGGGTTGTGAAATAGCACAGCTGCTTTGGAAAACAGTTTGGCAGTTTCTCAAAATATCAGACTTAGAGACAGCATATGACCTAACCATTCTACACCTAGTTATATACTCAAGAGAATTTTCATCCCTGCAAAAAACTTGTACATTAATGTTCATAAAACATTATTCATCATAGTAAAAAACTAGAAAAAACTTAATTGCTCATCAGCTGATGAATGGATAAATGAAATATGCTATTCTATATAATGGAACATTCAACATAAAAAGGAAGAAAGTAAAGTGAGAAGTGAAAGTGAAGTCGCCAGTTGTGTCCGATTCTTTGCGACCCAATGGACCGTAACCTACCAGGCTCTTCTGTCCATGGGATTTTCCAGGCAAGAGTACTGGAGTGGGTTGCCATTTCCTTCTCTAGGGGATCTTACCAACCCAGCGATCGAACCCAGGTTTCCCACATTGCAGGCAGACGCTTTACCATCTGAGCCACCAGGGAAGGAAGCCACCAGGAAGAAGTACTTATAAATAGGAAGTGTGGATTATCCTTAAAAATTATGCTACATGAAAAAAAGCCAGTCACAAAGGCTGCATGTTGAATGATTTCATTTATATGAAAGGTCTAGAACAGGCAAATCCATAGAAACGGACAGTAGATTAGTGATTGCTGGGACTGGGTGGAGGAGAGAATGAGAGATAATTGCTAATGGGTACAGGGCTTCTTTGGGGGCGATGAAAATGTACTGATAATAAATAATATGATGATTGTACAATTCTGAATATACTAAAAATCACTGAATTGTACATTTTAAAGGGGAAATTACATGATAAATGAATTATACCTCAATAAAGCTATTACTTAAGAAAAGATAAAAAATGAGGATTAATACTCATCCACTCAGCATAATTTCACCATACTACAGTGAGTATCCTTTTGCAACCTACCCCTTTATATGCTTTAAATGAAAAACTCAATTTGTTGTCATTACTTTCCTGAATATTAATTAAAAAGAGAAAAAGTATAATTCACCGCATTAATAGAAAAATGTTGAAAAACATACAATTATCTAAGTGGATGCAAAAAAAAGGGACAAAATTCAGTACCCATTGCTGAGAGAAACAGCAAACCAAGAATATAAAGGAACTCCTTCAACCTGTGGGGTGGAGGTGGCCAACTAATGCCATACTCAGTGGTGAAAGGCTGAACATATTCTCTCTTTATTTCTTTTCTATTGTCCCCCAAAACAAATTGCAACAAATTTAGTACCCTAAAATAACACTCATTTAAAAATTACACAGTATACATCAGAAGTCCATGCCAGTGTGGCTCAGTTTTTTCTCTGGATTTTAACAGGCCAAATTCAAGGTTTCGGCAGAGCTGTTTTTTTGTTTTTTGTTTTTCTGAAGGCTCTGAGGATGAATCCACTTCTAAGTTCATTCAGGTTGTTGACAGAATTCAGTTCCATGCAGTTTTAGTGTTGGAGTTCTATCTCTTTGATGGTTGTCAGATGGAGATTGTGCTCAGCTTGCAGAGGTCACGTGTGTAACTTGGCTTATGGCCCCCTTCCTCCATTTTCAAAATCAGCAATGGCTAGTCAAGTCCTTCTTATGCCTTGACTCTCTTTGAATATTCTTCTCATGTGTCATCTACTACTTCTCCCTACTACTTCTCCTTATTCAGCATCTCTCTGACCCACTTTTCTGCCTTCTTCTTCCACTTTTAAGGGTTTATGTAATTACACTGGACCCAGCACAATAATCTTCCTAATTTAATGTTGAGCTGATTACTACCTTAATTCCATCTTTAGAGTCCCTACACAGCCTACCCAGGTTGGTAGGACATACCTTACAGATATTGTGGGTTTGATTCCAGACCACTGTAATAAAGGGAATATCACAATAAAGTTGGTCACACAATTTTTTTTTTGTTTTATATAAAAGTTATATTTATACTAAAATATAGACTAATAAGTATATAGTAGCACTATGTCTTTAAAATGTATGTATCTTAATTTAAAAAGTGTTTTATTGCTAAAAAAATATCCAACCATCATCTGAACCTTCAGCAAGTCATAGTTCAGTTCAGTTCAATTCACTCACTCAGCCATGTCCAACTTTTGGCAACCCCAGGGACTGTGCATCAAGGTCTTTTCCAATGAGTCAGTTCTTTGCATCAGTTGGCCAAAGTATTGGAGCTTCAGCTTCATCAACGGTCCTTCCGATGAATATTGAGGACTGATTTCCTTTAGGATTGACTAATTTGATCTCCTTGCTGTCCAAGGGACTCTCAAGAGGCTTTCTCTAACACCGCAGTTCAAAAGCATCAATTCTTCAGCACTTTCTTTATAGTCCAACTCTCACATCCATACATGACTACTGGAAAAACCATAGCTTTGACTATATGGACCTTTGTTGGTAAAGTAATGTCTCTGCTTTTTAATATGCAGTCTAGGTTTGTCATAGCTTTTCTTCCAAGGAGCAAGCATCTTTTAATTTCATGGCTGCAGTCACCATCTGCAGTGATTTTGAAGCCCAAGAAATTAAGTCTGTCACTGTTTCCATTGTTCCCCATCTATTGGTCATGAAGTGATGAGACCAGATGCCATGATCTTTGTTTTTTGAATGTTGAGTTTTAAGCCAGCTTTTTCACTCTCCTCTCTAACTTTCATCAAGAGGCTCTTTAGTTCCTCTTCACTTTCTTCCAGAAGGGTGGTGTCATCTGCATATCTGATGTTACTGATATTTCTCCTGGCAATCTTGATTCCAGCTTGTGGTTCATCCAGCCCAGCATTTCACATGATGTACTCTGCATATAAGTTAAATAAGCAAGGTAACAATATACAGCCTTGATGTGCTCCTTTCCCTATTTTGAACCAGTCAGTTGTTCCATGTAATGTTCTAACTATTGGTTCCTGACCTGCATACAGATTTCTTAGGAGGCAGATAAGGTAGTCTGGTATTCCCATCTCTTTAAGAATTTTCCACAGTTTGTTGTGATCCACATAGTCAAAGGCTTTAGCATAGTCAATGAAGCAGAAGTAGATATTTTCCTGGAATTCTCTTGCTTTTTCTATGATCCGGCAGATGTTGGTAATTTGATCACTGGTTCCTCTGCCTTTTTAAAATCCAGTTTGAACACTGGGGAGTTCTCAGTTCACGTACTGTTGAAGCCTAGCTTGGAAGAATTTTGAGCATTCCTTTGCTAGTGTGTGAAATGAGTGCAATTGTGTGGTAGTTTGAACATTCTTTGGCATTGCCTTTCTTTGGGATTGGAATGAAAATTGACCTTTTCCAGTCCTGTGGCTACTGCTGAATTTTCCAAATTTGCTGGCATATTGAGTACAGCACTTTCACAGCATCATCTTTTAGGATTTGAAATAGTTCAGCTGACATTCCATCACCTCAACTAGCTTTGTTCATAGTGATGCATCCTAAGGCCCACTTGACTTCACACTCCAGGATGCCTGGCTCTAGGTGAGTGATCACACCATCGTGGTTATCTGGGTCATGAAGATCTTTTTTGTATAGTTCTTCTGTGTATTCTTGCCACCTCTTCTTAATATATTCTGCTTCTGTTAGGTCCATACCGTTTCTGTCATTTATTGTGCCCATCTTTGCATGAAATGTTCCCTTAGTATCTCTAATTTTCTTGAAGAGATCTCTAGTCTTTCCTATTCTATTGTTTTCCTCTATTTCTTGGCATTGATCGCTTAGGACGGCTTTCTTATCTCTCCTTGCTATGCTGGAACTCTGCATTCAGATGTATATATCTTTCCCTTTCTCCTTTGCCTTTTGCTTCTCATCTTTTCTCAACCATTATCTGAGCCTGCAGCAAGTCATAATAGTAACACCAAAGACCACTGATTACATATCACTGCAACAAATATAATAATAATGAAACAGTTTGAAATATTGAAAGAATTGCCAAACTGTGACACAGGGACATGAAGTGAGCAAAAGCTGTTGGAAAAATGACACCAACAGAGTTGCTCAACACAGTGGTGCCACAAACCTTCAATTTCTAAAAAGTGCAATATCTGCAAAGTGTGATGAAGTGAGGTGGAATAAAATAAGGTATGCTTGTATTTGAATAATCAGGAGATGGGAATCTTAGGGGACACTTTTAGAGTTCTACTTACCAAGTCCTCTAAGAACAGGAACAAGACAAGGCTTCCACTATAATCGCTTGTATTCAACATTGTATTGAAGATGCTACCCAGTGCAACAAGAAAAGTATACAGATAAGAAATTACTTTATTTATGATGTCATGAACATCTAGTTGCAAATTCCACAGTATATAAAATGGACTAAAATTAACAAATGAGTTCATGAGAATTGATAAATGAGGATGCAAAGCCAACAGGAAAATCAGTTATATTTCTATGTTAGTGACAATTATAAATTAAATATTTTAAAAAGGAACCATTTATAATAGCATCACAAAATTGAATACTTATTAATAAAATAGGTGCAAGACCTGTATATTGAAAACTGTAAAATAATAAAAATATTCTGGAGGTAAGGTAAAGAAGACTTAAATAATTGGAGACATATGCCATGTTCATGGATCAGATGACATAATATTGTTAAGTTGTTTGTACTTCCTAAATTTATCTATAAATTAAATGCAGTCCTAATAAAAATTCCAGTAGGCTTTTGTAGAGAAAGTGACAAGCCTACCCTAAATCTATATTGGAAATTCCAAGGACTTCGACTAACCGAAATAATTTATAAAAAAAAGAACAAGGTTCACTACCTTATTTCAAGACTTATAAAACCGCAGTAAAAAAATCTCAAAAAACAAAAGACAGTCCATTTTTTAAAAATGGGCAAAGGACTTGAACAGACATTTCTCAAAAGACTATACAAATGTCTGAAATACATACAAAAAGATGCTCAACTTTATTGGTCCTTAGGTAAATGCAAATCTAAACCACAATGAGATACTCTTCACTTTCACTAGGATGTCTGTAATTTAAAAAAGCAGAACAAAACAACATGTATTGTTGAGGAAATAGAGAAATTGGAATGCTTGTGTATGCTGGCGGGGATGTAAAATGCTGTAGCCACTGTGCAAAATAGTTACGTCATTTTTCAGAAAGTAAATATAGTATGGTCATATGACCTGTTAATTCCACTGATAGGCATACACCACAAAGAACTAAAAACAGATAAACAAATACTTGTACACAAATGTTTATAGCTGCACTGTTCACAATAGCCAAAAGGTGGAAACAACCACGTCTTATTCATGGATGAATGAGTAAGCAAAATGTGCTATATACATACAATGGAATATTACTCAACCATAAAAAAGAGTCAAGTATTGATACATGCTACAACGTGAATCTCGAAAATGTTATGCTATGTGAAAGAAGCAAGATACAAAGTCACGTATCTATTATTCCATTTATACGAAATGTGCAGATTAAGTAAATTTGTAGAGGCAGAAAGAAGACTGATGGTTGTCAGGGATAGAAGGAGGAGAAAAATTGGGAGAGACTGCTTATGGGTACAGAGTTTTCTTTGGGGGAGATAAAAATTATTAAATACATAGAAATATTTATAGCTGTGTGTATTATCAAGGTTGGTATACATGTATATATTTCCTTGCTCTGTCAGCTGAGAAGGCCTGGAAAAATAATCAAATCTGTTGCCCAGATCTTTGTTTCTAATATCATTCTGCAATAAAAGGAACTAGGACTTCTTGGAGAAATGTCTGATTCTACAATTAGAGCAGGAAATACACAAGATAAGCCTAGAGCATTTTGTAAGTCCAGCTTGTGAAAGTGAAAGTCGCTCAGTCGTGTCAGACTCTTTGTGACCCCATGGACTATACAGTCCATAGACTTCTCCATGCCAGAATACTGGAGTGGGTAGCCTTTCCCTTCTCCAGGGGATCTTCCCAACCCAGTGATTGAATCCAATTGGTCGCATTGCAGGTGGATTCTTTACCAGCTGAGCCACCAGGGAAGCCCCCAGAATGTAAGGAAGTGCTCAAAAAACAAAACAGAATAGAACCAAAACAAAAGAAGGGGGATGAAAAGAAAAAAACCTCACATTGTACAATACCTTGAACAGCAAAATAAAGTCACACTGGATGATAACCCAAAGTATAAAATAAATATTCATGAGTACACACTGATACAGGCAAGTGATTAAATTACTAAATAAATGGGAATAATAGATAAGTTATCAGCACAAAACAATTCAAAATAATTTATGTAGCTTTTCCAACCTTAAGGAAGTGAAACATGACTCCCTGTTCCATAAGTCTGAGCTTCATATAAGGACATTCTTCCTAAGAGTTATGGAAAGGGAGAAAAAGTATCAGTGGGGAAGCCTTTCAAACACTACGTTAGCCAAATGATCAGGGTCAATAGCAACAAATGAATAGTGTTAGATTATAGCTCTAAGTATAAAATAAATATCATGAGTCCATGGTGATGTAAATAAATGATTGAATAAACGAGGAGGAAATGAATGGAGGATAAAAGACAAGTATCCCTTGTAGAAAAATTCCAAATAATTTATGTAGATACTCTGCCCTCAGACAGAGGGCACATAAATCCCAGCTGTGCCTGGTGATTACCTTTCAAAGAGTACAGTATAGAGAGAGGAAAAAAACCATGACTTTAGGCTGGAGAAACATATCAACACTACATCAGCGAGGTGATCAAGGCCAATATCAACAGAGGTAAACAATATTGATAACATGTACATTTGATATGATGTGAAAAAATGACACTTTATCTCTGTAGTCTAAAGCCCTAAAGCCCATATTCCCAGTTTAATCATGAGAAACACAGCAGTAAATTCCAACAGAGGGACATTCTACAAAATACTTGACTAGTACTCCTCAAAACTGTAAGATCATTAAAATAAAGGAAGTCTGAGAAACTTTCACAGCCAAGAGGAACCCAAGGAAACAGGATACATAGAATTAATATCTTGATAGGATTCTGGAACAGAAATATATATTAGTTAAAAATAAAAACCTAAGGAAACTTGAGTAAACTATAGACTTTAGTTAATAATATCAGTTCATTAATTTTAAGAAAATACCATAAGATTTTCTTATGTAAGATGTTAATAATAAAGGAAAATGAATGAGGGGGTCTATGGAAACTCTCTTACTATATTCTCAATTTTTCTGTAGATCAAAAACTTTTGTAAAAAATATGTATATGGGAAGTGGCTTATATTCTTATTAATTAAAGAAATCCTAATAATAAATGCAAACAATAAAAAAATGGGCAAATGACTTGAACAGACACTTCTCAAAAGAAAATATGTGAATGCCCACTAAGTGCATGAAGTACTTAATATGACTAATCAGCAACGAAAAGCAAAAGTAAAACCGTGATGAAAAGACCAAATGTTAGCCAGGATGTGTAACTCCTGGAATTATAAAATGGCACAACACTTTTGGAAAATTTTGACAGTTTCTTATAAAACAAAACAATTCCAATTTTAGTTAACTTCCAAAATGAAAAAAAAAAAGTGTATAAGACAGCTTGAACATGAATGTTTATTGCATTTTCACTCACAGTGGTCATGTATGGATGTGACAGTTGGACTGTGAAGAAAGCTAAGCACCGAAGAACTGATGCTTTTGAACTGTGGTGCTGGAGAAGACTCTTGAGAGTCCCTTGGACTGCAAGGAGATCCAACCAATCCATCCTAAAGGAAATCAGTCCTGGGTGTTCATTGGTAGGACTGATGTTGAAACTCCAATAATTTGGCCACGTGATGCAAAGAGTTGACTCATTGGAAAAGACCCTGATGCTGGGAAAGATTGAGGGCGGGAGGAGAAGGGGACGATAAAGGATGAGATGGTTGGATGCCATCACCAACTCAATGGACATGGGTTTGGGTGGACTCCAAGAGCTGGTAATGGACAGGGAGGCCTGGCGTGCTGCAGTTCATGGGGTTGCAAAGAGTCGGACACAACTGAGCAAATGAACTGAACTGAACTGACTCACAATAGCTAAAAACTGGAAATAATCCAAATGTCCATCAATACTTATCTTTATTGAATAAACAAGTTGTGTTGTATTTATAAAATGGAACATTACTAAGCAATAAAATGGAAAAAACTACTGATAAACCCTAGTGATATGCATGAGTTGAAAGAAGCCAGAACATTATGTTAGATGGAAGAAGCCAAATATGAAATAATTCATACTGTAATGTATTTTATATGATGTTCTGGAATAGGAAAAATTAATCTATGGTGGGAAAAAATCAGAAAAATTAATTCTAAAAGAATAAAAAATTATTCTGAGAGGTATTTGGATGGGGGTCATGAGAGGACTTTCTTAGGTGATTTAAATGTTCTGTATCTAAACGTGTGGATTATCTGGGTGTATGCATTCATCATAAGTCATTATATTGTAGAGATATGTGCATTTCACTATAAATTTTACCTAAATAAAAAACTCTTAAGGGATAAACTTGAAGAACAAATAGAATTTTGAATTGGTAATTTTAATAAATTGAACAATTATTTTTAAAGAATCATTGAATATTCTGTGTTTAAAAAACTATCAACAGAGACTTTAGAAAAAAATTCAAAATTAAATCATTTTCTCCAGAGATTTTTGCTGAGAAGAGGCGGAAAGAAATATTACGACAGATAGAGTCATATGTGCAGTCAAAGGAAAGTTATTTTACTTGTTTGTATATAAAGTTTCTGTTTTGAATGAATCTTAGATTTATAGAAGTATTACAAAGATAGTCAAGAGGTCCTATATACCCTTTACTGAGTTCTCCCTAATGTTTATATCTTACATAACCATTTTATATTTATCTAAACTAAGAAATTGACATTAGTACAATATTATTACTAAAGTAGAAATTTTACTGAGATTTCATCAGTTTTTCCATTGATTTTTATTCTGTTCCAAGATCCAATTCTGGATACCACCCCATTCTATTTCATTACTTTCCTCTAGTATCTAACAGCTTCTCAATATTTCTTTGTTTTTCATGACTTAGTTTTGAAGAGTACTGCTGAAGGTATTTTTTAGAAGGTATTTTGTAGTATGAGTTTATGTGATATTTTCTGTTCTATGTTTTTGTAGATTCTGTATTCATCTATTTGACATCCATTACTCACAGAGCCAAATGAATGGCCAAAGTTCTTTGCACTTCCCCTGTGATTCAGCCTTCATAGATAGCCACATGAAAATCATTTTTTTTATAAACCCTCGAGCCAGTCTGGGTCCATACCCCCAACCATCTCCTTTATCTAACTCTCATATACCAAGCCAGTATTTCCCCTGCCTAAAATCTTTACCCAAGGTACTAGACGTCCTATAGGTCAGAGTGAATTGACATTTTTCAAATTAGTCAATCCTAAGCTTAAGCGTGGCCGAGAGGAGCTACCCCGCATCCAAGGTCAGGGGCAGAAGCCGGGAGGACCCCATGCCTGAAGGGCGGCGACCAAGAGGAGTTACCCCACATCAGAGGTCAGGGGCAGCAGCCGAGAGTGCAGGCTGTGACGGCGCAGGAACAGCCGAGAGGAGCTGCCCCGCATCCGAGGTCAGGGGCGGCCGGGAGGAGCCACCCCCACCCAAGGCAAGGGGCGGCAGCGGGGAGGAGCTACCCCACCGCCGAGGCCAGGGACACCGGAAGGAGCCACTCCACGACCAAGGAGCGGTGGCTGCTCGGGCGTAGGAGGGCCTAGAGGAGCTATCCAAGGTTGAAGGTCAGGAAGGGCAGCGGTGAGGAGATACCCCTCATCCAAGGTAAGGAGCAGCGGCGGGGCTTTGCTGGAGCAGCTGAGAAGAGATACCCCACGCCCAAGGTAAGAGAAACCCAAGTAAGATGGTAAGTGTTGCAAGAAGGCATCAGAGAGCAGACACACTGAAACCATACTCACAGAAAACTAGTCAATCTAATCACACTAGGACCACAGCCTTGTCTAACTCAATGAAACTAAGCCACGCCTGCGGGGCAACCCAAGATGGGCAGCTCATGGTGGAGAGGTCTGACAGAATGTGGTCCACTGGAGAAGGGAATGGCAAACCACTTCAGTATTCTTGCCTTGAGAACCCCATAAACAGTAGGAAAAGGCAAAATGATCGGATACTGAAAGAGGAACTCCCCAGGTCGGTACGTGCCCAATATGCTACTAGAGATCAGTGGAGAAATAACTTCAGAAAGAATGAAGGGATGGAACCAAAACAAAAACAATACCCAGCTGTAGATGTGACTGGTGATAGAAGCAAGGTCTGATGCTGTAAAGAGCAATACTGCATAGGAACCTGGAATGTCAGGTCCATGAATCAAGGCAAATTGGAAGTGGTCAAACAAGAGATGGCAAGAGTGGACATCGACATTCTAGGAATCAGCAAACTAAAATGGACTGAAATGGGTGAATTTAACTCAGATGACAATTATATCTACTACTGTGGGCAGGAATCCCTCAGAAGAAATGGAGTAGCCATCATGGTCAACAAAAGACTCTGAAATGCAGTACTTGGATGCAGTCTCAAAAATGACAGAATGATCTCTGTTCGTTCCCAAGGCAAACCATTCAATATCACAGTAATCCAAGTCTATGCCCCAACCCGTAATGCTGAAGAAGCTGAAGTTGAACAGTTCTATGAAGACCTATAAGACCTTTTAGAACTAACACCCAAAAAAGATGTCCTTTTCATTATAGGGGACTGGAATGCAAAAGTACGAAGTCAAGAGACACCTGGAGTAACAGGCAAATTTGGCCTTGGAATGTGGAATGAAGCAGGGCAAAGACTAATAGAGTTTTGCCAAGAAAATGCACGGGTCATAGCAAACACCCTCTTCCAACAACACAAGAGAAGACTCTACACATGGACATCACCAGATGGTCAACACCAAAATCAGAGTGATTATATTCTTTGCAGCCAAAGATGGAGAAGCTCTATACAGTCAACAAATACAAGACTAGGAGCTGACTGTGGCTCAGATCATGAACTCCTTATTACCAAATTCAGACTTAAATTGAAGAAAGTAGGGAAAACCGCTAGACCATTCAGGTATGACCTAAATCAAATCCCTTATGATTATACAGTGGAAGTGAGAAATAGATTTAAGAGCCTAGATCTGATAGATAGAGTGCCTGATGAATTATGGAGTGAGGCTCATGACATTGTACAGGAATCAGGAATCAAGACCATCCCCATGGAAAAGAAATGCAAAAAAGCAAAATGGCTGTCTGGGGAGGCCTTACAAATAACTGTGAAAAGAAGAGAAGCGAAAAGCAAATGAGAAGGAAAGATATAAGCATCTGAATGCAGAGTTCCAAAGAATAGCAAGAAGAGATAAGAAAGCCTTCTTCAGCAATCAATGCAAAGAATAGAGGAAAAGAACAGAATGGGAAAGACTAGAGATCTCTTCAAGAAAATTAGAGATACCAAGGGAACATTTCATGCAAAGATGGGCCAGATAAAGGACAGACATGGTATGGCCCTAACAGAAGCAGAAGATATTAAGAAGAGGTGGCAAGAATACACAGAAGAACTGTACAAAAGAGATCTTCACGACCCAGATAATCACGATGGTGTGATCACTCACCTAGAGCCAGACATCCTGGAATGTGAAGTCAAGTGGGCCTTAGGATGCATCACTATGAACAAAGCTAGTGGAGGTGATGGAATTCCAGTGGAGCTATTTCAAATCCTGAAAGATGATGCTGTGAAAGTGCTGCACTCAATATGCCAGCAAATTTGGAAAACTCAGCAGTGGCCACAGGACTGGAAAACGTCAGTTTTCATTCCAATTCCAAAGAAAGGCAATGCCAAAGAATGCTCAAACTACCACGCAATTGAACTCATCTCACATGCTAGTAAAGTAATGCTCAAAATTCTCCAAGCCAGGCTTCAGCAATATGTGAACTGTGAACTGCCAGTTGTTCAAGCTGGTTTTAGAAAAGGCAGAGGAACCAGAGATCAAATTGCCAACATCTGCTGGATCATGGAAAAAGCAAGAGAGCTCCAGAAAAACATCTATTTCTGCTTTATTGACTATTCCAAAGCGTTTGACTGTGTGGATCACAATAAACTGTGGAAAATTCTGAGAGAGATGGGAATACCAGACCACCTGACATGCCTCTTGAGAAATCTGTATGCAGGTCAGGAAGCAATAGTTAGAACTGGACATGGACCAACAGACTGGTTCCAAATTGGGAAAGGACTACGTCAAGGCTGTCTATTGTCACCCTGCTTATTTAACTTCTGTGCAGAGTACATCATGAGAAACTCTGGGCTGGAGGAAGCACAAGCTGGAATCAAGATCGCTGGGAGAAATATCAATAACCTCAGATATGCAGATGACACCACCCTTATGGCAGAAAGTGAAGAGGAACTAAAAAGCCTCTTGATGAATGTGAAAGTGGAGAGTGAAAAAGCTGGCTTAAAGCTCAACATTCAGAAAATGAAGATCATGGCATCTGGTTGCATCACTTCATGGGAAATAGATGGGGAAACAGTGGAAACAGTGTCAGACTATTTTTGGGGGGTCCAAAATCACTGCAGATAGTGACTGCAGCCATGAAATTAAAAGATGCTTACTCCTTGGAAGAAAAGCTATGACCAACCTAGATAGCATATTCAAAAGCAGAGACATTACTTTGCCCACTAAGGTCCGTCTAGTCAAGGCTATGGTTTTTCCTGTGGTCAAGTATGGCTGTGAGAGTTGGACTGTGAAGAAGACTGAGCACCGAAGACTTGATACTTTTGAACTGTGGTGTTGGAGAAGACTCTTGAGTCCCTTGAACTGCAAGGAGATCCAACCAGCCCATTCTGAAGGAGATCAGCCCTGGGATTTCTTTGGAAGGAATGATGCTAAAGCTGAAACTCCAGTACTTTGGCCACCTCATGCAAAGAGTTGACTCATTGGAAAAGGCTCTGATGCTGGGAGGGATTGGGGGCAGGAGGAGAAGGGGCCGACAGAGGATGAGATGGCTGGATGGCATCACTGATTCGATGGACATGAGTCTGAGTGAACTCCGGGGGTTGGTGATGGACAGGGAGGCCTGGCGTACTGCAATTCATGGGGTCCAAAGAGTCGGACACGACTGAGTGACTGAACTGAACTGAAGCTTTTCCCCCTGCCCTGCCTTGCCTTTTCCATGGAAAACACAATGAAGATTTTAGATCATGCTTTCTGTATTCTATTCAGTGGAAGCAAATCACTAAATCCAGCATACCCTCAGGAAGATCTATTAATGTCCACCTTTTAGTTGAAGAAATATCAAAGAATTTATGGACATATATTAAAAATGCACCACAATTATTCATAAATATATTGGGGTAGGTATTTCAAGGCTATACACTTATCTGGTCTCTCCTTAAAGTTTTTCCTACAAATTATAGCATTCATCCATTTATCTTGCTTGAAACAATTGTTACTGTGATATTTTAATGGTGATTTTCTATTTTCCCCATCCCTTCTTATTACTTGAAATTCTTCTATAAGGATTTGTCCCTTCTATTTGTTTATTTATTTTTATCAATATGGACTCATGGATATTTCTTTTTTATTTGGTGTATAATCAATAGTATCACTATTTTGTAGTTTAAATTTTTCAGGCTTTGGCTATTGGGCGCCTCTGTCCTTTTGACATGCCTCATGTATTTTGTTTGTTTGTTTGTTTAAGTATTTCCTCACTTTTTGGGATTATACAATGCTCCAGGTTCATTTTGTATTTTTCCTGCCTAACTCTGAAATCAAACGGTATTTGTTTACATATCAAGATCTTATCTCTGTTAGGTATGCTTGCTGCTTTTAGGCTGTCTGTATACAGAGCTAGGAAATTTGTGTGTGCGTTCTGAGTCAATTCAGTTATGTCTGACTCTTTGCAACCCCATGAGCTGTAGCCCACCAGGCTCCTCTGTCCATGGGTTTCTCCAGGCAAGAATACTGCGGTGGGTTGCCATGCCCTCCTCCAGGGGATCTTCCCAACCCAGGGATCAAACCCGCATCTCTTACTTCTTGTGCGTTGGCAAGCGGGTTCTTTACCACTAGCACCACCTGGAAATAAGTGTATATATACTAAGTCACGTGTACACAGTGTGCGTGTGTATCCTTCAAATACATTAATCTTTTTTTCCACAATGCCAAATCTGCCATTAATCCTATTCACTGAAATCTCATCACAGTGATTTGGTTCTTTTCTAAATTTCTAAGTATTTACTCAACCTTGTGAACACATGGAATTAAGTTGTAAAAACTGTTTGAATGTCTTTCTATGCTGATTATAACATCTTTGTCAGTTCTGCATCTTTTTCTAATGATTGATTATCTTGTTTTTTGTGTGTTGTGTTTTCCTGTTCTGTGCATGCCTGGTAATCTCTGATTGGATACCAGACCTTGTAAACTTTTCTTTGCTGGGTGTTAAGATATTTTCAGTATTCCTATAAACTATCTTGAGCTTTTCTCTCAGATGCAGTTAAGCTACTGGGAAACAATTTGATTCTTTTGAGCCTTGGTCTTACGATTTACTAAGTGGGTCAGAGCAGTGCTCCGTCTAGAGCTAATTATTCCCTTCTTCTGAAGCAACACCTTCCTGATTTATGCCCCTGAATTGTGAAAGTTTTGCAGTCTGGCTAGGGGGAACAGTCACTGTTGCCAGGTCTGAAAGTTCCAGGCATTTTTCCCCTGTAATCCTTCCTGATAGTTATTTCCATGGCCTCAGGCAGTTTCCTTGCACAGTGGACTGAACAGTGATGGGAACCCTTGATGCAGTCTCTGCGGCTCTTTCTCGGTGCAGCTTTCTCTTCTCCAGTCTTTCGTCCTTTGAGCTCTAGCTGCCATGACCTCTTCATACTCTCAGCTACATCTCCTCAATTTAGGAAGACTGCTGGGTTCTGCCTTTTCCCCTTAGTTTCCCTTGTTTGTTTTTTGTTTGTCAGGGACTACTGTTCTTTGTTTTTTAATATCTAGTACCTTGAAAACTGTTGTTTGATGTATTTTGTATAGGTATTTTGTTGTTGTTAAGGCAGAAGAGTAAATCTTATCCTTTTAACAAAATTTTGACTGGAAGCAAAAGTCTAGATCAAAATTTTTTAAAGGAATAAAAGAAAAAACTGTCAGACTAGAATTCTGTATCTGGTGAAAATGTTCTTAAGAAATGAACATAAAATAGAATTTTTTACATGCGGGCCAAAGTAGATCAAGAAAAGTTAAGGGTATATATTGCAATTTCTATAGTAACCACTGAAAACTTAATACAAAAATGTGAGAGGAAGTTCTATAAGCTGAGGAGAATAAAGCCAGAAAGAAACTCAGATTTTCAGAAAGGAATAGTAATATTAGAAAAGTTAATATGTATATAAATATGAAGACTTTTCCTTATTTTAAAATATACATATATACAATATATGTACACATATGCATATATTTAAAGTACATATAACTATTTAAAGCAAACATTATAATACTGTTTTGAAGTTTATAATATATATGTGAATGTAATATATTACATATTAATATTACAACTATAGCCTAAAGGATGAGAGGTTTCATCAGGCTTCTGATTACATAGTTAAACTATATTTTATGTAAAGTGATATTAATTATGGGCTTCCCTGTGGTTCAGCTGATAGAGAGTACACATGCTATGAGAGAGACCTGGGTTTGATCCCTGGGTTGGGACGATCCCCTGGAAGAAGGGCTACCTACTTCAGTATTCTGGCCTGGAGAATTCCATGGACTATATAGTCCATGGGGTCACAAACAGTCAGACACAACTGAATGACTTTCACTTTTTCAGACTGAGAAAATTTAAGGATATATTTTGTAATCTCAGTTCAGTTCAGTTCAGTTCAGTCACTCAGTCGTGTCTGATTCTTTGCGACCCCATGGACCACAGCATGTCAGGCCTCCCTGTCCATCACCAACTCCTGGAGTTCACCCAAACCCATGTCCATTGAGTCAGTGATGCCATCCAGCCATCTCTGTTGTCCCCTTCTCCTCCTGCCTTCAATCTCTGTAATGACCACTAAATATTTAATGCAAAAAGGTATAACTAAAAAGCAGTGGATAAATAAGTTAAATTTTTAAAATTAAGATATTTCACTAAATAAAGCAAAAGGAAAAATGAAGAAACAAAAACCAGGTAGCACAAGTGGAAAGCAAAATAGTGAAATGATGGACTTAAGCTATATTAATAATTACATTTCATAACAAACATAATAAGACACTTAAGAACACTCCAAGTAAAATGCAATGATGATGATCAAACTGAGATAAAGAAGCAAGACCCAACTATATGCTATGTAAGAGGCACTGTAAGTGCAACTTAAACAACTGTCAACTTAAAATAGACTATAGTATACACAGGTGGCTATATATGACCCTCATGGTAACCACATACCAAAAGCCTAATACATATACCAAAAAAAGGAAGAGAAAGAATACAAGAACACTAAAGAAAGTAATGAAATTACAATAGAACAGAAGAAGAAAGGAGCAAAGAAAAACTACAGGACAACTAGAAAGCAGTGAACAAAATGCAATAAATATACCTATCAATAATTATGTTAAATGTAAATGGATTAAATGCTCCCATCAAAACACATAGGATGGCCGAATACATTAAAAAAAGCAAACAAACAAGACTTATATGTCCATATTGCTAAAAAGAGACTCACTTAGATTAAAAGAAGTATAGTATATACTTGCAATGAAATACCATTCAGTCATGAAAAAGAATGAAATCTTGCCATTTGCAACCACATGGATGGAACTTCAGGGCATTAGGCTAAATGAAGTAAGTTCAGTTTCACTTATATATGAAACCTAAAAATCAAAATGAACAGAATAAAACAGAAACAGACTCATAGAGAACAAACTGATGATCGAAAGAAGGAAGAGGAGTCAGTGAATGAGGGAGATAGGTGAAGGGGATTAAGAGGTATGAGCTTCCAGTTATAAATTAGTGAGTCCGGAGGTGTAATGTACAGCATAGGGAGTGTATGTACATTACAGTAATACTGTAATGATGTGATAGATGATTACTAGACTTATTGTGGTGATCAATTTGTAATGTAGATAAATGTCAAATTGCCATGTTGTACAACTGAAACTGATATTTTGTATGTCAACTACACTTCAGTTTAAAAAATAGAAAGGAAAAACACTTATGTTTCTAAAAATTTATTTTGACATTTAACATGTGTCTCCTGCTATTCAACAAATGTGAAATATCTAAAACACAGAGTTGGAGATGATTAACCCCTTGATGGTATTTAATAAAAGATGTACATCTAAAATTTTATTTTACATAGACCATAGATTTATACATAAAAAGCAAAACTAAAGCTTTTAGAAGAAAATATTAGCATATCTGTGACTTACCATTAGGCAGAGTTTTTGCGGGACAAGACACAGAAGAGCAATAACTATAAAAGAAGAAAAATATATGAATTGAACTTCATCATAATTAAAAACTGCTTGAGAAAATAAATAATACCAGAGAATGGGAGAAAATATGCATGAAACATATATCTGATAATGAACTCATATTCAGAATACATAAAGAAGTCCTTCAACTCCATCATAAAAAACAAACAACCCAGTAAAAACCGGGGAAAGATTTGAGCGGGCACTTCACCAAGGAAGATAGGCAAATGGTTAGTAAGCGTATGAAAAACCAAAATCTGGGTGCTCGTTATGCTGTTGCTACTGTAATACCTTTGTTTACATGATTGTGGACAGAACTAAGAAGTATTTTTTTTTCCGTAAATCATGAGTTAATATTTGATATTTCTAGTTCAACTGTAAAATTATAGCATTTTTCCATACTTGATTTTATTTTATATGTGGATCTCTTTTACAGTGAAATCTGGTTTCCTAATTTGATGAATATAGTTGTTTATTTGCTTTATTCTAGAATTATATTAAAAAGTTTCAGAATTGCAATATCTGTGTAATTACTGAGAATATATTAACCAAGTAGTTTAAGTTTTCTTTTTTAGTTCCTTTTGTCTTTAGAATATATTTCACTAAGGATGTACAAAGTACTTGGTCGAAATCTACTTGAATCTCAGTTATCTTCTCCTTTGTTATATCAGTTTGATCTATAGCTAGATTAATCTGTTTCTGTTTAGTAATGCATGTCATAAGAATGATAGAATATCATCATTTTGCAATTCCCAGTGCAATAAGCTGATTCAAGTAAGGATTGTCATTGTGTGTTAAAACCTTTGGCTAAAACTTTGTCAAGGTCAAGGTATTCACATGGCCTCAAAATAACACCCCACACATGATATATTTGCAGTTACTACTTAACCAATTGATTAAACATAACAACACCAGTGATAGGACAACCTGGTATTGTGTTTCCTGAAGTGATGCAATAAAAAATACACAAAGTCACTTATGAAGTATTCTTGCCAGAATATTTAATGTGAATCTAATCATGAGGGTAATAATAAGCCAAATCCAGAATGTGGGACATTCTACAAAACAACTGGTCTGGATGCTTAAAAAATGGCAATGTCATGGGAAGTTAAAAAAAAAAAAGGTAGCGAAAATTGTTCTAGATTAAAAGAGACCTTAGAAACATAATCAAATGCAAAACAAATCTTGTAGATTAAAAAAATACAAACTTCAAAACATTTTTTATGAAATTTGAATAGCAGTAATAATATGATGATGTAAAATTATTGTTAATTTTTCAAGTAAGGTGATGGTATTATGTTTAAGTAGAGGATATTCGTTTTTTAGGAACTTCATGCAGAAAATTTTTAAGTGTTTCAGTGTCTGTAGTTTACTATCAAATGACTTTACATACACACACACACACACAAACACACACACACACACAGAAAGAACTAAAGCCAGGCAAAGCATTCAGTTCAGTTCAGTCGCTCAGTCGTGTCCAACTCTTTGCGACCCCATGAATCACAGCACTCCAGGCCTCCCTGTCCATCACCAACTCCTGGAGTTCACTCAGACTCACGTTCATCGAATCAGTGATGCCATCCAGCCATCTCATCCTCTGTCGTCCCCTTCTCCTCCTGCCCCCAATCCCTCCCAGCATCAGAGTCTTTTCCAATGAGTCAACTCTTCGCATGAGGTGGCCAAAGTACTGGCGTTTCAGCTTTAGCATCATTCCTTCCAAAGAAATCCCAGGGCTGATCTCCTTCAGAATGGACTGGTTGGATCTCCTTGCAGTCCAACAGACTCTCAAGAGTCTTCTCCAACGCCACAGTTCAAAAGCATCAATTCTTCGGCGCTCAGCCTTCTTCACAGTCCAACTCTCACATCCATACATGACCACAGGAAAAACCATATCCTTGACTAGACGGACCTTAGCGGGCAAAGTAATGTCTCTGCTTTTGAATATGCTATCTAGGTTGGTCATAACTTTTCTCCCAAGGAGTAAGCGTCTTTTAATTTCATGGCTGCAGTCACCATCTGCAGTGATTTTGGAGCCCCCCAAAATAAAGTCTGACACAGTTTCCACTGTTTCCCCATCTATTTCCCATGAAGTGATGGGACCAGATGCCATGATTTAACAACTGGTAAATACAGATGATCATATAGGGTGGTATAGGGGTGTTTATTTTGGTATTCTTTCAACTTTCTATGTGTTTGAAATTTTTTCCAAAAAAGAAAGGTATAATTCAGGACAGTTGGGGTAATCTGAGTTACTGTCACCAGGTGGTGCTGATGCTTTTCAAATAAAGCCAAATAAACAGGTCAATTAATTGAATATTTATTTCGAAAAAATTTGGATGGGAGGAATTACCAACTATAAATCCAGCTTTTAAATTTTGCCAGTATTCACTCTTGCTTGCTTTATTATGTCCTACATATATTGAAGAGTCTTAGCTATAAAATTTTTTTGTCCCACTGTCTGCCTCTCTTCTGCCCTTTTCTCTTACTTCTCACAAGGGCTACTGTAATGATTCCCTATGCCAAAAGCTGCTTTGATCCACACTGCTGACACAATGGCCTTCCTGCAGCATTTCTCTCCCCTTCATCAGCTCCCCATTTCCTTCCAAGTAATTTCCACTCCTCAGCAAAGTGTTCAAGGTTGATACCAGTCTGCTTCCCCAGTGTACCTCCCATTAAATTTGTCTTGTATTAACTCTACTCATGAGACACCTTGATTGCTGTCTTTTTTTCCAAATGAATTTTAGATACTTTGCTGCCCTTTAGTGTTTCGCTTCATATGTCTCCGTATCCAAGGTGCCCTTCTGCCCAACACGCCCAACACTAAACCAAATCTGACCTTATTTTCATCAGAGCTAGATTAAATGTAATTTTCTTTACGTAATCTTCCCAAGGAACCCACTCAGAAATCTTCCCACAGCACTAATTTTCTTAATGACTTATCACATTTTGTATTATGTAATAACTATGTGTGAATACTAAATTACAAACACTTTCAAGGAAGCAGTTTGTCTTTATAGCCTCCGCGTTGTGTTTAGTTCTATGTGGCATTCACTCAAAGTCAGTGGAATTGAATTTCAGGATTATTCAAAGCTAGTTTACAGAAGTGGTGAAAGTGCTGACTAATCACCACCAATTGCCAGGCTTACTCTGGTTTTTCATTTCACAGATATGCAATGAAGGGCCACTATAGTGAGAAACCAACCTGGATGAAGGATGTCCATGGCTTGTCAACTACACTAACCACTAACCAAAAAATTAACAAATTTGAAGGAAAATTTCCACCCAATTTGACATCTTATGTGAAAACTCTTAAACCTTCTTATGTCATTTGATGTATATTTCATTCCTAGGTAAGAACATGATAAGAATGTTCAAAGATTTGTTTGAAGAATATTTGGAAGGACATATTTATAAAAGATAAAAATTGGAAATAGCCTAACTAGTCAACAATACAGAGGTAGTTAAACAAGTTCATACAATTAATTACTGTGGCGACTTCAATATTTAATGAACTGAGACTTCTTAGAGAATAATATTTAGGAACATAGAGGCGTCTGATGTATGAAGTGGAAAAAAATTACAGAATAGTATTGATGTCATAATACCTTTTAACAGAAGGAAAAAATACATATGTTTAGAAAAACTAAACATGATAGCAGAGATATTTGTAGGTTTGGGGATTATTTTTAATTTTGTTACTTTTTGAGTTTTAATGATTAGCAGCTATTATTAAGAAAAAATAACAAAATTTATTTTTAGAAAATAATTATATCAGAATTATTCTATTCTATACATAAAATTCAGTATACATACAGTATTCAGAATACATATTATATACATCAAATTCAGTACGACAGGAAGGAATTTCAGTCTCTAATACTAGTCAATAGGCCTCACACAGAACCAGCGGATTGGAAGGGTCAAATGATGACTCAAGGGAAGACAGTATTAGAGAAAAGGTGAGGAACCCAAAGAGGGTTAAGAAGTATGGTTACCGTGGTTAGGAACAGAGGGACACAGGAGTACAAGTAGAACCAAAGAAATCAAGCAGATACCAAGATTTAATGTAGTAGGAAGATAACTGCGCTTAGAAATCTGGTAACAATATTTAGTACTTTTAAAATGTGTGTATATATTTATATGTTTTGGTCCCCCCATGGCTTATGGGATCTTAGTTCCCCGACTTGGGATTGAACCCATGCCCCCTGCAATGGAAGCATGAAATCTTAACCACTGGACCTCCAGGGGAGTCCCTAGATTCACCTAAGGAACTTTTAAAAGATGAGACTGTAACCATAACCAGTTTCATCCCAGAACACAGTCCCCAGCAGATGTGGGAATAGGTAGGGAGCCAGGCAAAATTAATTTCTTTTCAAACTTCTCAAGCAAATTCTTTAAAAAAAAAAGAATTTATCTGTGCTAGGTCTTCTTTGCTGTGCTCAGGCTTTTTCCAGCTGTGGTGAGAAACGGGGACCGCTCTCTAGTTGCGGTGCACGGGCTTCCTATAGCGGCGGCTCCTCCCGTCTCGGAGCATGCGCTCCAGGCACATGGCTTCGGTAGTCGTGACACGCATTCTTCAGTAGCTGTGGCTCATGGGCTCTAGAGCACAGGCTCAGTGGCAATGGCACGCAGGCTTAGCTGCTCTGTGGCACGTGGGATCTTCCAGGGACCAAACCCGTGTCCCTCCATTGGCAGGTGGATTTTTACCCACTGAGCCACCAGGGACATCCTTCTCAGGTAATTCTAATGTGCATATATGGTTCAGAGTCACTGTTTTAGATGAGTGCTGTTATCTCAGCTAAAGCAGTTAGGCCACACTAGGCAAAAGATGCTGGTGGTTACACTGAAGCGGCACTTTGATTGTAGTTGACATTGGCAACTGGGGAATAAGAGTGGTAGAGGGGCCTCACAGCAGGCAGCATCCCCAGTGGCTGAGTGCCATCCAAGCCATGCCGCCACTTGTCTGCAGTACACAGTGATTCGGGCAGTAGTGCTAAGTCTCTTCAGTTGTGTCCAGGTTTTTTGCTACGCCATGGATTGTAGTCCACCAGGCTCCTCTGTCCATGGGATTCTCTAGGCAAGAATACTGGAATGGGTTACTGTGCCCTTCTCCAGGGGATTTTCCCGACCCAGCGATTGAATCTGAGTCTCTTATGTCCCCTGCATTGGCAGGCAGGTTCTTTACCACTAGCGCCACCTAGGAAGCCATTGGACAGTAGCAGCTGTAGATACTTTGTAAACAGCAGGCTGCCAACCACACAAGAAGGCAGTTACTCTATTCTTATTTTAAATTAAAAAAAAAAAAATGCTTGACTTTATCACCAGAATGTCGTTTTTGAATATACAAATTCAAATGGCCTTATGAGCTTTGTGAAAGGCTCCCAGATAAGCTAAATGGTGGGAACATGTGGAGGGTACCAATTGTCTTGACTGGTTCCAGTGGGGCAGTTCACAGGTCTGGGAAACTGTTTATGTAAAGGATCAGGAATGTGGTATGGGAGAAGCACACTTCACGATCAGGTTGCAAGAAGCATCAATCACCTGAGAAAGTTTGTCCATCAGCTGTTGCCTGTGGAAAGAGGAGTGGGTGGAGGGGAGGCAAGCAGGTTTCCATTGGGACATCACAAGCTGCCTTTTCCACAGTGGGGTCTAACTGCAACTTTGTACAACCCGGAGATGGGAAGCTTCCAGTTTCTTCAGTGGATGATCAACATTCAGGACAGCTACACACAATAATTGCTATTGCTAAGTCACTTCAGTCGTGTCCGACTCTGTGCGACCCCATAGATGGCAGCCCACCAGGCTCCCCCATCCCTGGGATTCTCCAGGCAAGAACACTGGAGTGGGGTGCCATTTCCTTCTCCCATGCATGAAAGGGAAAGGTGAAAGTGAAGTCGCTAAGTGTCCGACTTAGCGACCCCATAGATGGCAGCCCACCAGGCTCCTCCATCCATGGGATTTTCCAGGCACACAATAATGCTGAAGTATTATTCAGAGGACCAGAATAATTTGTTTTTATTACTCAAAATACTCTCTCCTTCCTAGGAAGGGAAACTGGAGATAATATGCTCAGTTGCTCAGTCATACCCAACTCTTTGCGACCTCATGGACTATAGCTCACCAGGCTCCTCTGTTCATGGGGTTTCCCAAGCAAGGATACTGGAGTGGGTTGCCATGTCCTTCTCCAGGGGTGATAATAAGTGAACATTTATTAAAATGTCAGCGTGTCAAGTGCTCTACATTTTAGCATTTCATTTATACTTGAAGAAGGCATGGAAATCATGCCCAAACTCACAAAACTGGTCAGAGTGATGAGAGCAAAATTAAAACCCTCTGGCTGATTCATGTCTATGTATGGCAAAAGCTACCACAATATTGTAAAGTAATTATCCTCCAATTAAAATAAATAAATAAAAATTTAAAAACCCATCTGGCTCCAGATTGTGCTAGCCCTCCTGGGAGATTGAGCAAGAGTTTAGAAGGCTGATCAGGAGCCAGAAAAGCGAGAGGAACACACCTGATGGAAATGTCAAGAAGGCCATAAGAATATTTGCACTACACACATCTCATAAGGCGGTGGATCTCTGGTAACCAGAATGATTTAGGTTGTCAAATACAGTGTCTCTGTGTTTTGTTACAGAGTGCTATATAATCCTTATTTCTTTTCTTCCTTAACTTGCTAAAGTCTCACAGAGAAGTAAACAAATTTTAAGTTTATACTTAAGAACTCAGTGGACTTTTACAAACGTATACACATCATATTGCCATCACCTAGATGAAGTTATACATTATCAGCAGTGCGATAGCTTCCTTCTTGTTCCCCTAGTCAAAGCCCCACTTCATCCTCAGCCTCCATCCCAACCACTATTCTGAATGTATGGATTTGTTTTGCTTATTCTAGAGCATCATGTAAATGGACTAGACAGTATGGATCCTTTGGTATTTGATGTCTTTCACCCTACGCTAGCCTGTGGAATTCATCCGTGTTACTGTATGTAATTCTTAATACAAACCACATGGTCCAAGAAGATACCTATTCTAGCCACAATCCCAGCCTCCAAGCAGTCAGACTACTCGTATTTGATTAGACTTGCTTATTTTTAGTTATAGTGCTGTTCCAAGGACACTCCCTGTACACCCAGATTGGACCTCATATATATCTCATATCGACATCAACTAGATATATAGGCATGATTTCTTAGGATGGGCGGTATCTACAGAGGTTTTAGATACCCATTATGTGCTTGTCCTTATTGTTATCACTCTCAATAGTAATTTTTTTTCCGTTCAAGTTACTGCCTTTTAGCTACCATAGCTCTCTCTTTAAAAAGAAAAAAAAAAGAGCTTTGGGTTTTCTGTGTTGTTAATGCATTGTTATCTCTCAGTATAAACAATTTCTTTCAAGAAGGGGGTTTTTACTAAATATTGTGTTTTTCTAATGCAAAGAATTTCTACGGCTTGTAGGGAAGTCTTGTAATGGTGATAAATGGTTCCTAGGCTGTTGTGTGTATGACTCCAAGGTGTAGAGAGGTGGAGCTGTTTACCTTCTTTATTGTCCCTTGCTCACATCTGGATCATCGCTCCCACTGCTCTCCATTCCTTCTCCCAGTATTGGACACTGAAGCCTAACCCTCCCCACAAAAAGATGGAAGGAGGGCCAGTTTTCAGTGACTCACAGGCACATCCTCCTCTGCAATCCTTCCTCATTAAAAAAAATATATTTCCTGACCATTACCCATTTCATTGACAATTGAATTCTTTACAAGAGCCAGCAGTAGTATTATTCACCTACTACCTTGAAACTCCAATACTTTGGCCACCTGATGCAAAGAACTGACTCACTGGAAAAGACCCTGATGCTGGGAAGGATTGGGGTTGGGAGGAGAAGGGGACGACAGAGAGTGAGATGGCTGGATGGCATCACTGACTCAATGGACATGAGTCTGGGTGAACTCTGGGAGCTGGTGATGGACAGGGAGGCCTGGCGTGCTGTGGTTCATGGGGTCGCAAAGAGTCGGACACGACTGAGCAACTGAAATGAACTGAACTGAACCCTTTCCCTCCTCTCTTACTTTGTTTTCCTCTCTCTCTCCACTCTTTCTTTTTGTTGTTATGTCAGGGAAAAAATTCAGAAGTTGTAATCTTGACATGACATTTTTCAGAAACTTCCAAGCCTGATGTTATTGGAGGGGAAAAATAGAAAGACCTAAAGAGAACATTAAAAAAACTGTTTTTGTCTAGAATTTTTGTTTATAACCGCCCCCACCCTCTCCCCGAATCCAATTACACAGTTCTAGGTCAGGAGCAATCGCTGTCTTACCCTTGTTTACTTTTTTTCATTTCTACAACCAGCGCTTCTTCTTTTCTTTGGCACTTGTTATTATGAAGAACTTGTTATTACTTGCTTGTTTGGTTGGTTGATTCTAACCAGTTCATGGGACTTGGTGCATTTGTTACAATCAGTGGAGAAAGGTAAAAGCATGAATGCTTTGAATACTTTAGTCAGGTTTGGGTGATGATGGTCTATTGTGCTTTTGTTTCCACTTTGAAAACATATTTCTCAAGAGTCACCCATTCCCCTTACACATGCCTACATACAGTATTTGAACTAAAGGATTGACAAAGAAAACATAATTGAGTACATGGGCAGAAGTGGTATGCATTCCTTTTTAATTATTTTATGCAAGTAATTTATTTGTATTCAGCAAAAAATCAAAAGCAAAAACAAAACTTTTTATTTTTCCCTTTCCTAATGTAATATATATTTATTGTAGAAATTTAGAAAATACAGATCAATGAAATTAAAAATAAAAATTCATTTCTGATTCTATTATAGAGAAAAGCATTATTGCCATATAGGGCTATAACATATCCTTTCATAATTTTTATGTGTACTATATATACCATTTTGTTTCTCCTTTCCTTTCTGACATGAATGCACAAAAAATGGTTTTAATTTTTTAAAATATTTAATGTATTGAGAATATACTTCCATGCTATTACCCATTAGTTTTCAACATCATTCTTTAATAGAAGTCTAATAGTCCACTGGGTGAACAGATCATAATTTATGTAACTAATTTCCTACTGTTAAATATTTATATTCTTTCACTAGAAAGCAGCATATAATAAGCATAAAAGCATAAAAGACCCTTCACTTCTAGCATGTGTGCATCTGTTTGTCTTTTATTCCCTAGGTTTCATTCCAGGATCTAGTTCTGCAGTAAGACAGCCATTTAACTTGTAGAACAATAGAATGTTACCACTGGTTCGTTATACCCTTCATTCATTTATTTTACAAATACTTACTGACTGCCTACTTTGTGCCAGGATCTATGCAGTATACTCAGGATAATGATGACAAAGGTATAAGTAATCGTTAATCTGAGGAAGTATAGTTTTATGTGAGAGAAACACAATAAATAATCATAAAGACTTTGGACACGTGCCATTAGAAGAAGTACACTCATCCAAGGGGGCTTGTAAGAGACAACTATTCTAGATTTTGAGGAAGGGTAGTTAAGGGGAAATGTTCACATTGCATGAGAATTTCCTGTGCCATGTATTCTCATGGTGAGTAAAGACTTCAGATGTCATTTAGCTCAAACCTCTTTTGCTGCTGCAATTTTTCATGTCAGCTGGTGATGCAATACACAGGGCTCTGCAGTATGATCAGTGGAGTTTGACTGCCTGAATGTGAGTCCTGGCTCTACTTACTTAGGGTCTGCACATATGATTTCAGGCATATAGTATATGATACTCAACCTACAGTGGTTGACTTAAGATTTTTTCACTTTGACTGAAAACTGATGCAAAAGTAACAGGCATTCAGTGGAAGCTGGACTTTGAATTTTGATCTTTTCCCAGACTAGCAATATGTGCTATGATACTCCTTCATGATGCTGGGCAGTGGCAGTGAGTCTCAGCTCCCAGTCAATGAAGTCAGAAGGGTAAACAACCGATACGCTATGTGTCCTATGTTTGAACACGTTTAAGGTAGGCTAGGCTAAGCTGTGATGTTCAATTGGTTAAGTGTATAAAGTATTTTCAACTTATGATGTTTCCAGCTTATGATGGGTTTATTGGAATGTTACCCCACCATAAGTGGAGGAGCCTATATGCATATAATTCATGTACACTCAATTCATGCAATGGTCATGTTAATAGGAAACTCACTGTCCACCAAAGCTTTTGATTGTTAGAAAGTTATTCTTCATTATAGGCTGAAATTGGGCTCCTTTAGCTTTTACCTGGAAGATATTTCCACCTTAAAAATTGGAGAAATTTCAGGGAGGCAACTGTTGGTTCAGTTTAATGAAGTCATTTGCAACATTTAGAGCTTTCTAACAGAAATGGACAGCTAAGGAGGGGTGATTTTCACAAGTTACAATAACCACACAGCCTCTTGATTGCAGAGAGTTCCCTGGATAAAATCCAGAATAGCAGACTTCATAGCTTATCTGTACTACAAGTGGACTCTGAAATGCATTTTGAAAGCACGTGAACACAGGCCCATTAAACTTTGATTTTGTACTATAGGGACACTTATTGGCAAACCCAACGTGATACAGATTTGCGTAAGAACATGAGCACACTATCTTGCATTGAATTTTGCAAAGGAATTAATATTCCCCCAACACTCAGATTAAACTCGGCTCTACAAGAGAAAATGGGATCATTTTCCTTTGTTACTATTGAATCAGTTAGTACTTGTGATGAAATTTAGATTATGACATTGGCAATCAAAACCAGCCCTCGACCCCAGGACTCCTGCAATGAAGAGATATTAGAAACAAAAGAAACCACGCTGCATTTTGTTAAGCTGGTTTCCAAGGTTTAACTGAACTAAATATGCTTTTGACTGAGAGAGATTCTCACCATAGATTTCCTAGTGTGAAAGGTTTATGGCAAATTTTAGGCTAATGGAAACAAGTATGCTTTGCAACAGAGTTTATCAGTTTTGAATTGATTTACAATTCTTAAGGGCCTCAGAAAAGAATGACCACTCCATGAGGCACCTTGGGGAAGATAACAGGGGTAGTCAGCAGAGGCCTAAGGTAAATCAAGACTGTGAATGGAGACTTGCAGGCCACTGCTGCTGCTGCAGTGGCCATTCAGTAACACAGAGGGGCTTGCCTTCCCCTCCTGTGTAGCATTGTCATCTCCTTCAATACATAATCTGAGTTATGTAACTGAACAGCTTATTCTTTGAAGATATGACTCAAGTTGGATTATTTCTAGGGTCAAACTACTATAATTCCTAGCAATTGCATAAAGATTTACATTTGAACATTGGAAGTAGAACAGTATATAGAAAGGGCTGCCCTTGTGGCTCAATTGGTAAAGAATCTGCCTGCAATGCGGGAGACCTGGGTACGATCCCTGGGTGAGGAAGATCCCCTGGAGGTGGGCATGGCAACCCACTCCAGAATTCTTGCCTGGGGAATCCCTATGGACAGAGGAGCCTGGTGGGCTACAGTCCATGGGATTGCAAAGAGTCGGACATGACTGAGTGACTAAGCACACAGTTAGTGTAGAAAAAACATAATATACTGCTTTTTTCCTTTAAAAAAAAAGTAGGTCCTCAAATTTTAGGTGAATTTACCAACTTAGAAGGGGTAATTTCTTTTGGTCATTTGAATTCAAAACTACTGCCTTATCTTGCTCTTGCTTTTATTTCTCAGTTATTTTCAGCATCATCTATTCAAGCCAACCAGGCTCAAATCTGAATCTCAAAACAGTATTGTCTCATAACTGAATCTTAAAGGATCCTCAGTCTAATCACCTGTATGCTACTTAAAGCTTTTATTTAATTTGTGATTCCCCAAGTATTTGAGTACCTACTCAGTACCAGGCACTGTACTCATTCTACTGAGTAGTACTCATTCTAATCATTTCTGCCCAATATGAAGCACCTCTGGAAAGGAAGGAGATAGGCAGCCATGAAGTTAAAAGGCTCTTGCTCCTTGGGCAAAAAGCTATGGTAAACCTGGACAGTAAATTAAAAAGCAGAGACATTACTTTGCCAAAAAAGGTCTGTCTAGTCAAAGCTATGGTATTTGCAGTTGTTATGTATGGATGTGAAAGTTGGACCATAAAGAAGGCTGAGCATCAAAGAACTGATGGTTTCAAACTGTGGTGTTGGAGAAAACTCTTGATAGTCCCCTTGAACTACAAGGAGATCAAACCAGTCAATTCTAAAGGAAATCAACCCTGAATATCCATTAGGAAGACTGATGCTGAAGCTGAAGCTCCAATACTTTGGCCACCTGATGTAAAGAGCCGACTCATTGGAAAAGACCCTGATTCTGGGAAAGATAGAAGGCAGGAGGAAAAGGGGAAGACAGAAGATGAGATAGTTGGATGGCATCACCAACTCAACGGACATGAGTTTCAGCAAGCTCCGGGAGATGGTGAAGGACTGAGAAGCCTGGCATGCTGCAGTCCGTGGGGTCTCAAAGAGTCGGACACGACTGAGCGGCTAAACAACAACACATTCATAGCAAGGCACAGCCTGCACTAGTGGAAGAGGCATCTAAGGACATTTTAATACGATGGAGTGCTTTGCAGAGGTCATGTTGAGGACTGGGGAAAAGAGAGGAAGGGTGTCTAGCCCAGAGGAGGCTCCAGGAAGGGGAGTTGGGCCTGATTTCTAGAATAAGGAACACTAGAACTGCATGCTGAAGGGTGAGCAGGAGTGATCCAGGTGACTGGCAAGTGTGTGTCCCAGGCAGGGAAACTGGAAGGGCAAAAATGCAGAAAGTCCATGTGTATCTCTATGAATCTTGGTCTTCTCATCTGTAAGTGTTTACTTTATAGGAGCATTGTAAGGTATAAATGAGAAAATGTTTATAACAAACATACAAAGTGCTCACGAAATTATTATTGTTATTCTCATCATCATTATTGTTATTACAACTGCTGTAATATATCAGTATAGAGATATATATAGTAAGCCATATAGCAACAAGATGACCTCCCCAGGCCCCACATTCTGGCCCGATAAATATCCTAACATATCTATAGTTGGAGTGTTCCAATCTGAAACAATCTCAGAGCCTAAAGTTACTAGATACCTCAAGTTATAACATCTCCCCTTGCTTGCTGACATTCCATGTTTACTAAGAACCATGTTGGATTGCCTTCCCTTAGATCCCAGTCACATGGCCGGGATCTAATAGATGGGGAATAGATGGGGAAACAATGGGAACAGTGAGAGACTTTATATTCTTGGGCACCAAAATCATTGCAGATGGTGACTGCAGCCATGAAATTAAAAGACTCTTGCTCCTTGGAAGAAAAGCTATGACAAACCTAGACAGCATATCAAAAAGCAGAGACATAACTTTGCCAACAAAGGTCCATCTAGTCAAAGCTATGGATTTTCCAGTAGTCATGTATGGATGTGAGAATTGGGCTGCAAAGAAAGCTGAGTGCTGAAGAATTGATGCTTTTGGACTGTGGTGTTGGAAAAGACTTTTGAGAGTCCCTTGGACTGCTAGGAGATCACACCAATCAATCCTAAAGGAACTGAGTCCTGAATACTCACTGGAAGGACTGATGCTAAAGCTGAAGTTCCAATACTTTGGTCATCTGATGCAAAGAACTGACTCATTGGAAAAGACCCTGATGCTGGGCAAGACTGAAGGCAGGAGAAGGGTACGACAGAAGATGAGATGTTTGGATGGCATCACTGACTCGATGAACATGAGTTTGAGCAAGCTCTGGGATCTGCCAGGAGTTGCCGGCCAGTGGCCCAGAGGCTGGGGACTCCTAGTGTAAGACATCCAAGATTGGTTTCCCTATATACAAAATATACTTTTAGCACCCTATATACAAAATATACTTATTAGATGAATAATGGAAACAGCAGATCCTATACACTGGGAGATAAAAATTAAAGAATGTAAGCATGGGATGGAGAAAGCAAATGGAGAAATACTTAATGGGGTAGATGAAATATTGTTCTGACTTCCCCTGGATTTTGCTTGTCCATGCCCTCCTGCTGAGATAGATATGCTTTTGCAAGGCACAACTGGACATGAGTAAACAGGAAGGGGGTTATCCATATCACAGCACTCCACATCATAGTTCAAGAAAATGCTAATGAAGAAAATTCTGTGAGTGTGTGGAATCAGCACCCAAATTACTTTCAGAATTTAGAAGAATCAGAGTAGGAGGACTTCTCGGGTGGTTCATTGATTAAGACTTCACATTCCAATATGGGAGGTGTGGGTTCCATCCCTGACTGGGGAGCTAAGATATCCCACATGCCTCAGGACCAAAAAGCCAAAACATAAAACAGAAGCAATATTGTAAGAAATTCAGTGAAGACTAAAAAGTGGTCCACTCAAACAAACAAACAAAAAAAAGAATCAGGGTTAGTACAGCACCAAGCACTTAATCCAATGAAACAGAAAAGCACTAATGGGGATGAGCTTCAAGCATTAGGAAAACAACCCCCGGGCTCCCGCTGACAGGACACTTTCCCAAGTACTATTAGTTATAATGCATTATCAGCTAATTGCAGGCAATGGACACCCTTTCTATCTTAACTAGAGTGCAACAGCCTTTTAGTTAGTGGGGCTTGCTCAGTCTTTGAAATTGTTTTAATCATTAGTGAACTAGTTAAACAATAACATTAGGAGATAAAAATAATCAGCAGTGTCACTTGGGAACAAGTCTAAAGTAGAATTGGTGGCCAGAGGCTCTGGGTACAGACATTCCTGATTGTGCAGACTGATGGCTGAAAATTCGTCAGAGAGAGCCTCATCCTGGCCTCAGGGTTACACAATATCGTGAGATCATTGTTGCAGGCTGATTTCTGCTACAGTGTGACAGGTGTGTGAGACAGGAAAAGTGCTACCAAGGCATTTCTAGTCCACTCTCAATCATTCAGAAATTGATGATGCAGTTAGCAGATTTTTGAAACTCGTGTTCCTTTCAATGCTCTCTTTTTTGGGTCCATTTCACTGATTGCTAATGGCTCCACCTGGGGAGGTCTGGCAATGATGCTGAAACTCAGTCAAGCCTCCTTGACTGTTCTGGAAAAAGGTTTTGAGTGTCAGCTCAGACACTGTGAAGAGAAGTTCAATTTGTGCTTCAGAATTATCTCTGGATTTTATTGATTGGCATATTCCTCTTCTACTGCAAGTCACTCATAGTTAACAGAATAAACAAGGCTTAATTTATTTGGTTTTGATTCATGTTTTGATGACTGGCCAGATGTAGAAAAAGATGGAAAAAAAAATCTCCAAGTAACCTAAGACAATAAGATGACATTGCCTTTTGTTTTATCCAGCTTTTACAAAACACTAAATTTACTTTTTATAAACTTTATACATTAAAATTCACTCTATTTGATATATAATTCTATGTTAAGACAAATATATATTTCAATAAACCACCATTGCAATCATAATAATTTGTATGATTCCTTCAACCTGAAAAAATGCTTATAAAATGCCTTTAGAATTTCTTTTACAATAGTAACAAAAATTCCTTGTTTTTTCCTTCATCTGAAAATGTCTTTTCTTTCCCTTCATCCTGAAGGATATTTTCCCTATGTATACCACATTTCTTTTGGTCCTTCTAGTTGTTGTTTTCCAAATTTGGCACTTTTTCTCCATTTGCAGCTAATTGTTTTGGCTAGTGTGAAGTAGGCATCTATTTTTTCTAACTTTTAGTATATATTCGGGCTTCCCAGGTCGCACTAGTGGTAAAGAACTCTCCTTCCAATGAAGGAGATTAAAGAGACGTGGGTTCAATCTCTGGGTTGGGAAGATCCCCTGGATGGCATGGCAACCCACTCCAGTATTCTTGCCTGGAAAATCCCATGGACAGAAGAGCCTGGAGGGCTACAGTCCATAGGGTCACAAAGAGCTGGACAGGACTAAATCGACTTAGCACTGCACAAGCATATATTCAGTAACATTTGTCATGTTATAGATAATTTCCCTGGTAGATCAGCTGGTAAAGAATCCGTCTGCAATGCTGGAGACCCCACTTCGAAACCTGGGTTGGGAAGATCCCCTGAAGGAGGGCATGGCAACCCACTCCAGTATTCTTGCCTGGAGAATCATGGGGTCGCAAAAAGTCAGAGATGACTGAGCAACTAAGCATAGCACATATACTTTCCACTTGTTTGAAATACCCATTTTATCAAGTGTTAATTACTTTTATATAATTGTGACTGCTGAGTTTTTAATTCTATTTTACCATAAGTCTGTGTATTTGTTGATGTTGTCATTCAGTTGCTAAGTCGTATCCAACTCTTTTCGACCTCATGGACTGTAGTACACCAGGTTCCTCTATACTCCACTAACTCACAGAGTTTGCTCAGATTCATGTCCATTGAGTCAGTGACCCCTCTCTAACCATCTTATCCCCTGCTGCCACTTTCTCCTTTGCCTTCAATTTTTCCCAGCATCAGAGTCTTTTCCAATGAGTCACCTCTTCACATCAGGTGGCCAAAGGATTGGAGCTTCAGCTTCAGCAACAGTCCTTCCAGTGAATATTCAGGGTTGATTTTCTTTAGGGTTGACTGGTTTGATATCCTTGCTTTTCAAGAGGGAGGGGACACATGTATACCTATGGCTGATTCACATTGCTGTATGGCAGAAACCAGCACAACATTATAAAGTAATTACCTTCCAATTGAAAATAAATAAGTTTAAGAGAAAAATCACACTGCTTATAAATGCTAAAAAAAGAGAAAAGAATCTTCTCCAGCACCATGATTTGAAAGCGTCAATTCTTTAGCACTGTCTTCTTTATGATCAACTCTCACATTGGTACATGACTGCTGGAAAAGCCATAACTTTGACTATACAGATCTTTGTTGGCAAATTGATGTCTCTGCTTTTTAATATGCTGTCTAGGTTTGTCATGGCTGTTCCTCCAAGGAGCAAATGTCTTTTAATTTCATGGCTACAGTCACTGTCCCACAGTGATTTTGGAGCCCAAGAAAAGAAAATCTGTCATCACTTCCACTTTTTCCCCTTCTATTTGCCAGGAAGTGATGGGACTGGAAGCCATGATCTTAGTTTTTTGAGTGTTAAGCTTTAAGCCAGTTTTTTCACTCTCCTCTTTCACTGTCATCAAGAGGCTCTTTAGTTCCTCTTCACTTTCTGCCATTAGAGTGGTATCATCTGCATATCTGAGGTTGTTGATATTTCTTCTGGCAATCGTAATTCCAGCTTATGATTCATTCAGCCCAGAATTTCACATGATGTGCTCAGCATGTATGTTAAATAAGCAGGATGACAGTATACAGTCTTGTTGTACTCCTTCCCAATTTTGAACCAGTCCGTTGTTCCATGTAAGGTTCCTCTAGCTTTTCCACTACTTCCTCTAGCTTTGCCCGTAGTAATGCTTCCTAAGGCCCGCCTGTCTTTGCACTCCAGGATGTCCAGCTCTAGATGAGTGACCACACCATCGTGGTTATCCAAGTCATTGAGACTTTTTTTGTACAGTTCTTCTGGGTATTCTTCTGTGCCACCTCTTCTTAATCTCTTCTGTTTCTGTTAAGTCCTTGCCCTTTCTGTCCTTTACCATGCCCATCCTTGCATGAAATCTTGATATCTCCAATTTTCTTGAAGAGATCTCTAGTCTTCCCCATTCTATCTTCCCCCTCTGTTTCCTGGCATTGTTCATTTGAGAAGGCCTTCTTATCTCATGCCACAATTTTATATTGATACATTTTTAGTGTTACTGGAATTAGCAAATGAAAATATGGGCCACTCAGTTAAATTTGAACTTCAAATAAACAATGAATAATTGTTCAACATATGTATGTTTCAAACATTTCATGAGATTCCAAAATTCAGATCTAACTGATTCACCTGTATTTTTCTCAGTTCAGCTCAGTCACTCAGTTGTGTCTGACTCTATGTGACCCCTGAACTGCAGCATACCAGGCTTCTCTGTCCATTACCAACTCCCAGAGCTTGCTTAAACTTATGTCCATCAAGTCAGTGATGTCATCCAGCCATCTCGTCCTCTGTCATCCCCTTCTCCTCTGGCAATAATAAATTCCAGTGTCTGCCACACATATTTCCCATAATCCTTTTTCTTTCGCAGAATGTTCTATTATTTTTTTTAAAAAGTGAAGAGTAGAATCCTTTAAGAAAATGATGGGTAGGTGCTTTGGGAAGTTCTTAGGTGTGAAAGATTACATCAGAGGGACTTCTCTTGTTGCCCGGTGGTCAAGAATCTGCCTTGCAATGCAGAGTATGAGGGTTTGATCTTTGGTCGGAGAACTAAGATCCCACATGCTGCAGAGCAACCAAGCCCATGTGCCGCAACTACTGATCCAGTATGCCACAACTAGAGAGTCTGTGTGTTGCAATGAAAGATCCCACCATGACACAATGAAGATCCTGCATGATGCAACTAAGACCCAACTCGGCCAAATAAATAAATGTTCTTTGCTTTTAAAAAAACCAAAAGACTGTACCAGCAAAAGTAAACAAAAATGGGCTACATTTTCATTCTTCAAAATAGAATATTCAGTTCAGTTCAGTTCAGTTCTGTCGCTCAGTCATGTCCGACTCTCTGTGATCCCATGAACTGCAGCATGCCAGGCCTCCCTGTCCATCACCAACTCCAGGAGTTAACCCAAACCCACGTCCATTGAGTCGGTGATACCATCCAGCCATCTCATCCTCTGTCATCTCCTTCTCCTCCTGCCCCCAATCCCCTCCCAGCATCAGAGTCTTTTCCAGTGAGTCAACTCTTCTGCATGAGGTGGCCAAAGTACTGGAATTTCAGCTTTAGCATCATTCCTTCCAAAGAACATCCAGGACTGATTTCCTTTAGGATGGACTGGTTGGATCTCCTTGCAGTCCAAGGGACTCTCAAGAGTCTTCTCCAACACCACAGTTCAAAAGCATCAATTCTTCGGCGCTCAGCTTTCTTCACAGTCCAACTCTCACATCCATACATGACTACTGGAAAAACCATAGCCTTGACTAGACGGACCTTTGTTGGCAAAGTAATGTCTCTGCTTTTGAATTTGCTATCTAGGTTGGTCATAACTTTCCTTCCAAGGAGTAAGCGTCTTTTAATTTCATGGCTGCAATCACCATCTGCAGTGATTTTTGAGCCCCCAAAAATAAAGTCTGACACTGTTTCCACTGTTTCCCCATCTATTTGCCATGATCTTCGTTTTCTGAATGTTGAGTTTTAAGCCAACTTTTTCACTCTCCTCTTTCACTTTCAAGAGGCTTTTTAGTTCCTCTTCACTTTCTGCCGTAAGGGTGGTGTCACCTGCATATCTGAGGTTGGTTTAATAGAATATTAGAACATGTTAATTCCTCCAAGACAAGTTGGTCCTGTTACTACTTCCAGCCCTCCCTCATTGTGTCTTTTCTTTTTCTCTCCTGAAGGTAAAAGTTCCTTACCATTTTTTATAGACTGAATGTTTTTGTCCCCTTAAATTCATATGTTGACATCCTAACCCCGAAGTGACTCTGCTTAGAGTTGGGGCCTCTGAGGAGGTGATAAAGATTAAATGAGGTCATAAGGGTAAGCCCCTAATTTGATAGAGCTGATGCCCTTATAAGAAGAGGAAAAAGCACTAGAACCCTTTCTGCCTTGTGACGAGAAGTGACCATCTGCCAGCCAAGAAGAGAGCCCTCACTAGGAACCAAATAAGCTGGCACCTTAATCTTGGACTTCTTAGCTTCTAGAACTGTGGGAAATTTCTGTTGTTGAACCTACACAGTCTATGGTATTTTGTTATGGCAGTCTGAGAAGACAAATACATCATTAGAGGACTAAATTATGTACATATTTCATACTGCATTTCAGTTAAAAATATTTTTTAAAATTATTGTACCCTGCAAAATCCTATAATGTAAGCAAAATCTGTGCTATCTTTACTTTCATTTCACATTAAGAGCAAATGATTGAAACTTTAGAGGACTGTGTAAACTGCCCAAGATGTGTAAACTCAGCTGATAATTCTATGGGCAGGGTTTAGCGTTAGAGTGCAATTGATTTATAGGAGTTGGTTCAGGAATCAATAATCTTCAGGATTCCTGCTCAGGGTAGGAGCTCATCTAGTCCTTTCTCTGCAGAAAATGGAGAGTTAACCTTATACAAGCAACCTCATCCTTTTTACTCTTTGTCTCAAAATGTCTTCATATCATTTTTCATTTTAAATTTTTTTCTCTCACCTGTCTCCTCCTTTCTAATATCACTGCCTATAATTTTTTTATGTTAAACTTTCCCAGGCTTCACTTATCCTCTCTCATGTGTCTTAAAATTCTTCTCTATTTCTCTTTTCCATTAGTCTGTAAATACATTCATGCATCCCCACATTGTAATAAAGTTCTTTATCGTTCTGCAAACTGCAGACCTGTTTCTCCTTTTCTTCTCACCATCTATTTCTGAAAGAAGGTTAATTCCCCCCACATTTTTTTGGCCTATTATAAGCATAATATACATGCACAGTGAAGGAAACTTGGACCACATGCTCACACAAACATACACAGCTGAACACCAACCCCAACCGTAACCCTAACCTAGCTGAAATCCTATCATCTATCCATAAACACTAACTACTGTACATTCTTCTTTTTTCCTCTCTCCTTCCTGTCTCTTCTCCTTCCCTTTCTACCCCTCTTTACCCTCTCGGCCTCTCTCATCTATCTAAATATATTTGGTATATATAAGCTCATCCACCTTTGTGCTGAGTAACATTTTATCAGTTGATTCAATAGTTCAAATTAAAATATTTATTGTTATGCAATAATTTTTATAAAGTAATACATGTCTATAGTTTAAAGGTCAAATAATAACATAGGCTTATATTACATATATTTGAAAAAAACACAATAAGTTCTTGCCCCAGCCTTCTTCAACCATGATTATTCTTATAGGTGAATATTTGAAAAATTTTTGTAGTTGCTGCTGTTTAGTTGCTAAGTTGTGCCTGACTCTTTTGCAACCCTATGGATTGTAGCCCACCAGGCTCCTCTGTCCATGGGATTTTCCTGGCAAGAATACTGGAGTGGGTTGCCATTTCCTCCTCCAGAGGATCTTCCTGACCCAGGGATTGAACCTGCCTCTCCTGTGTCTCTTGCATTGGCAGGTGGATTCTTTATCACTGAGTCACCAAGGAAGCCCCTTGAAAAATTTTTAACTGTTTCTCAAAGCTTTAATTTCTACATTCAAGTTCATATGTTGTATTCTTTGGGTCTCAACAGAAGCAGCGGGCCCACTGCAAAGGACTGGTTAAAGAAGCTTAATGAAGAAACAGTTTACAAGGGAGGGGGCCAAGTTAAGGAACTGCAAGGGATGGTCAAGTACCTGGGACTAGTAGTAGTAGAACTCACAGTAGTATGATGCCATTGCCAACTCTGGGATTAAAGGAGGCAAGATTTGGGGCAATGATTACCAGAACCCAGTAATGGATATAACTGGAGCTATACGGAAGCTGTGGCCATAAGTGGAGAAATACAGTCACTACCCAGGGAGAGGGAGGCTGGAAGCTGAAGGAAACAATAGCCTTCCTTCTCCCTCTTCTTATCCTTCCATTTCCCACCAGGGCAGCGCATTAAGCAAACTCAACTAGAAGCCAAAGGCAAGGAACCTAGATGATAGAGTCTGAAGGGACCAGCTTTCTGAGTCACAGAGCAGAGCACAACGGGTAAACATAGACTGCAGGAGCACAGGGAAAATTTCCAGCACATAGCCTCATATGGATATTTTTTGCTTTCTAGATTTTGGTGGCTATGTGTCAACAACTTACTGTGTTAATTATCATTGAGCTTTTCCTCGTAATTCCTCACCTTTCTTTTCCACATATCTCATAAACAGTACTATTAGAAACTTTATTTGAAAATGAGAATTGTAACAATATCCAGTCTTTTAAATAATTATTCACCATTGAGTTGAGTAGTGCACCAGGACATTTCTTTTCTATGTTGCTCCCTACCGCACTCCCTCCCCAGGAATTCATATTTGCCTTGTATTTGCATTTGTTTAGTTTTCTATGTGTTTGGCACTATTTGTTTTTCCTAAAGGTTCCAAATTATTCCTCATATGGCCAAACACATCAGAAAATATTTTAGTTCTGTTTTTCCTCAGAACCTTCTTTTTCTTGCTTCAGTCTGAACTGGTTGTCTTCTAGGCCCTGGTGCTTGCTGTCACCTATGACCCAGGCCCTGAGACTTTTCTTCCATCCTCCCCTTTTGCTGAATTCCATGTCTTTCATTCTCAGTTTTTCCTCTCTCTCGCTCTCTTTTTGGTACCGTACACATTCCTCTTGCTTCAGGAGAGAAGGTACAGAATAGGTCGATTTTTGAGTCTTGCATGTCTGGAACTGATAGTACATCTGGGAACAGAATTCTAGGCTGAAAATCATTTTCCCTTAGAATTTTGTTGGTATTGCTCCACAGCCTTTCAGCTTTCACAGCTTCTGTTCAGATATGACATGTTTTATGAATCCTGTTTCTTTGTATGTGACATGTCTTTACTTTCTAGATGCCTTTATATGTACATTTTACTTTCTTAAATTTCATGATGAAAATTTAAAAATAAGAAAATGAATACTTTCATCAAAAATGGTTATGGTGAGTAACAAATTACTATGGTAATTAAATGCTATTGGATAAATAGAGCATAGTAATTTTTAAATGTATATATAAATTTTTTGAAAATTTATATCCTTTTCAGCTATTTAAACATATGATGAAAATTTTAGATGTCAACTAAAAATTTTTAAAACCACTAACTTACAATTTTTCCTATTCTGCCCCTTGTGCCATAACTATTTGTTTTTAAAGTTTAGCTTCTTTATGAGAATGCAGGTGATTGAGGATAGGGACCATGTTTTCTAAGCTTTTTATCTTTTACAAAACTTTAATAAAGTGTTGTGTCCATAATAGGAGCTCAATTAAATATTTACTGAATTGAAGTATTTCTATTTTCATCAAAGGGAGTCCTTCATTCCTCTTCAACTGTTCTTACCTAGCCTAGCAGTTAGTTTTCCCTACTAAACTGATAATCAAAACAACTGCTTGATGGAAATAATATTTGGATTTAAAATGCAACTCACATAACTTTAGTATGAGAACAGGAAAAGTATTGTGAGAAGGAAATGATTATATATAGTAAGCCAATACCAATTTTCCTAAATGTGGTTTTTCTACGTAAAATAAAGTAACACAGTAATTAGAAATATATTTATTGACATAGAACTGCAGTGTATACACACTCTTAGCTAAAACCAGTGTATTTTCATGATTCTTTCTAACGTGCACCCAATTGGAAAGCAGTAAAAACACCAGCAGATGGCTCAAGAGTGGTTGGCAATAAACCCTTTCTCCTCAGATCACTAGTATACAACTGTAATGAAAAATTATATTTTTGCACACTTTACTCAGCACTTTTGCTTAGGACACTGTAAGCACCAGATAATGCCTAACATTGCTTTGCTATGTATACAATAATAAGCTAGCAAGAAATATTCACGTACACTAGTTTATACACTTTTATAATTAGTTTTATACCTTTTTAGGTAATCTAATATTTTAAATGGTTTTAATTTTATTTCCATATTTATTTGACTATGCCAGATCTTCACTGTAGCACACAAGGTCTTCAATCTTCATCACGGCACACCAAGTCTTTTAGTTTCGGCATGTGGGATCTAGTTCCCCCAACCGGGGTTGGAACCTAGGCCTCTGCACTGGGAGCACAGAGTCAGCCCCTGGACCGCCAGAGAAGTCCTCATTTTTGCATCTTATCAAGAAGGCTTGGCCTTGTCCTGTGATTTAATCCTGTTGTTACATTTATATACAATACACAGCATTTTATTTCGTACTTAGCATTATCCAAAGAAATAATACTACATATAGACCTCTTAAAAATAACTTAGGCAGAAGCAAATTTTAAAAATACAAGAAAAACTCTTATACCCTACTTGGAAATATCAAGTATGGGTTTAAGCATTCGACAGCTTAATATTCCCCCTAATTCTTACAATTCCCTTGTCATTGTGGGATTGTTGCTGGAAGTAAGAAAATATTATATTGCGTTTATAAAACATTTTTTTATTCAAAAGAAAAAAACTAGAACTATCTTCTATATGATAGCTCTGTGTCCTAACAGTATTGTCATGAATACTAACTTTAGGTAACATTTATTGAGTGCCCTCTCTGTACCAGGCACTCTGCTTAGCACTATGTTTAATCTTCACAGCTCTCTGAGGTAGGTATATTACTGAGTCCATTTTATTTACAAAGTGCTCTACACTGAGGTGACGGAAGGCAAGAAATGCAGGTGATCTTCCTGAACTCCTCAATCGACTGAGCTCCTTGATGTGAGGCATTCTCTTACTGTGTCTCAGAGTGCACGACAGTGCTGATCCTGTAGAAGGGAGCGGGGAAGAGGAAGTGAAAGGAAACCCCTGCACTGGTGTCAGGACAGTGGACAATACTAGATGTAGCTGATGAACGACCGGATCATGCTCCGAGCAAGTTAAGAGAAGATCACATTTGTAAGGATGTTCGACTATGAAAACGACTCCACAGAAATGATAGTGTATTACGAAAATTAACCATTCAAACTCACATCTAATTTCCCTGGGATTAACTCTAACTAATTAGTGTCAATCTTATTATATATTATGGTGAATATTGCTGAGAACCTAGGAGTTTGTATTATGTTAAGCTAGTTCCTTTCTTTTAGTATGAAGCTTTAACCGCTTATTTCATCTGAATGTTTCTTTTCAACTCACTAGTATCTTTGCAAGGAAAAAATTGTGAAAGGGAAACAATACATGCTATTTACATTTCTCTGAGGCAGAAAACATCAGGGTCTGAATTTTGAGAATTTATGCTCAGTCAGAAAAATTAATCAAAACTTAAAAGGGGTCTTGTGGGTTCTTTATTTAAACTCTTACTTGTTGTTCAGTCGCTAAGTCGTGTCTGACTCTTTGCGATCCCACAGACTATAGCCAACCAGTCTCCTCTGTCCATGGGGTTCTCTAGGCAAGAATACTGGAGGCGTAGCTATTTCTTTCTCTTGGGGATCTTCCTGACTCAGGGGTTGAACCAGCATCTCCTGCTTTGGCAGGCAGATTCTTTACCACTGAGTCATCAGGGAAGTCCTAAACACTTACTACTTTATTCTAAATGAGATCAGGAATAGTGATTTGAATAAATCACATTCATCACCTATAAATATGTTAAATTTCTTTACTGGTGCAACTTTGGGCTTCTCAAAGGCCACCAGCATCCTGAAGAAGACAGGAGCCACGGGATGAGCCATTTTCCTGCTTCTGCCCGACTCCAAGTCCCTACTTTTCTTTTTTTTTAAACTGAGTTCACAGTTTAGAAAAAAAGGTCTACCAAACTATTTAAGCTCACTTGGTGTCCTAGAACAGCTAAGGGAACATAGATAATCCCAAACAGGCCAAAAAGAAACAAAAATCAAAGTGAGAAAAAATAATTTCGTGTTGCTTGGAATGTCAAATTACATAAAGGTAAACAACCTTGGTCAAAGAAAAAAAAAGCAAACCCCCTCAAGTGTTCAGTATTTTTTTCCCACTCTTGAAAAGAACTTTTAAAAAGAGACTCTTCCATACATTAAAGCAAGTGTAAAAAGGATTGATTCAGTGCTCCACTTTGTGAGGAAAAGAGCCTGGAGATATTTCAGCTCCCTGCTAAGCCTTTGGTATCCTTCAGAACTCTATTTCCATAGTTGCAAAACTGACTGAGTGAAAGTCTGTTTAATCATCTGTGTATTTCCAATTTGTCTACATAGGTAAAAGCACTTAGTGCTTGGCACGTAAGTAGTATACAATAAATGTTAGCAATCGTAATAGAACAGCTTAGATAGCTCCATATACTGCCAAGGCAAAAAAGGAAACACCAAAAAGAATGATTGCTTTGTCTTTGGGAACTCAGTCTTTCCAGGAAAATTAAATAAGGATTTTCATCAAGGCTGAAATTCAATGTTTTTGAATTTTCGGGAAGTCACCCTCAGGATCTTCCAACCTCACCTTTTCAACCTATTTTAAAACATAATAGTTCAGAAAATATTTTTTAACAAACAGAGCAATCTTTTGCTTCTAATTTCTAGCATTAGACTGCTGTATTTTCACTGTTTGAGTGTATTTTATAAGACAACTCAGAAAACCAGGCTGTGGTCAATAAAAAAGCAAAACAAAATATAGCTCAAGGGATTCAGCCAGCAAGGAATTAGCACAAGTTTATGATAGTTGTTATTATTAACGGATAACCCATGCTAAATGACCAAGCCATTTAGTGTTTAATTTTATAAAAACCATTTGGTCATCAAAGTAACAGAAAAAAAAATTTTTTTGGTACTAAATGTACTTGCCAGTTAGTGTAACAAAATGAGCTAGACTTTTTGGTTTTCTTATAGTCTTACCACCCAACATAGATTCTTTAAGTTAAAAGAAAAAAATACTTTTTAGTAATATTTGATGATACTTCTGATCAGAGCCTATAAAGTCTCTATAAAAAATAAAACAATACTTCAAGATACAGATATAAAATTCTCAAAAAAGTGTCATTAAAAAAACTCTGCTTTCTTCCTGTTATTGTTCATGTCAAAAAGCAGGTTATCTCTACATGGTTTCTGTAGGTCCCAGGAATTCCATTTCTACAGCAGCTTTTGGCGTTTCAGCTGAACCCCTCTTCTTTCGGAACTCTGCTGCAATTTCCTCAAAGGATTTTCCTTTGGTTTCTGGAACTTTAAAAAATGTGAATAGAGTAAAGGCCAAGACCACACCAGCAAAAAGGAAAAACACATAAGGTCCGCAGAAGTCCTGCAGAGAAGAAACAGAGTTCCAATTAGCAGCTGTTAAACCTTATCTTCTGTTCAGTAAGTTTGCACGAAACTAGGCTGCTTACCGCAATGTACTGGAAACACAGAGCTATGATGAAATTGCCCGTCCAGTTGCTGAACGCAGCTATTGCTAAAGCAGCAGGGCGTGGTCCTTGACTGAAAAACTCAGCCACCATGAACCAGGGGATGGGGCCTGGCCCAATTTCAAAAAAACAGACAAAGAGGAAGATGGATGTCATGCTCACGTAACTCATCCAAGGCAATTTATTCTGAGGAGAAAAAATAAATAAATAAAAGTGGAACTGGGATCACTGACTGCTTCTTCCTGTAGCTAAGTCCTTGTTGAGTTCAGAGGGGACATAGCACTCTTCCTGATGTGTTTATGTTCAATTAAGTATAAGTTATTCTAGTTGTTCAGTTCAGTTCAGTCGCTCAGTCGTGTCCGACTCTTTGCGACCCCATGAATCGCAGCACGCCAGGCCTCCCTGTCCATCACCAACTCCCGGAGTTCACCCAGACTCACGTCCATCGAGTCAGTGATGCCATCCAGCCATCTCATCCTCTGTCGTCCCCTTCTCCTCCTGCCCCCAATCCCTCCCAGCATCAGGGTCTTTTCCAGTGAGTCGTAGATGAGTTTTTTTTTCCCTTTTCCTAATCTGAGTCACCCTTAAATCTTTTGAGCTATAAGAAGTCCTCTGGATTCGGATTTTCTCTGCCTCCTAGTCACTCTTTTTCTGTGGAAGAAGCAAAGCAAGGATCCAGTGACCTCTGCTTCTACTCATACCAAGGTCAGTAGACAGGATGCCCAACCACCCTGTACAGTGGTGGAACGGTCTAGGTACTTGTTCAAGGTCACACAAGCAGCCAAGTGGCAGAGCCAGGGTTGAAACCTGGTTATTATACACCCTGCCTCTCCCGGGTGACAAGCACCATTTACTTGCTGATGTTCAGTCTTTAAACCCTGAAGCTAATTCTCTTTTTCTTTACATTTCCCTTTTGTTTTATATGCTGTTTCTCTTGCTTTATTTTGTTAAGTAAGTCTCAGATGTTTAACTTGGGGCTCAGAAGTGCTATCATTGGGTAACCAAAAATCTGAGTGCAGGCACCAGACTCACCAGGAGCACAAGTCCCACCGACATGAAGATGGCACAAACAAACATTCCACTCATTCCAATTAGGAACAGAGAGCGTCGCCCTGCCTTCTCCACGAGGAACACCTAGGGAAGTTTTAAAACACAGTGGCTTTATACTTAAATAGTTTCTACTGCCAAAGAGATCTTTTAAATGTATACAGCTGAGAAGAAGCCATTTTATTATCCCATTTTGCAGATGTGGAATTAAGGAGGGAAGTGACCCTTGTCCAGAAAGGTAGAACTGGTCTCAGTGACCAGAGATGATTAACAGATGCTGTCTTCCTTTTGTCAGGTTGATTTGAACAGGTCATTCTAGAGAAAGAACCATAGCATTATCACCACCTGACGTTCATCACTTTGGGTGCAATAGTTAGAGACTGGACATCTTGGATGTCCTGTATTTCTTCTACCCTTAAAATATGAAAGTGAAAAATGAAGTCACTCAGTTGTGTCCGACTCGTGGACTGTAGCCCACCAAGCTCCTCGTCCATGGGATTCTCCAGGCAAGAATATTGGAGTGGGTTGCCATTTCCTTCTCCAAAAATAAAATATGAAGGGTCTACATAAACATGACATTAATTTCCCTTATGATAATTATCCTGTCATAATTAAAAGCGTTTGAGCACTGCAGACTTCTGAAACAGTGCAATTATTGATGTGTCAACTATCATCATCCAACTTCCTTACTGCAAACAAAGTCAAATTGTGACCGCTCAGGGGGAAAATACAGAACTTGATCATCTTACCAAAGAGTCAGGTCTGTATTTTTTTTGGTGAGCCTGAAAGTACTTGGTCTTGGTAATGAACTATCCATTTGAAAAGATAAGACTTTAAAGCAAAAGGTTAAAGTGCTTTTTTATCCTATTTTAGGAGAGTTGGCATCAACTCCTTTGGGTCGGGATCTTTGCACTAATGTTTAAGATTTACAATTAGCGAGGACCAGACTTTGCTGAATAGACTCTGTCTTGATCCTTGGAATACTGCCAAGGTTGGTGAGTCAAACACACACAAAAATTACCTGTCATAATATCTCACTTGGCTGTTCTTATAAATCTATCAGTAAATCAACAGCAATCCAATACTCTTAGTGCAGTGAGCTTTGGCTCTGAAAATATCTGAGAAACATTTCTTTTCACTTACAGCGAAAACCCCTTTTTCTCAGGCTTTCAGATCACTCCAGAGTGGTAAGCAAGGAACCCATATTTAATTGTTGAGAATGAAGTGGGAAAAACAAACCTTCCTCTAGTTCATAAAATTTCTCTCTATATTTTGACTGTTTCTATATTATGACTTTTAAAGTTGATTTGATGACACCGTGTCAAGCCACCAAGGAAACTGGAGCATTTCTTCAGCAAAAGGGGCTTTCACTACATCTGTTTCTTCTATTTCTGAACAAGTATTACTGGTAGGATTATAAATTCTAAAACTACATGCCTTGAAAACTGAGTCAGTCTCCCTTGGGGCCAGGTGAGCACTGCCACAGGGTGAGACTTGGTCAGGTCGTAGAGACCTGGATGCCTGACCTTAACTTCCATTTTCCCCACAGACAGTGTGTAGCACTCAGATCCTCAATGCCTACTTGGAGGCGCGCTTTCTCCTCTAGACCCATGCTGTCTTTCAGTTTGCTTCATATTCCTTTCTGTTTTGTTTTCTCACTCAAGATTACAGGTTTCCATCTATCGGATCATTATTGTAAAAGAAAATACAAAATATAGAACATCATTCAGCATCAAGTTTAGATGCTCTCTCTCTCCAAATACTCATTCAGAAAAATAAAAAGCATTATATTCCCTCCAAATTGTTGAAACATTACTATGTTATCAGTACATATTCCTATTTGCACATCTTTATTTGAATGGATACACAGAAGTCAGTAACATTGGCTGATTTTGGCAAGAGGTCTGGATGATTGAGAGGTTATCCTTCTGGTATTTCTTTGAACTTTAAAACTTTTCAAAAATAAATATAATTAAAAGTGTTAAATATTACTTGTAGTCCTGGAGAGTTCATTAGATGGCTGATTAGAGTTGACTTTTAAAATTATGTCACTCCTGCAAAAATGTTCACCGAATAAAAGGATGAGTTCTAAAAAGGTATATTCAAAATAATCAGGACACTATTTTCAGAACAACTCCTCCCACTCCATGGAGTTGGTGGGGTTGGATGGGTGGACAACAATGGAATTTTACAGTAGTTTTCTTTTTAGGCATTCTTAGAGTTTGAATTGCCCTGATCTTGGTAACTTGATTCTTCACATAGCAAATCCCGTTACACATAAAATATTTTAATCACAATCTCTATATGAGAAAAATATGTTGAAGTGAGATTTGCAAAAATATTATCTCAGGAGACAAAAGAATGCAAATAGTTGCTAGGATTCCATCCCAGTACCAATCCTTTATTGATTTTACAGTGGCCTTTTGGGTTGAACAAGCATTAACTCTAAGGGCATAAGCACTGGTGTTCCCTTATTATCTGTTCTTCCTTCTCTTTCCAAGGTCCAGTTCTGTTTACTGTGGTCTGGACAAACTTGCCTTTTGATCTAGGTAGCAAGGCTGTAATTATTGACCACTCTAGGTAATAGTTAAAAGTCCATGTGCAGAAAATGAAAAACAAGTGATCCCATGAACTGTAGCCTGCCAGGCTCTTCTATCCATGGGATTCTCCAAGAAAGAATACTAGAGCAGGTTGCCATTTCCTTCTCCAGGGAAACTTCCTGATCCAGGAATTGAATCCAGATCTTCTGTACTGCAGGCAGATGCTTTTCCAACTGAGCTACATGTGAAGCCTCAGAGCTGCCTGGAAGCTCTGCCCAATGACCTAACATCATAAGAATCTGCTCAATCAGTTTAATTTTGCTAGAGGCTTAAATATCTAATTGAGAGGACAATGTTTATTCAAAAAAAATTTTTTTCCCCCTAAGATATCAGGATAAAAAATTTCAACCATGGATAGGAATCAAGGTGGAAGATTCAGTACTGACAGAAATGACAAGCTGTTTGCTAATATCAGGGGCTTCCCAGGTGGTGCTTCCCAGGGTGCTTCTCTGCTTCCCTAGTGGCTCAAACAGTAAAGAATCTGCCCTGGATCCAGAAGATCCCCCACAGAAGGGAATGGCAATTTGCTCCAGTATTCTTGCCTGGAGAATCCCATGGACAACAGTACATGGGGTCACAAAGAGTCGGATATGACTGAATGACCAACAGTTTCACACTTTCTTTCCCAGGTGGTGCAGTGGTAAAGACTCTGCTGCCAATGCAGGAGACGCAAGAGGGTTCGATCCCTGAGTTGGAAAGATTCCCCTGGAGTAGGAAATGGCAACCCACTCCAGTATTCATGCCTGGAAAATCCCAGAGGAGCCTGGTGGGCTACAGTCTATGGGGTTGCAAAGAGTCAGACACAACTGAGCATGCATACACACATTTGCTAATATTAAGGGACTTAAGTACAGAATAAAGGAGAAAAAGCCTAGGTATTTACACAAAAATACCAAGTGTCTTGTCCCCAAGTGAGTTCCTGATTCACAAGTGAGTGACAAATGACATCGTTGGGAGACAGGGATGCCTAATCAGTTATGCCTAATCTCACTACAATGGTTGGTTATTCACATCTGGGACTCTTCTTGTGACTCACATGGTTCTATCTACATATCCAGTACATGCAGACAATAAATCACAGGTTGCTTTTATGTTACAAGGGTTTTTTTCACTCCTATTTCTGGACTGAGGAACAAGCAGAATATTTATTTAGAGTATTTCACTTACAGAGACAGCAGTGAAAACTGTGTTGACAGCACCAACTCCAATGGTTGCATAAACAGGTTGGCTGATTCCAGCTGTCTGGAAAATGCTGGTTGAGTAGTAAAATATCTGAAAGATGAGAATAGTTTAGCTTTAATCAAGAAGCCTAGTGCTAAGGCTTTAATGCAAGAATTATTTTAGGTTGTTTATTTTTTGAGTGTTTCAATGGAACCAGAGTTCCGAGAGATCCCAAAAGGTTTTATCATCCCTCTTCTTCCAGAAAAGGAGAAATCACAATCTTCCTTTAGTGTGCAAAACTTCCAATCATTTAAACTATCCTTATATTCAGCTGAAAACTCTACATCTGCATCTAACATTTTTCAGTTTTAAAACTTTTTCTTAAAGTTAAAATACATGCAAAAAGGTACATATATCCTTTAAGTGTACAGCTCAATTAATTTTCACAAACTAAACACGCCTGTGTCAGTTCAGTTCAGTTCAGTTCAGTTGCTCAGTTGTGTCTGACTCTTTGTAACCCCATGAACTGCAGCACACCAGGCCTCCCTGTCCATCACCAACTCCTGGAGTCCACCCAAACCTATGTCCGTTGTGTCGGTGATGCCATCCAACCATCTCATCCTCTGTCGTCCCCTTCTCCTCCTGCCCCCAATCTTTCCCAGCATCAGGGTCTTTTCAAATGAGTCTCTGCATCAGGTGGCCAAAGTATTGGAATTCCAACATCAGTCCCTCCACACCCGGGATTGATCTCCTTTTGATGGACTGGTTGGATCTCCTTGCAGTCCAAGGGACTCTCAAGAGTCTTCTCCAATACCCCTGTATAATCTAGGTAAAAAATAAATCATTTCCTGCCTTCTGGAAGCCCCCTAAATGTCACCCTTTTTTTCAAAGGAAACTCTTTCAACTTCAGCCATTGTAGATAAATTTTGCCTAGTCTTGTACTTGATATAAGTGGAACTGCTTGATGTATATTTTATATCTGGCATCAACATTACCTTTGTGAGAATCATCCACATTGTTGCATTGGCAGGCTGTTTATTATCACTGCTATTTAGAGTATTATTGTAGTGATATACCACAATTTAGTTACCCATTCTACTATTTAGTTACCCATTCTACTGTTGATGGTTATTTAGGTAGTTATCATTAGAGTGATTATGAATAGTGCTTCTGTGAACATTCTATTCTAGTACAAGCCTTTTGGTAAAATATGTACACATTTACACCTAGGAATAGAATTGTTGGATCACAGTGTGTGTGTGTTCTCAGCTTTGACTGATACTACCAAATAGTTTTCCAAAGAAGTTGTGTTAATTTGCACTCTTACCAGTGAAAAAGCAGAGGAACCAGAGCTCAAATCACTGAACATCCACTGGATCATCAAAAAAGCAAGAGAGCTCCAGAAAAACATTGACTTCTGCTTTATTGACTATGCCAAAGCCTTTGGCTGTGTGGATCACAGTAAACTGTGGAAAATTTTTAAGGAGATGGGAATACCAGACCACCTGACCTGCCTCCTGAGAAATGTTTAAGCAGGTCAAGAAGCAACAGTTAGAACTGGACAAGAAACAACAGACTGGTTTCAAATCGGGAAAGGAGTACATCAAGGCTGTATATTGTCACCCTGCTTATTTAATTTATATGCAGAGTACACCATGAGAAATGCTGGGCTGGATAAAGCACAAACTGAAATCAAGATTTCTGGGGGAAATATCAATAACCTCAGATCTGCAGATGACACAACACTTATGGCAGAAAGTGAAGAGGAACTAAAGAGCCTCTTCACTAAAATGAAAGAGGAGAGTGAAAAAGTTGGCTTAAAACTCAACATTCAGAAAACGAAGATCATGGCATCTGGTCCCATCACTTCATGGGAAATAGATGGGGAAACAGTGACAGATTATTTTTTTGGGCTCCAGAATCACTGCAGATGGTGATTGCAACCATGAAATTAAAAGACGGAAAGGACAGAAGGAAAGTTATGACCAACCTAGACAGCATGTTAAAAAGCAGAGATATTACTTTGCCAATAAAGGTCAGTCTAGTCAAAGCTATGGTTTTTCCAGTAGTCATGTATGGATGTGAGAGTTGGACTATAAAGAAAGCTGAGCCCAGAAGAATTGATGCTTTTGAACTGTGATGTTGGAGAAAACTCTTGAGAATCTCTTGGACAGCAAGGAGATCCAACCAGTCCATCCTAAAGGAAGTCAGTCCTGAATATTCATTGGAAGGACTGATGCTGAAGATTAAACTCCAATACTTTGGCCATCTGAAGAACCGACTCATTTGAAAAGACCCTGATGCTGGGAAAGATTGAAGGTGGGGAGGAGAAGGGGACAACAGAGGATGAGATGGTTGGATGGCATCACCGACTCAATGGACATGAGTTTGAGTAAGCTCCGGGAGTTGGTGATGGACCGGGAGGCCTGGTGTGCTGCAGCCCGTGAGGTTGCAAAGAATTGGACACGACTGAGCAACTTTGAACTGAACCGAACCAGTGTGTATAAGAATTTTGGTTTCATTGCACTTAATCCAAAATTTTCCACTCATGTCAGTACACATGGAGAAATCTGATTCACAGCCTCCTTAATAGCCTTTAATATTAGTTACGTCTTTATGTGTATAACAGTCATTTTCTTTGGTTGCGTCATCCTCTGTCATTCCTTTCCTACAGCCTCATCCTGCAGACAGGGCTGATGCAGAAGGACTGTTCAGACTGTGTTCAGTGAGGAATGGATTACTCACTGCACACTATCCTACCCAAAAGCCTCTGGTTCAACATTTCCTGGATGCCTCTAAGCCAGGCACTGGGATGGAAGCTAAAGCAGGGGCACTCAGAGAGATGAAGTGTTGTGTTCTTGGATACACATGCAGAGCTGAGAGAGCTCAGAGAGATTTGGTCTCTGAGACCCAAAGTTATAAAGAATTAAGACATTAAAAAATCCACATCAAGGACCTTTAAAGGAGGATAGAGGCCAGAGCAGAGCATTCAGCTTGTGGAATGAGGCTCAGGTCTCCTTTTGCTTCACCTCAGGGGAAATACTTTCTTTACTTCCTCTAAGTCTCTGCCCATCCATCAGTCACCCCCACAGTGTCTGTGAATCTGGGGTTGACTCACTGTAGAAGCCCAGATCACATTTATAACAGCACTGAATGGGGATAAGTGGTTTTTAAAATCTAGTTTCTTAACCAATGCTTAATTTTTTTCTTCTAGCAGCTAACCGTCAGTAAGACAATTTTAGTCTGCATAATACAAAGATTTCAAAACCTAAAAGCTAGCTAGTTTAGTATTCAGTGTGTTCTTCAGTCATGTCTTTTCTATTACCCTCACTCACCAATATCATATCAGTCCCTTCTATTTATTTTGTGTGCTGTCTCCGCAAACAATGAAAATTTCTTGGATGACAGGAAACTTTGCACTAGGCTATCTGCTACACTTCATTTAAATAGATAGTAGGAACCATGAGTCTTACTGCCTAGGCTATCTGAAATCCTAAATTTGATACTCAACTCTAGAAGCCCCTGGTAATTCAGTCTTCTTGGTATATTTATTCTCCTTTGCCCTCTTTTGTATTTATTATGACTCGCCTTTTAATCTTCATCTTAATTGACATGCAGACCACTGATCACTGACATCTTTTAAAAACTGTAAGGTAATTTTAGAAAGCAGACGAGGCAAGGTAAAATTAATGCTCATTCAAGATATCTATGATGTCAGCATTTTAACATGTCCTTTAGTTACTTAAACTCCTGTCCTCATCTATCTTAATTCACTTTGCTCTTAAGAGTGAGGGAGGGTGTTCTTAAACTTACCCCATTGATTCCAGAAAATTGTTGAGCCGCATGCAGCATCAATGCCACTAGAACAGGCTGTCGGTAGCTGGCATTGGTGAAGAGCTGAATTATGGAGACTTTCTTTTCATTTGATGCTTCTTCCCTCTCTTTTCTCATCTCAGTGATGTCTTTGGTGACATCATCACTTCCTCTGAGTCTTTTCAAGCCTGTCCCCCAAAATGATCAGGTTGACACAACTCAGGTCAAAACAAAAATAAATTTATTTTTGTTATGCTAATGAAAGAACTACAGTTCTGCATAGCCCATTCTATTACCTAAGAGAATGGGTGTTGGAAATCCTTTCTTGTTAAATCCCGTCTTTGTATTTTTTAAGAAAGCAAAACATTTGGCTTCATCTTATTCCTCATTATCACAGACGTATAATGTAGGGAAGATCTATTAGAAGTCTCTGAGTTCAATACACTGCCTGTGGATTTTCTATTTGGGCTTGTGTGAACGTTTATGGTTGCAAAATGACATGTACCAGTCATATTAAGTGATCATGCATATTCTTACATACAATCACTGACTTCATTTGAAAAGCATTGGTACCAAGTTCATGAGTATCCATTCACGTGCAGTGTTTCTCATTAACTGATAATTCCAAAACAATAGGAAGAAAGGAAAACCACCACAGACTTACTTTTCTTTGCCTTGGCTTCCTCATCCAGCTTGATGTAAAGGTATCTGGGGCTTTCTGGACAGAAGAAGAGCAGCAGACATTGGAGAATGGCTGGCACAGCAGACAAACCAAGCAGGATGTGCCATAGCTCATGATTGCCCAGGATAAAGTCAAGGCCGACGATCTGAAAAGGCAGGGAGGAAGCATATCAACTACACATCACTTTGGATCCGCCTTCTGAAAGAATTTGTTGAAAAAGCACATTGGCTGTTGGATAGTAATTCCTGACAACTTTGATTCAAGTATGCGAAAGTATGCTTAACTAGCATGTCTCTCCTTAACTGAATTAGGGACTCTGTTTTACAAAGAGTTCATCTAGCTTTGTTTTCATTAACTCCTATGGGACATTTAGGATAGAAATCGACCAAACTTTTAAGCACACATTTGAAATCTAAAACAACAGCAAAAATCATGCATAACTTTGGACAATTACCCAGAACTTAAATAGAATGGGTTACATAGATAAAGCAATTACTCTGAGAGAATGAGTTTTGTGATCCCTATTGCAAAGTAGTTTATCCTCTGGATAGTCATAGAGTTTGAGGTTCTGAGGACTCCCTCTGAGAACACAGGAGAGAAGGAAAGAATAAGGTAACTGAACAAGAACTGCTACTGCAATCCTTTGCATTTTAAATCTGAGCAGGAAAGATGCTCAGAAAAAAGGAAACCCAGGCAGCCAAAATTTTGAAATTTTTTCCCTTGAAATCTAAATGGAATAATTTAATTCTGGAATAGCTCCAGTAGTTAAGACGTGGCTTACCAGGTCACCTTCAGTGCCAACTCTACCACAACTTCCAGAGGAAAAGTGAGGCGTGGATTAGTAATATTTTAACTTTGAGCTAAAAAGCCTATGTCTCTGTACTGCCACCTCCAAGACCACTTGTGGAACTGTCTTTTCCTCTGTGTTGTTTTACAGTAAGAGTGGCCAGTCGGGGGAGAGAAGCTGGGTAAAGTACAGGATGGGTGAGGGAAGGGATGGGAGTTTTTACCTGACTAATAAGAATGCCCGTGACAACGGCCAGCTGATGAAGAGCACCAATAGCACCCCTGAGTGTGGTTGGAGCAATTTCACCAATGTACATTGGAACCAAGCCTGAAATTAGCCCTGAGTGAGACATGAACATACACATTAAAGTGTAATCAGGATGACATCAATAGCAGTAACCTTGTTTTAAGTACAGTCAGTATTCTTTCTGCGTTTATTGGAAGGAAGAGCCCTTGTCACCAATGGCAGACACGATTTATGGAAAGAATGTTTGTTGATGAGACTCCAAATGAAATTGTAGTTGGAGATATAAATAGGAGGAGATGGTTAGTCATTCATCTGGCAATTATTCATAGCATTGTCTTTATTTAGTTAAAAAATTCATGTTAATATTGAGTTTGTATCATGATGCCTTAGGTTATCTTCAGAAAAGAGATTGAAGAATGCTTTAACAATATTCTTAAAAATACAGTAATATTCTTACTCTAAAATCATGGGATTAAAGGAAATTAGAACAAGGCTATGCCAACCTCTTTCTTGATAAAGGTGAGAAATGACTTACCCAAGATCACAGTGCAATAGAGTGTTAGCAGGAGAACAAAGCCCTTCTTGAGTTTCCACAATGTGGAGGTGCCTCAAAGTTACACTTAAGAGTTGAGGGGCGGGGTGTGTAGAGAGGTGTTAGGGGTTAAGGGACTCAGGGGCTCTTCCCCCAATTACTGCAACCAGAGCAACGTAGCTTCTTTATTCTCCTCTAAATAATGGGCTTCAGAAAAGATTTTATTCGAATAAAGACTTCTGATTCTTGCGTGTGTGCTAAGTCGCTTCAGTTGCATCTGACTCTTTGAGATCCTATGGACTGTAGCCTGCAAGGCTCCTCTGTCCATGGGATTCTCCAGGCAAGAATACTGGAGCGGGTTGCCATGTCCTCCTTCAGGGTATCTTCCCAACCCAGGGATTGAACCCACATTTCTTATGTCTCCTGCACTGGCAAGTGGGTTCTTTACCACTAGGGCCACCTGGGAAGCCCTCTGCTGCTTAAAAGAAAACAAAAATTTGAAAAGTTCTCAGCTGTTATGCCTTCTGTAGTTTTCCTAGATGCAGATGTAACCAGTCATGATGAAAATGGTGGAGAATCTAGCCATTTGCTAAGAGCATAAAAAGGTCAGAGACTAGTCAATGAGCAAAACTGAATGCAATGTTTGGCATTTTCTGAAAATAAGATTTGTCAGAGGCTTCCTCTTAGATATACTGTGGGCCTATCAAATGGAAATGTATTGTCTTTGTATAAAAGATGCTTTTGAGAATTGTTTCAATATTTTTTAATGCTTCAAATTGTTCTTAATATCCCATGAACATTTGCATGGCTGATACAGCATCTAAATTTCTGCTTTTACATGCAACTCTACTGTGTGGTCTGTTGATCTTAAAGAAGCAGGGGGGAAAAAATAAAAAATAAACTTTGTTTGGTCCTATTCTGGGCTGTAGTATTTTTGTTAAAGCCAAACATATCTCAAGAACAGAAAATGCAGATAAGCTCATAGGTCTGAAGTCTTCAGTCTAACGCTCTCTCCAACTGAGCTGTTTTGGCCACCTGGTCTGAAGTCTTATGAATTTGAAATCAAATTGTATTTTCTATTAATTTTTATTAATTTATTTTCATTAATTTTTAGCTATTTGAATGTTCATAATAGGATCAGACATAATTTTAGAAGGTGCTTGGAGAGTACAAGTTACTTAGTTATGATAGTAATAGGTTGCTATACACTGTATATAACATTTATTTTCAATTTTACTAAAAATCTTTTATAATTTTTTTCTTATTGTATTTCAAAAAGAGAGAAAATAAAGAAGAATCTTGATTTGCATCTCTTTGATGGTGTTATTAGTTGCATTTTACAGTCAAGTGAAACTGAATTTGAGTCTTCAAAACTGTAAGAAAACAAATTTGTGTTGTCTTAAGTCACTAAGTTTGAAGTATTCATTAGAGCAGTAAGGGGGAACTAATGCTGAGGAGGAAATCGAGCCTTCTATTCAATTACTAAGGCCAGACCAAGACAGTGCCAGAATTGACGCATTCTGAATCCAAAGCTCTTCCCATATGTGAGTTGCCTCTTTACCTTGATCAAGCTATCATTTCAGTTATTTGTATTAACATTGAAAATAACAAGAAGAGCCATTTAATTAAATAATCTTAGATTTTTACTTCGAGCCTCCCTGGTAGCTCAGCTGGTAAAGAATCTGCCTGCAATACAGAAGACCAGATTTTTGGTTCAACCAATCATTGAGGATGCACAGAATTGTAGTCTTTCCTCTTTTTCAGGTAAAAGTGTTAAAAATATTTCATACAGCATTTTGTGCCATCACCTTCCCTCTCTCACCCGCAACGGTTATTATTAGTGGCTGTGATTTGGGACAATGGGTATTACTGGGATTGAGGAACAAAAGATTTGACTATTTTAGAGAATGGACTATCCTCCCTTTCTTTAGGCTGCTGCTGGTAAATTGCTTCAGGAAGATTGAAGAGCTGTTTCCAAGAAATAGTGATTCAGATATATTTAGATGGGAAAAGCAGCTTTCCACCATTCTGAACTCCTCTACCAGCTGCTTCTGCCTGAGCCCCTCTCCCTATGGCCACCTTCACTCTAACACTTGGACCAGCCAAGTGCGGAAGCAGATAGGGTAAGGGACTGTGGCCTGAGAGATGGGCCAGAGCATCAAGGTCTTTCCAGATAGGAGAGACAGAAACATCAGTAGCCGGGCAGGCCATAAGGGTAGAGTTAGGGGTTCTGGGCATAGCAGTCTTCCAGTGTCTACTGAACAACATAAGTAATAATAACAGCTAGCTGTAGTCAGATTTTATGCTGAACATTTTACACATGTTCTCACAAGCGCCCCCACGAGGTAGATATTATTATCCTTCTCATTTAATGGATAAGAAAACCAAGAGTTAACTAATATGTCTTGGAGCATATGACTAGAAATGATGTCATTGCTTTGGATAAGAACATCTCATTACAACTCCACTTACTGGTCCCAAACCTCCCTGACTCAGAACTGAAACTTTGTGCTATTGCCTTTCCTTTTTGTGATGTCACCTTATGCTCAAAAAATTCCCTACATGTAACCACATCTACCTTGAGAATAATTTTCAGATGTACATATGTGTTTGTGTGGAAGGGTGTGTGTGTGTGTGTGCACGACTTACCACAGTAGAGTCCTGATATGCCTCTTCCTGAAATTATAAGAATGTGAGATGGTCCCAATTTCGAAAACCCCATCAAGAGAGCTCCAACTAATGAAAGAATGTTTGCTACCAACAGGGCTTTGATTCTGAAAATTTGAAAAGCAAGGATTATAAATTTAGCATCGAAACTTGATAAAAAGGATTTGCTTTCAGAGCATGCTGAGATTTTTACCAAAGAGTGATTATTTTAATTTTGTTGATAGAGCTAGTTGGAGAATCTTAAACCATGATTGCTACTTTGATTTGTCTATGTGTTAAAGCATTAACAACACATAATATTTGTAATGAGAGAATTTGGGTTGCATGTACCTAATCTCCACATTTTGATAGAGATGATTCAATTGTGATGATGACTAGCTTGCTTTAAGATAACACTTCTGAGACCATTTTAAATAGTTAACAGTTAGTTTTCGACATGCTGACTGTTTTGAAGAATAAACGCCTGGTGATAGTTAAATTTAACTCTGTAGCTGTAACCTACGACACTTTTTTTTCTTTTAATGGTACAAGGTTTTAGCTGCTATAGATCATGAAAGAACTTTAAAAGTTAAGTTTTCTTTAGTAGAAATTATTTGGAAGTAGATTAAAACCTGCTTTTACTTTTAGCCTTATCAGAGAACTATAATTATTCATATTTTATCAATGTATGCCAGCATATTTCCAGAATCTATAAATCAATGTCAACCAATGCAAAATACATAGTAAAGATGATAATAGCAAAAAACACCACCATTTTCAAAATTGATCATACAAATATTGACATTTGCAGGTATCTGACACTCTTCTTCCTGTTAAATGGGAAAGTGATGTACACAAAAACCTTCTTCAAAGTTCAGTCAATGATGATAAGGCCAATAACAGCACCTGAGTGAATAATGTGAAGATTTGTCCCACAAAGAAGCGTTAAGTATCTTGTTACATTCTGCTTCAGTGTTTCAAACTTTACTAGGTGAGCTTTTCTTAAACAAGTATCTTAAACACCAAGCAGATTGTTTTTTTCCAGAAGAATAAAACTATATAATCTCATACTCATTTTCCCAACAAATCATGTGATGAGCTGGATAATACCCCACAATAGTCAACATTTTAATCTTCAGATCCTGGGAATATATCATTTTATATGGTAAAGGGATTTTTGCAGATATGATTAAGGATTAAATTGGATAATCTCTTCATCTGAAAATTGGGCCCAATGATGTACCTATATTAAGAAGGCAGAAGAGAAGGTGATGAGATGAAAGAAAGAAAGCTTTGTAATGATGTGCTTTGAAAATGGAGGAAGAGGCCACAGAAAAGGACAGAGCTGGCCACCAGAAGCTGGGGAAGGGTAAGGAAATGGACCCTTCCTTATAACCTCCAGAAGGAATAGGTCCTGCTGACACCTTGACTTCTGCCAATGAAACTGAATTTGGTTCTCTAGAACCGTAAGGAAACAAACTTGTGTTGTTTTAAGCCACTAAGTTTGTAATAATTCATTAGGGCAGTAACGGGAAACCAGTATATGGAATGGAGAAGGAAATGGCACCCCACTCCAGTGTTCTTGCCTGGAGAATCCCAGGGACAGGGGAGCCTGGTGGGCTGCCGTCTATGGGGTCGCACAGAGTTGGACGCGACTGAAGTGACTTAGCAGCAGCAGCAGCAGCAGCAGTATATGGAAATTATCAACACCCCAGAGGCAGGTGGATAGAGTGATTTAGAGCTGACCAGCTTCAGAACTGGAGAGTAGACAAACATAGGGGTGTTTCTCTATGAAGTTTTTTCTCTACACAAGGACAGAGGGTAGGCAAATTCAGTAATTTATCTTAGGAAATTGTTACTAGCTAGCTGATAATATATTCTAGTAGGGGAAAAAAAGAGAAAAAGTCATACCAGAGACAGATAGCCTGAAAGTATTTTTGATACCAGATTGCTCTCAAGTCCCTCTTCCTTACCACCAGTGGTTGCTGGAGCATTCTATACAACTTAAAGGATTTTAACTTCTACTCAGATGTGAGAAAGAGCCAAGAATAAATAATCTAAAAATACACGAAATGGTTGAATCAGGGAGAAAGAAATATAGGTCTATTTCTTTAAATCTGCTCTGAATGCTTCTGTTAGCATAAGTTTCTTCTTCATTATCATCATCTACATTTGCTCCCTACTCACTTTGTGGCAGGCAGTGTACTAAACCTTTTATATTCATTTTCATTTAATCCTCACAATAATACCACAAAAGGAGGTGTTTTTTTCCCCCACATAGCAGATGCAAGGAAATGTCTTAGAGAACCGAGGTAACTTGCTCATTAAGTTACAGAGCTGGGACTTGATCTCTGTGAAACCAAAGGTTAATGCTTGATTTTGGTCAGTTCCATTTTTGGTTCAAAAGGAAGAACACATTCAAAGGCAACAAGCTATGTATATCTTCCTTCACTCATGGTAACGTAGATTGTCCAGATCATGGTCTCCCCCACCTTACTCTGGTCCTTAAATTTTAAGTAAAATTTGACCTCGAGAACCCAAATCTATGCCAGATTTGACCTTGAGAACCCAAATAGTGGCCACAGATACCTATTAACACAATTATAAGCAAAGGCTTTTTTTAAAGCAGTAATGGAATAGTACATTTTTATTTGTTTACTTTTCATGAGTGGAACAATGATTCTGGCAATAGGGATAATCATGTCATTTCTCAGTGACTTTTCCTAGGAAAATAATTTTTTTATAGAGACTCAACAGTTTTGTGTTAATTTTGAAGTTAAATGATTAGTTTCAGGGCTGTTCTCAAGGAAGCGAGCATTTTTCATTTTTCTACTGAAAGCTAGAAGAAACTTTGCTTTTAATCCACCACAAATAATTTAATAAATCATAATTTGACACTGTTTGGGGGTATGACCATTGTCAATGCTAGATCCTAAGACTTGAGAAGACATGCATTCTGTTTCCATCAGCAGGACAGTAAACGTAGAGTGAGTCACTCAATTGTTAGACTCTTATCTCTAAATGAGGGACAAGGGCTTACATTTTTTTCCTTCAGTGATGAGAAGTATAAAACATCAACAACTGCTAAAAGAATTGGTCTGTCCATGTTTAAAAATTTAATTTAGTTTTAATTTTATTTATTGTAGAGATAAGTAATCTAGAAAATTTTCCAATTACTGCTTAAACTTGGTTCCAACTGAAATAATTTTGAAAAAAATTTAAAATAACTAAAGCCAGTTAATGACCTGCATAATTTATGAATACTGATTTATAAAGTTCAGCTAAGGGGCTTTTCCCTGGTGGCTCAGTGGTAAAGAATCTGCTTGCCAGTGCAGGAGACATAGGTTCGATCACTGGTCTGGGAGAATCCCACATGCCTGGGAACATCTAAGCCCCTGAGCACAACTATTGATCCTGGGTTCTAGACCCCGGGAGCCACAACTGTTGAGTCCGTGCACTGCAGTTACGGAAGCCCTCGCATCCTGGAGCCCATGCTCCACAAGAGGAGAAGCCACCGCGATAAGCAGCCCGCACACTGCAGCTACAGAGTAGCCCCTGCTCACCACAACTAAGGAATAGCCTTCACCACAGTGAAGACCTAGCATAGCCAAAAATAGAGAAAATCATTTTTAAAAACAGCTCAGCTAAACACCAATAATTTGATAAAATTTGAAAAACTGACCATTTTCTTTTATGGTAGAGGGAAGTCCCTTTCAAATAAGAATAAGAATAAAACTTGTGTTTCTGTGCTACCTATTAGTTTACAAAAATTCTTATAGTCTTATGAAAAGCTCCAGTACAAAAGGAAGAAATTCCAAAGAATATCAAGAAGAGATAAGAAAGCCTTCTTCAGTGATCAAGGCAAAGAAATAGAGGAAAAGAACAGAATGGGAAAGACTAGAGATCTCTTCAAGAAAATCAGAGATACCAAGGGAACATTTCATGCAAAGATGGGCTCGATAAAGGACAGAAATGGCATGGAGCTAACAGAAGCAGAAGATATTAAGAAGAGGTGGCAAGAATACACAGAAGAACTGTACAAAAAAGATCTTCACGACCCGGATAATCACGATGGTGTGATCACTCATCTAGAGCCAGACATCTTGGAATGTGAAGTCAAGCGGGCCTTAGAAAGCATCACTACGAACAAAGCTAGTGGCTGCTGCTGCTGCTAAGTCGCTTCAGTCGTGTCCGATTCTGTGTGACCCCATAGACGGCAGCCCACCAGGCTCCCCCATCCCTGAGATTCTCCAGGCAAGAACACTGGAGTGGGTTGCCATTTCCTTCTCCATTGCATGAAAGTGGAAAGTGAAAAATGAAAGTGAAGTCGCTCAGTCATGTCCGACTCTTAGCGACCCCATGGACTGCAGCCTATCAGGCTCCTCTGTCCACAGAATTTTCCAGGCAAGAGTACTGGAGTGGGTTGCCATTGGAGGTGATGGAATTCCAGTGGAGCTATTTCAAACCCCGAAAGATGATGCTGTGAAAGTGCTGCACTCAATATGCCAGCAAAGTTGGAAAATTCAGCAGTGGCCACAGGACTGGAAAAGGTGTTTGCATTCCAATCCCAAAGAAAGGCAATGCCAAAGAATGCTCAAACTACCCCACAATTGCACTCATCTCACATGCTAGTAAGGGAAGGGAAGGGAAGGGAAGGGAAAGTCGCTTAGTCATGTCTGACTCTTTGCGACCCCATTGACTGTAGCCTACCAGGCTTCTCAGTCCATGGGATTTTCCAGGCAAGAGTACTGGAGTGGGTTGTCATTTCCTTCTCCGGGGGATCTTCCCGACCCAGGGATCGAACCCAGGTCTCCCGCATTGTAGGCAGACATGCTAGTAAAGTAATGCTCAAAATTCTCCAAGCCAGGCTTCAGCAATACGTGAACCATGAACTTCCAGATGTTCAAGCTGGTTTTAGAAAAGGCAGAGGAACCAGAGATCAAATTGCCAACATCAGCTGGATCATGGAAAAAGCAAGAGAGTGCCAGGAAAACATCTACTTCTGCTTTATTGACTATGCCAAAGCCTTTGACTGTGTGGATCACAATAAACTGTGGAAAATTCTGAAAGAGATGGGAATACCAGACCACCTGACCTGCCTCTTGAGAAACCTATATGCAGGTCAGGAAGCAACAGTTAGAACTGGACATGGACCAACAGACTGGTTCCAAATAGGAAAAGGAGTACGTCAAGGCTGTATATTGTCGCCCTGCTTATTTAACTTATATGCAGAGTACATCATGAGAAATGCTGGACTGGAAGAAACACAAGCTGGAATCAAGATTGCCGGGAGAAATATCAATAACCTCAGATATGCAGATGACACCACCCTTATGGCAGAAAGTGAAGAACCACTAAAAAGCCTCTTGATGAAAGTTAAAGAGGAGAGTGAAAAAGTTGGCTTAAAGCTCAACATTCAGAAAACAAAGATCATGGCATCCGGTTGCATCACTTCATGGGAAATAGATGGGGAAACAGTGGAAACAGTATCAGACTTTATTTTTTTGGGCTCCAAAATCACTGCAGACGGTGATTGCAGCCATGAAATTAAAAGATGCTTACTCCTTGGAAGAAAAGTTATGACCAACCTAGATACGATATTCAAAAGCAGAGACATTACTTTGCCCACTAAGGTCCGTCTAGTCAAGGCTATGGTTTTTCCAGTAGTCATGTATGGATGTGAGAGTTGGACTGTGAAGAAGGCTAAGCACCGAAGAATTGATGCTTTTGAACTGTGGTGTTGGAGAAGACTGTTGAGAGTCCCTTGGACTGCAAGGAGATCCAACCAGTCCATTCTAAAGGAGATCAGCCCTGGGATTTCTTTGGAAGGAATGGTGCTAAAGCTGAAGCTCCAGTACTTTGGCCACCTCATGAGAAGAGTTGACTCATTGGAAAAGACTCTGATGCTGGGAGGGATTGAGGGCAGGAGGAGAAGGGGACGACAGAGGATGAGATGGCTGGATGGCATCAGTGACACGATGCACTTGAGTCTGAGTGAACTCCGGGAGTTGGTGATGGACAGGGAGGCCTGGTGTGCTGCGATTCATGGGGCTGCAAAGAGTCGGACATGACTGAGCGACTGAACTGAACTGAACTGAATATCCAAAGAGGGAAAACTATAATTTAAAGTAGGAATTTTAATAATTAAATGAATTGTAACCCAGTACACCAACGCAGGAGAATTAAGAGATGCAGGTTCAGACCCTGTGTTGGGAAAATCCCGGGGAGAAGGGCATGGCAGCCCACTTCACTATTCTTGCCTGGAGAATCCCATGGACAGAGGAGCCTTGTGGGCTACAACAGTAGAGTCATGAAGAGCTGGACACGACTGAGCACACACATTACTAAGGTATTTACCTAAATCATTTAGATCTTTACAAGTTTTTGCATTTTCTAATTTTTCCATATTTGCATATTTTTATCATCAGAGAAAAGTGCTAAAGAAAAAATTGGATGCAAAGACCAGAAAATAAATATAAAGAAATAACTGTTTGATTTTCTATTTTATTTCCTGTCTATCAATAACGTCAGATATGCAGATAACAACCTTATGGCAGAAAGTAAAGGGGAACTAGAGCCTCCTGATGAAAGTGAAAGAGGAGAGTGAAAAAAACTCGCTTAAAACTCAGCATTCAAAAAACTAAGATCATGGCATCGGGTCCCATCACTTCATGGCAAATGGGTGGGGAAACAATGGAAACAGTGACAGACTTTATTTTCTTTGGCTTCCAAATCACTGCAGATGGTGACTACAGCCATGAAATTAAAAGACGCTTGCTCCTTGGAAGAAAGCTATGACAAACCTAGACAGCATGTTAAAAGGCAGAGACATTACTTTACCGACAAAGGTCCATATAGTCAAAGCTATGTTTTTTCCAGTAGTCATGTATGGATGTGAGAGTTGGACCATAAAGAAGGCTGAGCACCCAAGAATTGATGCTTTTGCACTGTGGTGTTGGCGAAGACTCTTGAAAGTCCCTTGGGCTGCTAGGAGACCAAACCAGTCCATCCTAAAGGAAATCAGTTCTGAATATTCACTGAAAAGACTGATGCTGAAGTTGAGGCGCCAATACTTTGGCCACCTGATGTGAAGAACAGACTCAATGGAAAAGACCCTGATGCTGGGAAAGATTGAAGGCAGGAGAACAAGCGGACAACAGAGGACGAGATGGTTGGATGGTATCACCAACTCGATGGACGTGAATTTGAGCAAGCTCCGGGAACTGGTGATGGACAGGAAAGCCTGGTGTGCTGCAGTCCATGAGGCTGCAAACAGATGGACACGACTGAGCAACTGGACTGAGTTGATGGGGGTGGGGGAACTCTAAGAGCTTTAGTATTTCACATGACTAAATGAAATTTGGATGTAAAGGAGTTCTACTGATGTTTTTAATCCAAAACACGAAGCTTGAATCCAAAACAGAAAGTTGAGGAATTTGCTTCATTTGTGGTTGGGTTTTGAGACAGCAGTAGCAGCAGCTAGAAACCCCCTATCAAGTACACTGGGCAACTGGGAGTTGGTGATATTGACTTAACCTTATGATTTGACTGATCCAGATGTCAAGTTCTAATCTGAAAAGGAAAAACTGGGTGTCTGAGAAATGGAGCAATTTGGTAAAGCCAACAATAGATTTAAAAATTCCATGCCTGACTCTTCCCTTGAGTTCGTGACTAAACCACATGGGCTGTGGTTTCTTAATACATTCTATAAGTTATAAAGTCAGAGACTCAAAGTGATTATCTAGAAATACACACCAAATTCACTTTTTCTGTAAATATCTTCACAATCAAGTAGTTTACTGCAACAGCTTTCTCTATTATTTGGTCCAGAAAGTAAAAGTGTTAATCACCTGGTCGTGTCCGACTCTTTGTGACCCCATGGAGTGTAGCCCACCGGGCTCCTCTGTCCATGGAATTCTCCAGGAAAGAATACTGGAGTGGGTTGCTATTTCTTTTCCCAAGGGAACTTCCTGACCCAGGGATCAAATCTGGGTCTCCTGCATTGCATTCAGAATTTTTACCATCTAAGACACCAGGGAAGCCCTTATTTGGTCCCATACCAACCTAACTCATAAGGTCATGAATTGAAAAAAACAACTCCAAAACTATCCCACAAAATGGAAGATTATTTCTTTCTAAACAAATTCTGAAACCCCAAATAGTGACTTTTCTGTGTGTATGCTTATTTATGAAATTTGCCTACCTTCCAAGCTTGTCCCCAAGCAACCCTCCAAAGAACGATGCAATCATTCCACCAACTGCAAAGCTGGACACAGACAGGGACCAGAACATGGTGATGAGGCTAGCTGACGTCATAGCCTCTTCCTCAGCCCAAGAGACTGGTGTTGGATCTCCTGGGCTTGTGGGCAATTCCTTTGTACTGTTGAGAGCATAGTTGTTGATAGCTATTCCGTCATCCAGTGAAACACCGAGAACATGTCTATAGTGGGTTATAATTACCTAAGGAGATAAAATAAAGAAAAATAGCTGAAATATTTCAAACATTCTATATATTTTTGGCTTGTTTTTCCTTGAAAGTATTTGTTAGGTGTTCAAGCAGGATTATTTCAATTATGTGTGTTATGCACATACTAATGCATATAGATTGCTTACAGTTGACCACATCCTATAAAACAGGTCACAGATTCCAGTGCCAACAGGAACCTGGCAGGAACAAACAAGTAAAGGAAGCAAGAAGAAGCTTGATAACTTGAGGGCTGAAATATAGTCTACACTATTGAGAATATGGGCTCCAGGGGTAAAGAATCTGCTTGCTAATGTAGGAGACATGGGTTCAATCCCTGAGTCAGGAAGATCCCTGGAGAAGGGAATGGCAACCCACACCAGTATTCTTGCCTGGGAAATCCCATGGACAGAGGAGCCTGGTGGGCTACAGTCTATGGAGTCACAAAGAGTCTGATACGACTCAGTGGCTAAACAACAACTATTGGGAATAGAATACTGAGTGGGCAGGATTTCTTTGTCCCATCTGAAGGAGGAAGCTGCAATTGGAGACTAGCATTGCATGGCCTTTAATTTTTAAAGAGAAGCCAGACGTGTATTTTTATGTAAAATTCTTCAAGTTTTAAAGATTGGCAACTGTCCATATTGAAACTATCCTGCAAGCTGAAAAGATACATTTCCATGCCACTGTTAGCCCTGCATAGCAGGATTTAAATTGGCTACTGTAAATATTTTAACAGAAACAAAAAAGTGGATATAAGAAAAAAGTTTGAGAAAGTTGAGGCCAAAAATAAAGTTAGCATACAAAATTCAAACACCAGGTGCTCTATCCTTGCTTTAGGTGAGCTACATATTTATTAATAAGTTTCCCAGCAGCCAGTGAAAAGAGAGGAAAACAATCATGTATATGGGTGAATTCTGAAGATCAAAACCAACTCAGAAGTGGCTGAGAAGGTATTGGGACCTAAAGGAAGTGTCTTGTGTGGATCCTCAGAGTGCAGTAGGTAACAGAGTAAACAGTGTTCAAAACTAGATTTCACAGAGCCATATTTTATAATGTTTCAGTAGAGGCAAACTCAAACAAAAGTATAATTGAGTAAAGGCACATCCTTCCGGCTCTTCCTTCTTCCATGCCATTCCTCCGGATGATTTGGTCACCACTTGGCAGCAGTGGGCTGGGAGGACCTCTAACAATGACCTGGAATGCAGCTGTCCTAGGCTGCCAGACCTGGGCAAAGTCCTATGTGGTAAAGTCAGCTGATGAAGGAGAGAACTTACATCCTCTTATGATAAAAGAACTCCAATCCAGACCTTTGACTCATGGGAAGGTCACTTTATATGGATAATATACACAGAAGAAAGGCTGAAAGGAAATAGCCCAGATGTTTTCAGCAGTTTGCCCTACATGAATAATCATTAATGGTTTTCTTTCTGAAACTTTCTGCAACAGGTATGCATAATATTCACAGTCATAAAAAAAATGTGATTTAAAAATACCGTAAAATAATCCCAAATGTCATTCTGTTAATAAAAAACAAATTCTTCTTACACAACAGTGTTTAAACAGCTCTTTAAATACAGATGGAAGGGGCTATAGAGGGGCACTAATCCTGATGCTGGAGAGGGATGACCTCTGTTGTCATGTCTGGCTCTAGGACTTGGATTAGAGGAGGGGAACCTTAGGTTAATTTTTACGTCTAACACTGAAGAGGATGGTTTAAATAAGGATTTGAAAAGTTCTCCAAGGAGAGAAAAGGTTCTACCAATGCCAAATTTCAGGAATCCTGCTACATTGGCACATGTTATCCGCCACAGAAAAAAAGATATGACCCCCTAGAGTGATTCCTTAAATCTCTCAGCCTTGGCAAGACCTGCCACATTCATGATGCTATGTGGTGCCTAACCAGAGAGCATCTTTTGGTCCAAGGAGCAACCCTTTTCAACAGACGGACTTGGCAAGTACACATTCACACATTCACACCCTGTAGTCTCTTACATCTTCCTTAGAGTCCACTATGTTAAGAGAAGCAGACGAAATACGATGGGTTCACAGAGAACACCCAGCAGAAGCTGGTATTGTCACCTTATGCCATCCCTTTCCCCAGCTTCTCCTCTCTGTCTCTCTCCCTCTTCTTCATTCACTAAACGCTTTATGTTTATATCAATCACTGTGCTTGGCACTGGTGTTAAGAAGAGGAACACAATATCAGTCCCACCCTAAGTGGCCTGATGGTCTGAATTAGGGAAGGGAGTAAAGTCCTGATTCCCCCACTTACAGGCTGTGGGATCTGAGACAAATGACATCTCTCTCCTGTGTATTTCCTGGAAACCAGAGTAGGGATGCATACGGTAAAAGTGAAAAATGATAGAAAGTATCCAATATTAAAAATACCCAAAGAGTCAACGTGGAGAAAACCCAAACTTTGTTGGACTTCTTGACTTATTTAAAAGGTTTATATTATTTTACTTTGGATCACACATGGGAGACTGACGTAGAGGGAAGGACTAGAATCTTTCCAGTGTTAGGCTCCTACAGAGTTTCTCCTTTGCTTGTCTATTTTTTTTTTCTTGTGATGAGAACTCAGGATTTACCCTCTTAACAACTTTCATATATAACACACAGCTGTATTAGCTATATTTAGTTACATTTGTCATGTTGAACATCACTTCTCTAGTACTTACTTATCTTACAGTTAAAAGTTTGTACCTTTTAACTACCTTTATCTGATTCCACCCCCTCCCCACCCAAGGCTCCAAAATGCTTTGATCTGGACAAAAAATGGGCATAACCAGGTTGTTGGGCGAATCAGCAGGGGAGAGCCTATGTTGGTTCCTGACACACAGTGAGTTGGTGCTCGGTACATGTTCCTGCACTGAGAAAAACCTATACTTCCACTGTTTCTTCTTACACCCTGGCATTTCTATCCATTTTTGGCTAGGAGCTCTGAATATATGCTGCAATAAGCTCTTAAGCCTTTTTTTTTTTTTTTTTAAATCCTTTCGGCACGTGGTATTCTGGCTGAAGTTTTCTGTGAGCTCAGCGAACAGCAGAATCAGAGATCAAGAATTATTCATTACTCTTTCTTTTTCTATGAGGGTTATTAAATGAGGAGTAAAGGTCAAGTTATCAGCATTGGAATCACGCACGTGGTACCTGACAGAAGACCGGATTACCACGTGTTCCCCATGTGGGCACATTTTATCTCTCTGGATGAGGAGCTGATATCTTTCTGCCACTGACAGAAATTGCCAAAAAGAGAACTTGTATGTTTCACTTGCCTGTTGAGGTGCATTGATCACACCAATGTCATATCCAAACTGGAAGGAACTCAGCACAGCAGTGAAGACAGCCAAAACCAAGGTCCCGGTGACCTGCGGGGAATGGAACACAGGGCTGGGAAACACCAGGCAATTCCAGTTACCCACCACCTATCAGTCTGCAGCATGGGCTTCTGACAGGTTCCATGGGCTGGTTCTTGCCACTTGATACTTACTCATCATATACCCCTACGTTCCTGGCAGGGCTCATTCATATGGGACTGTGGGTGTCTTTCATTTCTCCTATACTGCCAAAGCAGCAAAAAGTCTGGGACAGCTTCCTCCAGGGAAGGAACCAAACATCCTTCTCCACATGTGTATGTGCTAAGTCGCTTCAGTTGTGTCTGACTCTGCAACCCCATGGACGATAGCCTGTCAGGCTCCTCTGTCCATGGGATTCTCCAGGCAAGAATACTGGAGTGGGTTGCCATGCCCTTCTCCAGCGGATCTTCCCAACCCAGGTCTCCCGCATTGCACACGAATTCTTTACCATCTGAGTTACCCGGGAAGTTCAAGAATACTGAAGTGGCTAGCCAATGCCTTCTCCAGGCTTCTCCTGCATTGCAGCTGGATTCTTTACTGAGCTACAAGGGAATCTGAGTTCTTTATATGAATAGGCAGGGTTTTGAGATAGGAGATATGATGGGTTCCTTGTGTCAGACTCAGCGTGTACTGGGAAGCATGAAAAAATTTTCAGATAACAAAAACCCCTAAGTGATGGGATCAGGGCATATATGTTTAAAGAAGCGCCCACAGGACACGATACTAAATTGTCTCCAAGAACTGCTTTACAAATGAAGTCACTTACTTTGCATCTTGACATGGAAGCATGATGCTGTATGTGCAGAGTTGTAAGTAGCACCCGGAAACTTGAACTTGAGAACCAAACCAGAAATGCAACCAAGAGGGCTGGGCATGGAAGTTACAGAATGCAGAAGAGCAGCAAGGCAGGAGGCCCAGAAGCCGCTGGCTGGAGACCACCTCTTCCCACAGCGCTCAGCTCTGCCCTTGGCAGGCTGATGTTTTCTCCTGAAAGACTGTTGTGCACCTGCTCTCTGTCATACATGGTTCTGCATTCTCATCTTTGTCATTAAATCTCCTCTCCTATAAGACAAGGGGCTTCCTAGGTGGTGCTGGCGGTGGAGAGCCCGCCTGCCAATGCAGGAGACAGATGTGGGTTCAATCCCTGGGTCGGGAAGATCCCCTGGAGGAAGAAATGGCAACCCACTCCAGTATTCTTGCCTGGAGAATCCCTTGGACAGAGGAGCCTGGCGGACTACAGACCATGGGGAAGGACAGAATCAGACATGACTCAAGTGATTTAGTATCTCTTCACACACACTGTGTGTGTGTGTGTGTGTGTGTGTAATAGTTTTCTCTTGTCACTATTACAAAAAAATCAACAAGCTAGTGGCTTAAGTAACACAAATGTATTACTTTACAGTTCTTGTAGGTCAAAAGTCTGATACTAGTCTCACCAGACTATAATTAAGGTGTTGGCAAGCTGTGTTCTTCTCTGGAGGATGTAGAGGAAAATTTGAGTGGATAGAATTTTGGTCCTTCTTGTTGAAGGACCAGAGTCTGTGCTGGCTGTAAAGCAAGGGCCATTCCCAGCTCTGGAGGCCACAACATCCCTTGATTAGTTGTGCCCTTCCTTCATCTTCATAACAGAATCTCCCTATCTCAAGGTCCATAACAGTAAAGATGTTTGGAAGGCCCTTTTTTCTGTGTAAGGTAACAGATTCACATGGGACAAAGGACACAACCAGGGACAGTTAAGAGTATCTTTTGAGGGCTCTTATTCTGCCAACAGCACTCCTCACAACAGTACCATTAGTATCCCTATTTTATAGGTAACTAGGCTAGGTTATGGCACCCCACTCCAGTACTCTTGCTGGAAAATCCCATGGGCAGAGGAGCCTGGTAGGCTGCAGTCCATGGGGTTGCTAAGAGTCGGACATGACTGAGCAACTTCACTTTCACATTTCACTTTCACACATTGGAGAAGGAAATGGCAACCCACTCCAGTGTTCTTGCCTGGAGAATCCCAGGGACGGAGGGGCCTATTGGGCTGCCGTCTATGGGGTCGCACAGAGTCAGACACGACTGAAGCGACTTAGCAGCAGCAGCAGCAGGCTAGGTTAAGGTCTTACAGCCAGTAAGTTGTAGAATAATGATTTGGATCTAGAACCTATGCTTTTAATTACTTGGTTATTTTGAATTTCTCATGAATCAGAAGACATTCAAAAGCCAAACATATCTGAAAATCTAGGATCCTAATTTTCCTAAATTGGAAAAAATATCCAAGAGTGCACATATTCATCGAATTTGCCAATTTTGATGCTGAAGCCAAATGACCAAACACCCACCAATTCCAAGCGCATTTTCCTACCACTCACCACACAAATGCCCGCCATCCTCACACACCCACAGAAGACTTTTGTGAAGTTTTTGGCAAAAATTGAAAAAACAAACAAAGGCTACTCAACTGCTCCTCTGTAGCTCAGCTGAAGAACCTTAGGTTCTACCCAACACCAAGCCCAGAGCCACAATATACTCTCCCAGTTTCCTCCCCACATCCCCTGTCCCTCCAGCGGCAGGGTCTCCCAGCACCCGGTGTCTTAGTGACGCCCCTCCCACCCCAGGCTTCTGCTCTCTGCTGGCTCTCCGGTCCCTACCAGACAAACATATGGTTCCTCTCTTCTTATTTTGAGTGCAACCAGGGACCATGGCAGTGGTGAGCAGGAATGGAAGTTGGGGGTGAAGGTAGTGGCTGTAGCAGGTTTGGCCTGCTGTACCCAGGTGGTGCAGCGGTAAAGAATCCACCTGCCAATGCAGGAGACCCAAGAGACGCGGGTTTGATCCCTGGGTCGAGAAGATTCCCTGCAGGAGGAAATGGCAACCTGCGCCAGTATTCTTGCCTCGAAAATTCCACAGACAGAGGAGCCTGGCAGGCTACAATCTGTGCATGCTGCGTGCTAAATCGCTTCAGTCATTTCCAACTCTTTGTGACCCTATGGACTGTAACCTGCCTGGCTCCTCCATCCATGGGGATTCTCCAGGTCAGACTACTGGAGCGGGTTTTCCCTTCTCCAGGGTTTCTTTGTGACCCAGGGATTGAATCCGCACCTCTTACAGCTCTTACATCAGCAGGTGGGTTCTTTACATTAGCACCCTGGGAAGCTCTAGGCTACAGTCCAGAGAGTTTCAAAGAGTGGATACGACCGAGTGCATGTGCTTGCATATGGACACACACACACACACACACACACACACACACACTCCATCAGCCTTCCTCTGACACTCCAAATGAGTCTCAGTCACAACAGTGTTAGCTGTTCCTACATTTCTTTGACAAAAATAAGTTAATTTTTAAAGATAGAACTCCCGTTTCATTACCTCCCAATTAAATTGTTCTAAGCCATTGCTGTAGGAATGCTGGAGTTGCCCCTAAGATCACTTTCTTCCACTTAAAGATAACAAAAAATACCACTGAGAAGGAGACAGGAAAGAGAGGTTTTTTAATTTATTTTTTAATTGTAAGAGAATTGCTTTAAAATGTTGTTTTGGTTTCTGTCATACAACTTGAATCAGCCATATATATATATATATATACACATATATATATATATATATATATATATATATATATATATATCAACAAAGTTCCATCTAGTCAAAGCTTTGGTTTTTCTAGTTGCTGCTGCTGCTAAGCCACTTCAGTCGTGTCCAACTCCTAGTGACCCCATGGACTGCAGCCTACCAGGCTTCTCCATCCATGGGATTTTCTGGTAGTCATGTATGAATGTGTGAGTTGAACTATAAAGAAAGCTGAGTGCTGAAGAATTGATGCTTTTGAACTGTGGTGTTGGAGAAGACTCTTGAGAGTCCCTTGGACAGCACAGAGATCCAACCAGTCCATCCTAAGGGAGATCAGTCCTGAATATTCATTGGAAGGACCGATGCTAAAGAGGAAACTCCAATACTTTGGCCACTTGATTTGAGGAACTAACTCATTTTCAGACCTGATGCTGGGAATGATTGAAGGTGGGAGGAGAAGGGGACGACAGAGGATGAGATGGTTGGATGGCATCACTGACTCAATGGACATGAGTTTGAGTAAACTCCAGGAGTTGGTGATGGACAGGGAAGTCTGCCATCCTGTAGTCCATGGGGTCACAAAGAGTCAGATATGAATGAACGACTGAACCGGAACTGGAACTGGAGCTCCTCCCTCCTGAGCCTCCATCCCCTCCTCCCAGCCCACCCCTCTAGGTCATCACAGAGCACCAGGCTGGGCTCCCTTTGTTGTATAGCAACTTCCCACCTGCCACCTATTTCACACATGATAGTGTACATATGTCAATGCTACTTTCTTCACTCGTCCCACTCAGGAGAGGTTTTAAATGTTTAGAAATCGTAGACTATTCTTAAAATCTTTGTCCTCTGGTCTTCCTGGCTTCTTTTCTTTAGTGAAGGCTCTGGTCCTGCCACCCTATGGCCTGTAGTTCCCCACTTTAACTCCTCGAGAGAGAAATTTTTGGTCAGATAAGGAGCAATCTCATTTATTTTAAGCGGGTTATTTGAATTCCCAACTGAAGCGATCATTCCAAATATTGAAGTCTCTGGAACTGTTTGATTGCATTTTCTTTTTTTGTTTTGTATCTCTTACTTTCAGGCTTGATTTCCCTCTCTGAACTCCATTCTGAACTGGCTCTTTGAGTCTCATCTTTTCCTTTTCCATTGTCAAATAAAAAGAGGTAACATTTGTAGTCAACCCTCTATGTGGTTAGATTTGGTCAGAGAAAGTTTTGTTTATGAGAGGGAGAATTTCTGAAAACTACTACATTTGAATTAGCCCATTAACCCTAATTCATTCAATCTATCATCCAAGAGACTGACCCACAAATAAGCATAGGAGCTAGTGATAACTTAGCTGGGAGCTCACTCTGTCCAGGCTCTGTGATCTAACTGGTTTGTCTTTTCTCTCAATAACCTTGTAGGTTGGAATTCTACCATTTTACCTATGGGAAAACTGATACAGAAAGGGTAAGGAACTTGTCTGAAGGCCTGTAACCACCAAGTGGTAGAAGATATTCAAGTCTTTTCTCAACCTTTCATAGGCTGCTGCTGCTGCTAAGTCACTTCAGTCGTGTCCGACTCTGTGCGACCCCATAGACAGCAGCCCACGAGGCTCCCCCATCCCTGGGATTCTCCAGGCAAGAACACTGGAGTGGGTTGCCGTTTCCTTCTCCAATGATGAAAGTGAAAAGTGAAAGCGAAGCCGCTCAGTCGTATCCGACTCGCAGCAACCCCAGGAACTGCAGCACCAGGCTCCTCCGTGCATGGGATTTTCCAGGCAAGAGTACTGGAGTGGGGTGCCATTACCTTCTTCGTTTTCATAGGCAGCAAAGTATCAAGTCTGCACTTTTTGAAAGACATTGGGAGCTTAATAATTTTAAGTTAAAGAAAGCTATGCTCTATATCCAATTAAAAATATGCTGCTGGATAAATGTAGAAGAAAAGAATGTGGGCAAGTAGGGTAAACCTTAACATAGAACAAAATGTGGTGTTTATTTTGTGACTTAGAGGTCAGATGGAGTCCATCAGGAAAAACAAAACTTGGGAGTCAGAAAACCTATAAGAGTCCCATCCAGGCCCTTAACATCCCCAACTGTCAGTTTCTTTGCCCCCAAAATGGGTATAATAGTTATGCATAGCAGAGAAGGCAGTGGCACCCCACTCCAGTACTCTTGCCTGGAAAATCCCATGGATGGAGGAGCCTGGTGGGCTGCAGACCATGGGGTCACTAAGAGTTGGACACGATTGAGCGACTTCACTTTCGCTTTTCACTTTCATGCATTGGAGAGGGAAATGGCAACCCACTCCAGTGTTCTTGCCTGGAGAATCCCAGGGACAGAGGAGCCTGGTGGGAGGCCATCTATGGGGCCGCAAAGAGTCGGACACGACTGAAGCGACTCAGCAGCAGCAGCAGCAGTTATGCATAGTCTTATTATAAAGACTGAATAAGACACACACTATGCTCTTCCTATAAACAGTAAAAGGGCTATAAAGCAACTGATTTTTAATCACATCATTATCATCTTGTTCATCACTCTTGCCAAAAAAACCACCTGTCAATTTTTCAAACATACAGTTTTCACAACACTACTATAAAATATCCCCATTTTGCAGGTGAGGAAACCAGGGCTCAGAGACTAAGTGGTATTCCCAACACACATAGCTGGTAAATAACAGATACTCTTTTATTGGAACCAAAAGCTCATCTTAAACTCCCACTGCTAAACAAAATGATTTTCAAATTTTCAGCAGCTATTGATTGACTAGGCCGGGAGGAGAAGCTTGTACTGTTTCCTCTACAAAATACCACAAACATCGAGTCAAAGGTGATCTTGCACTCAACTTTGGAAAAGTCCAGGAGTTTCTCAAACTATAGAATTTTCAAGTTTCAAGGGACCTTTGAGAGCAATGGATTCTAGTCTAATCCTTTTTTCAGTTGGAGAATCCAAGTCCTTTAAGTTATACAACGCATTACTGGCTATATCCAGAGTGAGAATCCAGGGCTCCTACCCCTCAGTCTCCTGCTTAGCTCCTTTCAACCTGGGTGAATTTACAAAGGTGACAGAGTGCTTTACATTAGTTCTCATTCTTTCTGGGTTCCCTTTTTAGCCAATTCTTTAATTCTCAAGAGAAGTACTATAGCACAATTTCTAGGGCTCCCAAGGGAAGGTAATAATCACTTTAAATGAAACTTGAGTATCTTCTCTGTGCCAGGCACTGTGGACAAGCACCTTCTGTTTTGCAGTATCTACCAAACTTCAGTTGTTTGAACGCTACCTTCATGATTTTTTTTGCCAAATCTACATAATATCTGTATAGTTATTAACTCAATATTTATCTTTATATTGCTTTTAAAGTTTTATCTACTTCAGCTGTATCCTGGGCTGTAATAAGAAATCATGAAATCCTAGTTAGTATTCCTTAAATATACATTGTACAAACACACAGCTATTGATAGTAAACTGTTTGTCATCTGAGTTTCTCTAATATTATCTCATTTAATTACTCCCATACAGTAAAAAGAAAGAAAGAAAGAAAGTAAAGTCACTCAGTTGTGTCTGACTCTTTGCGACCCCATGGACTGTAGCCTACTAGGCTCCTCCATCCGTGGGATTTTCTAGGCAAGGGTACTGGAGTGGGTTGCCATTTCCTTCTCCAGGGGATCTTCCCAACCCAGGTATCGAACCCAGGTGCCCTGCATTGCAGGCAGACACTTTACCGTCTGAGCTACTGGGGAAGCCCCACACAGTAAAGAACTATTATAATCCCTATCTCCCATACTATATCCTTATGTTCGATTCCAACGTGTTTTTAATTTGTTGCAAGTCAGAAAAACCATTTGAGAAAACATTACACAGACTAGTCAGAAAACAGAGCAAATATTCTTAAAATCTCAATTGGTAGATAGGCCAATCAAAAAACTTAGCCCTCATATCACAGCAGGTAGGCAACATTAGCACACTCCCAATCTAGGATCATGACCACAAAGCCTGTGCTCCTAGCCTTGTCACTTACTGACATGAAGAAAGGCTCGGCAGAGTAAGTTACACCAGATCAGAACTCAGAGGGCCCTCCTCGAACACCCATTTACCTACTTGTATGATTGTGATTTGGTTGGGGGACACTTATAAGGGAGCAATAGCACTATACCCTTTCTCTTTTCAAGTTTTTGTTTTGAAAAGTATTTTTCTGCAGAGAAATTGAAAGAGTCGTGCAGTGAACACTCCATAACCTTCACCTGTGTTCACCAATGGTTAGCCTTTACATTTGTTTCATTCTCATTGTGTGTGTCTGTGTGTGTTATTGGGCAAATCATTCGAAAATAAGTATCAGATGTTATGTCACTTTACTCTTAAATCCTTCAGCATGTTCTCACCAAGAAAAAGACATTCTCCTACTCCTATTATAATTGTAATACTATTATCATATCCAAGAATGTAGTAGTTATGAAATATTTCTAATATACCCACAAGTTCTATCCCCATATTGTCCCTTGGAGCTGTTTTCTTCTTCCTTCCACAATCTAAGCTCACTTGTTGCATTTGGCTTCAGTTCTTCTTTGTCTCTCTTAATCTAGAATAGTCCTTTATAGTCTCCTTTAATCTAGGACAGTCATTCTCATATATTGATATTTTTGAAGATTTCAGATCAGTTTCATGATTAGTTAGATTTGGGTTAAAGTGCCCTTTTTTGCACATTCCTTCAGTAATATGGTTATGCCATACCACTTGAGAAAACATTACACAGGCTAGTCAGAAAACAGAGCAAATATTCTTAAACTCCCAATTACTGAAAAAAAAATACGATTTTTTAGCAGCTAAATTAACTATCAATTGGCCAAGAGAAGAAGGGTTCATCTGTAGTAGCTACACCCAACATTCCCCAAATCTTCAATATACTCCTACAGAATCCTCAATATGCTCACTGACTTGAACAGACTTCCCTATTCGTGTCCTCAAATGGACATAAAACAACTGTACCTTGTCTTCTGTCATTTTATGGGCCGGAGTCCTCCTCTTAATTCCAGGTCTAGAGTGGCAGATGCAGTGGCCAGCTTCTGACTGTCCTTCTCCAGCTTTCTGAGACTAGTTATACATTAGAATAGGAGGGGCCAGGCTAGGAGGCATGAGGCCAAGTCTAATCTTGGGCAGAGGTGAATATTGATGAGAATCTAATCAATAAATGCTTTGCCTCTGTTACCTGTGGCTTCAATGTCTTTGTTCCACCAGGAAAGAAAATGGGAGCAGGTTTCTTCTGTGTAAGTTACAAACCAGAGATGGTTGTGTTTTAAGGCACGTGCTAAGTGGGGCAGTAACCAGGGGCAAGTGAAAAAGAAAGCTTATAGAGTCTTTTATAGAAAATGAGATATGCTGGGCTGCCCTGGTCTGTTGTGCGGACAAGAAAGACAGGCGCGCAGGAGGCAGACGCCCTGCAGAGAACCAGTGCTGTGGTGCTTCTGCTTCAGAGCCAGACTGTGTGGTCAGGGGTCACTGTAGGCTTGAGTGGTTACCTGAATGAACTTGGACAGTCATGAACTTGGGTTTGAATCTCACCATTTTTCTAGTGGTGTCACCTTAAGCATGAGACTTTTCTGTGCCTTAGTTTTTTCACACAACAAAAGAACAGAATATACACTTTTATTGATTGGGTTAAATGTGGTAATATATGAAAGAATAAGTGCTCAGCAACTGTTGGTTGCTGTTGTTTTTGCTATTACTGTTATTGGTTCAGTGTATGTCAGGAAGTACCTGTCAGGGGCAGTAGTGGAGAGGTCTCAAATAAACCTGCTCACAGGGCTTGGGCTTGTGCCCTTCTGTGTATCCTCTGTGATGTCTAGTCCTTGTGGGGAGACGGGTGACATCTCATTCGGTTGAGCTTGAACTGTGTCTAGCAGAGAGTGTTACTGACTCCACTGAGGCTCAACTGGAACCAGTGTCCAACAAAGAAAATGTAACAAACAGCTGCTAAATGAGGGGTGTTACAGAGAAACAGAGGGTGAGGATGTAAAGGAAACTCAGACTTCATTTGTCTTTTATTTCTCTGCCCTCTTTCCATTTCTGTCACTTCTACCAGATAATGCAAGTGAGTCAATAATTCATTTCAACTCACAGTCCCAGGCTCTGCAATGCACGATATCAAAAGAGACTTCAGAGCTCATAATGCATATGGAGAGATAAATGTAACTATAGACAACAATACAGTAATTTCTTGGTGGAAAGGCATGAACGAGTATTATTAGCAAAGATAGTTAATCTTTATGAGTTCTTGCTTGGTGCCAGGTGCTGGTCTCAGCACTTTGCACGCATTAACCAGTTCAATCACAACAGAAGGCACTCTCCGTTGCACAGCCACGCTTTAGGGGGCAGTTTTGAAATCAGACTTTGAAGACCCCAGGTAGCTTCACTCCTCTTCGTGCACAGCCTGGCTCCTGGCTTTCTGCTCTAGTTTCAGCGGGTGATGCCTACAGCCATTGTCAGAGCGTCTTAAATCAGGAGACGACTCCTTAGCAATCATTTTCCAGTGACATGATATTCTGCCAGAAAGTCTTTGTGCTGCTGTCAAAAATAATAGTCCCCTCTGTTTACCAACCTTTGTTTTTGGAATTTACCTTTTAAGAGATGGTCTTGAGTGCGGCGTGAGGTCAGGAAACCTTTAACTTTTACTAGGTTGGAGCCACGCAGCGCACGCAGGGTAGCTGTTCTCTCCATTGGAAGTGCTCCCTGCTATTCGTTAACCCGGGATGCGGGACCTTAAGCCACCCAGACCAGTTTCCTCTGGTTTAGCCCAGACCTCTCCTGTTCTGCTCTTACTCAGAAATAAGTAATCTCTGCGCCTTTTAGGGATGGGCTGGAACTTTATCTCCAGTTGTAGGGTGGAGGAATTGTTAACAGTGACTGCATTGGCATTTAGCTCTCAGAGAACTGATAATGTATTTCAGCCTCTCAGGAGAGTCTACCTTAGCATCCACCCGAGGAGCGGCGGGTCCGGTTGCCTGGAGTTGTCTCCATGTTTCCCTGGTTGTGAGATAAAGTCAGCCTTTTCTTGCTTTGCTGGCGGGATGGGGGCCACCCAATGAGGTACACCAGTGCCTAGAATCACCCAGAGGTGCCCTGTGGGTGGTATAAAACCAGCTCTGTGTGGTGGGTTTTGTTTGTTTTTTTAGGATTCACTTTTTAAACACTTGAAGTCATATTCTGATTACTTCTTGATTAATTTAATCTTCATAGTAGGCACCAGTGGCTCTAACTGGAGAGAGTTTTTCAAGGATGGAAAAGAGCTTCCCCTCCTTTCTTCTGTGTTATCTTTGTCCTCCCAGTTGCTCAGTCATGTCTGACTTTTTGTGACCCCATGGACTGCAGCTTGCCAGGCTCCTCTGTCCATGGGGATTCTCCAGGCAAGAAGACTGGAGTGGGTAGCCATTCCCTTCTCCAAAGGATCTTCCCCACCCAGGGATCGAATCCACTTCTGCTTCTTCTGCATTGGCAGGCGGGTTCTTTACAGGCTGAGCCACCTGGGAAACCCCATAGTATCTTTACTTTGAGTGAAATGAGAGTTTATTTCTATAAATGGAAAAAAGACAACTCACTCTCTTAGCATGCTGCATCCCTCTCTGATAGGCTCAGGTATGGAGAAGTGCAAAGGCATCTCTGCTGCTGCTGCTGCTGCTGCTGCTGCTGCTGCTGCTGCTAAGTCGCTTCAGTCGTGTCTGACTCTGTGCGACCCCATACAAGGCAGCCCACCAGGCTCCCCCATCCCTGGGCTTCTCCAGGCAAGAACACTGGAGTGGGTTGCCATTTCCTTCTCCAATGCATGAAAGTGAAAAGTGAAAGTGAAGTCGCTCAGTCGTGTCTGAAAGGCATCTCTGGAGAACCAAATAAAATGGGTTCAAACTGGGCCAACACAGGAGTGCGGGAAGAATATTGGGAGGTCCTAGATTCTGAAGAAAGCCAGTGTATTTTAAGATTTCTGAGTCAAGTTTGTCCTTATTGTAGCCTGCCTCTTCTCACCCTCTCCACAGATCCCACTCTGATCCATCCCACCAGTATCTGTCCTGAATGTGACTTCCCAGCCTGGCTTCCCTGCCCCCAGTCTCATCCTATAGTCTCTTTTTGACAGAGAAGCCAATGGTGATTTTAAAAGTAAACCAGACAGTAAGGCATGCATGCTAAGTCGCTTCAGTGGTGTCTGACTCTTGATGGCCCCATGGACTCCTCTGTCCATGGGATTCTCCAGGCAAGAATTCTGGAGTGAGTTGCCATGCCCTCCTCCAGGGATCTCTTCCTGATCCAGGATCAAACCCACAGCTCTTATGGCTCATGCACCAGAAAGTAATACCCCTTGCTTAAAAGTCTCCAAAGACTTCCCTGTCACCCTTAGAAGCAAACCCACACTGGTCAGCACAGCCTGAGAGGCTGATTTGATATAACCTTCCCTGACACTGACCTAGCCTTTTACTGCCCTCCTTCTCTGGGCTTAGCCACACTGTCCTCAGACTTGGTTAACATGTTCCAGTCTCAGCTTTGTACTTGACGTTGCTCTGCCTACAGCACTCCACCCCAGGCTTGTCTGAGGTTGGCTCCTTTACATTCCCTTGAGGATTCAACAAGGCTCTCCAAGCAGGCTTCTTAAGGTGGGCACAACCTACCCCCCAACTCATTCTCAGGCCTGTTACTTTGCTTTATTTTCTTTATAGATCTATGCTTGAAATCTGATTTACCATTATTTATTAAAAATTAAACATTTAATAAATTGAAATGTCTAGTCAAAATATCTAATTATTAAAATATCAAATATTGAAATTATTTTGTTATTTAAATTTATTGTTACTATTTTATTATTTGGACTTCTCTGGTGGCTCAGATGATTAAGCGTCTGCCTACAATGCAGGAGACCCGGGTTCAATCCCTGGGTCAGAAAAATCCTCTGGAGGAGAAAATGGCAACTCACTCCAGTACTCTTGCCTGGAAAATCCTATGGACAGAGGAGCGTGATAGGCTACAGTCTATCATGGTCCACTTTCCTCACCACATTTAAGTTCCATGAATGTGGAGGAGATCTTGCCCTTCTTGTTATCTGCCACGGCTTGAGAGTGCCTGGTACATAGTAGGCACTCAATATTTGTTTAACAAATGAAAGAAGTTCAAAAAGAGTTACTTTCTTGTAATAGTCTGAGGCTGGCATTGGGACATTTATTGATTTAACATTCAATAAATGCAGTATTTACTGAACATCTGTGTAGGCACTAGTCACAACAATGAACAAAACAGAGTATCTGCTCATGTGGGGTTTACTTTCCATGAAAGAAACTACACAGGTGCTTAGGAAGAGAAAGCAGGGGCACTCACTTTCAAAAAGAGTCGGACATGACTTTGGAACTAAAGACCAACAGTAATCTGTCCAGGAAGTCGAGAGAGTCACAGCCCCAGTGACCAGGGATACTTCCTCTTCCCTGCACCTGGGGGCCACAGGTTTGCCTTTGGGAGGCAGTCAAGAGGTCCCCAGGCCTCTGTGTGCATTTGGGTTTATTATCTGAGAGTGTCTAAGTGTTGCTACATGATCACTGAGCTAGTCAGAAGAATCTACTAATCCCTTTTTATGTGTGTTAAGCCCTTAGCTGTGTCTGACTCGGGGACCCTATGGACTGTAGCCTGCCAGATTCTTCTGTCCATGGGCTTCTCCAGGCATGAATACTAGTGTGGGTTGCCATTTCCTTCTCCAGGGAATCTTCCTGACTCAGGGATTGAACCCAGGCCTCCTGCATTGATTCTTTGCCATCTGAGCCACCAGGCAAGCACTAGTTGCTCCTAACCCACCTATGGATTAGTCATTGAATTGACTCAGTGATGGGCAAGTTTAAAAGAAAGAAAAGGAATAAAGGAAATAGGCTAATTTATTGGCTGCCACAGACAGAACTGGTACAAACAACCTGCCCCATGTCCTTCCCTCTTAGCCTCAGCACAGGACAATCTTCTTAAGGTCCTCAAAGGTTACATGCTGTGATGATTAATGTGATGTCTCAACGTGGCAGGCCACAGTGCCCAGACATTTGATTAAACATTAATCTGGATATTTCTGTGACGGGTTTGGATGAGATTTGTATTAAAATCAGTAGACACTAAATAAAGTGGGTTGCCTTCCAGAATGTGGGTGGGTCTCATCCAATCCGTTGAAAGTCTGATAGAACAAAAACTTGACGTCTCCTAAGCAAGAGGGAATTCTCAGGCTTTGGACTCAACACTCTAACTCCTTCCTGACTTCCCAGCTTGCTGGCCTCCCCCATCATAGTCTGGACTCACCAAGCATCCACGACCACATGAGACAATTCCTCAAAATCTCTCTCTCTCTCCCTGGGGGACCTCTTGATTCCCTCCCAAAGGAAAACCGATGGCCCCCAGGTGCAGGGAAGAGGAAATAGCCCTGGTCACTGGGGCTGTGACTATCTTAACTTCTTGGACAGATTGTTGTTGTTTAGTCACTAAGCCATCTCTGACTCTTTGTGACCCAACAGACTGTAGCCTGCCAGGCTTCTCTGTCCATGAGATTTCCCAGGCAAGAATATTGGAGTGGGTTGCCACTTCTTTCGATCTTCCTGACCCAGTGATTAAACCTTATATCTGCTTATCTCTCTCTTGTATTTCCTGCATTGGCAGGTGGGTTCTTTACTGCTGAGCCACCAGGGAAGCCCCTTTGGGACTGATATAGTGACCTTAATTGCCATTCAGTGACTCACACTGGGAGTCTCAGGTACCACTTGAAAAGCTACCCAATAGCTGTACAAGTCTAGACACTGCCCTCACTTTTCATTTATCTGTTTTTCTCCTTTCAAAAATACTTCATTTTAATGGCAAATTAAATATAAATACATGAGACTATTGTCACTGAGAACATTTTGTAGGCTACAGATAAAGCTGGAATGACCCTCTGCCACCACTTTCAGCCACAACAGTTGGTTAGCAATGTCTCTATTTTCAGTTTAGTAGGTACCTTTCCAATTCACCAGCCCCTTTGAACCTCCTACTTTTGTTTCTATCCCTTTGCCTCCTCTCCAGATTTGTCCTGTCTGCCATGTTAGGGTGAGGTCTTAGTTTAACTCCTCCTCCTCGAGAAGCTTCCTCTTAGTTTGCTTTCCTAGTGTGGCTCAGAAGCTGTACACAGTGATGCCCAGTTCCTCAGGTGTCCCAATAGCCCTTTCCAGCACCCCAGGCCTCTGCTGGTCTGAGAGAGAACATGAGGAGAAGAAGAGCAGCTGTGTCTCTACTTCTGGCCAGTCCAGATGTCACCTGGCTGACCCCTTTAGCCTACTGGCCATCAATTACTCTGGACATGATGGAAAGTTTCCCCTTCTTGGAATGGTTTTATGTCTTTTCTGAACTCAGTAAACCTTGTAAAATGAATTCTTGCCACCCTCTTACAAGGGTTTGGTGTGCTGGACTGGGGTCAAGAGATGTCCTTTGGGTTTTCCCTCCCCAAAGGGTTAGCTCTTTGACTATGGACAAGTCTTGCTCAACTCCTCTAAGTTTCATCTATAGAACAAACTGGATAATCTCTGTCTCGTCACATGAAAGATGAAGATTGGATCAGTCTCTAGGGATTGTTGTGAGGGTTAAATAAGATAGTATGGGTACAGTGCTTAGAATAAAGCCCAGAATGTCATCAGCTCTCAGTACATGTCAGCTCTTAGTATTTTTCTGCTCTCAGATTCTTTGTTCCTAACATCCTCTCCAAAAGTTATGACCCCCAAGGTTGACTAGCTACGTGAGTTCTGTTCCTTCTTTTAGCCTGGGGCTTGTGTTATTTGTCCTTGAGGTCAATGAAGGCTCATGAAAAGAACAAGTGCCACCTAATGAGTGGATGTGTGTCATTCGTATCACGGGGGTTTGACAATCTGTGACAAATTCCTTTGACAGATGTGCACCTATGGCAATTTATCAGTGAGCCACTGTCTCAAATTAGTTAATCACTGGGCCATTCGGTCTAAATTGAATGGTGCTGCTGCATGCAGAAAGTTTTTGTTTGCAATTCTTGAGTCATCTCAGTTTAAATTAAGTCAATTAAAATTCCCTGTTCCTAACCATTTTTATATCAAGTGTGCCTAAATGCCCACAATACTCTGCAGGGCATCGTTCTATTTATGAGTTTGTGTCTCTTTAATGTCTGTGAGTTAATCATTTCCCGACACTGTGCTATTTTCTTTCACTGCCTTCTGTACCATTTGCTGCCTAATTTTCAGGGTGCTAAGAGAGGTTGATATATAAATTGGGAGTGAAGATCATGAGGTCATCATTGAGGTTTAGCAAACAATGTTGCTCAGTGCTCTTGACCAATAGGTCACCAGTAAAAGAAGCAGTGTCAGGGAGAAATGGTTCTCGTGACAGCTGTTTACCAGACAGAGAAGAGTTCCAGGAATGTACTGTAACAGGCAGATGGTGCAACTCAGTGGTGGGCGAGTTGTTGACCAGGTGCTTTTTTGTCTTGTAGAACTTGAAGAGACACACTCAGCTATATTTGTTAATCCCATTCTCCTCAGAAAGGGCTTCCCTGGTGCCTCAAACAGTAAAGAATTTGCCTGCAATGTGGAAGACCTGGGTTTGATCCCTGGATTGGGACGATCCCCTGAAGGAGGGCATGGCAACCCACCCCAGTATTCTTGCCAGAATAACTCCATGGACAGAGGTGCCTGGTGGGCTACATTCCATGGGGTTGCAAAGAGTCAGACAGACTGAGCAAGTAACACTAACTCTCCTCAGAAAATCCTCACTGTTCACAAACAGCCAATGTGGGCTCTGGCATCTCTTCAGAGACTTGGAACGTCAGTGGCAAGACAGGTAAAAATAAACCCAAATGGAATATCTCTCTCCCTTACATCTTGAAATCACCTTCCCTCTTTGAACAGGGCAAGTGGGTTTGGGGAAGCACTTTGTGGTGGTTGGTGGGAAGAGGAAGTGGTTTTCAAATGAATACATCAAAAATTGAAGCTCAAGGGTCTTCCTGGGTGGTCCAGCAGTTGAGAATCTGCCTTCTGGTGCAGGGGACACTGGTTTGATCCCTGGTTGGGGAGCTAAGAGCCTACATGCCAAGGAGCAACTAAGCCTGCGTGCTACAACTAGAGAGGTGTGTGCACTCTGGAGCCTTGGTGCCACAACCTGCTGAGCCCGCTTGCTCTAGAACCAATGCTCTGCATCAAGGGAAGCCCCAGCTTGCCATGACCGAAGAAAGTCAGAGCACCATAAGGAAGACCCAGGGCAGCCAAAAAAACAGAAAAAAAAATTTTTTTAATGAAGCTCAGTGCCTCCGTGCTTCCATGTTGTAGATAGCACAGTGTCCATGGTCCTAGGAGCAACCCGCTGGGCCTCTAGGGATGTCCGAGACTGCTGAAGGATGGAGCCTTCTTTGTGGTGGCCAGTCTCCTCTCATAAGAGGAGTCTACCCTAAGGTTGTGTCCTGCCCCGTCTTCTCGCTTCCAGTCACTCCTCTTTCTTCTCTCTTTCTAAGGTCTCCCCAGGTGGCCTATGCTGAGCTGAAGGCAGAAATTGCTCTGCTTTGCTACAGCAAGAACACAGGCCTCTTACCCTGACAAATGTAAGACTGCAGGTCAAATGTGTATTGGTTTATCCAAAAAGGGAAAGAATAGGGTGTTGTGCAACTCTCGATACTCCAGATCATATCCTCCCCTTCTTTTCTTCTTTTTTTATAAATCAGATTAGCTTTTATTGACTTTCTATTGTTTGGTACACATTTCCATCCAGAGCTCTTGGGTTTATAGTCCTATGCTATATGCCTGCTTCATTCCTCAAGTTCTGATGGATTTTTAAAAATGAATATAATACTACCTTAAGGAAAAATACATTTGGTCAACGTTGTAAGACCAAACATTGTGGGTGGGCTCTGTTGCCTCTGTTTTGTCATTGATGTACAGGGTGAAGAAGGTCAGAAACATGGGGAGGAAAGAATGTCGTCCTAGGAAGCTTCTTGCTCCACTGCTGATGCAGGCCTCCAGGCCACCTTGAGTCACTCAGGGACCTGAGGGTCTCTGACGGGAAGTTGTGAGTTCTAAGTGAAGAACTTCTAACTGAAGTTCTAAGTTCCTTGCAATTTTGTCCTTCCAAGACATGTAAGATCAGAGTAAGGCCTGTGAGATCACATGTAAGATCACAGCGAGGGATAGGTTTCTTGCCTATGGCTTCATACTAAAGGGCAAGAAGATGGTCAGGTGCTCCCACACGTGTGTCCCAAGTGACAATTCTATTCTAGTTATTTTCTGGTGGTTGTAGCACTGGCTGGGAGGCACCTCCGGGTCTAGAATGTTCCTGATCTGTTGTCCTCATTAGTAACACCTGACTTAACTCATCCATACTCCCACTTTGCTCACCAGTGAGAATTTACTCAGCATTTTAATCCATTAATTTGCTGCTGCTGAGCCCGTTCTGCCTCGGAGATAACCACCCCAGATGCCAAGGCCCTGAAAGATTGCTGTCTGAAAAGTTTATTGGATAATGAAATTAAAAAATCGTCTCGAATACCAGATGTGCAAGGTAATGCTTGTTCTCATTGTCACTGTCAACTTCCACAAAGATTGTAGTGGAATGTTGGTGGGAATGTAGAAGTAAGAAATAGGTCAGGGAAGAAACCACAAGTTTGCTGCAGAAGTCATTGCTTGATTGGTAAGATCAAATTTGAGTCTAAGGACAGAGTTTCTTATAAAGTATTTTTCTTTAAGGTATTGTTATATTCATTTTAAAAAATCCATCAGAACTTGAGGAATGAAGCAGGCATATAACACAGGACTATAAACCCAAGAGCACTGGATGGAAATGTGCATCAAACAATAGAAAGTCAATAAAAGCTATTTTATAAATAGCTGATTTATAAAAAAAATAAGAAAAGAAGGGGAGGATATGATTTGGAGTATTTAGAGTAGCATAACATCTTATTCTTTCCCTTTTTAGATAAACCAATATACATACTAATATTTAAAAAGTAAAAGTGGTGTTCTTTATAATAATATTCCTCTAATATTTCTCTTGAATTTTATAGGCATTATGAGAACAACTAGGCACAAAGTTTACAAAGAACTTTTCTGTTGGTGCTCTGATCTGATCAACATAACAAAAATGTGAGTATGGCAGGAATAGCCAGATGATTCCATTTTAGGAACAAGAAAACAGAGGCTTAGAGTTGTCTGTTTGCTTAGAGTGTTTGCATATTGTGTTCTGACTTCACACCCTGTTTTTCTGTGTATTTTACAAATAAAGTCAATTCTTGGCTTTCCCTTTTTCACATTATTTCCACATTTTTTTTTAGTGAAAGGTCAAGAAAAACCTTCTCCCAGGGTGATCACTGACACTGAATCACAGTCTTGACTCTAATGTCTTATAAACCTAATGTTCTTGAATGAGATGCTACCCAGGCTTTCTTTATTTTATTGTATTTTATTTTCCTATTTTTTTGGCTGTGCCACAAGGCATGTGGGTTCCCTGACCAGGGATCGAACCCACCTCCTCCACCCTGCCGACCCCGCCCCTCGTAGAAGAAGCGCGATGTCTTAACACTGGACCTCCAAGGAAGTCCCTGGAATTCTTTATTTTAAAGAAAATGGGTACTTTTTGCACATGTGTGCATACTAAGTTGCTTCGGTCATGTCTGACTCTTTGTGACCCGTGGACTGTAGCCCACCAGGCTCTTCTGTCCATGGGATTCTCCAGGCAAGAATACTGGAGTGGGTTGCCATTTTCTCCTTCAGGGAATCTTCCTGACTGAGGGATTGAACAGAGTCTCCTGCAGCTCCTGCTTTGCAAGTGGATTCTTTATGATCTGAGCCACCAGGGGACTGTACTCTTTGCATAGTCATTGTTATTGGAGTGGTTTGCTTGAAAAGCACCAGACTGGTCACCAATAGAGCCAGCTTCTTATTTAGGTTCCATCACTGCCCATCTTAAGATCTTGAGCAAGTTTTTTCTAACTCTGCATCTCAGCAATTCCATTCACAAAATGAGGAGATTAAGCATAAAGCTCTAAATTAGAACTAGGGAAATTTTTAAAAATATGATGGAAAAAATTAAAATGTATAAGGAAAAAATAATTAGAACATATAAAAAATAGGCAAGACTAATGAAACAACCAAGAGACTAAGGAATTAAGAGTAAAGAAAGATTATAAGTGTAGATTAAAGCATAAAATGTAAATAAAAAGAGGGAAAGGGTTGAAAGCAAATAACACAAGGTAAATGGAGATATTTATGCATAAAAGTATTCAAAGAAGGAGAAAATCAAAGTTAAGAAGAATTTTAGGTTGCAAAGAAGCAGAGATCAAGACAGTTGCCAAATAAAAGGAAGAGGCTAAATAGAACAAAAAAATATATGTATAGCTAAGTAAGAGAAATTAGAAGTTGAGTATAAAAAGACAGGGCTTCCCTGGTGGCTCAATGGTAAAGAATCTGCTTGCCAATGCAGGAAATGAGGGTTCCATCCTTGGGTAGGGGAGATCCCTTGCAGAAGGAAATGGTTGCCTACTCCAATATTCTTGCCTGAAGAATTCCATGGACTGAGGAGGCTGGCAGTCTACAGTCCATGGGGTCTCAAAAAAGACAGGGCTTAGCAACTAAACAACAATGACATAAAATGACAAGTATTAAGCAAGTAGCAATACAAAATTTTAATCTCAACCTAATTCTAAGATAAAAAGGATGTAAAAATAAATGGAGGTTTAAAATTTTGAGACAGAAAGAGGGTCAGCGTGAAAAAAGAAAAGAAGTTCAAAGTCATATAAATAAGAATAGCAAAGTACAGGCAAATAGGCGAAAGTAGCTTCCCTGGTGGCTCAGAAGGTAAAGAATGTACCTGGGTCAGGAAGATCCCCTGGAGGAGGGCATGACAACCCACTCCAATATTCTTGCCTGGAGAATCCCATGGACAGAGGAGCATAGCGGGCTACAGTCCATGGGATCATCAAAGAATCGGACAAGACTAAAGCAACACACACATACACACACACATAAGCAATAGAATGTGCTTTTCAAAGGGTATATTTTAAAAGTAAAAGGTATTATTAAATTAACTTCAAGAAAACAAGAAGAAAATGTCCTGTGTAGGAGAGCAGGTAGGCATCCGGTGTCTTCAGCAAAGCCTCTGAGCTGAGGCCACAGGCTGCAGTGTTGTGTCTCCAAGTAGGTGGCTCAGGCCCTGGGGGCAGCAAAGCTCCTGGCTGTTAGGAGAAGAATGCCCCAGCGATGAAGGGAAGCAGCAGAGGAGATGAGAAGGGTCGGTGGCCTAGGTGGCCTGACCCATTTGGCTGGTCATAGCAGCTTCTGGGTAAGTCTTCTCCAATCCCTACTGGGGTCAAAAAATGGTACCAACATGCCTGCACAACATGAGAAGGGGTGGTTGTTTGGAAACACTTTTGGTGTCTAGACACACTGGAAATATGCTGAATCATTGAAAGGGGAAGAAAGGAAAACTCTAGAAGTGTAGCATTTCTCAAAGTATGAGATGTTGTTGTTCACAGTTGTTCAAGACCATGGGCACCCAAATTACAGACTGCTGTTCACAGCTGGGTGGGGGTATTCCAGAAGCTTGTCTTAGTAACAAGCACTTCGGTGATTCTTAGGAGCAGGGGAGTTAGGGCAAGTAGGGCCCAGGACAGCTTCACGCTTCAAAGCTGGGGTTCAATAAAGAATTTGGCGACTTGCTGCTAGAGACAGCAAATGAAAGAATGCTGGGAATAACATGCCCAAAATGTTCCATTCTCACGGGTTTCCACCACCAACACAGAGAATTAACCACGTTCCTTACTGATGGTATGATTCATTCATCAGACATTGCCCACGGAGGCCAGGCAGACAGCTGAATCAGGATTTTGAACTCCTGGGGCCTGTGTTAGAGCATGGAGTGTAAAGAATACGCTCACCATCTAAGTAGGCATGTGACTGATTTTCCTGCTCCATCAGCGCTTTCTCTAGTCCTGCTGAATTCCTTGCCTGTTTCAGGGCCTACATCTTCATTCCTTTCTACCTTTGTTCCAGCCCCTCCCACTCAGTGGAATCTCTCTCTCCCTTTTCTTCCTGTCCCATGATCTGGTGAAGACCACCTCTTCTTGGAAGCCTTCCATAAACATTCCAGGCAGAGGGCCTTTCTCTTCAGTCCCAGAGCAGTCCCTGCCTTCCTCTGGCAAATGCTGGGCTCTCCTTCTTTTGGTGTCCTCTCTGTGCCTGTTGGTGTTCTTCCCTTGCCTTCCCCACCTGCCCTTTAGCAAAAGGAGACTGCAGCTCCTTGGAGGCGGGGATCATTTCTTCATCAGCTTTCTGCCTCAGCATCCAGTGTGAGGACTGCTATGTAATGTGTATGTATGCTAAGTTGCTTCAGTCATGTCCGACTGCAAAACCAAGGACTGTAGCCTGCCCGGCTTTTCAGTCCATGGAATTTTCCAGGCAAGAATAATGGAGTGGGTAGCCATTCTGTTTTCCAGGGAATCTTCCCGACCCACAGATTGAACCTGAGTCTCTTCTGTCTCCTGCATTGGCAGGTGGGTTCTTTACCAGCAATGCCACCTAGGAAGCGCCCCTGCTATGTCATATGTGCCCTGCATGCCAAGTCGCTTCAGTCGTGTCTGACTCTTTGTGACCCTGTGGACTGTAGCCTGCGAGGCTTCTCTGTCCTTGGCAGCTGGTAAATAAATCATTGCTTGGTTTTTCTCTATATAGGTGGGTTTGTGTGTGGCTTGTCAAAAGTCAGATTGTGGCTACCTCCAACACTTCCAAAAGAAACAAGATGGCATATACTTCCCTGGTGGTTCAGTTGGTAAAGAATCCGCCTGCAATGTGGGACACCTGGCTTTGATCCCTAGGTTGAGAAGATCCCCTGGAGGAGGGCATGGCAACCCATTCCAGTATTCTTGCCTGGAGAATCCCTATGGACAGAGGAGCCTGGTGGGCTACAGTCCAGGGGGTTGCAAAGAGTCTGACATGACTGAGCAGCTAAGCACAGCACAGCACATAAGCAGGCAAAAAATAAAAATACTTTTTTATTGTTTGAGTTCTCTGATACTTGAAGATGATAAGGCAGCTTTGTTAAGATGAACTGAACCAATGACCATTAATATATCCACATTGCTGCTGCTAAGTCACGTCAGTCGTGTCCGACTCTGTGCGACCCATAGGCGGCAGCCCACCAGGCTCCCCCGTCCCTGGGATTCTCCAGGCAACAACACTGGAGTGGGTTGCCATTTCCTTCTCCAATGCATGAAAGTGAAAAGTGAAAGTGAAGTCGCTCAGTCGTGTTTGACCCTCAGTGACCCCATGGACTGTAGCCTACCAGGCTCCTCCGTCCATGGGATTTTCCAGGCAAGAGTACTGAAGTGGGGTGCCATTGCCTTCTCCATATCCACATTAAATGCTGCCATAAAACACAACAAAGATACAAAAGAAGGTTCTGGGACTTCTCTGGTAGACCAGTAGTTAAGACTCCATGCTCTCAATGCAGTGGCAGGGTTTGATGCCACATGCTGCAGAACGCAGCCAGAAGCAAGCCAAACAAATGAAGGTCTTTAAGGAAGATGCAAACAGTTACAATTTCCAAATTATGGACCCAGGACTTCAGCAGGGCTGGGGGTATGGATCTAGAACAAAGGGTCCAATACCCAAGTGTATACTGAGCATTGTTTGTAGACTAAATGACTCACACGTACAACTAATTTTTTCAAATGATGTGGCTTATAAAATGCAGTTATATTTAGAAGCATTAGTGAACTTTTTGTGCTTTTTAGCTTCTTAGGTGATTATGGGAAGTCATCATATTTAAAATGATTGGGAAACTCAGGCTTATAAAGTGACTGGGATCCAGTTAGCTGACGCAGTGGCCTCTGTCTTATGGCATGTCCACTCTGTGCGGGTACTTTGGCCTGTGGAAGTGCTTTGAATTCTGCCTAAGATTAACCACCAACTACCTGGGTAAAGCTAGCAACAGAAATCTAAATATGGACACCAAGTGGGCCATCTGCTTTGAGCCTGATGCTGGGTGATGCCCCTCCCTCTTTCTTCCCTTTCTATATTTATCCCATCAATTTTTGAGATGGGCAGTACATTCCTATACTAAAAAAAAAAAATGATCTGGACTTTCATAAGTTCCCTAGAGCAGTTATTGGGCTTCCCTGGTGGCTCAGTGGTAAAGAATTTGCCTGCCAAGCAGAAGATGCAGGTTCGATCCCTGGATTAGGAAGATCCCTTGGAGGAAAGCATGACAACCCACTCCAGTATTCTTGCCTGGGAAATCCCATGGACAGAGGAGCTTGGCAGGTTAGAGTCCACGGGGTCACAAAGAGTCAGACATGACTTAGTGACTAAACAACAACCATGAACAATTATTACCACATTAAAAAAATTTCGACTAAGCAGGGAAATTTCAAAAACAAAACTAAAGTGTTCCCTATGCTACCCCAAATCTTGTGGGGACCAACAAAAAGGCTGCCAATTAAATTTACCAAACTAGAACATTCAGTGAAATGAATGTATACATATTATTATCAGATTCTCACATACATCTTCTTCATTATATGAGAGCATGCCACCTGCAAAAAGACTGTCTTTAAATGAGCTTTATGGAAAAGTCACTCTGTTGTTCTTGGTCTTGGACCGGTGATAACTTTGGCCTGTCAGATTGATGGGCCTCCAATTATTAATGGCTGTCCTAGTGAGGAGGAAGGATGAGATGAGGGGAAAGCATCAGATTATCCTGAAGGCTATACTATTTCTTTCTGCTCCAGTGATGCCTCCTAGCCCTAAATTCCTCAATCTTAACTGGCATCTCTTTTACGAAATGAGTTTAGTAATACAGGATAACCTGAGATCCTGCAGCATGGGCATAGGGCTAGAACATTCTGTCAGACCATAATGCTGCTGGTCTGTGTCGTCCTGACATTATCTGGTAAAGTAACTTTGAACTTTGGAATCTAAGATGACTATTTTTTGGCTGGAGGTGGCCCTTTTAAAATTGTTGTTGTCATGGAACATGAACTTAGTTGCTTACAGAAATATAAAAACACATATTCAAGCTGATGCTATTCAATTTTAAAGAAAACCAACACTCTAAAATATTGTCACATAAATTATTGAGAAATTATTTTACAATCATTTATGGTGTCTTTTACAACTGCAATCTGTGATGCTTAGATCATCTGCCATGACTGATACCTCAGGCATTACTTAGCACCTGTTTCCTGTTCTTCATCTATAATGGAAACCAATACTCTCTATCTTCTGTAAAGGACTCCAAGAATCTACAGCATTTTTGGAATCCAAAAATGGCTTTGGTACTAGAAAAGGTTGATTAAGACCATCACTCTTGCTATTTAACTTGAATTACACATTATCCTGCATCTCAACAGATTTGTGAAAAGATATGAAAAGTAATAAGCAAAATAATTCTTTTACTGTTATATTGCTTTATATCACTTCATTATTTTCTTCTTTTATTTTTAATATTTCTTTTATTAAGTGAGCAGGAAAATACATGGTTGAGCAAATTGAAACTACAAGTTGTGCCCTTTACAAGACTGAGTGACACAAAGATTCATCAGAAGGCATGTGTCAATTTCCTACAACAGAACTTCATGCAACAACATTCAATGGAGCTGAATATATACAGATGTTACAGGCCGCCCAGGGAAGCCTCATAACTATTGTCACTTGGAAGAATGATAAAACCAAAATGTCATTAGGCTTTCATTAGGCTTTCTTGAAGCTGCATTTAGCAGGAGATACATTTAATGTTGTTTATTTTTTGTTTTAGAAAAAAAAATCGTTGTTATCATGTTTAAACATTTAGACCAAAAAACAAAATTTAGAATCCTCTTCCCACTTCTAGCAACTCTGCACTTACTGCAGTGCCGGCAGCTTAAAATGGATCACTATCTGTATAAATGTAAGAATCTTGAAATATTATTTTTCTCAAGGTTCTATATGGCAGCCTCTCTTCCAACCCTGCAGGGCTTCAACCCTTGACCTGTTAAGATGATCCATGGAGCCAGAAAGTACAGCCAGATGCTTTCCTAAAAGCCTCCCAGGAAAGAAAATCCATTGAGGGTTTCATTTTCTACATGGAAGCAGACCTGTGCTTTTATAATATAGAATTTGGACACAGCTTTTTGTTTTGATATTGAAATGAAAATGGTCTTATAGGCTTATACCTTAATAAAAGAATTCCAAAACTCTGTTATTATTTATTTTCATTCATTTTTTCATCCAATAAATACTTACTGATTACTATTTGCCAGGCATTCTTGTAAGTACAGGAGATAGGCCAGTGAACAAACTAGATGTTGATAAGCTCTATGAAAGGCAATAAAGTGGAGACTAAATGGGGAATTGGGAATTATCTTATATAGGTCTCTGATAGGATAGGAATATTTGTGCAGAGACCCAAAGGTGGGAGAGAGCACATTTTACAGATACATGAATGGAGGGCTTTCTAGACAGAGGAGACAGCCAAGGCAAAGACCTCAAGACAGGCTCATGCTTTGAGTGTTTCCTGGATAAAGCAAGGAAGGCAGTGTGGCTGAGCAAAGTGAACTAGGGAAAAAGTAGATGAAGTCAGAGAAGTGGTAGCGGTGGTTGGGGATGGAGCAAAATGTAGGTCAGATTTACGAGGGCCTTATAGGCCACTGTAAGGACACTGACGTTCTGAGTAAGATGGGAAGACCTTGAGCACTTGAGCAGAAAAGTGGCATAACCTGTATATTAGTCAATGTTTTAAAAGTGTCATCTTGGACTTCCCTGGTGGTCCAGTGGTTAAGAATCTGCCTGCCAATGCAGGGCACACAGGCTCCATCCTGGTCTGGGAAGATCCCATGTGTCATGGAGCAACTAAGCCTGTGTGCCACAGCTACTGAGCCTGAGTGCTGGAACTACCGAAGCTGGCACACCTAGAGCCCATGCTCCACAACGAGAGAAGTCACCTCAGTGAAGGAAGTAGCTCCCACTCGCCTCAACTAGAGAAAGCCCTTGGGCAGCAGCAAAGACTCAGCACAGACAAAAAAAGGAAACTAGAATATTTTCTGGTCTGGAGGAGCAAAATTGCCATTTACTGACAGAGAATACTGTAATGCTGGGGGAAGATTGAAGGCAGGAGGAGAAGGGGACAACAGAGGATGAAATGGCTGGATGGAATCACTGACTGGATAGACGTGAGTTTGCGTGAACTCCGGGAGCTGGTGATGGACAGGGAGGCCTGGTGTGCTGCGGTCCATGGGGTCGCAAAGAGTCAGATACGACTGAACGACTGAACTGAACTGAACTGAATACTGTAATGGGAGTAGATTGGTAGGTGGAGTACAAATCAGTTTGGTTTTAAACGTGTTGAATTTGAGATGTCAATTGCACATCCAATGAAGATGTCAAGTAAATAGTTAGATGTATAAATCTGGTTTACAGAAAAGAGGTTAGGGCTGGCAATAAAAATACGAGTATTGTCTTTACATAGTTGGTTTTTCAAGCCCCAAGACTGGAAGGGATCACTTAAGAGAGAGGATATCCAGTGCTGGGCACTCTAGGAATTCAGCAAAGGAGATCCAGAAGGAATGGCCAGAGGGGTGAAAGAACATGAGGGGTGTCCCCAAGCTGAGACACTTCTTCAAAGAGGAAGGAGTCATTACCTGTGTTAAAGACTGAAGGTAAATCAAGAAGCATGAAGTCAGAGACCTGGATACTGCGTTTGACATCATAAATGTAACTGGTGCCCTCAGCAAGAGCTGCTTGTGGTGGGGATAAAAGCCTGATCTGAGGTTTTCTTGTGTGTGAAGGGGAGAAGATAAGATAGCAATTAAGGAGGATAATGGGGCCGAGAGTGTTTATAACACAAGAGATTGCAGCATGAACGTGGTGAAATTCTCCAATAGAATGGGTAAAGCTGGTGATGCAGAAGAGGGTGGGGGGATTCTTGGGGTGATGACCTTTATTTGGTGATGATGGACAGACAGGTCCACCAAGAGCAAATGAAGATTGACTGCTACCAGCTTAGGAGGTGGTGAGGTAATCTGTAATCCTTCAATTTAACTGGTCAAGATCAGGAAACTGAAAAGCCAGGGTATATAGAGGATTATCTAAGTGGTTACTGAGATCACAAGAACTAATCAAGGGTGCTGTTGGAGATAGTGAGAAGGAGCTAAGAGCCAAGATACTGAAACAATGAGGGGAGTGGCTGAAGATAACTGGAGACTTCACAGGCTAAGGGCAAGTGCTTCAAAGCATTCCAGTGTTTGGGAGGAAGAAGGGATAATAGTTTGGGTATGGACCTAACAGAAGCAGAAGATATTAAGAGGTGGCAAGAATATACAAAAGAACTGTACAAAAAAGATCTTCACGACCAAGATAATCATGATGGTGTGAGTACTCTTGCCTGGAAAATCCCATGGATGGAGGAGCCTGGAAGGCTGCAGTCCATGGTGTTGCTGAGGGTCGGACACGACTGAGCGACTTCACTTTCGCTTTTCACTTTCATACATTGGAGAAGGAAATGGCAACTCCAGCGTTCTTGCCTTGAGAATCCTAGGGACGGGGGAGCTTGGTGGGCTGCCATCTATGGGGTCGCACAGAGTTGGACAGGACTGAAGTGAATTAGTAGTAGTAGTGATCACTCATCTAGAGCCAGACATCCTGGAATGTGAAGTCAAGCAGACCTTAGAAAGCATCACTACGAACAAAGCTAGTGGAGGTGATGGAGTTCCAGTTGAGCTATTTCAAATCCTGAAAGATGATGCTGTGAAAGTGCTGCACTCAATATGCCAGCAAATTTGGAAGACTCAGCAGTGGCCACAGGACTGGAAAAGGTCAGTTTTCATTCCAATCCCAAAGAAAGGCAATGCCAAAGAATGCTCAAACTACCACAAAATTGCACTCATCTCACACGCTAGTAAAGCAATGCTCAAAATTCTCCAAGCTAGGGTTCAGCAATACGTGAACTGTGAACTTCCAGATGTTAAAGCTGGTTTTAGAAAAGGCAGAGGAACCAGAGATCAAATTGCCAACATCTGCTGGATCATGGAAAAAGCAAGAGTTCCAGAAAAACATCTATTTCTGCTTTATTGACTATGCCAGAGCCTTTGACTGTGAATCACAATAAACTGTGGAAAATTCTGAAAGAGTTGGGAATACCAGACCACCTGACCTGCCTCTTGAGAAACCTATATGCAGGTCAGGAAGCAACAATTAGAACTGGACATGGAACAACAGACTGGTTCCAAATAGGAAAAGGAGTACGTCAAGGTTGTATATTGTCATCCTGCTTATTTAACTTATATGCAGAGTACATCATGAAAAACGCTGGACTGGAAGAAGCACAAGCTGGAACCAAAATTGCCAGGAGAAATATCAATAACCTCAGATATGCAGATGACACCACCCTTATGGCAGAAAGTGAAGAGCAACTAAAAAGCCTCTTGATGAAAGTGAAAAGGAGAGTGAAAAAGTTGGCTTAAAGCTCAGCATTCAGAAAACGAAGATCATGGTATCCAGTCCCATCACTTCATGGGAAATAGATGGGGAAACAGTGGAAACAGTGTCAGACTTTATTTTGGGGGGGCTCCAAAATCACTGCAGATGGTGATTGCAGCCATGAAATTAAAAGACGCTTACTCCTTGGAAGGAAAGTTATGACCAACCTATATAGCATATTCAAAAGCAGAGACATTACTTTGCCAACAAACGTCTATCTAATCAAGGCTATGGTTTTTCCTGTGGTCATGTATGGATGTGAGAGTTGGACTGTGAAGAAAACTGAGTGCCGAAGAATTGATGCTTTTGAACTGTGGTCTTGGAGAAGATTCTTGAGAGTCCCTTGAACTGCAAGGAGATCCAACCAGTCCATTCTAAAGGAGATCAGTCCTGGGTGTTCTTTGGAAGGAATGATGCTAAAGCTGAAACTTCAATACTTTGGCCACCTCATGCGAAGAGTTGACTCATTGGAAAAGACTCTGATGCTGGGAGGGATTAGGGGCAAGAGGAGAAGCGGATGACAGAGGATGAGATGGCTGGATGGCATCACTGACTCGATGGACGTGAGTTTGAGTGAACTCTGGGAGTTGGTGATGGACAGGGAGGCCTGGCGTGCTGCGATTTGTGGGGTCACAAAGAGTCGGACACAACTGAGCGACTGAACTGAACTGAATGAAGAACAAGCAGGAGTCCTACTACTATCAATATTTTATTATTCACATTTTGATAGAGATAACATAAAATAGTATATTCCAGGGTATGGCAGTCACAGTCAAGGAAAACCTTGGCTTAGAACCCACCAAATCATTTCTAACTACTGCTTGAACAACCTTAGACAATAGTAACTGGAGACTTTGTGAATGCAAGGAAAAAATACCTGAAAGTAACCAAAAGGTTCAGACTAGAAAATATGCCAAGAAGATTTTCTTTCTTTATACCACTACACAGGTGAGAATGATCCAGTTTCAGCATATTTTTGACAATTTAAAACACTTTAGAAAACTGGAGATTTAAACAGCATAAACACTCTTAGGCATAGCAAAATGATAGTTTTCCCTTCCAATATTATAAATTTGGCATTTCTACAGTTAGGTTAACATTGTAAAAAAAAAAAAAGACAGCTAAATGCACAAAAACAGTTTCACAACATCCAATTTGAAACTTCATCTATGCTGTCATCCTTTTCCCCCTGCTCCAGATTTATTTCTTGCTGTCACCTAACATTTGAAATTCTGATTCAGGGTGATGTCGGAGGTTTTTAAATAAACCATAATACAAAATTACTATTCCTTAACACTAACCCCAGAGGGAGAAATACGAGGAAGAGACAACTGGGGCATGGATGTTTGCTACAGATGAGCAATGATCCGTAGCTGGAAATGAAAACTTACCTTTCCTCCAGCCCCAACTGTGCAGTGCAACTTGGCGTGATAAAAACCAACCATCAAAACCAAACCCTATCACGCAAGGAATTGAGTTTGCTTGAAGATATGTACACAAACCCCCAAAATCTGGAAACTTCAGGACATTTCTATTTTAAACTGTATTTTCTAGTCTTCCTCCAAATGTTTGGCATCATGGACACAGAGTCCAAGATTTTGACGTGAATTTAGAATATCTCAAAACTTATTCAGAGATTTTTGTTTTAAAAATGCTTTTATGAAGATTTTTATTTTGGTGCATTCTGGCATTTTCTGGGATGACAGCCTTAGAAGAATAATTTTCAAAGCAGAGAGTTATGGTCTCATACTGTTTAATGTTATGCAAATTTTTGAATATCCTAAGTATCTACAGAAAATCCCCCAAATCCCAATGATACAATTTGGAAATCAAGAAATACTAGACAATGTTTGGTGGACATGTGTAAATGGTCAGTTTTTTTTTCAGCTGTGCCATGCAGGGTAAGGGATCTTTGTTCCCTGACCAGAGATGGAACCGGTACCCCCTGCAGTGGAACTGCAGAGTCTCAACCACTAGACCACCAGGAAGTCCCTCAATGGTCAGTTTTAAACTTGCAAATTCTCAAGAGGTTTTCTTTTTAGCTGGGGCTTCTGAAAGAAGATCAGTTTATATCCATTTTGAGACCCATACAAGGACAGAGCATTTTAAGATTCTTGATATTGCAACCCTGATCAAGGCCAAAATGTAATGGTATTTATGAGAAATATTGACAGGCAAATGAAATCAAATTTAGATTTTTGGATTTTAGGTTGTAACTATATAGTCTCAGTTAAGTCAGTTTTGGGTTTGTTATTTTTTTGATTTGTTTAGATTTAAGGTTAAGAGGAATGAATGAAAAAGTGACTAATAATTCACCAAAACTGTTGAGATGGTTAGAGCATGACAGAGTCATTCAGAATTGCCATCAGCACGTTGCGGATATTCTATTTTCCTCCAGAAGTTTAAAAAATTTTGACCAATAATGGCATGTTCTTAAAAATATGGCACATCTTGTATCTTAAAGCAATCAGCATGAATGAAAGTGATGCCTGTTCAAGCAGACTTTGAAAGACAACACACACTATTAACACAAACAGCTCTTCAACATTTCAAGAATACAGTGACAGGAACTAGGACACATACTAGTAGGGAAATTTTTTTTTTTTTAGCTTATGGAATGTGAGGTTAGACTTTAGCTGCTTCCTTGTCTGGGCAAAGGACAAAACCCAAATGGCTCCGGCCTGAATTTTTCAAATCTTTCTAATCTACTGCACAGGAGGGACCAGAGACACCACTTACCAATAAGTCACAAGAGCAGACAGAAAACTGTTAGTAGGTCTTGACAACCAGGAATTAACAGGCTTTAAAAAAAATGTGTACTTGATGTGATGTACGTAAGAAGTATGCCTTAGAAAGCAATGTTAAAGTGTGAGAAAAATGGAATACCTGTTTGAGTGGCCTCGTGGGATGTCATCTGTATCTTAATCTACACTGTTGAAATAGCCCTTGGTCTTCTTGAGGCTGTTAGAAAGTCTTCAAGAAAAATGAGCTCTATTTAAATAGTCAGTAGATTTTGGGTGGCACTTAGTGCAAGATATCTTCCCTTAGCTTGTGTGCAGGGACAACGATCTGAATGTAACTGGCATGGGGAGAACTCTCCCCATCTTAAAGGATCTTGAGGTCATCTGCTCCCACCATGCGCTGCATGGAGGAATCCTCACTAATGTCCCGGACTAGCACCCAGCAATGACAATCAGCTGACAGACCCTGGCCCCCCACTGTGGTGTAAGCAGCCACACTGGATTTCATTGCATGTAGCAGGGAATGAAACGATCTAGTGAAACTAGAAAATGGCACCCCACTCCAGTACTCTTGCCTGGAAAATCCCATGGACAGAGGAGCCTGGTAGGCTGCAGTCCATGAGGTCGCTAAGAGTCAGACACGACTGAGCAACTTCACTTTCACTTTTCACTTTCTCGCATTGGAGAAGGAAATGGCAACCCACTCCAGTATTCTTGCCTGGAGAGTCCCAGGGACGGGGGAGCCTGGTAGGAGGCCGTCTATGGGGTCACACAGAGTCAGACACGACTGGAGCAACTTAGCAGCAGCAGCAGCAGTGAAACTCTGGGGGAGGGAGGGTTCCATTTCTCTTTGTATACAAATCTTGATAAAAACTTTTTTAGCTTTGAAACTAGTTTCAGTTTTAGTTTTTCTCACAGGTGAATTTTTTAATCTCTAAAACTGGCTCATTTTAAAGATGATATTGAGGGATGAAAAGCACAACCACCCCCTTGCTTCTGCCAAAAAAAAAAAAAATTATTAAGGCAAACTGAAATGTTGGTAATTGTTATGAGCCACAAGAACAGTTATTCTGAAATATTCTGCATGACCTAGGCCTTCAGTATTTCAGGGCTAGGGCCTGTCCTTATGGAGGAAAATGTATTTTTGGAGATAAAAGCTTCAAGGAATTCTTTAGAAATCTTTTAAGGAGCACAGATTTGTGGGGGGGGTGTTTTAAATTTCGTTTTGCTTTGTACTCTGTGTAAAATATTTGTACAAAATTATAAAAAGCATGGCTTGATGGTTAACGTCTGTGTTTTATTTTTCTTGGCACCAGAAAAGCTCATGGTCTATGTCATGTCAGTGTACATACTGTAAACAAGACTGCATTAATATTGTTTTCTTATGATTTTTTGTTTCAATGAATCTAGATTTTAAAAAATACATTCACAAACTACCTTATGTTTAAACACAATGATTCCCTTTTATTTCTTTACTGTACCCCAAATCCCACAATAAAAAAAAATCAGTTAAAGCTGTGTGTTCCGAACTTATCACTTAGAAATCAAAACGGAACAAAACATAAAACAAAGATCAGTTTGCAACATAATTTAAAGAAGCTTCTGGTTCAAAATACCACAGCAGCAATATAAAGAGCTGGTGGCAATCACATGCGGAGATGAGACCCAAATCAATGTCTTGTCCACGGCAGCATCCAATGACAGTAGTTGCTATTCGATCCCAAACGTTTTTGCTGAATTTGTGGCATGGAATTTGCGAAGATCCTATTGTTCAGCAGCAGAACCTTAGCAGTAAAAATGAGAACGGGAGGATTTCATTGCTTTTGAGTGCTAAAGGGACCACACTGAGGACATCTTGGTGATCGCCTGAAGATAATCCTCAATTCCATTTGTGTGTTACCTGCTTTAAATAAATGCAAATGACAACCACCTTTACAGGAGGGGCAGAATCAGCCACTTCAAAAACTAGAGTAGTTCCCCTTCCGTGTCCCCCCCTTGCCCAAGCCACCAGATTGAAATGGCGCTGTTTTCCTAATGTGTATTTCGTTCTCATTAATAGTACATCAGCTGCTCATGTATTTAGGCAAAATCAGTAGGCTCATATTTTTCGTTCTGGATCTGTTTACAGTAATTGTTTTCTCCAGAAACAAGCCACATTAGTTTTGTTGCTGTTGGATTTTTTTTTTTTTTCAATTTTTCAAGAACAATTTGGTCAACTACTGTTTTGGTTTTTTTCAAATGTGAAATACACCTGAGATTGCCAGTTGAGCTCTCTATATGTCTCCTGGAGATAACACTGCTGTGATGAACAGTGAAACGAAACAAACGAAACGAGGTAGGTTAAAACAGGAAGCGCAACACAGATGCTGTTTTGCAACACCTTGATGCCACAGGCGGCCATGCTCAGAGCTTCGGAAAAAAAATCCCAGACAGTCACGCAAAAGTTCAAATCATCCGTGGAAGAGTTTATAAGGACACAAGTCAACCTGAACGAAATACATACATATCTCTGCACAAACGTTGTTTACCGGATGTTGAGTAATTTAGAGGAAGGTAAAATGATTAGGGTCTCAGAATTTTGGCCAAAGCCTTGCTTTCAAGTTCTATAAAATCTGAACCAATGATGCCTGCTGGGTCCCAGGCAGGCTTAGTAGTCTAGTCCCTTCTCTCACCAACCCAGAGAGAACACAGGCAGCTCAGAAACATTTATTATTATTTTTTCAGTCACAGTTTTCATCTTGAGACAGTGGCACCTCAGGAGGAAGCTGGGAGTAACTAGAGCCTGGATGTCATCGATTCTCCAATTCCCAGAAAGAACAAGGTCTTAACTCCTAACGAAGCCCAAACAGAGTGACTTCCTAGCTGGGAAGTTTTGTGCATTTGAAAAAAAAAATGTGTGTGTGTATATATATACATTTTTAGCTTGTTTCCAGAAGCTCTTTCCATCTGACCCCCTCTGTCATCCCATCTTTTGCCCTGATCTGTTGCAGTAATCATTGAGGCAACGTTGTATATAGAGTCCCTCATTTACTAGAGTCAACTTAACTCAATGGCACTACTATCCCACGAGACACACTCTGTTCTGTACAGGGCCCTATAAAATAGGGCCTGCCAGACTCACAAAAATGGTAGTTGATTTTATTAGTCTAAGGCTAGTAGTTTAGCCATTTAAAATCTATTTCCCAAAAGAGGGGAATACTAGTATTTTTCTTCTCTTTTAAAAATTCATTAGCAGTTGCTATCAAAAAGCAACCTCTTGGGTTGGTGAAGGCAAAAGAGTTCTAAAATTACCCCACTGTGTAGTTATGGCCTTCAGTGTAAAGAGATAAGGTACATTTATTGTGCCGTCTCTCACCATTTGAAGTTGGAGATCTTAACAACATATCATATACTTAAAGCTAGCAGGCAGACAGAATTAAAAACAGACACTTTCTCAGTATGCATTCTCTCCCCATTCTTACAAAGTAAGGGGGTAAAGAAAAAAAAAGGTAAAAAACAAAACAAAACTAAAAAATCCACCGTAACACAGCTTAGTCATAAGAGCACACAATATTTGTTTCTATCCCTAACTCCGAAGGGCACATGGTCCATCTCTGTCCATAGACAACGCAGCATTCTTGGGGATCTCCTGGAAATTCCTGCCACCTTTTTCTCTCCTTCTCAACCAGGCTGCAACATTGAAAGATGGACTGTATCGGGACGGGTGGAGGGAGAGGAAAAGGGGAAAGCAGTATGTTCAACCAAGCCTTCTGATTCTGCCTCTAGACTGGCATTAAGTCCACATGAGTTATGTTCTTTTAAATTAGAAATAACGCCATGAAGATAAGTGCCAAGTGCTCTTCTGTTACCAGTTCATCATGGAATTTCTGTTGAGGGTCATGAAAAACACTTGGCTACTTCCTCCAGATCGCACGGATGCAAAAAATACCTGTTTGAAATTAAAAAGAAGTTAGTTCAACTGCATGGTTTCTCTCCCGCTTTTCTTCAACCGTCCATCCATTTTTCTCTCACATGTCCTATCCTTGCCATGTGTCAGCTCTTAAGACTCAATGGCTGGTGTTTTTAAAGCATCTTTTAATACACCGCATCCTCTGTGGGCATTCCTGCCTTTATTCCTATAAGGTTACTATTACTTATCACATCTTGATTTGCAACAACCCTCTGGGTGCTCACTTTTTACAAGGGAGTTTCATGCTAGGATAATATGCTGGATTTCTGGTCAAGAACACAACAGGTCCGTTGTTAATTTCTGGAAAGTCACAAGGGCTCCCCTCATCTCTCTCCTAATGACAAGAGGGCAGACTTTGGGAATGAAAGTCAAGAGAGAATTTGGGGCCTACTGCCTACTATACAGCTTCATTTTTCAATTAAAAAAACAAACAAACAAACAAGTGGCTCTAGTCGGATAGGATAATGTGTTTAATGCCTATTCACTATGGCATTTCAAGAGTTAACACTTGGCTTCTCTGCTGATGTGATGAAGAAGGCATATCCTAGGCTGAAGGAGATCATGGCATTCATAAGGAGAACCGCAGTCCATTAGGTCTGGGTCTGCTAAATCATTTTATCCAACAACTGAGAGAAGGGAGCAAGATTTGGGGTACTGCTTGCCTGAGCCGAACATCCATGAACCGCTGCCTAGGAAAATAATATTACGTGCTTTGGCTGAGTCCTTTAAGAATCAGCCGACACCACACTTTGGTCCAAGGCATTTACTTTGTCACTAGTATAAAGTCTCTGCTACTTCATTTCCACAACTTCTTTAGAACATTGCTGTCTCTCCCAACAGCTTCTTAGGAAGCTCTGTGGAAATGTGTGTCATTCAGCTAATGCTACATATGTTAGTAAAGCTACTGTGGGGTCAGTGATCACGAGGGGAAGCACAGAGGACGTGTGGAAACACAACAAGGGGAGGAAAGGCTGCTGCCCTCCAGGCTGTGTGCGCCCTGGCTCTCAGCCTCAGCGCCCTGACACTGCTGTGCTCTCAGCCTGTTCCTGAGGGTGTGGACAGGCCTTGCAGTAAGGGCTTCTAGAGTTTGGGGGTCCGTGCCTAGATCAGTCCTGGCCTTAGGATCCCCGGAGACTAGGTGGGGGCTGGAATTTTACTTGGGGTCAGGTCTGTTTTCTGGCATATTCTGATGAGGCCTTGGAAACCACTCTTGCCCCTCCCAATTGTTGTCCACCCAGACCACACCACGTCAGATTAATTGGCTGCTCCAGGGTCATACTAAGACCAGCCTGGCTTCTAGGGAATGGGAGAGAGCCAAGAGACGTAGGTCTGTTCAACCCATCACACTCTTCTATAAATGTTTACGTTGGCTGAATTGGGGGACAGCATTTCTAAACTGACCATAGTCACAAAGGGTGGATTCACAAATACAGTATAGCTTAGCTACCGAGAACTCTGGGTGAGTCTACAGGGAGGGCAAGGGGGAAGAACACCCTTCTGGGCGACTGTTATGCCAGACGAACACCGCCAATTTCACTGGAAAACAGTCCCCCTAAGATACTTCAGAAGAAACACGGCTGGCATGACACAGGACATGGCACTAGTTGAGTTTGTGACTGTGTATTCCTCAAGGAACAGGTGGCACTTCTCAAAATCTTTATATTTCTACATGTCACAGGTTTTACATTTAAAGCTGAATATGATGTGATGGGTTATGCCCCAACAGTGATTCTGTGAAAAGTCTAAACATGGAGTATAAGGCTGACCCTCTGTGAAACGATTAATGATGGGCCAACTCTACTAAGTGTTTAGGAGAATTGGGGGTATTTGCTGAGTCATCTTAAGGCCTGCAGGCCACACGAGTTACTAAGAGTTTACAAGAAATTTTTAGATGTTTTCATGTCTTTTTTTATGTGTGAATAGTATATTTTGAGGGTTCACATGAGTCAAACCAAATAATGCCATTTCAAGATAATATTGATTGTTCAACACAGATGTGATTCAAATCGGTATAAAGGAAAATGAAGGTTTCACAGGTACCTGGTGGTCTCTTAAAATGCAAACACTAATGCAAATGTTGAAACGGATTTACCTTATCATTTCTTTCACATAGAAACTTTAACCTTTGAGCTCGCTTATGCATAAATACTCCATCCAAATGTCCTGTTTCCACTGACCGGATCTCAATAGCTTTCTCGCCCCAGCCCATTATCTGATTGGAATGAATGTAGGCTGTCAAAAGGAATTTCCAAAACTGCATTAAAAACATTAGATGGGCAATAACTCACAGCATCTGTTCACATCTTAACCACAAAAATGACAAACGACTTGAGATAAACAGACAAAGCAAGTCTTACAAGTGTTATTCACAGACTTTTTTTTTTTTTTTTTTTGGTGGAATCAAATGGTTGTTTCACATTTCTTGACTTTCGTTTCATTTGGGGGGTGTAACTGCTGAAGGAGATAAGGAATGGTTAACCTACCCACAGACGTGGGCATTTCTCCCCATTGGAGCACCACATCCTTAGTTATCCGGCCGTAGGTGTTTACATACACCCCCTCATCCTCATAGCAAACAAGCATTTCCATTCCATCTGTCTTAGGCAAGATGACAATGGCATGAGGAGTGATATTGCCCTGAATCTGGAAGACAAAGAAAGGCCAGGCATTATTCTTTTTCAAAATGAGACAGTACCTTAACTATCAACTTCTAAGAACTGAAAAAAACAAGTTCTTTCATTTCTCTTTTTCATTTGCACTCTAGAGACTGATGTTTTGCTTTGCTTAATTTAACCACTGACCTGCAAAATACCCTGGTAAATACAAACTTTGGGATGAAGTCAAGAATCCAATTCACCTGTTCCTAAAAGCAACAACTACAGCGTCGGAGCACCTACCCTGTGCCAAGCATGGGCTCTTTACATACGTAACTTCTGGGTCTTAGAACAGCTCCACACGGTAGGTGTTTCTGTCTACAGGGGAAGTGACTGCATCTCAGAGGGGTTATGTAACTTGACCAAAGCTGTACTAGCATGGGGTGGTAAAATTGGGATTTGCGCACATTCTCATGAACATTGAAAAAAATCTCGTGTTTTCTGCCTACTTTTAAAAAAGATGAGGAAAAGCGCAAACCAGTTGAATATGCTGGAAACAGCCTACATGGGACCAAAAGTTGGGACCAAAATAGGCTATGAAAATTCCATACAGATTGTTTATCTGGGTGACCAAATAAAAGAATAATCCAAATGAATGGCTTGTTGAGAAAAAAAATTTAAATTACTATTCATTAAAAAGAATCATACTATTCAAGTAAGTGTAGACTGATGTGTATGAAGACAGACATGGGATTGCTGTGACCCCCTGGTGGAGAGTGTCATGGCCGTCCAGTAGGTTCCAGGGTGGACATGACCGAGGGGCTGGAGAACGATCATGGGGTGGCTTGGTCCCCTCATAAAAGAGCACGGGTTGCGAGTCCCTGTGCATGTACACACACGTGAGGGAAAGCTGCAACGTGGCAACAAATGATGTGCGTGTGTCATGCACTAAAGTAACTTTTTTCAATTGTGCTTCTGTGGAGGAAAGTCTTTAAACTCTTTAAAAAGCAACAGACTGAATCTCAGACTTTGTTGATGACTAGTTTCTACTGTATGTTAGCCTTGGGACTATATACATATCGGAGACACAATTTACATTGCACTTCTACTACGTGAAACCATGGGCAGCATTTCCCTTAAAAAGTCACGTTTTAGGCAATGTGTCAGGATAGTAATATTAATACTGCAAATTGCAGGACCCTGTGCCATGTTCTTTAGACGCATCACCTCAGTTAATGCCAATGATAACTCTTCGTGATAGGTCCTCTTAGCCCATTTTACAGATGTGAAAGCTGAAGGCCGAAGAGGCTGCCCATTATGTGCCCATTATTGCAAAGTGAATACATGCTAGAGCCAGAGCATGTGCTTGGGGGTGTCTGATTTTACCACATGATATTGCCTTCCACTTGAAGAGAGGAAGGAGAGCAGAAAAAGGACCACTGGCCTTCTTCCACATAAAATGAACCAATCTCCTTCACAAAGTAAAAATAGAAGCTCATTTTCACTCCTCCCCTTGAATGAAAACATCATATGTATTTTAATATAAAATCCAAGGAAACAACATGTCCAGTAAATGGCAAATAATTGCTATTACATGTTACTCAGTTTCAAGCAGCTGTAAAAATTAGTTAAATTTACATGTTTTATGTATGAAAAGTATAATCTATTTGGTGAAGGCTAAAAGTCTATCTGCTTTACTGATTAGTAAAAGTTAGCATGACTTTCACCACAAATGTACAAAAACAAATCTCTACATGCAGACTGTCGAACAGAGAGTCTTGACAGTCTGCTTTTGGGAACTTACATGAGATGGTATGTAGATATCATAAGAGTTTCCTGAATCAACATCAATTACATGGAAACCAGTGTGTGAACCAAAAATAACCTTTAATCTTTGACCTTCTTCTACTGTGAGATCAACAAGCAGTGGCTTGTGCTGGAGATCTGCAAAAGACTTTAAAAATCACCCTGTGAGAGTCCACATCATGCAAAGACATTATCTTAATGGATTTTTCCTTTAGCTATTTCCTGTGGAAGTTCACGTCTGACTTTTCTTAAATCAAAAAGCTAGGAAATCTTTCTTTCAATTTTAGAGCTAGCCATATTCTGGCTCTAGGAGGAAGAGCCATTCGTGCCCCTTGCTCTACCCCTTGTCCTCCAGGGAAGAGAAGTTGGTTTACAGTTGTCAATTTTGATAGTGTTATCATATACTAAACATATGGTGCCCGGACACTGCTGTTCTTTCCTGTTTATATCTGGCCTTTTCCCCGAGAAGGTCCGGTCACCTCTCTGGCCCCTCTCCTTCCTGAGTGACAGCCGGCCCATGCATGGTCACTACCTGTTTAGGGACAGCCTGAGGAGGGGGGCAGCTGGGGCCAGTTCTGTGCTAAATAAGCCTGTTCTGAGTTATCACGCCTGCTCTGGTTCTGATTGTCCTGGTGAGTGAGTGCCCATCAGATCAGCACCTTCTCTAAACTTAATGCAGAGATCTGAGACTTGGGTTTGACCAACAGAGAGGGAAGGTTGAGGTGGTACATCTCAAGACTTGTGGCTTACATTGGCTAGCTGGGTTTACCTAGAAAGAAAACAAAGAGCTCCAGCCACAGCTATCAAAGTTCTGTGTGTGAGACTCTGGAGTCTAAGCCCCAGGTAACTGTTCAGTCTCCCCTCCTTTTCCTCTGCCAATATTTCAATGCCACTCTACCTGTACTGGCCTAGGAATCTGGGAGAGAATCTGTGAAACCACAAGTGCCTTGGCCGCTTAACAGACTCCTCCTTCCTTTTTCACTAACATCATTTTCACATATGGGAGGTTTGAGCCAAATCCTCGTGTCCCATAGGAGGGCTCAACCTCCTGCCAGCTCTAGACTTTTCCTATTCAAGTCCTTGCCTTTGCTCGTCCTCCTTCCAGGCTGGGCATGGTTTGCTGAGCAAAGCATTCTGCCATCAGTTCTGCACTTTGGCTTGTACACTGGTGGCAGTAACTTCAGAACTGGAACAGGTCTCGATGGAAAAGCTTTTGCAAAGAGAGATTTTGGCAGAACAGCAGCACCACTGTAGCTTTCAGAGTCATGCCAAGTGTTATTACTAACCTAACGCAGCCCCAAAATTCTTCTCCATAAACGTGAGGTTATGGAGGGGTACCCATTTCCACTGATAAGCCCACCTTCCTGAGCACATCACAAACGAACCCCTCGTGCTGCTAAGAGAATAAGACAGAACTGGGGTGATTCGGCCCTGAAGAGGGGCTCATAATGTTCCCAGGGCAGCTTCTGCCCTCACATGGCTTAGGTGGCAAGAAATAATACATAAAGGGTCAAAGAAAGATGAGAGTCGTAAAGGTGGGGAGAAAAGTGAGAGCCAAGGAGATATAAAGAGAGAGATGTAGGCAAAGAGAAAGAATGAACAGAAGATAAATTAACACTGGCTATGGGTAGACTGTGTGTCTCTGAAAACAGCAGACGGCCTGTAAGTCCTGGTCCTTCTAGCATTTGGGGGTCAGCTTTCATGAGCTGGAGTCAATGGGACCAGCATCACTCCATACTACTTCTGCTGATTCTCATGAGTGATCAAGCCAACCACGGTGCGTACCGATTTAGACAAGATGAAAAAATGAAAAAGCAATGAAAATTGAAGGATGCAGAGAATCTAGGCCATTTCCACATGTGACTCTATTCAGTATTCACTTCAATGAAGTCCAATAGCAATGGGGATATATGACCATCAAGTGGGTTTTAGGGACTTTAAACCAAAACGGGTTAAGAGGATTGTAAGATTAACAGACTCAGTTCAAACTTGAGATACAGTGCTGCTGTTGGTCTGCCTTTTTCAGATGAAATATCAGAGTTAGGTGGGGGTATAATGAATTTCATTGTCTAACATTACAATGAATGCTTTGCCCGGTAACCATTCCCCATTAAATGCCACTTAGACGTGATGGTGCATAGACCTGAAATGGAGGAGGAAGGTACACCCAAATTTTAATTTGATTAATTTAATAGCACTTGATAATACCCAGTCTTTACTTCTAGAATAACAAACAAGAGTTCATTCACTTTTAGAAGAGAATTATTCTATATAGAAAACTTGGTACAAGTCTCTGTGTACGATAGAGCAGTGTTACCTGATAGAAACCTACAGAAACAAGCCCTTGTTAGGTAATTCACATGTCTACTTACCTTAAATGCCATGAACTTATGGTACGGTTTAGGAGCCCAAGCATATATCTCCACAGCATTCTTTAAGGCAATCACCAAGAATTTGATCCTTTCATATTTAACTGCAATAGAAACATTACGAGTTAAGTTTATTAATCTAATCCCGTTTCTGTGCTGATGACTGGTTCCCGGTGCCTCAATGGTAAAGAACCCGCCTGCAGGATTCGATACCTCGGTCTGGAGGATCCGCTGAAGGAAATGGCAACCCACTCCAGTATTCTTGCCTGGAGAATCCCAGGGACAGAGGAGCCTGATGGGCTACAGTCCATGGGTCACAAAGAGTCAGACACAGCTGAGCAGGCACGCACGCAAACACACACATCACTATATATCACCCTAACTGAGAGTAGTGCTCTGGTGTGGGATGTTCTTGAAACTGAAAGTCACTCGGTCGTGTCTGACTCTTTGCTTCCCCATGGACTATACAGTCCACAGAATTCTCCAGGCTAGAATATTGGAACGGGTAGCCTTTCCCTTCTCCAGGGGATCTTCCCAACCCAGGGACTGAACCCAGGTCTCCTGCATTGCAGCTCTCCGGTGTGGGATATTCTTACAGGTATGGATTTAACTTCTTTTAGTAAACTTGTCTGCAGAATACCTGGGGCCTTTTGTTTCCTCCTGAAACCTCTATCTCAAGATGTAACTGGTTAGGACTGCCTCTCTCACCACCAAGTCTAGATGTGAATTACTTATTGTAAGAAGAATCTGTATAAAAATCCTTCATGTTTCCTTGCTCGGCTTTTACGTTCACTCACATGTAAGCAGCTGAGAGCTGGTATGTCAAGATGGCAGAAGAATCAACAAGTGGGTAGAGACAGAATGTCTGCCGTTTGCTTATTATTCAAACTTGGATTCCAGTTATTGGAAATTTAAAAGGGACTAGTGCCCTTAACAAGAGACCCCAGAGAGATACTGCTCCCTTCCTACTATGTGAGGCTGTAACAAAAAGACAGCTTCCTATGACCCAGAAAGCAGGCCCTCACCAGACACTGAATCTGACAGCACTTTGATCTTGAGCTTTTCAGCCTCTAGAGCTTTGAGAAAGAAACTCCTGTTGTTCATAAACCACCCAGCCTGTCATATTCTGTTATAGCATCTTGAACAGACTAAGACAATACACATGGAACTGCTTTAATTCTTTACTGGCCGCACAGCATCGTATGTGGGATCTTAGTTTCCCAACCAAGGATGGGACCTGTGCCCCTTGTACTGGAAGGCGGATTCTTTTTCAAAATTTCATTTTTAATCAAAGGATAATTGCTTACAGAATTCTGCTGTTTTCTGCAAATATTAACATGAGTCAGCCATAGGTATATATGTCCCCTCCCTCTGGAACCTCCCTCCTGTCTCTCTCCCCATCCACCCCCTCTAGGTGGATACAGAGTCCCTGTTTGAGTTCCTTGAATCATACAGCAAATTCCCACTGGCTATCTATCTATTTTACACATGGTAATGTAAGTTTCCATGTTACTCTCTCCATACATGTCACCCTCTCCTTCTTCCCCCGCCCACCGAGTCCATCAATCTGTTCTCTATGTCTGTTTCTCCATTGCTGTGGAAGGTGAATTCTTAACTACTGGACCACCAGGGAAGTCCCAGCAGTTGTTTTATTTTATCTTTTATAAAATGTTTGAACACTCAGAGTATTCTGTATCCTAAAGAAATTAGCTCAGGATAACTGACCAGATTCTTGCTCTCTGAATTCTTTCTCTATAGCATACCTCCCCATATTCTGATTTAATAGATTTTCAACTACTTCCTCTGCAATTCACTTCCGTATTTCTCAATGACATGCTAATAATGTCTTATTTAAGTTTCTTCAGTTGTCGATATTATCTGATATTAGCTACTGACTCTGGAGCATGGAAAGGATCTCGTCTCTTATCACTGCCTCCTCTCTCTAGTTCTCTCTCTCTCAAATGTACCCATTTCTTCTTCCCTCACACCTCCAACACAGTTATAGTTACAATTTTTGGTTAAGTCAATATCTTGTGTTAAAATCATTACTCTTCATAGATGAGACATGTGGTATACCCTTATTATAATTCCTTTCTTGTTTTCCCCAATTTTTTCCACTTCCTATTTTTTATGCATCTATCTCTAAGCACATGGAAATTTTCTGTTAGTGTTATAAATGCCTTTAATACAGTCAAATATGATGGGTAATCTATTAGTAACATTTTTTTTCTTGGAGGTACCTCTTCCTAAACTCTCCATTGTCCCACTCTGCCTGGACTAATTTCTTTCTCTCTCTCTCTCCACGCACACACACAAACTGGTTTTGTTTCTCTGGAGAACCTTGGCTAATACAGATGGGTTATAAATTACTAAGTGAAAAAAAATGTTTCCTTTAGAACTTTGAAGGCCTTGCTCCATTGTCTTATAATCTTCCAGCATTGCTATAGGTCCCAGGCCATCTAATTCTGGGTCTAATCATAAACTGTTTATTTACTTATTATTTATTTATGGTTGCATGGTGCAGCTTGGGATCTTAGTTCTCTGACCAGAGGTCAAAACCAGACCTTTGGCAGTGAGAGCATGGAGCCCCAACCACTGGACCACCAGGGAATTATTTACTTGTAATCTGAAAGCTTTAAGAGCCTTCTCACTTCCTGGGTACTGAAATCTCATGTTGCTGTGTCTTCTCGTAAGTCTTTTTTCATTCATTTTTCAGTATTTCATTCATTTTCATATACTGGGTACTCAGTGAATCTTTTTATTTGGAGATTTTTGAGGTCTTAATACTAGAAACTTTTCTTGTATTTTTTCTTTGATGCCTTCTTCCCCTTCCATTTCTTAATTTCTCTTTTTCTTAAAACTTATATAACTTAGATTTTGAACCACTAGGATTGAATCTTTTTTTTTCTTACCCATCCTCTCCTTTTTCTTTTCATTCCACTTCCTAGACATTTCTCATTTTCCAACTCTTTTATAATACTTTTTATTCCTGCCTATATATTTTAATTCCCAAGGTGTTTTCCTTGTTCTCTGAATGACATTCTCCAACCTTGTTTCATCTTTTATTCTTTTTTTCAAAACCCTATTCTTCTTTTATGGAAATGGTATTTCTAATCTCCCTGAAGTTATTATAGTTTCTTAAAAAAAATTTTTTTTTGTTCCACTCTTCATTATCCTTGTTTCCTCTAAAGTCCTTTCTTTCTAAGTTTCTTTCCTTTAAGCGGATTTCCCCACTGTATGCTATTGTGGGCTTATCAATTGCTGGGCTTCACTTTTAAGGTGGTTAGATAGCATGCTCTTTCCACAATATGTCAAATATTAGTACCTGAACATCTTTTCTTTCTGGCCATTTAGCTAACCCAAAGACAACCGTTCAATCTCTTGCTTGGGGATACAAGCATGCCTGGCAACATTCGGAGAGGCACACAGGATAAGAAGGTGTGTGTGTATATCCGTGTGTCCTCATAACTCACTGTTCCCCATCAGGAGGCTGGCTGTGCCTGCCTTCCACCTTCCGCTGCAGTCAGGGAGGGTGCTACCTGACTGAGCTCTGCAGGATTTGCTGTTCATGAGCTTTCCAACAATCCTCCCCTTTTTAGTCCCACCCTCACCTCCACCTCAAATATACCTGGGGCCTCAGGTCCCAGGCCTTTCTGGGTTCTGTTGAGTGACTGGGTTGATTTTGATGACTTTCCTGAGAGCAGACTTAGAATTCAGCATTTCCTGATCAGTCAGGTCTATTCCAAGTCATCTAACTACTCTTGTTCAATTTTTTGACATCTCTTGTTATCTGGTTTGTCTTCTTCTGGTCCCTTTGTCCTGTGGGTTGATAGCATTTTTATTCCTTTATTGTCATTTTAATGGGTCTTTGGGAGGGAGTCAAATTGGAGCCTAGGACTTTATTCTGAATGCACTCTTGGAACTTCACCGATCTGACTTTCAGGGAAATAATGCAAGTATATTTAAGGTTCCAGCAGTGTCTTAAACTGGTCACAGATGCATCACCAGTAACTGATAGAAAAAAAACTGAATGAAACTTAACTGAATAGTTTGGATTGAGCAAACAATTCCACATCTTGAGACTTACCAACTTTGTAATGTATACAGCCTTCCAAGTCTCCCACAGTGATCCAGCCTTGTTTCTTTTCTACTTCTGGGTCATTGTGTAGTATTCTGTTTCTTAACCATGAAAGATAATAAACTCGTAACTTATTCTTCTTTCCTGTTAAAATAACAGAGCTTTAATTCCAAGGTCTGGAGACAGCTTTTTCTCTTAATCCTTCCCCATCTCCATTTTATCTTTATTTACAATTGTATGCATGTGTGAAGGCATAATAACCAGTGTCTCCAGCATCATCAAAGTATTGCATCTGCCAGAACTTATGATTAAAACAGGTTTAAGTGTTTTGGGCAAATAATCATTGTATAATCTGGCCACCTGATGCGAAGTGCCAATTCATTGGAAAAGACCGTGATGCTGGGAAAGACTGAAGGCAAAAGGAGAAGGCGGCAGCAGAGGATGGGATGGTTACACGGCATCACTGACTCAATGGAGGTGAATCTGAGCAAACTCCAGGAGACAGTGGAGGACAGAGGAGGACTGGTGTGCTGCAGTCCATGGGGTCACAAAGCGTCAGACATGACTTAGTGACTGAAGAACAACCACCTTTTACTTTCTGGTAGCTTCTTTTTTTTTCTTTCACATGAACTCTATTTTTAAATATTTGTTTTAAAAAACGAATAGTTGCCAGGTCTTTGGTGTGGGATCTAGTCACCCTGCCAGGGATTGAACCTGGGCCCCCTGCATTGGGAGCACAAAGTCTTAGGCCCTGGACCACCAGGGAAGTTCCTGGTGGTCTCTTATTTGAGCAAGCTACTCTTATTCCCTTCTCCCAATGCAAAGGGCAATGTCTGCTCAGTAAGACCTAATTCTGTAGCAGAATAGATGATCAGCATTCCAAAACATTCTAGATCTAATTACATGAAGGAGTGTTGATGGACTTTTTAGCATACTCAGGTGTGACTGCCTTTTCCTCATCTCCTACCCAACACACCATATGTTAATGCAGAGCCTCTTACTCGCCTCCTCTCTTACTTTAAAGACGACAGCTGGTCGTAGTTTCATTTTACTAAACAGAAAAAGGCATTGCATAAGGATATGAGAAACAAGTTCAGTGAAGGCAATCTGGGCTCAGAAAATAACCCTGGAAGAATTTATGGTGCTGAGATCCCTGAAAGAAGTACCAAACAGAAATAAGAACCAAACAGAAATAAGAATGGACAAAAAGAGGTGTACTTGTGCAAAAATGTACAAGTTCCCTTTGGGAAATGTTGGTAAAGTGATCCTAGAGTAAAGAATTCTTAGGATGACCAGAAAACACCTTAAAAACATTGAGGTATATACAGGAGCTAAATTTAATCAACCATCTGAGACTATCTAAATACCAGATAAGAAACGGTCCTTTGGGGTGGCTTTTTCTAAATGATCAGAAATTTACCCACTTCTTGGGTACTTACTTTTCCTTTGATTTCTTGTCAAAAAATATGTTTTGCAGATGTGATATATAACAGAGGAAGAGAATTCATTAAAGCATTGCACACTTGATTTGACAGAAGAATATCTTTATTATTGAAATTGAGGGAACCACTGTGCAGTTATTATTCCTCTTGGTAGCCAAAGCCTTGAGTATGCGTTGATCACAATAGCCAGGATGGGCAGGAGGTTGGTGCTTTCTCTTCTCTGTGCCAACACAGATCAGAGGGCACTTCAAGAATCTTTGGCTCCTATTTTCATTTTCTTCTTTCCCTACCCATGTGCTTCATGAGAGCAGGGAATAGTTACACTTTTAAAACTAATACATCATATATTGAAGCTTGAACATGAATTTTCTGATATCACTTCCCCTTTTGATAGGTGTCTGGCAGATGCATGGCTGTAAATTTGATTTGGGGGTATAGCAATCAAGAACTCATTACCCAGACAAAAGGACTGTGTTAGTCCCTCAGTTGTGTCCTACTCTTTGCAATCCCATGGACTGTGGCCTGACAGGTTCCTCTGTCCATGGGATTTTCCAGGCAAGAATACTGGAGTGGGTTGCCACTGCCTTCTCCAGGGGCTCTTCCCAACCCAGGAATTAAACCTGGGTCTCCTGCATTGCAGACAGATTCTTTACCATCTGAGCCACTAGCAAAGCCCAAATAAAGGACTATAGTGAATTAAATGATAATATAGGAAGAATTTACTTGGTTAACTTTTGTTTGGGGAGGATAAAAAGATGAAACTGAGCATCCAGTGGAAAGGTAAAAGACAGAGAGAACCACGGCATCTTGTGAAGGTATCTTCTCAAAACAGAAGCACAGCTTAAGAGCTAAACCCTATTTGAGACTCAACCCATGAGGAACCCAATGTGTCTCTTTGAGAAACAGAGGCTGGTTCTCCAGCTTGGCTGCACAGTGGAGACACGTCAGTAGCCACCAAAGCCTCTGTGACCCGGGCCACATCCTAGACTCTGACCCACTAGTCTGGGGGCATCCTAGATTTTTCACATCTCCTCAGGGGGTTCTAATGTGCAGGGGTACAGTTGGCTTCATACTGGAGGGGATGGGAGGGAGTAAGAGGGGCATTATTTATCAAACTCCTTCAAACACCATTTATAAGGAAAAACTTTCAACAGACAGAGCCTTTCAGGTTACATTTTTAACCTGTGAGTAGTAAGGCCTTCACTATTGTCTCCATATTTTTTATTTCTTTACTTGCTGCGTCGGGTTTTAGTTGCATCATGCGGGATCTTTGGTTGTGGGCCACGGGCTCTCTAGTTGTGGCACGTGGGCTCAGTACTTGCAGGACATGGGCTCAGTACTTGCAGCACGTGGGCTCAGTAGTTGTAGCACGTGGGCTTAGTTGCTGCACAGCATATGGGATCTTAGTTCCTTGACCAGGGATTGAAACCTAAATTTCCTGCATTGCAAGGTGAATTCTTTTTTCTGTTTGTTTTTTCCACATTGATTAATTGTATTATTTTTATTGAAATATAGTTGATTTACAATCTTATATTGGCTTCAGGTGCACAGCATAGAGATTCAGTATTTTTACAGATTGTTCTCCATTAGTGCAAGATGAATTCTTAACCACTGGAGCACTAGGGAAGTCCCTGTCTCCATCTTTTTTAAGGCTCTTTGTGTGAACTAGAAAGCTGTCGAGTGTAGCAATAATGATTCCTACAGTCAAATCTCCTCGCAGACGCAATCACCTATGGGCCAGCAGCACTCAGTAGAGCATCCATGAACTATAAGCTAAAGCAGTTCTTACAAGAAAAGAGACCAGAGAAATTTCTGCTTACAAAATTTCTCACTCCCAGAACCCTACATTTTTATATTCTCCTTCTGGGAACAGACAGTGGTGGCTGGAGTGCAGACACCTTAAAAAGATCCTTGCTGTAGAGGTAAAGCCCCATAAGCACACAGCTATCACGTCTCTGTCTGATTCAGATTTCGGGCAGAGGTGAGAGACTTCCCTTGGAAGGTCAGAGTCTCCAGAGTTAGAAAATACGGGTGATGTCACTCGCTGCACGGTCATAATTCACTATGCCACTTGCTGGTGGGACGAGCAGAGCTTACTATTCCTTCAGAAGCGAGGCGGTCACCTTTCCCACCCATGCAGACCTGGTCATCTCACAACATACCTGATATTGTCACGAGGACATTCAGTCCCTCGAGCACATCCATCTGCTGAAATCGCCTCCGGTTGATCAGATTATAAACTTTGCCTTGCCCACTTCGGTCCAAAAGCATCAGGCCATTTTCAGTTCCCACCAGGAGGTTTACACCTGCAAATTTATGAAGGATCCCAAGACTGACTCTTACAGGCTTTACTCTTCTGTGTCTGGGGTCCCTGTAAAACCTAAGAGCTGTACCTTGTAAATATAAACTAGTGAGCAAGTAGGCACACCACAGTAGAGAGTGCAGAAGTAGAAGCTCTGAGATAGTAATTAAATCACTGTTGCTCTAGTAATGGAATTAGTTTTCTTTTATAAAGTGGCATCAGCATTCACTACATGAAGCTGCTCTACTGCCTAGAAGTGTTCTTGAGAGGAGCCTGAGGCATGGCTGTCATGCCAGCACAATCTGCCTTCATTCCTTTCCTGTGACACCCACCCTTTTCTTGGCTCTCTCAGTAAATCGCACCTTGAGACTTCGCCAAGGTTCACCCCGCTCCTATTCATGCAGTGGTTCCTGGACCTCTCACCTTTCTCATATGCTCACACTGTGGGCACACGGTACGTGAGCATTGAGTGGGAGCTACATCTGCTGTTGGTTTGAGCCCATCCCTGTTGTGCGACAAGATCATTTTGGATCTCCTTCTGTTATCCTGAGTATATTAGTTCTTTCTAAATATAAAATTGCTCTCGATCTTTCTTGAGGCCAAGACAGTCCCAAGTCAGGTCTCTAACACCCACGATTGAATCAACATTCTTCTGATGGTAAGATTCCTCTTCAATCCAGTAATGAATGTTACAAGCACCAACTTACCCCACAGAGCTGCACAAAGTATTTCTGAATTGAATCGCTTCTTATATTTTCTGATCTCCGGTGTGTCGCTATGAGGCCGAATGTTGGTTGGGTTTACATTTACCACTGAAATCTTTCTTGCTTCATTTAGTTTGGCCTGTTCTTGCCTAAGAAGTTCGCTAGTAAACAGAGCTTTGAGAAAAAGAATCAAAGATATCAGTGGCATCTTGAAATATAAACCAATGGAGACATGGAGAAGGGGCTTCAAAACACTAGGATTTTTCCTTGTTTAGTGTGCTTTATAGTAAAGGCAAAGAAATGCTGAAACTATAAATATTTTACACTTTTTTTAGTAGAATCAAATACAAGTCATTCATAAAAGCAGTATTTTATCTATTAGTAAGACAGGTTTATAGACACTACTTGAGCAGTTGAGGGAATTAATGTTCATCTCATAAAATTAAATATACCATCCCCATCTCCTGTAACATATGCAAGAAAGATTACTTTTTGAAATGACACGTTATCGATCGACAAACTGGCCTAAGGTGAGTCTGATGATTAGTGAGTTGCAGAATTCTAGAAAGCAAGACTCGCCTCTAAATCAGCCAGACTTCTGCAGTGGGAAGCACACACCTAGAACTCAACACAACTCAACACGCATTTATTAAGTATCTACTGTGTGCACAGCATTGTACCCAGAAACTGCTTTTGAGAAATAGGTGGTGAGTTTGGAGATCTCGGAGGAACAGCTTTTCCCAGGGCCCCTGGATACCTCTGGGTTCCTACCAGAATCAAAACAGAAAAGATGAAAAACAAAACAAAAAACAAAAACAGAACTTTGAGGAATCCTATAAAAAAATTAAAAGTCTTCCTTTTAAGACAGGGCCTAAGTAGTTAATGGCTTAACTACTGAATGAAGAATTAATTTTTTTATCAGGCCATAAGAGAATGGAAAAGCAAGCTGTTTCTAAAACATCGGGGACTTCTAGCTTACCCGCAGCTGATGATTCCTCATCTTCTTCATCTTCATCAGTGGGAGACGTCTGGTATACCCTGGGGTCCACAAAGGGGGTGAAGGAGGCTTTGGTGCTGCTCCCCAGGCCATACTAGTCAATAAGCAAGAAGATTAAGAAGAGCAGATAGGTAAATACCACAGCAACCAACAACGCTAACAATACTCTGCTAGGGCTTTGAAATGACTAAGTGAAAGTGAAAGTCGCTCAGTTGTGTCCAACTCTTTGCAGTCCCATCAACTATAGTCCAGGCCAGAATACTGGAGTGCTTCACTTTCTCCAGGGGATCTTCCCAACCCAGGGATTGAACCCAGGTCTCCCACATTGCAGGCAGATTCTTTACCAGCTGAGCCACAGGGGAAGCTTACTCAAGACTCTTCAAACTATCCAACTGTATACACCCTAACCACCAAGTCAAAGTGTATGCTTCTCTCCCTAGCTTCTCCTGGTATTGGTTCCTCACTGAGCGCTAGATCTTGGTAGGAGTTCGTGAATCATCAGACTGCAAGAGCTGCAGTGAGCAAATGACATCATGTGCCACATGTAGTACCTGGTAAGATGGCTGTGGAGACAGAGAGATTATCACTCTCTCAAGTAAAAGCAACCTCCCACTGACTAAGTAGTCTTAAGAAAAGTAGACAAATTGGCAACGAGTTAAGTAAGCATGTAAACATAGCAGCACTTCCTCCCGGACATCAAGCCACTCGACTCCCTCCTGGCCCATTTGAGGCCTTTCATGCTCCCTGGTGATGCAGGTGGACTGGTGTTGACTCAAGAAGTCTTAAAATCTGCAATTCAGAGACAATTTCTTCCACGGAATAAAGATTTTTTTCCTTCTCATGATGGTTTCCTTAAAACAACTCATATTTATATGCTCTATCTAGGGTCCTCATGAAGATACTAGGTTTGCAGGCACCTCGACAGGCTACTTAAAAAATAAACTGAAGGGCCTGGACAGTACTGTTCAACTATGAAACCAGAACTAGACTAGGAAACACTAAACTTTCAAGGCGTCACATCACGATATTCTACATTTGACTTTTGCCAAAGGAGTTTCAATAACCATCTCCTTGTTTTGTCTATTATCGTCAAATCCTTTTAATATCACCAACAGATTTCCCTTTCTTGTGTGATTTGGAGTCTAGGAAGATGAATGCTTTGAGAATGTATTTATTTTTATTTTTTATAAGCAAATCACTTCAATCTTATTTCATCTGCTGCTGCTGCTGCTGCTAAGTCGCTTTGGTCGTGTCCAACTCTGTGCGACCCCATAGACGGCAGCCCACCAGGTTTCCCCATCCCTGGGATTCTCCAGGCAAGAACACTGGAGTGGGTTGCCATTTCCTTCTCCAATGCATGAAAGTGAAAAGTGAAAGTGAAATCGCTCAGTTGTGTCCGACTCTTCGTGACCCCATGGACAGCAGCCCATCAGCCTCCTCTAATTAATGTAAATATGAATCTCAACCATGAACATAAGCATCTTTTTGAGGGATAAATGCCTTGTAAGTTTTCATTTTTTAAAAAGGTTTTATGTAAAAATAAAACCTGTATCCCAAAACCCCTAAACATATAAAGAGAAAACCACAAAAGCCTAATCTGATTCAAGATTTCCCCTTCACGTTATGAATCAAAGCCATTTCATCCTTCACAAGGTAGGATTCCCCTTCCCAAACAGAGCACTTTCACAGACATCCTCTCCTTCAATCTTTTTTTTTTTTTGAACAGGTGCATTTCTTTATTAAAAAAAATGTTACAGAGGACATCTTCAAAACAGAGTAGATTAGCAGGGCTTTAGTATGTGTGCTGCTTTTTTTTTTTTTAATTTTTAGTTTTTTATTTTTTAAATTTTAAAATCTTTAATTCTTACATGCATTCCCAAACATGAACCCCCCTCCCACCTCCCTCCCCAGAACATCTTTCTGGGTCATCCCCATGCACCAGCCCCAAGCATGCTGCATCCTGCGTCAGACATAGACTGGCGATTCAATTCACATGATAGTATACATGTTAGAATGTCATTCTCCCAAATCATCCCACCCTCTCCCTCTCCCTCTGAGTCCAAAAGTCCGTTATACACATCTGTGTCTCTTTCCCTGTCTTGCATACAGGGTCGTCATTGCCATCCTTCCTAAATTCCATATATATGTGTTAGTAAAAATATGGAACGCTTCACGAATTTGCGTGTCATCCTTGCGCAGGGGCCATGCTAATCTTCTCTGTATCGTTCCAATTTTAGTATATGTGCTGCCGAAGCGAGCACCTCTCCTTCAATCTTTAGAAGTCTGTGAAGGAGGTATGGCAAGTACCAACACTGCCACTTAGAGCTGGGGAGGCAGCAGAATTTTAAGCAGAGTCCAACCACAAAGAATCCTCCTTGGTACCCAAAGAGGTATTCAGATAGGAAAAACCTGTCCACAGTGCATGAAGCTGTAATATTAATAGAATGCTCTGTGTTCTTTTCCCTGCAACAAATAAAGTTCATCTGCTCTATAACTTTTGAATCCAAATGGTGCATTATAAAACTCAGCATGTAGACAACATCAAAAACAGCAGTGCATAGTCTATATAAATACATGTAGAGTCTATGGTGATTCACAGGACTATTCATTCATGAAACATGACCAAGCACCATGACCTCACCCAACCTGCTTGGTCAAGGACATGCATAAGCACTGCCCAACAGACTGCTTTTACTTTGGCTTTTTTCCCAGACTCCTTTCTGCACAGGAAAGATAATATCCCATTTCTCCCTTCCTTGTGCAATTTGGAGTTTAGGAAGATGAACACTTTGAGAATGCATCTACTTTTCATAAACATCATTTCAGCCTTATTTCATCTAAGTCAAATTTAGTTTGACTAAGTTAATGTAAATATGAACCTCAGTTATTGGCCTTGGAATCTCTACAGGCTGAAGTTTTCATTCTCGCCTGAGAGACGTGCTTAGTCACTCAGTCATGTCTGACTCTTTGCGACGCTATGGACTGCAGCCTGCCCGGTTCCTCTGTCCACGGGATTTCTCCAGGCAAGAGTACTGGAGTGGGTTGCCATGTCCTCCTCCAGGGGATCTTCCCAACCCAAGGATTGAACCCAAGTCTCCCGCACTGTAGTAGATTCTTTACCAGCTGAGCCACCAGGGACACGCAAGAATATTGGAGTGAATAGCCTATCCCTTCTCCAGGGGACCTTCCTGACCCAGGAATCAAACGGGGGTCTCCTGCATTGCAGGTGGATTCTTTACCAGCTGAGTGACAGGAGGTCCAAGTTCTGGTCCCAGGTCTGTCACAAACCAGCTGTGTGCCTTGGGCAAGGTACTTAACCTCTATGAGCCTCAGTATTCTCATCTGTAAAAACAGGTACTGGTTCAGCTGCTACCTGTGAACTTTTCACTGCTCTGCTCTAACACTGCCTCCATTTGAGTATATGCATAAGTAGTTATGTGTGTTCAGTTGCTTGGTCATGTCCAAATGTTTGTGATCCCATGCTCTGTAGCCTGCCAAGCTCCTCTGTCTGTGGAGATTCTCTAGGCAAGAATACTGGAGTGGCTAGCCATTCCCTTCTCCAGGGGATCTTCCCGACCCAGGAATCGAACCTGGGTCTCCTGCATTGGCAGGTGGATTCTTTGTCATTGCACCACCTGGGAAGCTTGCAGAACCCAACCAAACAGGTTTCTGGGAGCTTGTCAAAACCTCCTTCTTGAGGAGACTAGGGTCTCGGAATCTCCAAATGAGAACAGAGCTGTTGTGGCTCCTACCCAGCACCTACTTCAGTCCCGGCGTCCATTTCCTGGGGGTGGGTGGAGACGCGCCCCAGGCCCTCGGTGGGGGTCCCCGCAGGGGAATGGCTCTGCTGTACCAGGTCCGGGAGGTTGATGTGGCCGGCAAAGCCATTGCTGTCACTGTGGCCAGGTCGCTTCTTCTCTCCGGACGGCTGGGGGGCACACAACACACAAAGAGTGACATCAGCCCTCACACAGCACAGGCACAGTGGCCTGCAAGCCATCCCACTGGGCTGCGGGGAGGCACTCAGGTTTCAGTTTCATCCAAGAGAAAGGTTAGGGTTGCTACTACTTAGTACACGGATTGACCCTAGGGCATTACACTCCTGCACGAGGGGCAGTTAGGGGGCACATGTGATGTGGGGGTGCCCTGTGGGAAGACAGTAATGCCACAGGGGAACTGTGGAGTGGGGCTTGGGGGGGACCGCACATGATGCTCCTCTTCTGCAGTGCGTCTGTGTGTGCACACCAGACCACATCACGAGGTTACAATGACATAAATAAAAAAAACAATAACATGACCTAAAACATCTCTGAAGAGAAGAAGTAGTCTGAGATAACATTAATAATCCATGCCTAGGATACTCTAAGAAAATGCAGAAATGATTCCCAACTCACAGCGTTCTTGGTCAGCTGTGAGGTCAAACCAATGATTAACTAATCATAGCTGATGGGAGTGACAAAGAAAACATGGAAGTAATCTAAAGGTAATTTGAAAATAAGGCTTTACATCCACTATCACTAATGTTGAATCTCTCAGTAAGCAACTATGGTGCCTTGTGCCAGGAACTGGTAAAAAAAAAAAATAAAAAGAAATCAACTCTCAGATGTAGAAAACAAACTTATGGTTACCAGGGGAAAAGATGGGGGAGGGAAAATTGAGAGATTGAGAATGACATTTACACATGACTTTATATAGAATACGTAACTAATAGTGACCTACTGTATAGCACAGGGAACTCTACTCAGTACTCTGTAATGGCCTAAATGGGAAGAATCTGAAGAAAAAAAGGGTGGATATATGTGTATGTGTAACTGATCCACTCTGCTACACACCTGAAACTAACACAACGCAGTAAATCAACTATGCTCCAATACAACTTTCCAGAAACATGAAGTCATCATGACCAGCACTGCATCTGAAGTCCTGTTTATAGCACCCACTCCCCCCACAAGTATTATCTCTTTTATTAACTGCAGTTCAGAGATGTTAAGTAACAGTCCAAGATCACACAGCCCAAGATGATGAAGGCAGCAGGGCCTGGCCATATGTCGGCTTTGGCTGGATGCCCCTGCCAGCTCTGGATTGGGCAAGCTGGGGCCCTTCTGCCCACACCAGTCAGGCCCTTGAGGAGTCTGTGCTCCAAGAAAAGTCTTCCTCAAAGGTCTGGGAATGAAGGAGTGACTCTGGGCTACTAAGTTATCAGCTGGGTCAGTCCTCCAGCAGGGGCCCAATCTTCCCCACTAAGACCTGGGAGATCCCTCCCATTTCTGGTTAGGTCCTTGTACCACTCCCCCACTGCCCCCCACTCCCCCAGCCTACCTGTCTCCTCTCTCCCCCTTCCCAGGACAGCTGGGAAAGACTGTGCTGACTCAGCATAAATGCAGTCCTGAAGGGAAGGGTAGCCTGTAGTTTCACCTTTTCAATGTCCTTTAAAGGTACTTTATAATATATATACTATGTTAGTGCCAAAGGGCAAATGCATGGTTTATAAATAAATAAATACACTGTATTATGTGGCATTCCCTGGATGTCTTACTGACAGGGCTGCATAACTTAACAGGTTGGAAATCATTGCCCTGGAGGGCAAAGCCTCCTCCCAAAAATTTTAGAAAAGAAACACAGAGTTGCAAGGAAATTCTGCTCCCAGAAAGCCAGGGCCCACACTGTAGTCCTGTCCAGGACTGTACTTCCTAACTTAACATTTATGTGGCTGGCTCACTGAGGTTTCTTACAGGAGACCTAATTTGAGTAATGATTCCTTTCTTTGACTTTTCTGTTTTTCATTCATTTGACCAAAATTTCTGAGCATCCACTTAGTGTGGAGCATTTTGCTGAACATGAAGGACTCGATGAGGAGCATGGAGGACTCGATGAGGAGGGTACTCAGGTACCCTCCCTGCCTTGTTTGGGCCTGGCATGGGCAAGGGTTGGTGTTCCTTCTTTCCGGAGCCTGTCCCGGTCTTGCAATTAAAGCTCTGCACCTGCTTCTGGCTGAAGTGAAAGGAGGCCCTTTTGGGGGAAGACGAAAGGCTCCCAAGTTCCTGAATGGGTGCATGTAATTGATGTCACCAGGAAGCTTGAGAAATAACTGGAAAACCTTAGTGTCCTCCGTGTCTCTTGGCACAGTGCTCCTGGCCCATGACTGATCAGGAGAGGGGCATTTTCTGGATTCATTTTGTCACCGTGCTCATCTGAACATCTCATCTGTTAAATGACATTTAAGAGGTTCAGTCCTAATTTACTTTATCATCTCCTATGTGTCCTGGGCAGCTCCTCCATCCTGCTAACTTCTGTTGGAATACTGAAAAGCTTTCCACCGTTTTCCCCACAACTTCTGAGTAGCATAAATCATGCACTGTTTCTTTGGAGTTTTGTGGTCTCTCTTGGATCAGCAGCATTCAGTCTCAAGCCAAAATTCAATGTAGACATACTGGTTATAAAAGAAAGACTGCAAGAGTCTCACAGGGGAAATGGTACAGACACTGAGAAGCCTGAAGGGATTCAGCAGTGACCCCTGAGTTTTCCCACTTCTGAGTCATCACCCCTTTGTGCATTCAACCAGCACCCTCTTAGAATTCAACACCTTCTGTGTGCCACACATTCTGCTGGGAACATGAAGATAAATGACCAGCAGCTCTGTCCTTTAGGATTTCATTAAAAGAGTCCCAACTAACTCTTCATGAACTCACTAGTGCCATGGGGTGGGCATTGGAGTGTTCTGAGTATCCCTATATGCCAGGTACTTTTCTAAACACTTTAGGTTCGTATCCTTACAGTACCACCAGGAGCTAGTTTCCATTATCACCATTTTACAGATGGAAAAACTTCAGTGTAAAGAATTCAATTAACTTGCCCTGAGTGACATGGGCTGTAAGTGGTGAAATCCGGGTGTTGCGGCAGAGCCTGGGTGCTCTGGCCACTGCTGTCCTGGGTGGCTCTGCTCTTGGCCACAGCTGATCGATTGGACCAGGACACCTGAGCTAACTACAACCAGACTCCCACTGGAATTTCCAGTTAGTCTGAGAGATACCAGTCAGTCTCTATTGGGCAGCTGAACTGGGATGTAATGAACACCTTGCAATGTTGGTGGGGGGGTGCGGTGGGGAGAGGTCAGAGCTCAATGTTGCAGAAGAGAAACCTGGTATGTGGAGAGAGAGAACAAGGGAGAAAGCAGAGGGGACAGAGATAAGGATAAAAAGAGCCAGGTGGCAGGAAGGCCGGAGACCAGCCCATGAGAAGCTGCTGAGCACCTAATCCCTTTGCAGTTTCTGATTCTAACTCTACTGAGAGTCCCAACACATCCTCTGCTTTTGATTCCTTCTAGGCAATACCTCTGAATCCTTATTCCCCAATCGTTGATACCTGCTCAGCCTTTATTTTCCTTTTTTAAATTTATTTTATATATTTGGCTGTGCCTGGTCTTAGTTGCAGCACTCAGGATTTTTTGCTGTGGTGTGCAACTCGTCCTTGGGGCACATGGGATCTAGTTCTCTGACTGGGGATCAAACCTGGACCCCCTGCGCTGGGAGTGCAGTCTTAGCTACCAGACCCACAGGGAAGTCCCCTGCCTTGTTTTCTTAAGCTGTTGTAAGTGGATTCTTTTTTTTTTTCTATTACTTATAACCCAAACAGTTTCATGGGTGAGCCAGTATCCTGGTTCAGGGCATGAACAGACCCTGGAGAGATACCATCTGGGTAATGAGGAAGGTACTGTGGACAGAGGCCCATGGAGAAGCTTCCAGGGGGAAGGGAAGCTGAGCCAGACCCCAGGGGTCTTTGGGGTGAAGAGTGGGCTGTGAATAAAAATAGCTCTTTCAGCAGTTGGTCCCCCGTGGACAAAGTGGCAGATGACAGATGGTGTGGTGGTGTTCTAGAAAGTGAGTAAAAAAAGGTCCTATGGGGTCGTAGGCAAGGGAAAGGTAGACCTGCAAGGCAGGGGTCTGTGCTGCAAGGGGGATTTGTGTCTCTGACAGGGCCATGGAGGGGGGAGCCAGTGCATTCCTAAAGAACCATTTCATCCACTCCTATGAGAAAGATGAGCTGAGTGATTCTCTTTAAAAATATATATATATTTTTGACCTTGCTGGGTCTTCTGCGGGGTTTTTTCTAGTTACGGAGAGTGGGCCTCTCTCTAGTTGAGATATGCAGGCTTCTCGTTGCAGTGGCTTCTCTTGCTGCAGAGCATGGGATCTAGGGCATCTGGGCTGAGTAGTTTCAGCTCAAGGGCTCTAGAGCATAGACTTAGTAGTTGTGGCACACGGGCTTAGTTGCCCTGAGGCATGTGGCATCCTCCCAGACCAGGGGTTGAACCTGTGCCCCCTGCATTGACAGGTGGATTCTTAACCACTAGACCACTAGGGAAGTCTGAGTTGAGTTATTCCCCTTGATGTTCATCTTATGGAACTGAACCATTAAGAGTTTCTACTTTCTTATTCTCTTGGTCACACTTTAATTTGTACTTATCTTTTTAATACACACATTTTAAATGTGTTGTTATTTTAAAACAGGTTGTTACTTTAAAAGCCTGTGTTTGGAAAGAGTAGAATTTAGAAACCGAGAGGACAAAACAAATTATAGGGTCCTCAATAGATCAAACTTATATACGACGCTGGTGAACGCAATTTTCAAGGTGACTGGCTGCGGTCGTAGTGTTGGAATGCTTTAAATATTACAGAGCCATTTGATTGGTGACTGAGCTCAAAATGTGGCTCCAAATAACCATGTCACGGTATTGACTTTGTCTTAAAGGTTCCAGCAAATCTGAAACCACATTAGAAATGGGAGTCCTTTAATTTGGAGTCAGAGAGTAACTCATTCCAGAACATTTCCCCTTATGTTTTCCCTGGTGACGGGGTCTAGTGAGAGAAGCCCTCTACACTTCCACTGAAATTATCCATTTACCATGCAGGGAGATTTATATGCCAGCACGACACAATGTCAACTTCAGCAGCCAAGTCCATTTTTCATTCCAGGCTTCCGTGAAAGGGCTCTTTAAAGTCTACTTGAAATATTCGGCAAGGCCATAAAATGAAATTCCAGAAATCTGCTTTGTGAACTAGTCTTCCAGTTATAGCTTTACTGCTCATCATTATTTCAAAGGCCTTAGTCATCCTAAAACTACAGTTCCTTTCTTTCTTACAAAAATGAGATGCCCTTTGCCTTTTTGGAGAGCAAAGCTTGCGGTCAGTGTTTTCTAATCAATCCCGGCAAAGGAAGGGGAATGACAGATGATATATGCTAATGTTTCAGAAAGGAAGAGTGGGAAGTGATAGCAAGTAAAAGGAGAGCCTGAGGCTGTGGGGAGAGAGAAATAAAACAGGTAACATTTATTGGATGCTTCTAGGCAATTAGCTTGACTTCACATTCCAGGATGTCAGGCTCTAGGTGAGTGATCACACCATCGTGATTATCTGGGTCGTGAAGATCTTTTTTGTACAGTTCTTCTGTGTATTCTTGCCACCTCTTCTTAATATCTTCTGCTTCTGTTAGGTCTAGACCATTTCTGTGCTTTATCGAGCCCATCTTTGCATGAAATGTTCCCTTGGTATCTCTTAATTTTCTTGAAGAGATCTCTAGTCTTTCCCATTCTGTTCTTTTCCTCTATTTCTTTGCATTGATCGCTGAGGAAGTCTTTTTTTAATCCCTCCTTGCTATTCTTTGGAACTCTGCATTCAGATGCGTATATCTTTCCCTTTCTCCTTTGCATTTTGCTTCTCTTCTTTTCACAGCTATTTGTAAGGCCTCCCGAGACAGCCATTTTGCTTTTTTGCATTTCTTTTCCATGGGGATGAAAGATGATGTTGTGAAAGTGCTGCACTCAATATGCCAGCAAATTTGGAAAACTCAGCAGTGGCCACAGGACTGGAAAACGTCAGTTTTCATTCCAATGCCAAAGAAAGGCAATGCCAAAGAATGCTCAAACTACCGCACAATTGCACTCATCTCACACGCTAGTAAAGTCATGCTCAAAATTCTCCAAGCCAGGCTTCAGCAATACGTGAACTGTGAACTTCCTGATGTTCAAGCTGGTTTTAGAAAAGGCAGAGGAACCAGAGATCAAATTGTCAACATCCGCTGGATCATGGAAAAAGCAAGAGAATTCCAGAAAAACACCTATTTCTGCTTTATTGACTATGCCAAAGCCTTTGACTGTGTGGATCACAAGAAACTGTGGAAAATTCTGAAAGAGATGGGAATACCAGACCACCTGACCTGCCTCTTGAGAAACCTATATGCAGGTCAGGAAGCAACAGTTAGAACTGGACATGGAACAACAGACTGGTTCCAAATAGGACAAGGAGTATGTCAAGGCTGTATGTTGTCACCCTGCTTATTTAACTTATAAGAAGGTACATCATGAGAAACACTGGGCTGGAAGAAGCACAAGCTGGAATCAAGATTGCCAGGAGAAATATCAATAACCTCAGATATGCAGATGACACCACCCTTATGGCAGAAAGTGAAGAGGAACTAAAAAGCCTCTTGATGAAAGTGAAAGTGGAGAGTAAAAAAGTTGGCTTAAAGCTCAACATTCAGAAAACAAAGATCATGGCATCTGGTCCCATCACTTCATTGGAAATAGATGGGGAAACAGTGGAAACAGTGTCAGACTTTATTTTTTTGGGCTCCAGAATCACTGCAGATGGTGACTACAGCCATGAAATTAAAAGACGCTTACTCCTTGGAAGGAAAGTTATGACCAACCTAGATAGCATATTAAAAAGCAGAGATATTACTTTGCCAACAAAGGTCCGTCTAGTCAAGGCTATGGTTTTTCCTGTGGTCATGTATGGATGTGAGAGTTGGACTGTGAAGAAAGCTGAGTGCCGAAGAATTGATGCTTTTGAACTGTGGTGTTGGAGAAGACTCTTGAGAGTCCCATGGACTGCCAGGAGATCCAATTGCAAGGAGTCCATTCTAAAGGAGATCAGTCCTGGTGTTCTTTGGAAGGAATGATGCTGAAGCTGAAACTCCAATACTTTGGCCACCTCATGCGAACAGTTGACTCATTGGAAAAGACTCTGATGCTGTGGGAGGGATTGGGGGCAGGAGGAGAAGGGGACAACAGAGGATGAGATGGCTGCATGGCATCACTGACTCGATGGACCTGAGTCTGAGTGAACTCCAGGAGTTGGTGATGGACAGGGAGGCCTGGCGTGCTGTGATTAATGGGGTCGCCAACAGTCGGACACAACTGAGCGACTGAACTGAACGGAGGCAATTAGCTCATTGAATCCTCCCAATCATCTTGTGAGTCATTTACTATTATTTATGAAATTTTATAGATGACAAAACGGCTGCAGGGAGAGGTCAAGTAACTTTGCCCAGCGTCATCAGCCACTAATTTCCTTCTAAGAAAAGACCTGCTGATAAACTCACACAGTGATGATGGAGTGAAAAATGAGAAAAGATGGATTCTAACATGTCCAGGCCTTTCTGGTCAGGACAGATACAATGGGAAAGCACTGCATGCTGGAGGGGCAGGTGAAAGGAAATGTGTGCCCCTGCCCTCCAAAATGATGTTCCTAGAGTTTAAAAAACAAAATTACTCCAAATACTAAGGTGCATTTTTTATTTTTTTACCTACATCTGGTTATTTCTTTGTTCTTTCACCCGGACAGCTTAACAGTCTTTAATGTTCATTTAACTGGATAAGATGATATCACCATTTTTGGAACCAGAGAACATTTTCTACATAAAATGCACAAGGATAAAACCTGGAGTGGGATGAAGGAGGCACAGCAAGGCCACCGATGCTATCTGAATAGACTATTTGTTTCTGTTTTCCTGTGCTAGGAAACATCTGGGTTTCCAGTTTTATATCCTTAGGCTCAAATGCTATATTCTAATTTGCATAGCTTCCACTGAAGAATCTGGACTAACGTGATTAAGCCACACTGCAGAAGCTCGGAAGGATGTGGGAAGGAAGGTGGACAATTAAAATCACCCAACCATTTAGAAACATGGGCCCTTCTCCCTCCCCCACCCTTCATTCCCTAAAATACATGCTGTAAGCATCCTCTGTGAAAGCGCTAATATAAAAACCAATTAAGAAATACACTTCTATACAGTTTTTATACCAACTTACTTCTCTTATCATCAAGGTTCCTTCTCTTGAAATACTGCTGCCGAAAGTATCCGCGTGAGAGGTCTCCAGCCCGTGTGTGCCGACCATTCCCACATTATACTGCTCAGCACTCCCGGGGGCTCCTGTGGGTCTGAAATAGGAGGAAACAGTATTCATGACAGTGTATGCTTGAGAGTCTCTTGGACAGCAAGGAGATCAAACCAGTCAATCTAAAGGAAATCAACCCTGAATATTCATTGGAAGGACTGATGCTGAAGCTCGAATGCTTTGGCTACCTGATGTGAAGAGCCAACTCATTGGAAAAGACCTTGATGCTGGGAAAGATTGAAGGCAGGAGGAGAAGGGGATGACAGAGGATGAGATGGCTGGATGGCATCACCGACTCAATGGACATGAGTTTGAGCAAACTCCAGGAGATAGTGAAGGACAGGGAAGCCTGGTGTGCTGCAGTTGCTGGGGTCGCAAAGAGTCGGACATGATTTAGCAACTGGACAAACAAATGCTTAGGGAACATCTGTTTCCTGTCCACGGTGATATATTTTATTGTAGTAAAGTAGATATAACATAAAATTTAAGTGTACAGCTCAGTGGCCTCAAGTACATTCCACTTTAATCTTTAATACTGCAAGGATGCTTGAACTGGGGTCCCACTTCCCCAGTGTCCCTTGTCTTCCTCCTAACAGTCCTCCTCTCTGCCTGTTAGCCAGGGTAAGCAACTGGGCCCTGAAAGATCTCCCAGTCCTCCCTACTCCTCTCTGACCAGCAGACGCCCTAAATTCTGTACATGCTGTCTCCTCTGCCTGGAAAGCTCTCTTCTACCCCGCTTGCCTGGTTCCCTATTATCCATCTGATTTCGGCTTAACCGATATTTTCCCAGAGAAGACGTCTCTCACCAGCCACCCACATCGTATCCCACCAGCTCCTCTTCTTGCTCTGCACCCTTTTTCTTTAATAGTCCTCATCATGATTTGCAATTCTAGATCTTTCTGACTCTTCTAATTTTCATCTTTTTTCTCATTAGAAAAGATGCTTGTGAGGGCAGAATTCTTGACTTTTTGCTCATCCCTAAATACCCAGTATCCAGCACAGAACTTGGCACAGAATAGGAGGATAAAAACAATCATTGATAAGTAAGTTTTACACTATTTTATAGAGAATAAATATCTATGAAGAGCATTCTGGTGTACCAGGCATCCATTAACAAGGCTATCTAACTCAAGAGCATCCAGTACTTTAAAAAATCTCTGTAATCACCTCACACTGTGGTATATTTATTTCAGTTTGTTTCTTGCTCTTCTATTTAAGATACAGTAGAAGAAGGGAATCGGATCTTGACATACGCTCTGAGAGCAGACACTGATGTTTGCTGTGGTCCCTGGCACAGACCAAAGCACTATGGGAAACCGAGGACCAGATAGGTGCTGTGGGTACCTGCAGGACTTCAGTTCTCAAGGCTGGACCTATTGTTACCCTACTGTGTAGCTAACTCTCTTTTATACTGAGGCTGAATTTTGAATTAAATACATCTAGGTATGGGTTAGAATTAATGTGTTTGGGAAGAAATTTCAAAGAAGTATTTTTAATATTTCACTCCCAGGAAGGAGCTATTAATAGTGTTACAGAGACATGGAAAAAGAATGAATTCCTGGTGTCTTGCTAGATTGGTATATCAGAATAATTCTCATAACTATGATTTCTTTACTCATTTATTTGAAAATCTGTTTTACCTTGTATTTTATTGTTTCTTAGCAGCTTTAAATTCTTTTTTGGGACAAGATGATGTAAGACAAGCAAGTCAGTAAATTAAGCATTTATCAAGAGCCAAAGCTTCCTAGGAAGGGAAGCACTTTTCTTTGTCACTCAGGCATTTTTTGCCACTGTCAGAGGCTAGACTGGCCTGGTGGCCACCACCAGGTTGACACCATACAATCAAGTTCTCTATCACCATTAGAGAGTCCCACCTGAGTTCAAATATTAAGGATATTTTGCCTCCACTTATCTTCTTTATTCTGATAATGTTCTGATTCTGAAAAGTGAAAGTGAACTCGCTCAGTTGTGTCCAACTCTTTGTGACCCCACAGACTGTAGTCTACCAGGCTCCTCCGTCCATGGGATCTTCCAGGCAAGAATACTGGAGTGGGTTGCCATTTCCTTCTCCAGGAGGTCTTCCCAACCCAGGGACTGAACCCCGGTCTCCCGCATCGTAGGTAGACGCTTTATCGTCTGAGCCACCAGGGAAGTCCAAACATTCTAATCAGAAATATCTCAATATGGATGAATATTCATGAAAAAAGTATTTCCTAGGGCTCTTTCCAGTAAGACAATTCCTTACTTAATTTTTTACATATCTCAGTTAAACTCTTCCCCGATTTTTGCATTTTCATCATAATTTTAGTAAAATTGCCGTTACTGGTTCTAACTCTCTTCTATGCAGATGTTATGGCAAAGATATGACACATCAATCAGCTTCTTTGTATAATCTTTCCAAAGCTTCTGTGGTCACTACTTCTACCAGGTCCAATTTTTCCTGGAACAATTTAGAGATGAAAATTTTATCAAGATTTATCTGTCAATTTTCAATCAACAGCAAAATTTACAGTGTAGAGTATTAACCACTGTCAGTTTTACATTTCATGGAATATTTTTCTGCGACTATTTCTTCCTGGGTCAATTTTATGAGCCAGAACTGCTTCATTTAATGGTAAATTTTAATGGTGATCAGTTTGGGCTGTTTTGAATTTTATTCTACATTACTTCTACTAGTAATATTCCTTATAGACTGACTAAAGGATACCTATATTTCTTCCTTGGTCAGTCTTCTAAAATGGTGATCAATTCCCCTTAGAACGGTTGTTCCATTGTGCAGGATTTGTCTGCTGTATTGTGAATCTTCTGAATATATCTGCTCATTCAGTGTGTCTTGTATTAATGGTCCACACCATTAATTTTTCTGTTAACATGTAGTCTGATGTAAGATCATGGCTTTTGATGATGAAAAGTCACATAAATTTCTGTGTGCTCCAAAGCACCTCTCTCTACATTTTTTTTAAAAGGCAAAGTGCAGCCTGTAGTTCATGTTTCAGGGACTGGAAAACATTTTTAAATCATAGAAGACTTCTTGCTGTGTCTGTCACTGTTGGTCACTTCCTTCTGTCCTTCTTACCCCCACCCCTGGCAGTCCTTTAAATTCTGTCCCTGTATGTTTCTATTATGGCTCCAAGCTCCCAGCTCTACCATGTCAATCTTTACCAACCCGTTAGAAATTCATGCATTCATTTAATTATTAAAAGTTTGTTAAGTGACATATGTTGTACCAGATGCTAGAAAAAAAATACCTAAAAAATGAGACACAACCCTAAACTTCCATAAGATTATAATCAAATGGAGGTTGGGCAAAAAACAAAGTACTTAGTTTAGAAATGCAGTATTTCTAACTCACTGAGAAGGGTAAACAGAAGAGCAGAGGACCAATGTTAACTGGAAGCTACTCCTATCCTCCTTCCTGTGTTTTCACTATCCCTTCCTCTGTACTGGCTCTTTCTTCCAATCAGTAAACCTGATGAGGTCTCTCCTCTGTCCCATTTCATTAAAATCTCTCCCTTGAGCCTAATTCTGTATTTACCACCCACACATACATTTCTCTTTTCTGAAAGTTCTCCTTACAGAGTTCTCCAATTCATCCCTCATCACACTCTGGTTGACTTCTCACGTGACCTCCTCCTCTGTTGCTGTTCAGTACTCAGTCGTGTCTGACTCTTTGCAGCCCCATGGACTGCAGCACACCAGGCTTCCCTGTCCCTCACCATCTCCCAGGGCTTGCTCAGACTCATGTCCACTGAGTTGGCGATGCCATCCAACATCTCATCCTCTGTTGTTCCCTTCTCCTCCTGCCCTCAATCTTTCCCAGCATCAGGGTCTTTTCCAACGAGTTGGCTTTTTTTACATCAGGTAGCAAAGTATTGGAGCTTCAGCTTCAGTACCTTCCTATATGTAACATCAAGAACCTAAAGGAAACTCTTCAAGTCACTTCTAAAGTCTCAATGTCAGTGATTCCTCTTGGACACTGCGTTTAGTCCCTTGCCTGTGTCTGATAATCACTCAGCCCCACTCTCCTCTGGGTTTTGAGACAACTTTCCCCGGATTTTTCTTTTGCCTGTCTGTTCTCTTCATAAGTTCCTCTTAGGATGTTACTGATCCCCAGTACTCTGCTTCACTCTATATAAACCGCTACAATGTTAATGATAAGAAAATGGAAAACTGTGTGGGAGAGGGGTGGGAGGGTAGAGGAATAACATGGACATCTACTATTTTCTTAATTTTTCTATAAATCAAAAATTGTTCTAAAACTACTTTATTAATAATAAAATAATTTTAAAAAGCAATAGTTCAAAAACACCGAGGCTCAAACAACCATAACAGCTTACAGTTAAAAAAAGATCCTCTGTTCTAACAAATATATAGAGTCTGGGTAGGAACAAGCAGTTGTCTGAATTGCTACAAAGACTGTAAAAAACAAAACACATCAACTAATTAGAAGGAAAACTATAGAAAATTTACTGTAATTAGGCCACATGTCTAGAACAATAATTCCTCTAATTGGATTTGTCAAAGTGTTCCTGCAGGTATTGATTTAATTCAATTTCAATATACATAAATCGAACACCTGCTACATGAAAGGCCCTCAGTTTGGCACTGGGTAGTGGATATAAAAGCTGAAGAAGACACAAGCTTGAAACTAAAGAGATTAGCATCTGGAAGAGCATAAAAACATGATGCAAATATTCCAAAGCAAGGCAGGATGTGAGAATGTGGGACATAGGGAGAGGACATTCCAAGAAGGGGCACAACCCTGGGAAAGTGCACGGCATTTGGAAACGAGGAGGTCAGTCTGGCTGCAGCATATGCTGTGTCATGGCCCCAGGAGTGGAAAGAACTCTTTGTTGTAAGGTGTTAGGCAGACAGCACAACCGCAGCCACACTTCTATAACAGTCCAGAGCCTCAGCACTGGACAGGAAGGCAGAGAGGTTGGCAGGCGGGGTGGGGACAGGGCACAACAATAGAGGGGGGTGAATGGGGCCAGATCCACAGCTTTCTAGTGAGGATGGGAAAGAGGGGACATGAGACACAGGGCTTTCACTGTCCAGACTGTATTTTACAAGACTGTACAAAACTCAAGGGCTATGACAGAAATAGATGGTCCTAATGATGAAGACTGCACTCCATAGGAACATCTAAAGCATGAAATGGGACCTGAGTGAAAGCGGAAGTGAAAATCGCTCTGTCGTGTCCGACTCTTTGTGACCCCATGGATTATACAGTCCATGGAATTCTCCAGGCCAGAATACTGGGGTGGGTAGCATTTCCCTTCTTCAGGGGACCTTCCCAACCCAGGGATCGAACCCAGGTTTCCCACATTGCAGGTGGATTCTCTACCAGCTGAGCCACAAGGGAAGCCCACAAGGGAAGATGCTGATATAAACGGCTGTCTCTTCGGCTTGCTTGGGCTGATGCCAGTCAGCTAACATGGCTACCATTCCTTCCTTCCTAGTCTATAATGCTTTTATTATTTTCCTGATTATAAAAATAGTGAGTGCTCACCATAAAATTGGCTTCCCTGGTGGCTCAGTGGTAAAGAATTTGCCTGCCAATGAAGGAGACTTGGGTTTGATCCCTGGATAGGGAAGATCTCCTGGAGAAGGAAATGGCAACCTACTCCAGCATTCTTGCCTGGGAAATCCCATGGACAGAGGAGCCTGGTGGGCTACAATCCATGGGGTTGCAAAAGAGCTGGACATGACTAAGTGACTAAACAGCAACAACAACATCATAAAATCAGGCATATATGTAAGAATCCCTTACAGTAGTATAATCCAGTGTGTAAGTTGCTTCAGTCATGTCCAACTCTTTTGTGACCCCCATGGACTGTAGCCCACCAGGTTCCTCTGTCCATGGGGTTATTGTGGCAAGAATACTAGAGTAGGTTGCCTCGCTCTCCTCTAGGGCATCTTCCTGACCCAGGGATCGAACCCATGTCTCTTATGTCTCCTGCATTGGTAGGCAGGTTCTTCACCACTAGTACCACCTGGGAAGCCCTGCTTAGTCTGGAGGTAACTGCTATTACGATTTCCCCTCACTTATTATTTTTCTAGGCTTGAGGCACTGGGAAATAGTACAGTTGGTTAGTCATGGAATACAGTCTTTGTTATGTGCAGTCTTATAGGTTACATTGCACACTACTAACATGAAGTCAATATTGTATATAGAAGTCACTGTTTTGCACATTGGTATCTACGGCTGCTTGTTGGAACGGTGGGGCTCCATTTCTGAAAAGCTCTTTAGTGTACACTTCATGGTAGTGAACTGTGCTGCAATAGATTTTGATATTTTGCTCCAAAAATACACAGTATGAAATGTGAAGGCTTAGCTTAAGAGTAGAAAATAAAAGTGATAAGAATATGAGAAGCAGTCTACCTCAGAAATGTTTTACTCCTAAAGAAACCATGGATTTTTTAATAGTAAGAAGTTTTTTAAACATACAACTATTCATTCTACAGCAGAACGTAGTGTATATATATTCACAAAATGTCTATATTTAGCAAATAAAGTATACATACACACATCTGTATCTTGTTTTCTCTAAAGTGTGTTTCACATATAGTTAACTATTGTAAGTGTTCTTTAATGGACAATTGTGCCAATTTGCCTAAAATTTACCAATTCCTCAAAAGCTCCAGCAAGTTTTGCCTCCACTACAAGCATTCAATGATAGCCTATTTATTACTTCTGAGGAATACAATAATAAATTCTCTGAATGCCTTTACCAGTATCTAGTCTGTTCTCTTTCCAAATCACCTTGGTGAAACAATTTCTCTCAAACATGGCACCAACAACATCACTCCCCAGCTCAGGATACCTTCCACGGTTCCCTGCTGGCTACGTGACCAAGTGCACACTTCTTGGTCTGGCTTCACTAGTCCAGACCCTTCCCCTTTATACCAGCTTTATTTCCACCAAACTTAACTTTCTGTGCCTTTACTTCAACTCCCTCGCTCGCCCCCTGCACCTTATGTGCCGTACCCCCACCCCGCCTCTGCCCGAGCATCCTGCCTGGGATCCTAATATCACTGCGTTTTCCTTTCCTCCTTGATGGCAGTTATTTGTGTATACGTCTTTCCTCTGGATTAGGTTATAAATGCTTTAAAGCCAGGATACACAATTTCAGTTCAGCACAGTCATGTGTATCCTGCGCTCCATGAAGTGGCAGGTATGCGTAGAAGACACCACGCAACACAGATGACAGCATGGGCTCTGCCGCACGGACTAGGCTATGACAGGCAATCCCCAGAGTGACAACAGTGTGCCAGATGGCAGAGGAGGCATAGCGCAGCAGGGACATCTACAATTTTAGAAAGACGGGTGTTTCTATCCACAAAGAGATGGGTTTGCCTCTAGAGATATGAGGATAAGCACCATTAACAGCCTTACAAAATATGACAGGGGGCTTAAAAACCCAATGAGATTTAACATCTCTACCAAGGTGGTCCTTGGTTATTCTTCCAACTATTTATACTACTCTGAAGTTTTCCATGTATAATTATGTCTCTTGTCTTCGCTTTGTGACCACATGGACTGTAGCCCACCAGGCTCCTTTGTCCATGGGTTTCTCCAGGCAAGAATACTTGAGTGGGTAGCCATTCTCTTCCCCAGGGGATCTTCCCAACCCAGGGACTGAACCTGGGTCTCCCGCATTGCAAGTGGATTCTTAACTGTCTGAGCTACCAGGAAAGCCCAAACTAGAATGTAAACTTTCGGAAAGCAGAATTCAGGTACACACTTCTTGAATGTCTCAAAGCCCTCTCAATACTTTGAATATCCCAAAGTATGGGATCTAACACATAGTGGAAGTATTATCAATCTTAAATCCACTCTCAGAGTTGTGTGCCCAGTGCTTAAAGGTAATTCAAAACATCTGGTAGAAGAATGAATCAATGCTGAGTCAAGACAAAAAGTGAAAGGACCAGCATATTTTGCAGGAACGTTCTGGATTAGTGATTTTGCCTCTAGAACAATTTTATTTGCTGTTAAAAAAGCAATTTAAAGCAATCTGTTTTCAAATGTCATATTTTAGCATACTTATGGCTGTCAATAATGGGGTAATCAGCAGTAAAATAACAAGAATGGATTTTTCAGCTACGATAATTGGATTTGTCTTTCAGAATTGCTTGTACGTGAGGATGGTTAATCAATGGATGACATTTCCAGCAGACTAGATGGCCCTGTCTCTCCAGTCTCTGCTGAACAGGACAGTCATCTGTGGCCTGAAATGGCATCTTCTCTACAGGGAATAAATGTGGTGTGATGACCAATGTAGTAGCTGAGCCAAAGAAATAGAAACAAAGAGGAACAAAGGAAAAGTTAGCACCGCTCTCTATCAAAGTTATAGCAAACCAGAGCTGGGCGTCTTGTGTTTATTTGAGGGAGGAAACAAGAGATATATGTGAGTGTGCTTGCATGAATGATTGAACTGGGCAAGTAAAAGGGAAGAGGAGAGGTTCTTTTGCAAAAGGATCCATTCCAGTGAGAAAAAGGGAGTCCCCCTTCACTAAAAACAGAAAAGAGAAGAAGGAAAGACTGCAAATACAAAGGGAAAGCTAGGTAGCTATCAATATCTGAAAAAGAAGAGGATACGTGGTGAAGTCAGAGAGCAAAAAGGATCACATAAAAGAGACATGGGGAAGATGACGGAGAAAATCCTAACAGTAGTGGATTTAAGTCAAACTCTCAGAGGCTTCACTGTAGGCTTTTGCTGGGATGCTAACCCATGCTGTCTCCTGCATTCCACCCACCTTTGTGGTGGTGGTGATGGAGAAATATACGACTCACGTTATCAATGTTAACCTCGAAATGCTATTGCCTATAATTTTGCTCTTCAGTTTTAGGGTGTGACTTTCAATATCATTTGCCCTGAGTTGACAAGGACCAACAGAGCATCACCCAAGGGACAGTCAACCTCACAACAGCCTAGATAAAGAACATGCAGTCCTTGAAACACTACATATTCCAAGTTACTGTATCTAGGGAGAAGGGGTGAATGCAGAACGATGCTCTAAAAAGTATGTGACTCCCCAAAGTCAACCGATCCTGCCAGAGACCCATATTTCACATTTCTTGTCTTCTTGTTTTGGAGAACTAACTCCTCCTGGCCTACAGTGAAAAAGCAGGTCACTTACATCAGTCTGGGTATGTCGCTGACAGCCACCGTCCCGTCCTGGGTCTCACTCTCCCCATCTTCCTCCTCTTCGTCACTGCTTTCGGACTCCTCACTGGAGGAGGAGTAATCTGTTACCTTCTTCAGCGGGCGGTTTGTTTCTTCAATTCGAAGTTCTCTTAATTCTTTGGCCAACGCCGTCAGATCCTACAAAAGAAAAGTTTGTCCAGCAGATATGACATAGATATGAACATAACACTATCTCTTAGCAAGCTTAAGCAACAAGAAAACAAAAGTAAAAAAAAATAAAAAACCAAAAAAAAGCTCTTTACAGAACCATTACAAACATAGTTACTGCATGAAAACCAAGAAAACGATGTTTGTAGCGTGGAGAAACTAGAAAAGAAAGATGAAATAAATTTAAACTTTGTTTACAACCAATTGCTTGACTAGACGGAGACTGCTGGGTTCTGAATCTGCACAGGTATATATGTGTATGTGTGCTGTGTGTGTACACATATATACAGACTCTGGGTTCATCTTTTGGGAAGGTGAAGTGGGTCACCCACTCTCAGAGTTAACGGGAAAATACACAAGATTAGAAATAATTTCCCAGTATTTCAGGATCACTGCCCAAGCCACAGTCATGGCCTCTTCTTCATTATGATTGCTACTGTGCGAAAATCTACCATCAGTCACAGAACAGAGCAATTCCCAAGGTTCCAGCTACTGAATGACTCATTCGGTATGTCATCATTCCCTGGAGAGCCGAGGCACCGTGTCAAAAAACGGCCCACCCCAAAGCCCAGTGCCACTGAAAGTGATAGCCACAGAGCTGAGTGAATCAAGAGGAACAACAAAATAAAACAAAAAAACAAACAAAAACAAACAGAAAAAGACTTCTTTTCTAGACTGGTAGGTGTTTCAGTTTCTTTTGTTTTAAATTGCTGTCAACTGGCAGAAATCCTGGCAAAGAATACAGAAATGAATGTGCAAATAACAAAAGGAAGAGGTAAATTTTCAGTTTTCCATGAGTATGATGAAACCTTTAGCCTTATGGATGTGATGAGGTGGTATTTAGTCACCAGGCACATGGCAGGCAGTGTGCTGAAGATCTGACTACCTTTCAATTTACATGCTTTTGGAGCAATGCAGAGGGAAGCAGTTCTGCAAAAGCGTGGCCGCTCTATGTACATGGGTTAAACTGCCCTTGGCACACAGCATGCACATGAAGAAAAAGCAATTTGACATCAGTCTTACCATTTCTCCCTATATTAGTGACCCATGTGGGAATCAGAGCATTCAGTGAGAGACAGGGGATTAGGGAGAAAGAAACTCATTTGAAAATACTAAATCCCACAGTTTTCTTAAGGCCATATTCTCTCTTTATTTTAATCCAAAAATGTATTTGTCCAATTTGTCTGATGTAAGGTCAGAGTAATACAGATAATGTAAATAACATCTGATAATCTATCCTAGTAGATTAGGAGAAAAACTGTGATAAATGTGTAACTAAATTATAAATATAATTTTATTTTGAGAAGACAACAGATCATCCTGTTTCTTTACTGTTGCCTATATGTCAGATTGGTATATTGGTTAAAACTAAGGGCAGAAGATGGCTCAGGTTTTTCGTGGTCAAAATTTAGGAAGTTAAGTGAAGAATTTATTTCTAATTTCATAAAAACCAAAGGGGCAGCAATGACAACTTCACAGTTGTTCTGTAGTCATTTGAATGGAAGCCCTTGGAAAAGGGAAGCTTCTGAAAATTCAAATTGTGCATTTTCCACACAAACATGCTCACTGGGCTTTTACACACATGCACACAGCCATGGCCTCACTCTCAGTGGATATATTTATCTCATCCATGAAGATGAAAACACAATTGTATTAAAAAGACTCAAAAGATGTTTGAATATAGTGTATACCATTAATGAGGAGAAAAATTATGGCGCAGAATTTAAGGTAAATTTATTATTGGTTTCTTTGGCAATGAGCCAAAATTCAAAACGCTCATATTCAGATTTCAGCTTTTTACCTCTTATTTCCTCCTAACAATTGCCAATGTGTACCTTTACCAAATTGAGGAGAAATGAAGGGTATTATACCCTTGAGCACATTGAGAAAATACAGTTTAGATATTTGTTAAGGCAATTAATGAAAAAGGACATTATAATCCTCTAAACCAATAAAATAATAAAAAATTAGATAAATTTATTTTGTATTTTTTGTTCTCTACGTTAGGACCATGATATGTCTCATCAAAGACTATACCTAGTATTAAAAATGTACTTATTAAAATTTTTTATTATAATTTAAAGAGAGAATATGGTTTAAAAGAGTTTATTTCTAATGTCAATAATTCTGAATAAAATATAATGATATTAACTTTTATTTATTTAAATTAATAATTCATTTTCCCCATGGGTTGGTTTTCCTTATTGCTGACATTTCAAAACAAGACAATTAAGATTTAAAAAAATCAAAACTATTTAGAAACATTTAGCTGGTCCAAAGCTCACTGATTTAAAGAAACTCTCAATTGTTAAAATGACCTAAATTTCTCCAAACACTGTATTTAGGAACAGTTTAAAGCTCTGACATGCTTTATAATTTCACTTTTAATTGGAGGTTTGTTTTTTTTTGTTTCTGTGTTATTAAAAGGTTATCTTTCCTGAAGCATTACAAATAATTGCAATTTCCTTTTAAGTTTAATTGGTAATAGCATGGTGGGTGAGACATATATAAAAATCCCAAGGTAACAATAATGGGTAACTTGAAACTAACACTCCAGCCAAAAAAAAATTTAATCTTCCATTGCCCATAGTCTATACATTTATTTGAAGATTTGTTCCTTGTTCATCTATCCTGGAGAAACTTACAATAGTAAAGTTATAGGAAACAAACATGATCTAAAATTGACACTATTGGGTTCAGATCCATTTTCATATGTTTTATTTTCTGACAATACCCATTTTCTCCATGTAATGAGTTTTTGTGGTAATTTATTGCTTGACTGTCACAAGCCTGGAGCTAAAAAGTATTAAAAAAGAGAAAAAGGGTGCTATTTACCATGAAAATACTTGAGAATATATAACTGAAAAAGATATATGGCAAAATGGTAAGTTTTCTGACTACAGAGTACAGATAGTTAAGCAGCTCTTACCCAAACTTTTTTTTTATGCAACACTTTTTAGAATCAATTTGGTATAATTTTTCTTTCAAAAAAAGTTTACTTAATCTGACAATTATGCATACTCTGCTTTAAAAGGTGCTCTTTTAGGTATCTTTTCAAAAACAATATAGTTTACGAAAATCAGTTCAATTTTTTAAACAATTAAAATAATAGTTAAAAATTTTAAAGTTGGTCTTTTCTTTAAAATTTACTTATTTTTATTTTTGGCTGTGCTGACTTCTCGTTAGAGCATGCAGGCTCTTTGTTGCCCTGAGGCATGTGGGATCTTAGTTCCCAGGGATAAAACCCACATCCCTCGCACTGGAAGGCAGATTCTCAACGACGGGACCACCAGGGAAGTCTCGGTCTTTTCTTTACATTTTAAAATAATTCATTTCATTTTTAGGAAGTGTGAAGATATGACTTGGGGAAGTCACTTATCATCAGTATCTTCAACTGGGGAAAAAAAGGTTTGGACCACCTGTTATCATTCCAGTTCTGTCCAATCTATATATGCGCTCTGCCAATTGTCAGATTTCTACGTACTAACGAAAAAAATGCTGGTAAAGCCAGTGTTTGCTTTTGTATCTGATCTTCATGACATCTGTTTGTGCTAAAGTGAAAATAATATTTATTTTGGAAGGTGTATTCAGTAATCAGACTATTCTGCACAATCTCATAACTGCATTAGGAAGGAATGCCAAGTGAATGGACTCTCCCCCAGACTGACTTTTATAAGAACTCAAACCATTAAATTAGCAATAAGAAGCAATTATGTCTTTGGCATTTTAAGACTGCTCATTTCAATCTTGGGTTATCTAAATGGCACATCAGTCACCGGAGACTGGAGAAGCCATATCAAGACCTAGGAGTGAAGACAGGAGAGAGTTAAGTTTCTTCCCCTGTGGCACCACTGACATTTGGGGTGGATAATCCTCTATCGCAGGTTATGTTCCTGTGCACTGTAGGGTGTTTAGCAGCATCTTTCTGCTCTACACACAACATGTCAACAGCACTGCTTCCCATGTCCCACTCGTGACAATCAAAACTGACTCTCGTGTGCACTCAGTCGTGTCCGACTCTTTGCAACCCCGTGTACTGCAGCCTGCCAGGCTCCTCTGTCTATGGGATTTTTCAGACAAGAATACTGGAGTGGGTTGCCATTTCCTCCTCCAGGGAATGTTCCTGATTCAGGGATTTAACCTATGTCTCCCGCACTGGCAGGCAGATTCTTTACTGCTGAGACACCAGGGAAGGCCCCCAAACTGACTCTAGACTTTGCAAACGTCTCCTAAGAGGAGGGCAGCTGGGGGATAGTCATTCCTCCTTGAGAACCACCAGGTGATGGAGAACCAAGGAATCCCATATTTTCAGTGGTTGGGATCAGCGATACTCAAGGATAGAGTTATAAGAATCACCTTGAGGGCTTTTCCCAATCATCTATTGCTCCAAGATTTTGGTGCACAGCTTATATCCTCTCAATTACTTATACCTCTGTTTCCTACCCCTCATCTCTGCCCAGTGTGCTAGAGTATCCTGAAATAAATAAAGCAATTTTTAAAAGCCCAAAAATAACCTGGGTTAACCAGACGAAATCCATGAGAGTCCTTTCCCCCATGACAGCCACCTCCAAGCCAATTTCTGGACTCATAAGAGGAAACCTTGAGTTGTGTACACACACAACTATTTTATTGGTAGCCTGAGCACCAGAACTGTGTGGGAGAAGGTTGATAAAAGCTGCGATAATCCCTGTCCTTCTCACTCTCATGAAGAGGAGGGGCAAGGCTGCAGCACAGAGCAATTCAAAACAATTCCCTTTTAACTTTCTATAAATGCAGCCACACACTGTGGACATGTGGAGTCTCATTCTTTTGTGAACAATAATTCTTTAACTATGAAAACTTTCTTTCTAAGTCACTCTGAATGGTAAGGTGGTTGTAATTCTGAAAACGTGAGGCTTTTTGGTAAAGATCAGACACATAGAAACATGCTTTTCCCACCAAACTAGTCCCATGCCTCAGGCCTTGCCTTTACATAGCATTTCACACTTCAGAAAATGCTCTCGAACACACACGATCTTGCGGGAACCTAAACAATCTTGTGAGTGAGGCAAGGCAGGTGCTTTTATCCCCACTGAACAGATGAGGAAACTGTTTATTTCCAGAACTCTCCAGAGAGTTTGTGAGATTGGCCCCACCAGTTATTTACTGCGGGAGCCAGAATTTGAATGCAGCTCGTTGACCCCAAAGCCAGTGCTTTTTCCATGTCATTTCACAAAAATGGTGCTCAGCAGAGTTCAGCCTGAAAGCCATAATGCTAGTCTTCAGATTTCATGCAATTAGACTCTGCAGAAGGCCTGTCTCTTCCAAAACAACTCCACTACGTTGTATTCATGCAGGCCTGACAAAGAGCAGTGAGGCAGTCACCCTTCTTAGCGAGCTACCTAAGAGCGGCAAGACCATATATTTTTCTAATGGAAAAATGTCTCCACCGATAAGGAAATAAAATTACTTAATTGGTCAGGATTCATTAACCAAAGTTGATGTTGCTGCTGATGCTGTAGTTAATGTCCCACAAAATTAATCTAACAATACCCAGTGACTCCTTGTTCACAAATCACACTCTATAAATTTGGACGGCCCTAGAAAAAGATGTCTCTTTTTTCTGTTAGTAAAACCACCATCCCCTAGCCAGGCTGGCGAGTACAGGTGAAGAGCTCAGGATTTGCTACCAGAAGACACTAGAATGAGAAACTGCCGATATCAAAGCACTAATGCATATCTTCAGCCAGACTGGAACACTGGAAATGTGACATTTTGGCTTTAGGAGGAAGGTCTCTGGAGGTTTAAACGGTGTCAGAGGCACTCAGGCTGGCTTTTGTGGGAGGGACTGTCCTCCCAGCAGATCACTCTGAAGGAATGAAGTTTAAACTGAGATCCCATTGGCCACCTTTCTGAATATCAACCTCAGGAAGTCAGTTTATATTCACATCTTGTAAAAGCATGACCAAGAAAAGATAATACTAACCTCATCTATAGCTTTCTTATAGCTCTGAGATAAGAGGAACCCAATCCAGAAGAATCCACGGGAGGGGAAAAGACGAGAAGAAAGGCAGCAGGTTAAACACAAAACGGGAATGGTTAGTACACAACTGATAAAGGCAAGGGGAAAGGAGAACCTCTGCCCAGAACGGTGTCAGCTCCCTTCATGGCTACCCTCACTGTGCTTCCTTACTTTTAAAGGTGAAAAAAACATTTCACAGAAAAGACTCTTGAAAAATTCAGATAAAACAAGTGGAGAGTAAGTCATCCCAAATTAATTTCCAACTTTGAAATTTCGGCCTCCAAGCTCTTTTTTATTTCTTTAAGGCTATCTGGGGTCTGATGTGCTACAGCAGTGAAGCTAGATTTCAGGTTGTCAGGTCCTCTATGAGATCATGCTTATCAAGTTTTGGTCCAGACAATGCAGTCCCAGAGCAGCAGAAATGCTGCAATATTAATTCATATGGAAAATAATGTGGAGGAAAGGCCAGAATATTTAAGAGAAATCCACAGAAAGTGCCCAAATATTCTCAACTGCTAGTTTCAACATCTCTTTGCCAAAGCTGCTGAGTAGAAATCATGGGATAATAGGAGTTATTTCTCTTCCTGTTTTGTTTTCTAACATAGTGCTGCTGCTGCTAAGTCACTTCAGTCGTGTCGGACTCTGTGTGATCCTATAGATGGCAGCCCACCAGGCTCCCCCATCCCTGGGATTCTCCAGGCAAGAACACTGGAGTGGGTTGCCATTTCCTTCTCCAAACATAGTGCTAATGATCAGCAAAATATCCAAAGGTAGGAAAGCAATCCTGAATCAGCTCAGTTCTTTCCTAATCAGGTATGACTTCCTTCCAGATGCTTCTAGCACCTGTTCTTAATAAATTTAACAATTTTTGTTTCAGAGTCATGAGCGCATCCCCAACTACTTTACCCTGTGGGTTCTCTGGTGAATGAAAAGAGCTCAAAACTCTTCTGAGAAAAAAGCACTCACAGCTGGGCGACTTGGTCGGGTAATTTCCCTGGATTCTTCTGGTTTCACCTTGGAGGGCTCATGGGGGAGCACAGGTGATCCTTCCGACTTACTGTTGGCTAGAGGAAAGAACAGAGGGCCAAGAAAGAAAATGACCATCAGAAGGTGCTGGAGTTCTCTGGTGAGTCATCCTTGCGATGACTCAGCGCACAGCTCACTCAGCCAGACAAATCCTCAAGCACATCTGTGAAAAAACAGTAAATGTTCCGGCAAACAAAAGCAGCCATACACATTTAGGCTTGTCACCTGGAAGTCACTAGGAACAATAGGAAAATCTAAAAAAAAAAAAGGAAAAACTAGCAAGCCGCAACCATTTACGGAGCACCAATGTCGTGCCATGGTTAGGGCCAAACACCTTTTAATGTCAATTATCTCATTGAATCCTTGCTGTAACCCAATGGCCTGGCACTGGTTTCCTATTTCACAGTTGAACACAGAGAAGTAACACAACTAGCCCACTGAAATTGTTGGCAGAGCTGGTATTCTGTCTGATTTCTCAAAGTCCTATTCTCAATTATCATGGTAAACCAGCGTCTGAGTTATTCTATGTTTGATTTTTTTCTTTTACCACTTACCCATCAGGATAAGTGTTTTTGATGAAATGCTGTGGAAAAAGAGAAACTTGTTTTACTTAGGGGAATGATTTTTAAATGGGCAGAGGGGAGGATGAGCTAGTTGTCTGGCTCCTTTAAGGAAGAAAGAATGAGGTGAGGGAGGGAAGGAGAGTTTGGTGATAAAGGGGATGTGCCCTGGAATAGAGCAAGGGTTGGGGGAGGGCTGCTACAGAGAGAGGAGCATCTCTCTGATTTATGAGCTTACAGGTTAGAGAAGAAGCAATCTCAGGTGGGAAATACTCTTTGGTTTGGTTTCAAAGTGGTTTTTCCTGGGTAGGGACATAGCAGGGTAGGACACACTAGCTTTTAACCAGAAGAACTAGAGGTCAAAGGGAAGAAGTTAAGAATTAAACCTGAACCAGATCAGACAATTAAAATGATATGCTTAAGTTTGGATTTTCTTTAGCATTTGCTAAAGAAACATAATATATATTTCATAATAATTATGAATAAATGATATAATTATGAATAAATAATATATTATTTTATTTTATATGAACAGAAAAAAAGGTAAGAGAATGGCACTTTTCTAAAGTTAGTAAGTCTATATCTGGATCAAAGCAACAGAAGCCTCCACAGTTCTGGGTTGTCATGGATGTCAGAAGATTGTAAGAAGAGGCAGCTGCAGGCCAGTCCCCGCCCCAGTTCAGAGACACAGCACAGTATGTCTGACATTCACCTTTTCAAAATAGACATACAGTGAGTTTACTTAAAAAAAAAAAAATTAGGAGGTAAAGAATGATTGTGTCTATTAAAGAGGCTAAGAAAGAGTAAAGAACTAGTGCTTTTCATCAGGCAGAGTATTAAGTGTTTTCAAATTGCACTTAAAAAAATCCCAGCCTTCATTACTTGGAAGCAAAATTATCTTCTGAAGAAGGTTTATGCAGAAAGAGTACATTTTGATTAGCTAGAAACAATAGGGTGTCATGTATAATTAGCTGGACACATTAATGTTTTTCACGAGTTTCCTCATTATTGAAAGCTAAACAATGAAGGATGACTTGATTAAATGGTCAGAGAGGCTAATTTTTACCTCACTAATAGGAATAACCAGAAGGGTCAAGTATATTTTTTAAAGTCAGAGATTTTATATCTTCTCTCCAGTGCATATTTATTCTACATTAGCCTTTATTAATGTTTAGTTTGAGAAATACCTTGTATTCTGAATACTGTTGACACAAGGGGAAGAGGGTACTTGTGGGTCATGGAACTCTAACTAAGCAATCAAATAGAAATGGAAATTGAGCTGTCTGATGACTACATTTTCAAATGAGACCAGTATTCTGCGATCTCCCTGAAGAATTCTGGTATCTGCAATTAGAAAGGATTGGGTCCACACTGATGTCACACACGTGACTGGGATGGTGGACCACTGCCCTAAGGAGACGGAATCCAAGTGGAGTTAAGGGGCTTCTTGGCATCACATGGTGGTGGCCACATCAGGACCAGGAGTCACAGAAGTCAGGAAGTAATCTGATTCCTTGTCCAGAGAAGCCCTCCTGGAAAGGTAGGGGAAAGCTTTACCTCGAACCCGGGTCCGCTCGCTGGATCCTGCTTGTGACCCAGGCTGAGAGCCGCCTTGGGAGCTGGGCTGGGAGCTGGGGGTGCTGGAGCTGGAAGAACTGCCACTGCTGGTCCTCTGCAAGGAGCTCTCCAAGATGGGCTCGGTTCTCCGGAGGTCGGGGTTGCTGTAGGGACAGCGATGCACAGGGCTTACATTCTCAAGAACTTGCCACTGGTAGACACAAGTGTAGTCCAGTCCCGCCCCCAGTACAAAGGGATGAAGACATTGCCTATGTGACCTCGCATTAAAGGGGTCAATGTTAATGACAGTCATGCTGTCTTCTGTGGAGCTCCTGGCCAGATTCCGCATCTGGACAGGATGAATTCTTGACCCAACTCTTGGGTCATCTCACATCAAACATATTAGTTCTGAAATGGTGAATCTTCAAAGGAGGCTGGCTTTGAAACCCCTTTTCCTATGCTCATTGTAAAACTGCTACTGCTAAGTCACTTCAGTCGTGTCCGACTCTGTGCGACCCCATAGACGGCAGCCCACCAGGCTGCCCCGTCCCTGGGATTCTCCAGGCAAGAACACTGGAGTGGGTTGCCATTTCCTTCTCTAATGCATTAAAGTGAAAAGTGAAAGTGAAGTCGCTCAGTCATGTCCGACCCTCAGCGATCCCATGGATTGCAGCTTTCCAGGCTCCTCTGTCCATGGGATTTTCCAGGCAAGAGTACTGGAGCGGGTTGCCATTGCCTTCTCCGTATTGTAAAACAGTAGAGAATATGAAAAGATAAAAACAAGGGAGGAATGCATGCCATCTCTGAATCAAGAGACATTCAACTGTCTTTTCCTGGATGATATATTATCTTCTAGTCTTGGGAAAAAAAATTATTTATTTTTGCCTGCACTGGGTCTTTGTTGCTGCCTGTGGGCTTTCTCTAGTTGCAGAGCACAGACTCCAGGGAGAGTGGGCTTCAGTGAGTTGTAGCTCAAAGGTTTAGGTGCCCCGTGGCAAGTGGGATCTTCCCAGACCAGGGCTCAAACTTGTGTCCCCTGTATTGGCAGTCAGATTCTTAACCACTGGACAACCAGGGAAGTCCGTTTCTAGTCTTTTTTCTTTTGTATGTACAGAAGCACACTGTGTATTCAATTTTGCGTATTGCTCTTTTCCCCCTTTGCCTTTTGAGCAGCACACTTCTAAAAACAATAGTGGCTGCATAGTAGTCCATTAAATAGGTGAATTAGTTCAATCATTCTTCTGTTATTAGGTGCTTCCAATATATTGCTGGGACACATAATACTGAAATAAACATCTAGAGGCAAACAAATGTTCAGTCACATCTCTCCTGGAATTGGAATTCTTGGGTGGAGGGGCATGAACTGGGGTATGCATGTGCACATATATATGTATGTGAACATATAAACATACAGCAGGTTTTCACTACAGTGTATGAGACTATCCATCTCATTGAATTCTTACCAGTCTTTATTATGAACAGCTAACTAACTTGCAAAAAATTATATTTTGCTGTTTTAATGCAGTTTTAAAAAATTACTGTTGAGGTAGAATAATTTTTATTCACATTTATTTGTTATTCAGAATTCCTCTTCTGTGAATTACCTAAGTTCTCAGCTCACATAGCTAGTGGTATCTTTGCATTTTTAAATTTCTTGCAGGAAATCTTTATATACCTTGGCTATTACCAAAGGGAAGAATGTTTGAAAATAATTATTAAGTGCTAAACCCAAGAACAGTGTTCATCTATTGGCAGGCTAAAAGCCCCCACTGGTTATAAACGCTACTCTATTATTCACTCTCACATCTTTACTACTCCCAAAATAGTGCATTTATTCATTCACTCAGCTGGTCTATACCGGGCACTGGGTCAGACCTTTGAGATACAGTAATGAACAAGATCCAGCTCGTGCCCTCTGCCAGTGTCGCCAGGCACACACAGCAGTCTTTGCTCATGCTGTGCCCACAGTGAGCGCAGGGCAATATGGGAACATGAAGCAGACTCCAAGGCCACTTTTGGTGACCACAGGGGCTGCAGAGGCGAGGAGGCCACTAAGCAGTGGTGGTGGGAGGAGACTGGGAGGATTTTAGGATTCTGTTATAAAAATAAGCAGTATTTTCCAAGTTTCTTCTAAGCTCTTCCTTTCAAATTTATAAGCCATAGACCTCTCCATTTTTTCCTCTAGACTTCTGTACTGCTGGGCCTAAGTGGTGATTTGGTGAGATCTGAAATTCAAAGATCCTATCCACCGCCATCCACCTGCCGAGGGAGAAACATAGGCTCCTCCATGATTGCATTGTCTTCAGTTCCCCAAACAGAATTTCACTAACAGAGTCATCATAGTGCTATTATTTTCATGCAGTGAGCTATCACATTAAAATGTAATACTATGCTTTCATTTTTCTCTGCCCATTTTAAGAATATCAAGTGGGAACCAGGCACTCTGTGTTGTGTGTCAGATCCTTCACATGTAAATGTGAAAATAATATGGTCCCTTCCCTTGAGACACTTGCAGTTTGGCCCGTGAAAGTCTGGCCACAAAATAGCAGTTATGGCATCTGCTGCTGCTGCTGCTGCTGCTTCTAAGTCTCTTCAGTCGTGTCCGACTGTGTGACCCCACAGACAGCAGCCCTGGGCTTCTCCAGGCAAGAACACTGGAGTGGGTTGCCATTTCCTTCTCCAATGCATGAAAGTGAAAAGTGAAAGTGAAGTCTAAACCAAATAATTTCTTTTTGAAAACAAAAATATTTGGCTGAATTACAAAAATTCTTAAACATTGAGTTAGTGGAAGAGAAGGCTGGTGATTCTGGAAAATGTAAACATAACTATATCTTCATGATTTATTAATTTTGATAATATAAATGTAGATTTTATGACAATAGTCACCTTTCAATTTTTTTTACAGTAAAGGGGTGGCTAAGTCAACCTAGCAGTAAAAATTGACTGCAGAATAAAGCCTCAGTAAACTTCAGGAAGACTTTAAAAATTCTTGGTATTTTTATGGCACTCCTTTGGGTAGTAATTAGCATTTAATTGATAGAGATAGATTTGGATCCATAAAAGAAAAAACCTCCCTCCTATTTGGAGAATATCTAATTATTATCTAGATAATAATTAGATATTCTTAGATCATCTGTAATAATATTGAGATATCTAAATATCTATAGTATATCTAATATAATATTCTAAGTAGAGTAGCACGATAAATGAATGCTAATTCTGCAATATCTCACATTTCTAATTTTTCATTTTTTTCCAAAAAAAAATCCTATTTAAATTCTTAAATAATAACTTCTTCCCTACTGTTCTCTTTCATTAAACAGTAGTGGTCAGGAATTATTTATGTATAATTAATAAGTCCTAAAAAAATTTTTTTTAAATTACACGTTAGGTTAAGGTTTCTTGGTGGCTGTTCTCATTTTGTAGAGACGCAGTGTTCTTTGTATGAAAAAAAAAAAAAACTATTGGGAGAATGGAGTTCTGTGAGCTCTGAGGATCCAGCTCTTTGCTCGAATGCAGCACTTCTTTGATCATTTAGCCAAAACCTTTCATTAAACACCTGCCTTTGTGAGACCATGAGGGATGGAGGAGAGCCCAGGTCACAGGATAGACAGTCAAGTTACAACATAATCCTAGCAATGAGACATGCAGTGGAGACCGTAGTCAGCAAGACAAAACTCTACATGCTGTGCGAGCATCTGTAAATGGTAGCAGAGTCTGGGGAATGCAGTGTCATGCAGCCTGGAGTTGGTGGTGGTGGTGTTGGAAAGAGAAACGACTTGATTAAACTTCAGGGCGTTAGCATCAAGGCTAGGGGAACAGTGTGAGCAAAGACACGGACCTGAGTTTTCCTGGGGCTCCTTGGTATAAAGACGACCCCATCCTGGCTGAGTACCAAGTCTGTGTAGGGAACCCTGGGATAGCGGATCATCAAAAGAAATGGGAAGTTTCTATAGCAATTCTCCTAAAGCCAGGCAGAAAACACGGGCCTCCCAGGGCCGGCTTATGAATGACTGGTCAGGACAGAGGCAGGCTGACCCGGGAGGAGGCTGCGGCCACGTTAGACGATAAGACCTGGGCCAGGGCTGCCCTGGGATGACAGAGGTGCCAGGGCATCAGCAGAACCAGCTGGAATGAGCCTGCGTCTCTGACTGGGGCTCAGGCCTCTCTTGGTGTGAAGCTAATTGGATCCCATGAGCATTAAACCCCTGATCTGGGCTTCATTAGCACAAGTCTGTCCCCCCACCCATCCCCTCACTGGAGCTAACCAGTGTGGGTACTGATCTTAATAGGTTGCTATTTTTGCTGCTGGAGTCTGAAAGAAGTGTTTAGTTTCTATGTAATCACACATAGAAATAGGGAAAATTTCTAAATGTCTTTCCTACCTTATTATTATTATTTTTTTTTGGTAAAATATGAGTGTTTTGAGAAAATGTCACACTGCCATGTTCCTTTCTTCCTTACTATGGTGTCACCTGATCTGGGCTTGGGGCCAAGGTGCCTGAGATAAATGCTCTTTAGAGGGATCAATTTCAGAACAATTCCATGAAATAATAGATTTCCTGTATTTTTTATGTATTAACCTATCCTATTAAGATCCAAATATGTAAAAACTTGAAAACATTCATATAGATTTCTTTAAATGCTAACTTTTAGTTCAGACATTTGGCATACTGCAGACAATGCTGTTTGGTTTATAAAACACACAGTAAAAAGAAAATTATTCCATTTACTTGAATCATATAAAAAAGTCAAAACAAAAAATTAAGATTACAAAGTGATTTCTTGGCCCAAATATTTGGGCCAAGTCTATAATTAACTGGCTGCCTGCCTACATTCATTTTCCTTTGTTCTCTGATGACATAGCCAATGAGAACAAACCAGCCATAAGCAGATAGGTTTGGGATAGGCCAGAGAATTATTCTTTTTGAAATTAAACATTCAGTCATTGGGCTTTGACTGGGTATTACTGGATTAATTGAAAATTTTTCATATTCTGAATGTATTCACTTAATCAAATTTTAATTTGTTTTAAAAGAACACATGAATCAAAGTTAAATGTTAAAGTGCATGGGAGGTTTTAAAACAGAAATTTTAAAAATGAACAAATCAAATTATAATTTAAACTCACCAGTTCACCTTGACAGTATAAAGCATTTGGGAGTCCATACGGTAATGCAAAGGACAAAATATTTAAAAGCAATCTTTTTATGGCTTTATGGATAGGCAGTTATCTGACAAATGGTACCAATAAATCTATAAGGACTTTATTACAACCAACAGAAAATAGGACAATCTCTGTCCTATCACGGTAATCCACCGCCCCACTACCCCCCAACCATTGGTGGATCATATTATTAGCAAAGATGATGGAAGCAAAAGCTTCAAAAGTGCTTGTATTTGCAACAGCCGGGACATGGAAGCAACCTAAATGTCCATCAACAGATGAACAGGTAAAGAAGATATGGTACATATATACAAGGGAATATGACTCAGCTATAAACAGGAACAAAACTGGATTATCTATCCTGATGTGGACGGACCTAGAGTCTGTTATACAAAGTGAAGTAGGTCAAAAAGAGAAAAACACAGATTGTATATTAACATGTATGCATGGAATCTAGAGAAATGGTGCAGGTGAACCTATTTTCAGGGTAGGAAGAGAGATGCAGATGTAGAGGATGGACATGTTATGTGGAAGAGGGCGAGGGGAGAAGGAAGGGTGGGCTGAAATAAGGAGCAGCGCTAAAATATATAGCCACTACTGGCTTCCCTGGCGGCTCAAATGGTAAAGCGTATGCCTGCAGTGCGGGAGACCTAGGTTCAATCCCTGGGCTGGGAAGATGCCCTGGAGAAGGAAATGGCATCCCACTCCAGTACTCTTGCCTGGAAAATTCCGTGGACTGAGGAGCCTGGTAGGCTACAGTCCATGGGGTTGCAGAGTTGGACACGACTGGGTGACTTCACTTTGATAGACACTACCATGTGCAAAACACACAGCCAGTGGGAAGCTGCCACACAGCACAGGTAGCCCAGCTCCGTGGTCTGTGATGACGGAGAGGGGAAGGAGGGAGGCAACATATGTATACATATGCTGCTGCTAAGTCGTTTCAGTCGTGTCCGACTCTGTGCGACCCCATAGACAGCAGCCCACCAGGCTCCCTCATCCCTGGGATTCTCCAGGCAAGAACACTGGAGTGGGTTGCCATTTCCTTCTCCAATGCATGAAAGTGAAAAGTGAAAGTGAAGTCGCTCAGTCATGTTTGACTCCTAGCGACCCCATGGACTGCAGCCTACCAGGCTCTTCCGTCCATGAGATTTTCCAGGCAAGAGTACTGGAGCGGGGTGCCATTGCCTTCTCCAATAGAATGTGAGAAATCATAAATAGCTACTGTTTCAAGCCACCACATCTTGGCGTGTTTTATTATACAACAAAGGTGAACTAAAGCCATCTCTAGCACAATAAATACACCAAATCCCGAAACGTTTCAAAATGCAATTCAATCTAGAGCTGCAGAGTCTGTGTCACTATCTCTAAGTGCTGGTCACTTAGAGATATGTGATAGAAAGAAGTAGGATTGTTCTACATGGCAGAGACGGGGATTCTCCATCCCCCCTCCCCTGCAATGCTTTTGATTATCATTGCAGGTAAATAATTATTACTGCTAAGTTCATTTCCTCTCTACATTCTCTGTAAGCAGAAAAATGTTAGCTGTATTCACAAGATCTCCTTTCTTTGGACAAAATACAACGTTTAAGAGGTTCCAAGGGAAAAGCACATGTTTTGCAAGCCACTGACCATTTATTGGGCTTCCCTGGTGGCTCAGCAGGTAAAGAATTCACCTGCAATGCAGGAGGCTTGGATTCGATCTCTGGGTCGGGAAGATCCCCTGTTGGAGGGCATGGCAACCCATTTCAGTATTCTTGCCTGGAGAATCCCATGGACAGAGGAGACTGGCAGGCTCTAGTTCATGGGGTCGCAAAGAGTTGGACACAACTGAAGCAACTGAGCATGCATGCACGACCACTTATCAGTTATTTTGGAGCCTTAATATTATTAAATTAGTATCTCAGAGGGAACAAAGGACTGCTTTTTATTTGACTAGAGAAACACAGTTCTCTTTCTTTTGGGTTGATAGAGGAAAAAAGACTTAAAGTTGAAATGATGCTTGATGTACAGAAACTGAAATTCTAAACAACTTATCTCATGAACACAGCCTAGAAGGCAGGGTTCAAAGGAGCAAGAAGCCCTGATAACTGGAGGTTTACTATTGCTTGGAGAGGAGGACTGGTAAAGTTCAGGCTGGCAATCCAGCCTCACATTCCTTTCGCTCCCTGGTCACAGTCCACACAAGGGGTCCTCAGTCCTGCTCACAACACCGGCTCGGTGGTGACAAGCTGCTGGACAAAAAAAAATTCAGAGCTTCTGCAACTGGCAACTCCACTCAGAATGAGCTAGCTTCTTTGCCTTCCAGAGGTGAATGTTCTTAGTACAGTTCTGTCTTATTTACAGACTGACTCCTTCCTAAGGCTTTTCATATGAAGAGAAAAATGAAAGCCTTATGATCAAAACCATTCCATATTTTAGGATCTGTACAAATAGTCATAACCTTCATTTCCAGTCTCTTTTCTTTGACTAGCAAGAGACTGTCCTCTTATAAACACAATGAAGAATAAAACAGTACCCCTAAGTTCCTTTTTATAGTCTCAACAGAGGCCATTTGCTATTTCAGCTGATCCTAAAAAGGAGTGTACTCATGAAACATGTGAGGGGAGTTTGATGAACGACAGCAACAAACAGCATCTGTTACCCCATAAAATCTGCTGTGATACTGTAAGGATATTGTTTATTTTCCAGCTTCTGTTCAGACCTCTACACCCACCAGTAGGTGGATGCAACTTCCTGATTATAGGAATATACATGGTTGGTAAAAAATTCCAGAAGAGCAAAGAGCATCGCTCTATTTCAGTGACACTCCACAATGCCAGAGATGACTTCCTCATGAGAACTAGTCCTTTTGCAATTTGCCAAACTAGGACAGCTCTGCAGCTGGTCACTATGGCACTTCTTTGCCAATTATTTTCTTTCTTTCTTTTTGGCTGAGTTGGGTCTTCATTGCTTTGCCGGGGCTCTTTCTAGTTGTGGAGAGCACGGGCTTCTCACTGTGGTGGCTTCTCTTGTTGTGGAGCATGGGCTCTAGGCCTGCAGGCTTCAGTAGTTGTGGCTCACAGCCCCTAGAGCATGGGCTCTGTAGTTGTGGTGCATGGGCTTAGTTGCCCCAAGGCATGTGGAATCTTTCCAGATGAGGTATGGCACTGAACCTGTGTCCCCTGCATTGGCAGGCTGATTCTTAACCACTGTACCACCAGGGAAGTCCTCTTAGCTAATTACTTTCTACTGTCTCAATAGTCCTCAGGGCACATTTCTTTCTTTTTTAAATTTATTATTTTTATTTTTTAATATAAATTTATTTATTTTAATTGGAGGCTAATTACTTTACAATATTGTGGTGGTTTTGCCATACATTGACATGGATCCGACACGGGTGTACATGTGTAAATTGGAGTATAGTTGCTTTACAATGTTGTGTTAATTTCTACTGTATAGCAAAGTGAATCAGTCACACATATATGCATATATACTGTCTTCCTTGGATTTCCTTTCTATTTCGGTCACCACAGAGCCACAGGGCACGTTTCTTGACCTGATGCTAAAAATCATCTCAGATCAGGCCACTTTGTTTGGCTGGCTTCATTACACGGTCCCTGAGGTTAATGGTCAGGGGTACCACACCCAGACTTCATTTGTAGTTTTACTCCCACATTTGAAAACCTGCCAAATAAGGTAAGCCAGACTGGCTTCTGCATTGATTCCGTGATTCATTTGCTCATTCATTCATGAGCCCACATTATACACTGGTTTCTGTGAAAGGCTACTGAAGAAATAAAAGACTTGCCTCTGGCCCACCAAAATTTACAGTCTGGGTAACCAGTCAACACGCCTTAGAAGTGAAAAAAGAACAAAGGTGGTATTTTAGGAAAGCAGTAATGACAACGGTAGGTGGGGCTCTTCCCTTCACCTTACCCATCTTCCTTCCCTTACCTTGCTCTGATGGGTTGAGATCCTAATCTGGGTCCCAGAGCACTACCATTTCCAGGAGAATTCTTTCTTGCTAATGCTGGGGATATAGAAGTTGTTCTTTGAGGCACCTGAAAGGAAACCAGAATTCAGAAATATTTTCCATAAAATAACTTCCATGTGGTACTGCCTGAAATGCAGCCTACTCCTTTCCTAGGATCTGCCAGGAGACATGGAATGATCAGAAACAGGAAAGAAACATCTCAAAGAAATACTTAACTCCCTAAACAAAATCAAAGGAAAGGCAATGAGGCACATTTTAACAACTATTAATGAGTACTGCCTTCAATGTTAAAAACAAATTTAGAAACACAGCAAGTGAATTACTTTGATGTACAGGGCTAAAATAATTGCCTTCCTTTGTGTGCACAAGAGTGGTGGACATCAGAAATTTCTTTGGGGTATCATGAACTCAGTTGGCCATTGGAAACTGCATCTGATGACAGTCATCCAGATAAATAGAGTTCCATTTTTAACTCACAGCACAACTGATAAACAGATGAGGAAACTATGAAATCTGGTGAGAAACTAGGGTATCAGACTAGAACTTGGGACATAAGCTCAGTGAGCTCAGAGAAATGACTGGAATAGGTCCTAAATATTTCCACTTGCTAACCAAGTTGCAATTGCTAATTCAAAACAAACTCCTAACACTGTGATTCCAGAGGTCAATTTGCAAATGTAATTTAAAAAATTGGATTAATAATGAAACTGCTGGAAGGTCTTCAAAAAACTATGTGAGTACCAGTTAGACTGTGAACTACAGTTGGAAATTGTATCATTAGCTTATTGGTCAAGGGACTTAGGTAAATTCAAGTATGCCTCATTTTATAAAACATTTTCTAATGAAACTGAATACTGTTAAGCGCACCAAAGGAGTTTCAACATGAGGGGAGAGGAGAAATTTACTTTATGAAAAGTGACCAGGAAACGAAAATGTGACAGCTAGGTGGGCTAAACATTCTTCAGGTGCTTTGATGTTTCTTTTTTGGAGGTCCTTTTAAAGTGGATTTATATTGGGTTGGCCAAAAAGTTCATTTGGTTCTAAAAGTAAAACTAAGAAAATTTTTTTTCGTTTTCACCAAGAGCATCATTGAATAATATATCCACTAACAACGAACTTTCTGACCAATCTGATATTCTGTACTAGATATTTTAAAATTATGCTTTGTTTTGATATTATTGCTTAATACGTTAAAGAATATTTACCATGAACACAAGTTTTCTTGGTTATTATAAAACATTTTAAGATAAAGACCTAGAAAGATGAGTCAGTGAAGTGATGCAGAATGAGCAAAATCAGTGCTCCCACCTGCTCAGTTAAATATTACTGCTATTTTTCCTTTTGTATTTGGTCACCTGAAATAGTTGTAGAGAGGGTCTAATGAATCATTAAAACCTAAAACCCTTGTATTGATCTAAAGTTTTCCTTCCAGAGTTGATAAATGTGTGCTTGCATGTTTGAAGAGAATGGACCAATGACCTCAAATGTCTCCCCAGCTCTCCTGTCTGCCCCTCTGCCCATCCTGTTTTTCAGGTTGAACTTTGCTCCATAAATAACCTTGCCTAATGCCATCCCCAAGACAAGAACAACAAAAAAGCCATCATCAGCCAATTTCATTTGCAAAGCCATGGAAATTTTTTTGAGAGGAAGATAGGAAAAATATTTGAAAACATTTGGATAAAAAGTACTATTTTTTTTTTCTAGAATCAATAATGGTATGGATCTACGGAAACTGTGAGGCATTCCATTTGTCCTGGCTCCTCAACTAAGTTCAGGAGAAAGGGAATACTGAACCAGGAAGAATCTGATGCAACATTTCTCCAGTGTTTTGAAATACTTGAGGTTGTCTGTAGTGAGATGCACAGCCATGTGTTAGGACATTTTGGAATGTATAACAGCTTGATATGGGCAAACACAAAACAGATGGAACCAAGCCAGTGCAATTTAATCCTCAGTACAACCTGGCCTAGCTTTCCTTAGTGGAACCAACTAACATATTCTAAGAGCACTACTATTTTCTGAACACCTGAAATGTGGTTTCACTCTGTGCTTTAAAAATAGAAATAAACAAATTCTTTTCTTTTTAATCTGGAAATTTTAAGTTTGTCTAGATATAGATTAAAGTCATCAGTGAGAATATCCGTATTATTCTATTTCTCAAGATGGATAGTATTAATGAATAGTTTGGAAGGCTTGGGGTTGGGAGTTCTAATTCTGGATACAGGATATGTGCTTTCACGTAGAGCCTCCATTTCTTTGGGGAAAATGGAGATTACAGATGATGAAAGACAATCCAAGTCTTAGCCTGGGAATGAGGAGGGACCAGTATAAATGCTAGAAGGGATGGTGCTGTGTTACCATGTTCTTTGGTATTATGAATGGTCTGCAACAGGGGTAATAATGATAACAGTAACAGTAGTAGTAATAATAAACACTGATGACAATGATAGAGATGATGATAACAACTCCAGTAATGTTACCTTTGGTGGAATGTCTTCTTCCTGTCGTAACCAAGAGCTTCGGTCAAACTTCTCAATGCGAGTGGGGAGAGGTGGGTTTTCAGAGGTGGGATCTGAGTTCTGGCGTGGCATCTCGACACGGTGAGAGCTCACATTCAGAGCCTCCTGAAACCCAGAGAGGCCCTTCGTGGGCTGCTCATGCACCGACTGGGAGGCGGTCAAGGCAGGTCCCTGGGATTTCACTGCTACCAGATGCGGGATCTAAGCATCAAACCAACATCACAGCAGCATTATTAGAAGTAGTAGTAGTAGTTGCTCACTTGTGTCTGACTCTTTGTGACCCCAGGGACTGTAGCCCACCAGGATCCTCTGTCCACGGGATTCTCTAGGTAGTGATTCCTGGAGTGGCCATCCCCTTCTCCAGGGGATCTTCCTGACCCAGGGATCAAACCTGGGTCTCCTGCATTGCAGGCAGATTCTTTACTGTCTGAGTCACCAGGAAAATGCAGACCAACTAGGATCTCATGAGAAAGGAGGAAAACATTTTAGGGAGAAAGAACCAGAGCACATGGAGCCCATAGCAGCTCTTTGCAGCATGCTTTTCAAAGCTCTCCCAAATTTCCTATTTTAGAGCTGGAGGGCTGGACCAGACTTGCTGGCAAAGAGTTAAATGATGGACTTGGGACTGTTAAGAAGTCAGTGAAATAAGTGTCATGATAATAATGATTTTCAGTGAACATTTATTGACCAGCAATACATTTACAAGCACTTCTGATCATACAAACTTCCTCCTTTCAACCTCCTAACTTGGACTTCAGAGAGTGCTCTGTGAAACAAGAATTGCTCTCAACATCTTTCTTCTTATGAACTCATTAAATACCATGAGCTGGACACAATTATTCTTCTCATTTTACTCATGAGAATGTAAGGTATAGAGAAGGTAAATGACAACCTAGATTTCACAGCTAACATGCGCCAGACACTGGATTGTAACCTACACATACGCTAATTCCAGTTCCCATGTTGTAACAGCCTAACTGCTATGTGATCCTGCTTCTGGTGAACTGGCTCTTACCACCTAGGATATTATACATTTCACAACACTAGGATGTTTCTTTTAGAGTTGGAAGTCTCACAGTTTGGCAGGTATTGATATTATTCATGCAGGGAAGAAATGCAGACTTTAGGTAGAAATATAGCTTTTTAAGACAAATCATGACCACCTATAGTTTGGAGAACGCTTCACCGCTCACACTTCCTTGTTCGTGCTCACGTGAGCCTATCTTCTCCTCCAACGTGCAGGGAAGCTCCCAGGAGACAAGAGCCACGTCAGACTTCCTCTCTATGAGTCTAGCACCATGCCTGGCATATTGAAGGTGGTCAATCAATCCTGGCTGGGAAAACATCTAGAGTATTTTCTAAATTAAACTGTTAATTCAATAAACATTAATCTAGTATTTGCTTTGTACCAGGCACCTATCAGACTCTCTTTGGTCTGAAATCTCAGTGCCCAGACTGCGAGAGGACACCTCCACAGCCCTCCTCCACCAGCCTGGCCCTGTTCCCTCTGCGCTTGAGGTCTCATCTCTGGAGCAGCCTTGCCCCAGACTCTTCAGACCCTCTTGATTCGGGAGACTGGAATGTTGCTAACTATAGTTCCAAGGAAATTCTCAAAGTCCCTTTCAGCTGAGTGTATGCTTCAACGAGAATAGAACTGTAACCAATCAAATTTATATTAAGGTTGTGTAGGTGCGTGCTCAGTTGTGTTCGACTCTTTGCAACCCCTAGGACTATAGCCTGTCAGGCTCCTCTGTCCATGGGAATTTCCTGGCAAGAATACTGGAGTGGGGTGCCTTTTCCTTCTCCAGGGGATCTTCCTGACCCAGGGATCGAACCTGCATCCCCTGCATCAAAGGCGGATTCTTTACCTCTGAGCCACCGGGGAAGTCCATATTAAGGTTAAATATCATTAAATATATTAAGCATTAACACAAAAACAAAGCCTGTCTTACAAGTATGTACCTCAGTGTTCATAAAAGCATGATTTACAATAGCCAAGACATGGAAAGAACCAAAGTGTCCACTGATAAATGAATAGATAAAGAAAATGTGGTATGTGTGTATACACATACATACATACACACACACACAAACACACATATACACAATGGAATACAACTCAGCTATAAAAAAGAATGAAATATTGCCATTTGCAGGAGCATGGATGGACTCAGAGGTTATCACACCAGGTGAAGTAAATCAAGAAGAGAAAGATAAATACCATATGGTATCACTTATATGTGGAACTTAAAATATGCCACAAATGAACTTATCTACAAAACAGACTCAAAGACATAAAGAACAGACTTGTCATTGCCAAGAAGCACGGGGTGGGGAAGGGAAGGATTGGGAGTTTGGGATTAGCAGATACAAACTATTATATATAGAATGCAAAAATAACAAGGTCCTACAGTATAACACAGGGAACTACATTCAATACCCTGTGATAAATTATAATAGAAAAGATTGTGGAAAAGAATGTGTATATATATGTGTAACTGAATCATATTGCTGTGCAGCAGAAACTAACACAGCATTGTACACCAACTATACTTGAATAAAATAAATTTTAAAAATATGCAGTACAAAACACAAACCTACTTTGAAAAAGAGTCCCTTAAACAAAAACAAAAACTGAAGCTCCTGAAAAATGCTTAATTAGCTGTCTGTCACAGGATATCAACATTTTCATTTCCTAGTCACTTTCACATAGTTTTTAAAGTTTTCTCTCTACTCTCTCCTTTTACAGGGAAAAAGTTTCCTAAAAGGTCAAAGTTAGGGGGTTTTAAAGAGGAACTTTGTGTGTTTTGAACCCACGGATGCTTAGGCCTGAATTCATTATATACAAATAAAAAAAGGCAAGATAAGCTAATTTGGCTAGTACTGAAGAATTTTGGACCTCATATACTAAAGGCATATACTAAAATCAAGAATTCTTGATTGTATCTGCTCTGAAACTCCAGTTCAAATAGCATTACATATATCAAAGGTGACCTCAGAATATCTGTGGGAGTGTAGACAAAGGTGGAGACCTGGAAGAAACTTAAGACGTTTAGGTGAAAACTGCTGCATAACCTTCTTTTTTATGAAATTTCATACTACATCTCAATTCCTATTTCATTTTTGGTTTACACAATTTAAAAAATTCCTTGAAAACTTCTAGAAACTTCCCGCTTATCTAAAAGTGAGTAAATCTTTTCTTTTCCGAATAGCTTATAACAGTGGTTCTGAAACTTTAAAGTGTATCAGGATCACCCGGAGGCTGTTAAATCACAGACTTCCAGCCCCGCCCCTAGAGTTGCTGATCAGTAGTCTGAGTTGGGCCCGAGAATCTGCAGTTCTACTAAGTTTCTGGGTGATGTTGATGCTGCTGGCCCAGGGACCACACTTTTAAAACCACTGGCTTAGAAAACACAATTTTACTTCACCTAGTCCATTTAACTTTTCCAGTTTCAGGCTCACGTCAAAATTCCAAGGAACAAAAGATAATATAACAGTGTATATACACATCAAGCTTCCTTGGTGGCTCAGGTGGTAAAGAATCTGCCTGCAATGTCAAAGACCTGAGTTCGATCCCTGGAGAAGGGAATGGCTACCCACTCCTGTATTTTTACTGGAGAATTTCATGGACAGAGGGACATGGTGGGCTACAGTCCATGCGGTCACAAAGAGGTCTACATAAATTTTAGCTTTGGTAATTTCAACTCACAGGATGCCTATTCTGGACTAGCAGGAACTTCTATGTGTCTCTTGAGAGGCCAATTTACCAAGAAGTGACTGCAGTTAGCTTAAAGTTAAGAATGGTGCTTTTTTCCTTCTCATTTCTCCCTCTATCTTGCACATTTAGTGGGGTCTCCTATCTTACTAGAGATTTGTTATGAAAAGCCATGATTTGGCTGGTCTCATACCCAAAACCATGTTACTACTCCCTGTTACTTTTATTAGACTTTATTGTACACCTTGTTGAAAAATCCAGTGGAATGAAGGGACACTGTACCTGGGGATCAACTGATCTGAGCATGGGGGGTGTCCGAGCAGGCTGAACCCCACTGATGCTAAAGGACTCCGACCGTGGGGGCAGGTTGGGGTCTGATATCCTGTTGGCAACCTTATGAGGCATGGCAGGTGAACTCTGCCGGTTGAGCCTTGACCGTTCTTCTACCTAGAAAACCAAAAAAAAAGAGAAAGTACTTCAATGGATAGAAGCTGATTTATTTCCTAGTCAGGATTTTGTGTAGTCACCTGCACAGCCATTTTGCATCCCTCCAATCAAATCATTTTAGAAAGCCGAAGCTCTATCTGTTCTGCATCAAAAATTTGCAGAAAGCTCTTTTCTGTCAGAGTAAATAACAGCATGGAAAACACATGGAATACTTGAGGCACCACCCTTCCATTATCCATTATCTCATGCTATTCTATTGGCTGAGAATTTGGGACCCTGCTTTTTAAAAGTTTCTCATGTATTAGCTGGTTGATTGGTCCTGTTGATTGGTCACAAATCCAGGGCTCAGTCAGGGAGAGAGGCAACTATGTCAGGTATTACAATTGCTTGGGGAAAATAGAAAATTGCTTTGAGCTGACAAATGAGACAGGAAGGGGAAGAACACAGAAGGGCTGATAAGAGGATGTGCCGAGCACACTCACCCTCCATTGCTTTCTGTGCACTACTCATGGGCAAGTGGGAGTCTTGCTCAATGAGCATGGCTTGTCTTAAACTGACTTCCTGTATCTTTTTTTTTCTCTCCTGAGGGCCTTCTCTTTTCAGGTGTCTCTCTTCCTGTTCCCTAAAATGCACTGCCCCACTGCATTTTTGCCATTCCAGCGTGGACTCCTCTCTCTCTTCCCCCTCTCCTGCCTGTATTTCCACACATGGCGCTTGTTCTTGCTTCCCCTCCTCTCCTCTCCAGCCCTCTGGACACTTCATTCCCTTGTCACTCCCTTTTTTGCAGAGTCTGTCTCAGCCGAGAGGAGATAACTGAACAGAAGTGCTTCACAGGGAAGGCTCAAAGGACCCGGAAAGGCTATCTTTATAGGCAAAAGTCACCCTTAGTACTTATTTGTTGCAGACAATCTGTGGCAGAGGACAAATTATAAAGAAAAAGGTACATAAACAAAATGTACACTGCAAGACATTTAAAATCTTCGACAGCTTTAAAAAGTCTAGCACTTTTCTCCAGATCCACCTGTCCTGTCCTTTATTTCTTCAGGGTCAATTTGACAGTTGTAATTTCCAAACCCATTGGGGCAATAATTCCACCCTGATGCCCATTAACTCTCTTCTGCTGACTCACTATTTTTGTGTTGTAATAGCCTGTTATGGAACCCACATGTGGGTCCTCAAGACATATTTGTATGTAACAGCTAAGATCCTTTATTCATTTTACTTCCTGATTTGCAATAAGTCAAAAGGGCTCCTCTTTCCCATCCTATTTTGAATATTCCTAGAGGCAGACTCCGTCTCATACACAAAGTAAGTCTATTTTTAAAACTCTCAAATTAACTACAAACATGTTAACATGTTAAGATGTGCTACAGTAGAGAAAACCACCCTTCTGCCTCTACACAAGAGCCATCTGAACACCTCTCCCCTGGCCATGGCTATGCATGTATGTGCAACTGACATCCAGCTGACTTTGGTTTTGAAATTCCATGTCTCAGAAGCTTACCACATACCAAATAAGATAATCAGCAAAAAACCAGGGATATAAACCAGAACATGTATACTTTGTGGAAGTGTGTGTATGTAAAAAGTATTACATCAGCAATAATTGTTTAGCTATTGTGTTGAGCAAAAAGAACAAAGCCAGCTCTGAGATGAGAACACAAACAGAAAGTCCTGCAAAGATAGCCCTAGATAAACTGAGACCAAGGCATGCAATGTATTATTTTTCCAAATACTAGACTCTTTAAGAAGAAGATGACTATTTTTAGACCACTGGAATTAGTCAAATATCAGTCATTTTCTTATTTCTAGGGAAGATCATTAAATAGAAAAATCACATGTATAGGTACCTCTCAATATTCAAACCATTGCAGTCTGAGGTCAGAAATCCAAGAGGTTCAATTAATCTTCAGATAAATAATTGTTTATCTAAACTGTAGCCACTTATTACCTGATATTTATGAACCAAATATTGTAAGGAAGTTAAGATATCTGCCATTCTTTTTTTTTTAGCTGTAAAATATCTTTAGACCTTTTTAAATCCACATTCAGAAACAGTACATTAAAAACAACAGCTAAAAAGTCTGTCCCCAAAGATCTCCATTGAACAGAGAAACCATTTTTGAGATGAAGAATTCTTTTGGCAACTGCCAGCAACAAACCTCCAGGAAAGGAAGCAGCTTTGTCTCTAATAGGACCATGGGCCACATATGCCCTAAAACTGTTGTTAGAAATGAGTGGGGCACAAAGAGGGATGCTGATTTTCACAGGCAGTTAATGGGTTTGATTAGTCATGTGTGGATACTGTTGTTGATGTTCAGTTGCTAAGTCATGTCCAACTCTTAGCGACACCATGGACTGCAGCATACCAGGCTTCCCTGACCTTCACTATCTCCCTAAGTTTGCTCAAACTCATGTCCATTGAGTTGATGATACCATCCAACCATCTTATCCTCTGTCACCCCTTTCTCCTTCTGCCCTCAATCCTTCCCAGCATCAAGGTCTTTTCCAGTGAGTTGGCTCTTGGCATCAAGTGGCCAAAGTATTGGAGCTTCAGCTTCAGCAACAGACCTACCAATGAATATTCAGGGTTGATTTCCTGTAGGATTGACTGGTTTGATCTCTTTGCTGTCCAAAGGACCCTTAAGAGTCTTCTCCAGCACCACAATTTGTGTGTGGATATTACTAACGTATTTCCAGTAACATTGCCTATGCCTTCTCTCAATTTGTTTACATACTAAATCCTACCATCAGTCTGTTTCAGTCTTTACCATCATAAAATATATGGTATGAATAATCTATTGTTATACTCTGCAGATTATTTCAGGATGAACCCAATGTGATAAGATTTCCTGGGTTGGAGTTTGTCCCAAGAATCTGAAAATCTGAATAAGTGTAACAGTGAGGCATCAGGCTACTCTGTCTCAAGAAAATCTTGTCCTAAAGTCTTCAGGAAGATAACGCTGTCTGTTGCTTTTGCACCAAAGGAACATCATGAATACTGGAGTAAAGACACCAAATCAAACATCCTAGTAACAGTTTCAGATGGACAAAGGTCTGTCTCCTGATTCATCACATCTTATGTTTACTAATTGAACATTGAGTGAGACAAGAGGTGTTTTTCCCCAGATTAAGAATATATGTGATTAAAAACTGGGTTTCAATGGAGATATATTTCAAGCTTCCTTTTATGATATGATTTAAAAAAAAAATATGAGTCTTCGCTTCAACCTCCTGCTACCAAGATGTAAAATATCTTAAGTACCACCAAAAAAGTGTTCTAGTAGCATTGTATAAAGAATGCCAAGATGCCATTCCATAACAACAGAAGACATCTGTTAGAAAGGAGCTCATACTTGCTGGGATTATCAATAAATATAGAGAACTATATTAGGAGAGAAAGATCAATTTTACCATAGAATCAGGCTTTTTTCTTAATAAAGAATCGTTTTACCATCAAAACTAAAATAACTTTGAATAGGTTTGAATCACTTCTGCAGAAATGCTATACTATTTATTATAGCATTACAGGGAAAAATAAAAAAATAACTGCGGTCTCAGAAATAAGATTCTACTCCAGGCAGGACTGTGTTATCCACTGGGTAACACAGGAATGACATCTAAGCCCTCTGAGATATAAAAGTAGCACAAATACAGAAGACCTGAAAACAAATGTGTTGATTACAAGATTGAAAAAAATTTTCAAAATAAGCAACTATGCTGCAACATGTATACAAGTATAAACATTACATCAACATCAACTGTTAAATTATTTTGTACGTTTGAAAACAACTTATAGCTTCTAATGTCTCACAGAGCAGTAAGAAATGTTATCTGCTGAGAGATTTCAAAACAAAATCATAGAAGTAGTTTTTTAAAATGTTGACAACAAAATATATTTATTGTCATATGGGTGTATTTTAATAACACTTTACTAAATATATGACTGTAGGGTCTGTGGGAGTCTATGTAGGTCTTCAAAGGCCTGCTTAAGAGCTAGTATGTGGTGAACTAAACACAACTGTATAGGAAATTTTCCCCTCTAAGTGGACAAAACATTTGATTTTTGTCTTTATTGGTAGTGCTGGAGGAAGAGAAAGAAGCTCAATGACCTTTAAGTTCTCATTAGGTATTCTGACCCTGCGCTCACTGGGCACATGAAGAGGTGAGTCATGATGTCTTTTGGCAAAACCACATGGGCAGATGGTTACTGAGCAAGACTGGGGCTATCCCTTCTCTGGGGGCACCTTGGAGGACAGAGGAAACACTCATTCCTTGTTGAGTTTGCTCAGGTTCATGTTCATTGAGTCAGTGATGCCATCCAACTATTTCATCCTGCCACGTCCTTCTCCTCCTGCCCTCATTCCTAGGGAATGCTTAAAATGTACTCTTGTGAAAGATAAGGCCCTGGAGTACTTTACCAAGATCTACTCCTAACCAATGACTGCACAAGAAAAGTATAGATCCTCAGGTGAATGGACAACTTAAAAGTAAGGAGGCCAATCTTTAGCAGGCTGAGATGAGCAATTAAAAAGTGTGCATCCATCTCTGGAGAGAGATAAGTGGAGGAGATGGGAGATGCTTGTGAACTGCTCATGTGAAATCCCAACCAGAAACAACAGAGGCAAAACACTTATTCCTTGTGGGCAGCAATAGCCTTTGGAGCAAAAGAGAATATGTTGACTACTTCATTTGCAGTTGCAGAGTGCCTACAGTTTCAATGGCACAGTCACATACATGATTGCCCAGGATCCTCCCAACTTCGAGAGAGAAAGTACAGATGGGTAGGCTATACCCCAGGGAATGAATACTGGAGTAAAGATACCAAATCAAACATCCTAGTAACAGTTTCAGATGGACAAAGGTCACACAGCCTGGAAGTGGAAGAATGAGAACCCAAACGAACTCTTTCCTATTTCCTGCCAGGTCTGTTTCATGCTAAATCTTAAGAGAGATAAACAGAAACTAAGGAAAGATGGGAACATAGCTATAAACTCTCTAGTTATATGAGAACTCATACAAAATAACTCAAATAAAAAGAAAAAAAAAAGTATCAGTGTAGAGCAGAGAAAACAAGTGGAGAAGGAGTCCTTATATACAGGGATTTCCAAGCCCAGTGAACTGATGGGATATAAAGAGACATCTTGGCCCAGCATTGGCTAAATAAAACCATGACCAGATGACTGGCATGTATCACAGAGAAAGAACATGATGAAGTGTTAAAAAAAACTGAAAATGCCATCTCATGCAATACTCATAGATAGAGCATTCTGTTGCTGCTGTGTGTTGGTGAAAATTAAAAAAAAAAAAAAATCGTCAGGCCCCGGTAATCACAAGCCATTATAAGAAACAGGAATCTGTACCATTATAAAGAAAAGGGCATTAAAAGAAAAGGAGTATCCATCTTTCAGAAAGAGCCAGTGCAGGGGGTGGGGGGAGAATCTTTAAATTTTGCTGATGTTTAATAGTATATCATACTGATGTTTTTACAGAGCAAATCTGACTTATATTCCATTCCAAAATGGCAGAGAATTTGAAAGGAGTGAGAATGTCCCCTACTTCTCCTTTTAATGGAGACATTAGTGTTCCTTTCTGGCTGAAATCTGAAAATCAAAGCTAATGTGACGTTTAGGACAACCAGAACACTCAGGGAAAGGATAGAGAAAAGAGTTCAACAAGATTTGCCAACAATGGAGTGTTTCCATTTGTTCCTGCTACATCCGACAAATTAATAAGAAAGGAAATGAGAAACATGATGATGACTTATGTTTCACAAAATGAAGAAACAAAACCAGGAAGGATGAACCATTATAACAACATTACACTGCTAATGAAAAAATGCCGATTTGCTATAAGGAAGAGAAATCAGTGGATGGAAAAGTAATCAAAGAAGGAAAACTCAAGATGATGAGAAGCTGTGGTGGTGTTTTAGCTGCTAAGTCCTGTCTGACTTTTGCGACTCCATTGACTGCAGCCCGCCAGGCTCCTCTGTCCATGGGATTCTCCCGGCAAGAATACTGGAGTGGGTTGCCATTTTCTTCTCCAGAGGATCTTCCAGACCCAGGGATCGAACCTGGGTCTCCTGCATTGCAGGCAGATTCTTTACCAACTGAGGTACCAGGGAAGCCCGGAGGGTATAAAGGTGAGTTAAAAAACAAATATAGGAGCAGATTACAAAAGAGGCAGCTGTAAGTGGAAGATTGCTGGTTGGTGTCTTCAAAGGCATATGGTACAAAAAGGCTCAGAGCCTCTATCACAGGAGACCATGCCATTGCTGCGGCCTTATCCCTGGTGAGGATATTTTCAAATTTATATCCTGGGATTTGGTAAAGAAAATGGCCCTTCTTTTTATACCTCCAAAAGACAGTTAAACCTGGATTCTTTTTATCGATTGATAATTAAAACACCGCTGAGCTAGAAGTTCTGTCTATATCTAAAGTCTTGAAATGTATTTTACTGTTTGGCTACCTTCAACTTCCCTTACCTCCCTACTTAAGAAAAGAAATCTGTGAATAAAGCTCCAGAAAAAAGTTCATACATTGCTGATAGAAGCACTGAAAGATCAAGACAATAAGGATCCTTACAGTCATTTTTATTCCCATTTTAGGAAGTGGGTGTTAAAAAAATGATGAATCAAACTCAGGCAGACAATCATTTGTTTTTACTTGTATACCAGTTGCTATAATCCCCAATTTAGCACTGTCATTCATTCTATCATTTAAATGTTTCATCTTTCTTCTAAAATAGGAACACCCACTCAAAGACTCGGGAACTGCTTCATGAAGAGATAGGTGGTTAGTTGGAAGCTGCACACCCAGGAAGACAGGATTAAATATAAAATCCAAAAAGACGGTGACCCTAGTGGTAAAGGATCTGCCTGTCAATGCAGGAGACAGAAAAGATGCTGGTTCAATCCCTGGGTTGGGAAGGTCCTCTGGAGTAGAAAATGGCAACCCACTCCAGTATTCTTGCCTGGGAAACCCCATGGACAGAGAAGTCTGGTGGGCTACAGTCCATAGGATTGCAAAGAGTTGGACAAGAGTGAGCACACAGGCACACACACACATGTCCACAAGTGCATGAAGCCCCAAAGAAGAATTCCAGCTATCAGGAAGCCAGAGACCCTGGAAGATGTCACCCACCAGAGGTGGGCCAGACTTAGGATGGCCTGGGAACCTGACATCAAGAGTAACTAATGACACAGACATGCTGTTTGCATGCCCATTATCTAACTTTTCTTTACCCTAGGAGCCTGGCCAAGAAACACAGGGGAATTAGGAGGTCTAGAAAACTTCCCTGATGATATCTGCAGAGATGCGCCCCCAGGAATACCATGGCTCCTGAAAGCTTGGCACCCTTGAATTAGTTCTGAGTAGAGAGGACAGGCCAGCCAATTTAACGATGAGGACAGATGGTAACTAGAAGTTAAAATGTTTAAGTGAAAATAAGAATGTGCTGAGTAGCGGTGAAAGGAAGGAAGTGGAAACTGCTTCATGTTTCTTCCCCTTTCCTGGTACATTTGTGTATGAGGGAGCTGCCCAGGGGATAGGAGATTCTGGTATACTTTACAAGGCATCCCAGTCCTCTCCAGATGGTGCCTGGAGGGATCTGTAGGTGTCCCTTTCCTAAACTTATGCTTGGGGCTGGGAGCACTGAAGGACAGGTGGTCATGCATCCCAGAGAGGTCATCTAGCGATGCAGCACTTCTTGGAGGAGACGAACTACTTGTATGGACGCATGAGTTCATGCCCCGAGGTCCACATGGGTCTCCAAGGCCCTTCTTACTTGCAGAAATAGACAGCTGGGGGCTCATCACTTTGGAGATGTTTGGAGAGGACACACAAATGACTTGGGGTCCTGACTCTCGAGGTGGGCTACATCCTTGGGAATGAGATTGCTTTCTTGATCTCACTGTGGTCCTTGAAGCTCCCTGAGGCTTCAGGTGATCTTCAAGACCAAGTCTAATAGGATAAGCTGTTTCATCTTTCTTCTGTGAGTGATGCTCAAACAAGAGTCCTGATCTGGAATCATTAAGTTCTGCAGGTGTTACTGGTATTAACTTAATAGAGGCTAATTTTTCAGCCATCTGCACATCTGCCATGATTAGGAGCTGTGAATCTGCCTTAGCTGAAGGTTTCAGCTTGGCATGGTTTAGCAGTGGAGGAAAGTGGCACATCTCTGCTAGCCAGGAAGCACGTCAGCTGCTGTTTAACAGCAGTGACTCTGCTTAACTGGAAGAACAGATGAGTTGCTAAAGGGTTGGTGCTATATCTGCGGGTAGGATCACAAAACTGAATTACTGACCTGGGGGAAAGAGGCAGTTTTTACAGACATAGGTAAATATAAATCACATTTACAGACTTTAAGGGAAAGTGATCAAAAATGTTCTTTATATCGAACAGAATGATTTTCTCTACAGACTTAGTTTTTAAGTCTTCAAAGAAAAAAGTTACCAGTTTTATAAACAACAGTACACAATCATAAAGGATTTAAACAAAAAGCTTAAATAAAAGACTCTGTAGTTTCAACTCCTCATACACAACCATTTTTTATATTACGACAACATAATTCCAAGCGCTTTCTATACATATGTAAGATAGAACAGAAAATAAAAAAACTTATAAAAATAGGGTCTTATGTAAGAAATCCAGTTCTAGTAATATTGTAGTCTAGATAACTTGAAATAAGCTCTAGCTATAAATATCTGAAGACACTAGGACAAAATGTAAAGTAATATAAATCACTCTGTTGAATGACTAGTTACGCTTACAGGAAAATAAAGGAAATCACTAGGTGTTAACCCTAACCCTTCTTTAGTCTGGTAGTTGAGCAAATGAGGGATCATTCCCATGAGAGTATTTGTAAAAAATATAAATGACCTCTGACCCTGTAAGTGAACCAGAACCACAAGTCTGGGCCAACTGTATCTTCACTGGTACCACAGAAGGATACAGGATATTAGTGACAATACCAACGGTCAGTTTCAGGGTCTAGGTATGGATAGGAAATTATCCTACCTAGAATTCCTAAAGTCTTAAATCACATTCTTCCACTAAAAATCCTCCAGCCACAAACTCAATTGGATTCCAATACAGAAAAAGATCTGCTTCCTGCTGTTACTTACAAAAAAGAACCACAAGTGGATTGCGGTATAGAAATAAGGTAATAGTTCTTCCCAAAACAAAGCATGTGTGTCTCACAAAAGTTATTTCCCAGCTTTGTAGTTTGACTCTCTGTTTCCACAGGAGAAACTCATTCCGGCCCCTACACTCAAGGCAGGGCAGGTGCAGGCTGTGCTTGTTCGCTTGCTTACCTCCTTGGCCCACGCTGGTTTCTCACTAGGACTCATCCCTTCTTTGTAATGATACAGTGGCTTCTTCTCCACAGGCCTCTGCTCCTGCCGCTGATGCTGAAGAGAAACCAAATAGTCTCTCTCTTGCTTTAGTTGCCTCTGTAGCCTTTCTGCTTGTCTCTGTTCTTCCAACTGCTTGCGCTTATATTCCTGTCCAGATCAGGAAAGGAGAATTAAGAAGAGGCTAAATTACCATAGGGAAACCACTGGCCAGTACCAGGGAAGCATGCAATGGAAGCAAAAGAGATGATAAATCACAAAGGACCTTAATACCAACTAAACCACAAGAGGACACAAGGATGAGCCATAGAGATAAGGTACAGCCTTGGGTTAGCATCGACACAGAAGGTGGCATTTAATGAAAACACTACTGTTTTAATGGCAACCCCTACAGAACTCTACCCTTCACAAAGTGACTCGTCCTGGATGAACTGCAACCAAGAAAATGGCAACAATGAGGATGTTTGGACGGTCAGCGCACAACCCCTGTAAGGAACTATCCAATTCCTGGTTTAGTCATTAAACTATTCAAACATGTACAATTTACAAAACAAAATAAGAACCTAAAGATACTGCCTAAATCATCTTTCGTTTGACAAAGCTTAGACTAACAGAAACCATTAGCAAAAACATGTACAGGCTAAAAAAAAAAAAATCACAGTGCCACTGAATAAAAAGTTTAGTTAAAAAAGCAGCCCATTTGGAGAGCAGTGCAATAAAGCTAAGGAAAAAACAAACAAACAAACAAAAACACTTCAAGTGGAAGCTGCCTGAGCAGGGAACACAAAATGTTCCCATCGTGAGGGTAAAACTAATAGTCTGCAAATGAAATATGACTCCAGAGCTGAGTGGTTTCCTACAGATGAGGGATACTCTGCTGTGATTGTATTCCAGCATGTTGCAAATGACTGCGAACATTACTCTGCAATAAACACAGTGGGTCTCAGAAACAGTCTGAACTTGTACTAAGACTGGATTCACGTTGAAGTTTTGCAAACGGCTGGTGTTCATAAAGAATGTGCAACAAGTATATTCAAAGTCGTGACTTGGCACCTTGGGTCAGGAAACTCATTAAGTTCTGGAAGATTTTCCAGGTCTATGAGGCTGGGTGGATCCCCATTTCCTGACTGGCACATTCGAGGAGACCACACACACACACACACACACACACACACACACACACACACGAGATGGACACAGAGCAGACCAGTGGGCTTGGCATTCCCATTACCAGAAGTAGCGCTTGTTCATGCAGTAGTTGCTGCTGTAAGATCTCTAGCTGCCTCTGCTCCTCCTCCAGCTGTCGCCTGATGTACTCCTGGAGAGGCAGGCAGCAGAGAATGCAGAGGAACACAACGAGAGGGAGAGGGAGAGAGAAAGAACCGGTAATTTCAAAGGTGAGGAGAAACTGCCAAGTAAAGTGTGGAAGGAAGGAGGAAAAAAAAATACCCAAACACCTCTTCACTAAACAGGAAAGATACCCTGCACCACAGCAAAAGCACTTCAGTGCAGTCAAAGGCACAACAGCAGCGGACGGAGACAGCTCAATGCTTTGCTGTGACTATCTGGTTTTGAGAACCCAGCTTCTGTTGTTGTTAAAGTATTATCCATATATATTTTTTGTTTTTTGGCCATGTGGCATCTTAGTTCCCAGACCAGGGCTTGAACCTGTGCCCACTGCAGCAGAAGCATGGAGTCTTAACCACTGGCAAGTTCTGAGAACCCAGCTTATTTTAAAACTTTTCATTATAGGCTCTCTCTTTATGGGCTACCTGAATTAACAAGGCTATACAGTTCAGAGGCTCCCCGTTGTAAGCAGTGGGGATAAAATAATGGCTGAATGCTGTCATGAACTGTCTTTGTAAAGGAACCATCCTGCAGTTTCACTGCACTGTCAGAACATGATTCTAACAAAGAGAGAAAGGGCCTGTATCAATGGCTCAGAGTCATGGAGACCAGAGCAGCGTGAGTAGAAAAGCTCTTCTGAAGCGATCAAAGAGGAGGACTTGGCTCATTTATCATGCCTCAGTGCTACTTTCAAAGCAGGTGCCCTGGACTGGGAGAAGCACGAAATAAAGGTGTCACGGGACTTCGGTCTGGGGAGGAAGCCAGGTTGAATGAGCAGGTTTTGCCACGGTTGTGCATTTGACTTCTTGAATAGGGGAGACTAGTTGCTGGAGCAAGAGTAAAAACCGGCTTAACCCGAGCAGACCTAAGAGAAGGTGGCCACAGCCCAGAGGCGGCCGGTGCTGCTGTTCACGCGGGGCCATCTGTAGGGCTCCCAGGTCCCCGCTGTACCTGCTCGTGCTCTGCGCGCCTCCTCTCCTCCTCCCGGCGCATCTGCTCCTCATAGTGTCTGCGCTGCTCCCTCTCTTGCTGTTTCCGCAGCTCCTTCTCTCGCCTTTGTTGCTGTGGGGGCAAGCAGACAACCATGAAGGAAATCAGCAGGGAGAGGTGCAGAGCTGTGGATATGACCGACTGTTCACAAGATGCCTGCACGCCTGAGGGTCTCTCACCTGTGCTATTTGGGGACACACTGGTCAGGATGGGGTGACAGCAATTCAGTATTTATCACACAGGTGAGCTCCCCAGGTTTATCCACCTCCCAAGAAGTTCCCATTCAGAGCATCCTCCCAGTTGCCTGATGGCGGTTTTCAAATCAGGGGTGGGTAACACGGATGGATAGCTTCCCTGGTGGCTCAGTGGTAAAGAATCTGCCCGTCAATGCAGGAGACGTGGGTTCAATCCCTGGGTGGGGAAGATCTCCTGAAGGAGATGGCAAGCCACTCCAGTATTCTTGCCTGGGAAATCCAATGGACAGAGGAAGCAGGCGGGCTTCTGTCCATGGGGTCACAAAGAGTCAGATATGACTCAGCGGCTAAACAACATCACCACTGATGTATAATAAATTAGTCATTGGTCATGTATGGATGCGAGAGTTGGACTGTGAAGAAAGCTGAGCGCTGAAGAATTGACGCTTTTGAACTGTGGTGTTGGAGAAGACTCTTGAGAGTCCCTTGGACTGCAAGGAGATCCAACCAGTCCGTTCTGAAGGAGATCAGCCCTGGGATTTCTTTGGAAGGAATGATGCTAAAGCTGAAACTCCAGTACTTTGGCCACCTCATGCGAAGAGCTGACTCACTGGAAAAGACTCTGATGCTGGGAGGGATTGGGGGCAGGAGGAGAAGGGGACGACAGAGGATGAGATGGCTGGATGGCATCACTGACTCAATGGACGTGAGTTTGAGTGAACTCCGGGAGTTGGTGATGGACAGGGAGGCCTGGTGTGCCGCGATTCATGGGGTCGCAAAGAGTCGGACATGACTGAGCGACTGAACTGAACTGAACTGATACATCATCAAGCTGTGAGATTCTATAGCCTTTAAAGCACATTCGCAATGCAAATACTATTCAATGTTTTTGACACCTTGTAGGGCATAAATGGGGCCTTGCTGGTGGCTCCGATGGTAAAGAAACTGCCTGTAATGTAGGAGACCTGTGTTCAGTTCTTGGGTTGGGAAGATTCCCTGGAGAAGGGAACGGCAATCCACTCCAGCATTCTTGCCTGGAAAATTCCATGGATAGAGGAGCTTGGCGGGTTACAGTCCATGGGGTTGTAAAAGGTGGGCATGACTGAGTTAGTGACTAAACCACCAGGGCATATACAGATGAAGAAAGTAAAAACCAGAGAAGTGAAATGACATGTTCAAGGCTATACAGTAATGATGGCTGAGGGTGCAACAGAATCCACCGACTCCCACCTAGTCCATCCGCCTTTCTAATACACCATGTTGTCTTTCTTTTCTGGAGTGTTCACAAGTCAGTGTCAATTTCAACTTGTCACTCAAGTAAGACTGTGAGCTCAGGAACCATCATCATCTCATACAGTCATCATGCCTCTGAAAGTGACACCATGACCAGCACCTTTCATGCTTTATCTTATTTAATTTTCACAAAAATTTTCTGAGATATATACTATAGTACTATTATCCCCCATTAAATGAGAAAACACAGGCATGGAGAGATTAAGTAGTTGTTCAAGGTCATACTCATATGCTCAAGGTCATGTTGAGTAAATGGTAACGCTTGATTTGAAAGCCTGACAACATGACTCCAGTCTGAACTCCGTCAGTACAGAAGATGAAGGGAAACAGGAGCAACAGATCATAATTAACCCAGCTCCTCATTATGCTCCCAGTAAAGGAGAACATCTCAGGAGCAGGGAGAGGGTTCAAGGTTTCTCAGCCAGGGATGGTCCCATTCCCCAATCCCTGGAGCATGCGGCATGTGCGGGGGCATGGAGAAGGTTTTCTGGTTGGTCCAGTGACTGGGGGGTCATGACTAGCATTTAGCCAGGGATGCTAACCACCCCACAATGTGTGGGACACACAAACATTACAAAGTATTTTCCCTGACCATGCGCCTTTCGAGAAACACTGAAGCCTCTTTGGGTAGGAGCCCGGTACTGACATTAGGGTTTCTTCTTCCTCAAATATGGGGTTTGGAGGGGCTGACCAGAGGGTCTCTTCCCTTGTAAGAGTCTCAACAGCGCTTGGCTGAAGAAACGTGAGTATTCAAGATAAGATGGACTGCGACTGTATCACATTGATGAGCTGGCGCTAAAAAACCTGGAAAATAGCTCTCTAGTACAAAAACTTTGTTCCAGCCCCAGCTAAACCAATGACAGAGATTCAAAGCTTCCCAAAGAAGCCCCTTCTTGGCACCTGCAATCCTCTAGACCTGCTCTCTTCCAATAACCTCCAAGGATCATTTGAGACTCAATGTCTATCATTTCCAGAACAAGAAGTGGTTGTACATCTTAGATAGTAGGTGATGGGGAGCTTCTGGAAGACTACAGGTACGTGCCATCAAGTGTCTTGACCAGATCTGCATTTTCAAAAGGGATCCTACCTGCCTTGAAAAATGGGCAGGACCAGAAGCTGAGAATGCAATGTGTGGCCATTTGATGGGTCCAGGGTACCCATGAGCTAAGCAAAGGCAACCAGAGAGTCCATGTTTGTTATCGCTGCTGAGACACAGGCAAAAGGAGGAAAAACCAAAAAACTGTCTGGATTTCCAGTCAGTACAAGGACTGTAGTAGATGTCAACTCAGAAGAAGAAATTAGAATTAGGCAAAAATAAAATGGGCAGAATTTGGTGACTGTGGGGCATGTGAGGCTGAGTGGTGAGTGAATTTCTGGCCCAGGAGCATGGCAGATGGTGTGATACAGAAGTTTAGGGAAGGGATGAGGCGTGTGCTAGGGAATAGAAATGAGTCAAGTTCCAGACAAGTGATTATTTGTTTTACAGAAAAATAATACAGGAGGATGGGAGTAGAAAACATTGTCATACGAACTGACTGAATAATTCGGATTAAAGACCCAAAACAGAGATATTTCCAACACTCAACCAAAGTGAATCAATGCCAGCACAGAGAATAAAATAATTATGTGTACAGATCTGGCTCCTGGCAGGAAACAGCCCTAAATTAGCTAACATTTCAAGCTTTTTTTACTCCTACCATCAGTCTCTTTCTTGAGGAAAAAAATATAATCAAAGCTTTTGACGATTTAGCTGATTTCTGTGAAGGATGCGTACATTTCCAACCCCCTTCTTAGGAATTGATAATGTTTGATATTGACATGCCACTCAGGTTCCTATGAAAGGTATACACAGTATTGATTGCAACTCAGGAGGGTCTGAGCTTCCCGAATACTCTGCAGTTTCTAAGAAAGACACTCGAAAGTGACTAATAATTAATAATGATCTCATCTGGCTCAGTCACCACTAAGGCATGGAGGCCTCTGCCAGGGCTTCGGCTCCCGCGGTGAGAATGGAAAAACAAATCACTTCTCCAACCTTCTGAAGGTACTGTGCCAATTCCAGCTGCCATGCCTCAATGTTACACCTTTCCAGGAAAAATGTTTGTGCTCTCTCCTCCTGGCTATGGGATGGTTTGAGGGGACACATCAACAAAGGTCCAAGAAAGACCAAGTCCCTGGCCTCCAGCAGACAGCTTTACAAGATCTGAGGACTCTTGCTGGATGTAGTAATTGAGGGCAAGGCCTGTGTTTGATCCCCACTGGATTGCCCAGCCCCTCACTGGGGGCCTGGCACCTGGCCAGTACAGAGATTTTGTTGAACTGAACCAAGCATGAAACTCAGGGCAAAAGAAGACAGTACATGCCATTTGGTGGCCCCGTGGCAAAGAATCTGCCTGTGTGACTTAGCACGCACGCATACCAATGCAGGAGATGCAGGTTCAATCCCTGGGTCGGGAAAATCCTCTGGAGAAGGAAATGGCAATCCACTCCAGTATTCCTGTCTGGGAAATCCCATGGACAGAGGACCCTGGTGGGCTACAGTCCATGGGGTTGCAAAGAGTCGGACAAGGCTGAGCAACTAAACGACAACAATAATAGTACCATCTTAATTTGGGGAGGGATTTCTATTCTTATCAATACTTGTAGTTTAAAGCACACTGCGCCTTACCTTATGGTTATTTGAGATGTCTCAACTACTCCACAATATAGATTGTGGACAGGGTCTATGATGTACTCAGTTTTTTACCTCCTACTATATCCCATAAAGGGTCCAATACCATTGATGTCTGTTGTCTTACAAGCTATAGACGGAGCAGCAAGAGAAAAGCATAAAGGCTCCCAGAACTTCAGGCCACTCCTTCACCCTTTGATGCCCTCCTGAAAGAGGAACTCCCCAGGTCAGTAGGTGTCTAACATGCTACTGGAGATCAGTGGAGAAATAACTCCAGAAAGAATGAAGGGATGGAGCCAAAGCAAAAACAGCACCCAGCTGTGGATGTGACTGGTGATAGAAGCAAGATCCGATGCTGTAAAGAGCAATATTTCATAGGAACCTGGAATGTCAGGTCCATGAATCAAGGCAAATTGGAAGTGGTCAAACAAGAGATGGCAAGAGTGAACGTCAACATTCTAGGAATCAGCGAACTAAAATGGACTGGAATGGGTGAATTTAACTCAGATGACCATTATATCTACTACTGCGGGCAGGAATCCCTCAGAAGAAATGGAGTAGCCATCATGGTCAACAAAAGAGTCCGAAATGCAGTACTTGGATGCAATCTCAAAAATGACTAATGATCTCTGTTCATTTCCAAGGCAAACCATTCAATATCACAGTAATCCAAGTCTATGCCCCAACCAGTAACACTGAAGAAGCTGAAGTTGAATGGCTCTATGAAGACTTACAAGACCTTTTAGAACTAACACCCAAAAAAGATGTCCTTTTCATTATAGGGGACTGGAATGCAAAAGTAGGAAGTCAAGAAACACCTGGAGTAACAGGCAAATTTGGCCTTGGAATGCGGAATGAAGCAGGGCAAAGACTAATAGAGTTTTGCCAAGAAAATGCACTGGTCATAGCAACACCCTCTTCCAACAACACAAGAGAAGACTCTACACATGGACATCACCAGATGGTCAACACCGAAATCAGATTGATTATATTCTTTGCAGCCAAAGATGGAGAAGCTCTATACAGTCAACAAAAACAAGACCAGGAGCTGACTGTGGCTCAGATCATGAACTCCTTATTGCCAAATTCAGACTGAAATTGAAGAAAGTAGGGAAAACTGCTAGACCATTCAGGTATGACCTAAATCAAGTCCCTTATGATTATACAGTGGAAGTGAGAAATAGATTTAAGGGCCTAGATCTGATAGATAGAGTGCCTGATGAACTATGGACTGAGGTTCATGACATTGTACAGGAGACAGAGATCAAGACCATCCCCATGGAAAAGAAATGCAAAAAAGCAAAATGGCTGTCTGGGGAGGCCTTACAAATATCTGTGAAAAGAAGAGAGGTGAAAAGCAAATGAAAAAAGGAAAGATATAAGCATCTGAATGCAGAGTTCCAAAGAATAGCAAGAAGAGATAAGAAAGCCTTTCTCAGCGATCAATGCAAAGAAATAGAGGAAAACAACAGAATGGGAAAGACTAGAGATCTCTTCAAGAAAATCAGAGATACCAAGGGAACATTTCATGCAAAGATGGGCTCAATAAAGGACAGAAATGGTATGGATCTAACAGAAGTAGAAGATATTAAGAAGAGGTGGCAACAATACACAGAAGAACTATGCAAAAAATATCTTCATGACCCAGATAATCACGATGGTGTGATCACTCATATAGATGCAGACATCCTGGAATGTGAAGTCAAGTGGGCCTTAGGAAGCATCACCAGGAACAAAGCTAGTGGAGGTGAGGAATTCCTATTGAGCTATTTCAAATCCTGAAAGATGATGCTGTGAAAGTGCTGCACTCAATATGCCAGCAAATTTGGAAAACTCAGCAGTGGCCACAGGACTGGAAAAGGTCAGTTTGCATTCCAATCCCAAAGAAAGGCAATGCCAAAGAATGCTCAAACTACCGCACAATTGCACTCATTTCACATGCTAGTAAAGTCATGCTCAAAATTCTCCAAGCCAGGCTTCAGCAATACGTGAACCGTGAACTTCCTGATGTTCAAGCTGATTTTAGAAAAGGCAGAGGAACCAGAGATCAAATTGCCAACATCCGCTGGATCATGGAAAAAGCAAGAGAGTTCCAGAAAAACATCTATTTCTGCTTTATTGACTATGCCAAAGCCTTTGATTGTGTGGATCACAAGAAACTGTGGAAAATTCTGAAAGAGATGGGAATACCAGACCACCTGACCTGCCTCTTGAGAAATCTGTATGCAGGTCAGGAAGCAACAGTTAGAACTGGACATGGAACAACAGACTGGTTCCAAATAGGAAAAGGATTAGATCAAGGCTATATATTGTCACCCTGCTTATTTAACTTATATGCAGAGTACATCATGAGAAACGCTGGACTGGAAGAAGCACAAGCTGGAATCAAGATTGCCGGGAGAAATATCAAGAACCTCAGATATGAAGATGACAACACCCTTATGGCAAAAAGTGAAGAGGAACTAAAAAGCCTCTTGATGAAAGTGAAAGTGGAGAGTGAAAAAGTTGGCTTAAAGCTCAACATTCAGAAAACGAAGATCATGGCATCTGGTCCCATCACTTCATGGGAAATAGATGGGGAAACAGTGGAAACAGTGTCAGACTTGATTTTGGGGGGCTCCAAAATCACTGCAGATGGGGACTGCAGCCATGAAATTAAAAGACGCTTACTCCTTGGAAGAAAAGTTATGACCAACCTAGATAGCATATTCAAAAGCAGAGACATTACTTTGCCGACTAAGGTCCGTCTAGTCAAGGCTATGGTTTTTCCTGTGGTCATGTACGGATGTGAGAGTTGGACTATTAAGAAAGCTGAGTGCAGAAGAATTGATGCTTTTGAACTGTGGTGTTGGAGAAGACTCTTGAGAGTCCCTTGAACTGCAAGGAGATCCAACCAGTCCATTCTGAAGGAGATCAGCCCTGGGATTTCCTTGGAAGGACTGATGCTAAAGCTGAAACTCCAGTACTTTGGCCACCTCATGCGAAGAGTTGACTCATTGGAAAAGACTCTGATGCTGGGAGGGATTAGGGGCTGGAGGAGAAGGGGATGACAGAGGATGAGATGGCTGGATGGCATCACTGACTCGATGGACCTGAGTCTGAGTGAACTCCGGGAGTTGGTGATGGACAGGGAGGCCTGGCGTGCTGCAGTTCATGGGGTCACAGAGTTGGACACGACTGAGTGACTGAACTGAACTGAACTGAACTGGACCAGAATATTCATTTATGCTGAGTATAGGCAAGGCTTGGAATGCTTTTCTTAAAAGAGCCACCCATGATGGGCACTGGCATGGGATTTATTTTCCATCCTAGAGAAAGGAAGAAAAATAAGAGAATAAGACTCAGGGAATCAAATTGAAGCTCAGAGAAATAGACTGCTCCACGTAACACAGCTGGAAAATGGTGGCACCTCCAAGCAAGCCCAAGGCAGTCTTACTCCACATCCTTTCCACTCTACACCCTACTATTTCCTGATCCCTAGTACCTGAAATAAAACTCTATCCACTGGAGATGTATCCAATCCAGATAGGCTATCTCACTGCTTTTTTCTACTTACTGAATGTTCAGGTCGAATTTGAGTTTGATTCTTATGACATTCTGGTAGATTTGGGGAAAACACGATGCCTTTGTGTACAGGTTTTGGGACCTTCTATCTTTTATACAAGTTTCCCATTATACAGACTCAGATGTAACATCCACATTTGAGAATTAATATCCCATAGTTGCAAAGAGACAGATCATTATGGAGAAGAGTAGTTATGAGACGCCACAGGACTTGGGGGAAAGAATGCTGGATCAGAAATAGGAAGACTAGATTCCAGTCCTGTTCTGCCACTGATATTAATGCAAACACTGCAGACCACCCAGTCACAGTAAATTTTTGTTTAATGAATAAGTGAATGCTTTATGACCTTGAGTGAATCACCTTAACCCACACCTTCAGTGAGGGGGCAGATTAGGTGATCAGACATGTCTGTTCATTCAAAGAGTCTAAGCAAGAATGTGCTACATTGTAAAGTAAAAATTAACTAATTCAGAATGAGAAGCGAGGCAAAGCAGAATTCTGCCTGCTCTTGGAGACATCCAATCTTTTCATCCTGGGTGACCCCCTGGAAGTGGTGACAGGGGACCCTACTGAGTGTCGAACACCAGAGGCGGCCTCCAGAGGACAGCACAGCAGCTGGTGTAGGATCAAGTCAGGCTCCTTGGGAAGCATCTCAACCCGTCCCCTCCACACACGGGCTCTCGGTTCAAAGACACTCAGAATGAAAGGCTCCAGTGTGGTCTTTTGAGTTGACCGCAGGGCGTACATGCCCCCTCGCTTAAATAGGACTGTTCTGTGTAAACCTGGCAGCAGCAGAATTTGTGATGAGAGGGATCAAACTTCTAGGCCTTCTACTTGCCCACTTTAACATTTGTGAATGTTGCCATTTGGGAAAGACCACTGCATACCATCCACTGCAGGGGAAAAGGCCTGATTCCTTGCAACAGACTCTGGGATTTCATGCCTTATTTTATAGGATGGTTGTGAGAGTGATGGTGAAGTAGTCTGCCAACTCTTAATTCAATATACAACAAAGTAATCAGAATCACAACAAAGAATAGTAATTATTCACAATAAGAACAAATGGTTTTGTAGAACCTTCTATGATGCCAGGCACTAAGCCCTCCACTCATAGTCACTCATTTAGTTCTCATCACAACCTTTTAGGCACATACTACCGTCATTATCTGCACTTGACAGATAAGGAAACCGAGGCACACACAGGCCAATGTCTTGCCCAAGCTCACTCAGCTGGTAGTGCAAAGCCAGGTCTACATTCTGCATCTGGCTTTTTTGAGATGCTGCCTCTACGGATCTGAAAGACATCTATGGTGAAGATACCGACACATACAAAGTGAAGGATGTTGGTTGTATGAATGGTTTCTCAAGTGGCCATTTTCCATCTTTTCCTCACAGAAACAGCAATCAGAGAACCATTGAGAAAACTAGTCCAACTAAATATACCTGATTCTTTTCTTTTTATATCTACTGAGTGAGTGAGTGAGTGAAGTTGCTCAGTCGTGTCCAAGTCTTTGTGACCCATGGACTGTAGCCTACCAGGCTCCTCTGTCTATGGGATTTTCCAGGCAAGAGTACTGGAGTGGATCGTCATTTCCTTCTCCAGAGGATCTTCCTGACCCAGGGATCGAACCCGGGTCTCCCGCATTGTAGGCAGATGCTTTACTGTCTGAGCCACCAGGGAAATCTTATATCTACTATACACTATTAAAGATAAACCATCCAACCTACTAATTTACAACTTTCCTGGAAGAGTAACAGCCTACATGAAACTCTTCCTCTTACTCCCCAGCCAGCTTTTGATCAGTAGGCAGCCTCATGGCTAAACACTGTATGAGCATATATGTGCCAAACTGGTCTTTAAGCACGTAGAATAGAGAACCAAAGCTCTAAGTACACTGAGCTTCGAGAAGGCTTCATGAAGGATTCTGGTACTGCCTCTTTGGATGCTGGTCAGTGTGATTATTTCAGGAGCTCCTATTACCTTTGAGCTACAGTTTCTTTGGGGAGACTCTCTACTTGGGTTTTCCTGGGTTTCATATAGAGGAACAAGATGGCCCAGTGGACATCCTGGGTACCTATGACTGTGTAGGTTAGGGTAAAAGTCAAGTGCAGATGTAACTCTCAAATTTCTGCTGCAACCATCATTCTGAAGACTTAACATGAGACTCTCATATTGAAGCCTATGAAAGGAAGCCCATTATACACCAGTTTATTAGTACAATGTGTATAGAGAGGGTCGTTGCTGCTCGTCTGGGATGCTGGTGAATGTGCTAAATTACATCATATGGAGGAAGGGTGCAGGGAAGGGTGACATTTGGGCAAGACGGCAACTACCATTGCCTTCAACATTTCTGGGGCTGATGTGGAAGGCATTGAGTTTTGTTCGGTATAATTGGTTTTAATGTAGGGATAGCACAAAGATTTGAATCAATAACAGGATACACTTTCTAACAGTAGGAGGTGTTCAAACATAGAAGAGGCCACCTCAAGCCTCTGAAAATAAAAGCAGAGATGATACACTAAATAGGTTAAATGACTGATGAATACTGTCAAAGGGGCTCATGCTTTGAGAGAAGAAATGGCTTAGACCACTTTTGAGGGAGGTTCTTCATGTTCCCCCACCTCTCTGAGTCTTTGAAACTGCTCATTGACTGAAGAAAACAAGGGTGAAATGAAAACAATTGGATTTAAATGTCATATGATATAATGCTTTCTGTGAAACTATTCTGTCATAGTTGTATGATTGGGAACAACTAAGAATAATGACTGTGAAACACAAGAGATGGAAACTAGATTTAAGAGAGATTCCATGAAGACCCTGGACAAGGCAAGGCTGCTGTAGTGTCCATTCCTCACTGTGGCTTAAAAGCTATGCCTACCACCCCTCTAAGCTGCCCTAGCTATACCAAGGGCCACAAACTGCTTAACGCTGCTTCTCCCACCCCCTACCTCCCGGTATGAAATGCTATGGGCTTCCCTGGTGGCTCAGCAGTAAAGAATCTGCCTCCCCTGCAGAAGACACAGGAGACACAGGTTTGATCCCAGGCTTGGGAAGATCCCCTGGAGAAGGGCATGGCAACCCACTCCAGTATTCTTGCTTGGAGAATCCCATGGACAGAGGAGCTTGACAGGATATAGTCTATAGAGTTGCAAAGAGCTGAACACAACTAAAGCAACTGATCACACATGAAATGCTATGACTATAAAGTATTACATATCCTTCCCATTCCCTGAAAATGTAGGCAGAAGTCTGAGCAAAAGGATTTCAAATATTCAGTTCAGTTCAGTTCAGTCTTTGCGACCCCATGAACCACAGCACGCCAGGCCTCCCTGTCCATCATTAACTGCCAGAGTCCACCCAAACCCATGTCCATCGAGTTGGGGATGCCATCCAACCATCTCACCCTCTGTCGTCCCCTTCTCCTCCTGCCCTCAATCTTTCCCAGCATCAGGGTCTTTTCCAATGAGTCAGCTCTTTGCATCAAGTAGCCAAAGTATTGGAGTTTCAACTTCAACATCAGTCCTTCCAATGAACACTCATCCTTTACGATGGACTAGATGGATCTCCTTGCAGTCCAAGGGACTCTCAAGAGTCTTCTCCAACACCACAGTTCAAAAGCATCAATTTTTCAGTGCTCAGCTTTCTTCACAGTCCAACTCTCACATTCACACATGACCACCGGAAAAACCATAGCCTTGACTAGATGGACCTTTGTTGGCAAAGTAATGTCTCTGCTTTTTAATGATTTAATATGGTCATAATATTGGCAGCATTTTAAGCTGCAGACCAGAAATGGCAGCCCAAATTTCTCACCTGGTCAGGCAATGCCTGCCATCACAGGACCTAGGTGACAAAGCAGACAAACCCAGCTTGTTGCAAGCATGGCAAGTAAGTCAGAATAGGGAACCATTTTGGGGTCCATTGGAAAGTAGGGTTTCCTGCACTCATTCCTACAGCGTCCTGAAGCACGTGCCTGAATGACACACATGTGTAATGCAGAAGCCCATCAGAGGCCACGGGCAGGCCCTGCCCCAGACAGTAAGCACCCACTTTGCCAGCCTGACTCCCAGCTGTTTCATAATTTCTGTTCAGTTTGTGAAATAACAGGGCAAAAGCCCAGCTAGAAAGTGTTCAGTCTTCATGCCGATGCTAACAGCATCCAGGAAGAAAGGGCTGCTTTGCCCCCCAGCCGCGGTTGTGGCTCACAGCCCTCATTAGGGTGCCTACAGCTCATGATTAAGTGAATTAAAGGCCGCTTCTCAGCAGTGCCAGCGAGTTTACACTCCAGGTCCTGAAATGGGAGACTTATTTTTGCTCACAGTGCTCTCTTCTGCTGGAGGGCCTGGGATTGTGGCCCGTGGGTAGGAATGCAGCAATCCCTGTCTCCTGCCTGCTCAGGCCACAGTGAGCTGTGAGCCCTCACCTGGAAGAGAGATGACTCACAGCAGCCACAGTAGGCAGACAGATGATAGGAAAGAAAACCATTCCCCTATATGGGCAACACTTTTCCTGGATTATTCATTCAGGTACTTGGTGCCAGGGACTGTTCTAAGAGCTTTGTACGTAGTACCTCATTTAACCCTCAAAACTGTTACTGTCCCATTTTACAAATGTGCAAGGATTCCCCGGGGACTCAGTGGTAAAGAATATGCCTGCAATGCAGGAGATGCAAGAGATCTGGGTTTGATCCTTGGGTGGGAAAGATCCTCTGGAGGAGGAAATAGCAACTCACTTTAGTATTCTTGCCTAGAGAACCTCATGGACAGAGGGGCCTGGTGGGCTACAGTCCATGGGGTTGCAAAGAGTCAGACATGACTGAGTGAATAGTCATGTATTTTATGAACCACATAAAGGTGGAAACTGACACATAAAGAAGTCATGTCTTGCCAAATATATCACAAAAGTATTAAGTGGCAGAGCCAGGATTCGAACCCAGGAAACCCTTTCTCTCGCTTTTCTTTCTTGCTTTTTTTTTTTTTTTTTTTTGATGTGGGCCATTTTCAAAGCCTTTATTGAATTTGTTACAATATTGCTTCTGTTTTATGTTTTGACTTTTTGGTCCTGAGGCATGTGGGATCTTACCTCCCTGAGCAGGTATCAAACCTGCACCCCCGCACTGGAAGGTGAAGTCTCAACTACTGGACCGCCAGTGAAGTCCCCCGGGGTAATCTCTTACAATATCCTTTACCGTCCTGTTTCTTTCTTTCTAGCAATAGGGTCCCTCCCAAAGTGCTGTGTCCCTGGGGCCTAGAAGCTTACTATTCAAGCATCACCAGATCTCTGCCTCTTCAGGTGTTTTGTTTAGGTACTGGTAGGAGGTGACACCTGGTGCAGTCACTGCTGGCAATGATGGGATCGTAATTACACAGTGTTGGAAGTGACAGCAAGAAATACTGATAAGAATCCATCACAAAGCAGTTTCCCCAGGAGAAGGTTCTCTGAGGGTTGGCTAGGAAGGAGACCTTCCAACTGAGCCTGCAAGATGAGGTGCATCCAGAAGGATGAAGAGTGGGCTGTGTGCTGGCACTGGACATCCAGGATGGCCAGCTATGTTAACAGAGGCGGACCCTGGCCAGGCAACAGCAAGAGGGGTGCTCTCAGAGAAGTCCTCAAAGAGGGATGGAAAAGTAAATGGGGAAGGTCCATTAGAGAATGAAGGAGGACAGACAATGGGAAAATGCTATTCCATTTTCCAAATGCTGTTTCCATTTGGAAAATCCTTAAAACCAAACCAAAAAAAATAACAACTCTGAAATCACCAGTTGCAAAATGACAATAAAATATTCACCCAACAATGTCAACCGGTTCTGTCAGACATCGTGCCAACCCTTCTGTACCTATGATTCCAGCTACCTCTCAATATCCTGCCAAGTAAATAGCATATCAATTGCGTATATAAGGAAGCTGAGGGTCGGAGAGGGCAAGTAATTTGCCCAACGTCACACAGCTAGAACGAAATCTTGGTCTCCACAGCTTCAAAGCCAGCATACTTTGCCCCTACACTAATCTGCTAGCCAGTCAGTTAAAAACTGGATAATTTTTTTTTCCTCTTAATGAACATAACCAAATCATCCCTAGTATTATAACAAATATTCTTTCCAATGCATGAGTAAAAGTTTATCTGTTGGTACATTTATTTTAATAAACTCAAGAAGGTTTTACTGCTGCACATAAAAGAGTACACTTTTGGAAATTATGTCTCAGACTTCAGCCAAAGGCACACACTCCTGTAATACTAACACTAATATTTATTGAAAAAGTGCTAAGTGTTGCTGCTATTCTAGACTCATTTAGTCTTTACAATAGACCTGAGAGGTAAATGCCATTGTTATTTCTAGTTTTACAGGCAAGGACATGGAAAGGCACAGGAAAGTTCAAGGACTTACATCTAATATGGCAGCTAACGTCAGCCAAAACACTACCCTCAACAGAAGTTCCCCAAATGCTCTCCTCAAAGACGCTCCCCTTGGCAGGATTGTTGCTCACTGACTCTTAAAGAGACATGTAACTTCCCCCTGGTTCCCCTCCCCTCTTTTCGGTCTGAAAGCATCTGGGACAAACTGCTTAGGTCCCAAAGAGTAACCTTTCCTGCCAGCGGCCTTTCTGGGCTAGGGCTCCAGCTGCCACAGCTTTTGTGAGGCTGGCCTAGTCACCTGAGTGAAAGCGGATCCTGAGAGATGAGGTGAGCAAATCTGACCACAGTGGACCAGCAGGTAAATAGGATGGGCTCTCCCAATGGAAGCATGAGATGGTGCCTGCTGGCCACGTTTAACCTGGATTCGACGAGTCCATCAAGTGTGAGATCTGTGGAGCTTCTGCGTGTGCTCCCAGTCACTTCAATCATGTCTTTGTGACCCCATGGACTGTAGTCCACCAGGCTCTTCCGTCCATGAGATTCTCCAGGCAAGAATATTGGGATGGGTAGCCACGCCCTCCTCCAGGGAATCTTCCTGACTCTTGCTGGTTGATAAAGCCAAGTCTTTCACAACCATTTTCCTGGTGAATCCTCACAACAGGTTTGGTGGTGGGAACACACTTTGTTAGAAGCCTCCCTATAGAGCTCAGTAAGCTCTGCGGGGATCAGAGAGTTGCCCGGGCAAGCAGGTGGCACACAGTGGCCCAAATCCAGACCTTCTGCCTTGCCGAGCAGGTTGCTTCCCTTCCCCCAAAGCAGAGAGGAAGCAACTGTGTTTTCAAGAGAGTACGACACCAAAACTATATTTTGGATGTCCTATTTGTCACTGAAATGAAGAGATGCTGTTGGCTCACTCCTTTGATCAGCATTCTGCAAAGCTGGCCCTATAACTCTATTCTCCACTTGAATATTTGGTTTTCTCTGCAACAACATCAAACCTACATCTTCATTAGTCTTCTGTGCTCAATTCTCCTGCTCTACGCTAGTTCTCAGAGAATTTAGTTCCCAGACTCTCATCCTCTCAGTGTCTACTTCCATGACCATAAACCAGTAATTCCCATTTTTCTCCCATTCTTGATCCTTCTTCTATGGCTCTATCTCTATAATCCAATTGCATCTTTGCTATCACCACTGGCTGCCCCATACGTATCTGTTTTTAAAATTTTTTATTTACTTATTTATTTATTTTTGCAGGATCTTCGTTGCTGCACGGGCTTTTCTCCAGTTCCAGTGGTTATTCCAGGCTATTCTGTAGTTGTGATGTGCAGGCTCCTCATTGTGGTGGCTCTTCTTGTGGAGCACAGGCTCTCGGGCGCACGGGCTTCAGTAGCTGCGGCATGGGAGCTCAGTAGCTGTGGCATGTGAGCTCAGTAGCTGTGCCATGTGAGCTCAGCAGTTGTGGTTCTCAGGCTCTAGAGCGCAGGCTCAACAGTTGTGGTGCACAGGCTTAGCTGTTGTGCAGCAAATGGGATCCTCCTGGACCAGGGAGCAAAGCTGTGTTTCCCACATGGGGAGGTGGATTCTTTACCACTGAGCCACCAGGAAGGCCCAGATGCATCTTTAACTTACTGGTGTAACTTACTACATTCCAAACCAATCTCATCCTTTGCACCCAAACCTGGGCCTCCATTTGAATGCTCCAGCCTGACACTGGGGAACCTTCTGTGACCACCACCCTCCTTCATGGAAGACATCTCATCAACCACCACGTCCTGCACAATCTATACGCTCTGTCTCTCTCAAATATGCCCATCTCCATCTCCACCTTCCATCCTCCTCCACCTCTCCATCTCTTTCCTCCATCTCCACCCAACCACCATCCACCTGAAAGCACCGCCCTCTCCGGCCTGGGCTAACCAGTCTCTCCTATCCACTGTTGCTTCCTCCCAATCACTTTCCTTGTAGCAGCTGAAGTTTCACTTTAAAAATGCAGATCCGATCACATCCCCTTGGTTGAAACACGTCAACGACTTCCCACTATTCTTAGAGCAAAATATGACATTTCCTAACCAGGCTTAACACTGTGCCTTGGCTTCCCTCCCTAGCATCCCTGCACGCCCCTTGCTGCCTTTGGCTGGATACTGACCGACAGGCCTCCACGCCAGTCTAGGTGCCCACTCCTGCGGCCTGCTCCTATACCACACTATTCTTTTCTACCATAGCAATCTGGCAATGGTCATGAACGGTTAGTTGGATGATTATTTGCCCAATGCCAGTCTCCCTCACAGATCTCATCTGTACAAGGGCAGGCCATTCCCAATGGCCAGCATGGTTGTCTGCACAGTAGAGCTAAGCGTTCACTAAATTTGTCAAGTGACTGCCTGTAGGAATAGGCAGTCACTTGAATTTAAAAAGTTTTAATTCAACTGCATGCTTAAAAAAAGAAACATTTGAGCCTACAGTCCCTAAAAGCTCCATATTGTGCTTAGTCACTCATTCATGTCCAGCTCTTTGCGACCCCATGGACTGTAGCCCGCCAGGCTCCTTTGTCCATAGGGATTCTCCAGGCAAGAATATTGGAGTGGGTTGTCATACTCTCCTCCAGGGGATCTTCCCAACCCAGGAACAGAACCCAGGTCTCCCGCACTGCAAGTGGTTTCTTTACTGTCTGAGCCACCAGGTAAGACCTAAAAGCCCCAGGCACTCATAATAAAAAATTAGAGGCTTATAGGGAATTTTAGACTCTAGGCTCTCATTTTGTATGTCAGTGCCCAACTATTTCTGGACAACGAGATATTTGTTGTATTTAAATTTTTTTATTAGTGATGGAACCAAAGTGATAGAATATCTTCCAGTTTGTTTTTATAACTGGCTGATGTCACTAAGGCCTTGAGGCACCAAATGAGACCTAGCTGGCTTAAAGATTAAAGCTTACTACCACGGAGCAGGCTGACGCTCCTGGGGTCAGTGTCATTCATTTCTGTGACTGAAAGATACTCTCCCCCAAATGAGGGTATAGAGGGCTCTCAGCAAGTTGAAAAATATATATAGTAATTACGAATATCATTTCAAAACTCTTGAGAAGAATCAAGCATCACAAATCATCTTCCCAAGGTTAGTCTGAAAAGATGACCAGAGTAGGCACCCCAATACCTCAAGGTCCTGATTCCTGGACTCTGACTCCATGAAAAGTTGTTCACTGTCTAAGCCAAGAGTCAGAAATTTTTATTGAACTGAGAAAAGATAGAGGAAGCCCTCTACGTGCTTTTCCTCATTATTGATGGGCTCATTCAGCTTAGCTAGGTTTAATCAGATTCCTGGAACTTAGTTATAAATTGCACTTTATTATTGGTCAAAGAGGAGTTGTGTGCCTACCATGTAACTGGCCTGAAGCCACGTCCTTTTCATGAAGCTGATAAATGACCACAATTCAGTGTACAGTCAAAGTCCTTCTAAGAATACGCAGATCCTGATTTAGAACCTAGCCAGAACCACATGCTTACCTATAAATAGCAAAGGACAGGCAGGGATTCCTTAGAAACCTCTGGTCAGAGGTGACATTTGAAATCCCTGTGGAAGTCGAAGAGTACAACCTACACAGCCTCATGTCACCAAAGGGTTGTCTCTGTGCATTGTGTTAGACTCTTTGAGACCCCCTTGACTGTAGCCCACCAGGCTCCTCTGTCCATGGAATTTACCAGGCAAAAATACTGGAGCGGGTGGCCATTTCCTACTCCAGGGAATCTTCCTGACCCAGGGATCGAAACTGTGTTTCCTGCACTGGCAGGCAGGTTCCATACCACTGTGCCACCTGGGAAGCCCAAATGAGGCGTCTGAAGGGCCTTTATTTGGAAAGGGAATGTGTATTGCAGGGTGCCAGCACAAGGCCGCCTGACTCACACTGAAGTGAAAGCCACAAGCCTAACTACGGACTTTGGCTGCTTGTCTGTGACCATGTGGTGTGAGTTCCTACTCAGAACCAGAACCAGAAGTGGTCACCAGGGCAGGGCAGCAGGCGTGGATGGGATCCAGCAGGACAGGAGGCAGGAGAGAAGTCCTGGCGGTAGGGACAGTCATTACCCAGGGGTTCAGAACTTACAGCCATCTGAGTATTTAGCATTTCCTTTTTTCTCTATTGAGGAATAGGGGTAAGAGAAAGGATCAAAAGATAAAGGTGGTATAATCCCTTGATGCCTTGTGGTTACAAGCATTTCTGCTTCTGGTGAGAAGCTGGGGCGCATAGACGTGGCTGCCCAGAGCAAAGTATTGCCGTGCACACCTTCTGTGCCTGCAGGGACATAGAGGGTGTGCCCCCCTGGATGCTGTGCTCCACTGAGTCTGAACTTTCTCCTGCATCCATTAGAGGCTCCAGAAAATGCAGCAAAAAACAGACACGAGGAGGCCTTGGCAGGAGCTCTGACTGGCAGACTGAAAGACAGAATCAAGTTCGAAGATGAGCACCTACTGGGCACAGCTTCTTTGACCTTGCTCAGAGATCCTTAAATTCTCAGCATAAAAGACCACAGAGGCTGGGGCCAGAAGAAGACTATGGAAAAGCACACTGGCCCTGGCTTACCAAGGGACAGGCAGGACAGACACAGTGACAGTGGCTGGGCTCTGGAGTCCAGTCCCCTGGGCTTGAAACCTGGTTTTGTCTCAAGCTGTGTGACTGTTAGCAAGTTGTTAACCTCTCTGAGCCTCAGCTGCTTTATCTTTAGATGGGGAATTATTTTGAAGGTTAAATGAAACAACTGACATGAAGTACTGGATAGAGTCTCTGTCCTATGGTTAAGTGCTTTATAATTGTTAGGAATTGCCATTCTAGCAGCTTGATGAAAAGAAAAAAAAAAAACATATAATGTTAAATAAGTCAAAATAAGTATGAAAGGAAGAAAATCTAAAACAAAATAATATGATGCATTCTCTGAAAAGACTTCGTGCCAACTGAGGATCTAGGTTCAAAGGCCAAGAGTTCTTGTGTAAAAATTTTTTAAAAAGAAGAAAATCTATATGTGTGTGTGTGTGTGTGTGTGTGTGTGTATGTATACATGTACATGTCTGCCTACTTGACTATGTTAAATGTTTTATGGGATGACAATGGGGACTTTCTAAGTTAAATGGTAAATGCCTTTGTGCTCAGCTGGGTCTGATTCTTTGCAGCCCTATGGACTTAGACTGTCAGGCTCCTCTATCTTTGGAATTTTCCAGGCAAGAATACTGGAGCAGGTTGCCATTTCCTCCAGGGGATCGTCCCAACCCAGGGATTGAACCCATGTCTCTTGCATCTCCTGCATTGGCAAGCGGGTTCTATACCAGTAGCACCACCTGGGAAGCCCAAGTACCTTTAGCTTGAGACAGTCCAGCAAATCACTAGGTAAGGAACTCACCAGCCAGACAGGGTAAATGCAAATGGTCAAGATTTTCAGAGTGTGATGCGCCAATGAGGTGAAGGCCCTAGGAAATGCTCTTGGAAGGAACAAAACACAAGCCAGGAAAGAAGCAGGAAAGGCAGGACTGGGGAGGACTGCCTGGCTTAGGAGAAAGGTTTGATTAGAAGTCAGGGGGAGTAAGTCTTGGATCCAAACAGCAGAGGCCCTTGGCCCTCGGGAGACTCAAGAGACTGAAGGAAATGGTGCACTGCTGGGCTGAACGCCCCTGCAAGAGGCTGCAGCCTGCCTGGGTGGGCGGAAGGAGATGACACTGAGGGAGGGCTGCAAGGACTGGTCTGAGAATTTCAGTGTGTGCCCAAGAGAGTAACCGGAGGTGATGCAGGCACTTCCACGTCTCCACTTTGGACTTCACTTCTGAGAGCTGGCTGATTAACACCCACACCTCCCTTCGCCCTGCCCTAGCTGTCTCCTTTGAAGGCATCCGACCCTGAGCACGATAGCACCTCTGTCTACAACAGTGCAGTTCTGAGAACAGAGAGCAGTAGGTGACCTTCAAACCTCTCATGGGCTGAGTGTGTGTCATGCCAACAACATCCTAGACTTACTTAGATTGGAAAGAGCTTCATTTGCCTGCTGCTGTGTGCAGATGCTTACAAGGTTCAGTTGTGCAGATCACAGTTCAAGGCTCTGACTACATATCTATACCTACTGCCTCAGGGCCTGTGTGGCTATGGAAAGCAGGAAGACCTGGGTGTGAATCCTGACTTTGTACTTCCTGGCTCTGCGACATGGGACCAATGACTTCTCCTCCTTGAACCTCAGTTTTTCTGTTATTAAATAGAGATATGTGCTCTTTGCACAAGAGGTAAGATACATATAAAGGGATGATAGCAGGTGATGAGATCCTGGGTTAAGCAAAGCATTTCACCCAGTGTTTGGCATAAAGAAGTCATTCAATCATTGTAACTGTTGGGTGTTGCTGGTCTGCATATTAACACTCCAGGGACATAGTGAGGTTGATGGGACTTATTGCAAACCGGAACAGAGGCCCTCACTGATTTAAGCCAGGAAGGCTGGACCTGGATGTACCATTTAAAAAGCAATCTGCTCCCAGAGTCTGCAATTCACCACCCTCTGACTGCAGTGGCCACTTGACGGAGCAAGTGAATTGCAGTAATCTGTTAATGAGGAGCAAGACAGTGTTTGGGAGAATCGTAAAATCACTCCCCCATTACCGTGCACTCAGTGAAACCTTTCATCTGCCATCCAACTTCCCCAACAGCTATGGTCACTCAGCTTCCTAATTGTCTAGAGACTTTGATTTACCTGGCACAGGAAGGAGGCCCTGGACCAAAGTTCTTAGAAGAAGGCTTTAATAAACAACTGTAAGACCACACGTGAGAGTCTGACCTAGGATAAGCCATGCAGAAAAGCCTGGCTGGTGGTACAGGTGCCCTCACAGATGAAGCATGCCTGTTGGCAAAGGCAAGTCATGCCCACTAGCTACAGGACAGGCTTCTCTAGAAAGAGAGAGCCATAGGTGGGCAAGGCTTGCCTTGCATTGAACACCTGTATCAAGGTGTGTGTGGAAGGACTTGTGAAACGCCTTCTCCAGCATTCAGAACAGTAACAAAACAGAAGCAGCAGGCAGGCCCTGCTTTTCCACACTTGACATTTCACTTCTCTGCCAGGTCTCTGCCTGGTTCACTGTGTTCTAATTAACGCCTATATTCCACCTCTTGATCACTGACTCATTCACTCATATATTAGCTCCTTCATTCCACAAATATTTAGAAGGCATCTAGTATGTAATGGGTACTGTTTTAGACACTAATATCTAGATACATGGGGTTTCCCTGGTGGCTCAGATGGTAAGGAATCCGCCTGCAATGCGGGAGACCTGGGTTTGATCCTTGGGTTGGGAAGATCCACTGGAGAAGGGAATAGCAACCCACTCCAGTATTCTGGCCTGGAGAATCCCATGGACAGAGGAGCCTGGCAGGCCACAGTCCATGAGGTCACGAAGAATCAGATACAACTGAGTGACTAAGCACATACACATCTAGATACATAAATCTGAGATACACAGTGATAAAAGGGGGAAAAAAGAGAGATACAAAAGGGATCAAACATCCTGTCCACAAAGAGCTTACTTTCTAGTGGGGAGAGACAGACATAAAGTACTCAGGTGTGAAGGTGATTAAGAAATACATAAGAAAAAAATTCAACAGGGAAGGGCGACAGGATATGCTAGAGGGAGGGGCTGAGATTTTAAGTGAGGGGGTCAAGGAAGTCTCACTAAGAAGGTGATGCCTGAGTAAGACTGGAAGGGGCTGAACCCTTCACCTGTCTTTCTGATGTGACCACATCAAGGTCACACCACGCCTGCTGGTAAAGTGCCCTTGGCCACCTCCTCCTTCACAGCTCAGGCGTGAGTGCTCCAAGCAGGCTGCAGCCTCAGGAGGGGACCCAGGGCCACGGTGGGCACCCAGGAAAGGACCCCAGGTGCCAGGGCGCGCCCTCACCTCCTCCAGCCGCCGCCGCTGCTCCTTCTGCTCCTCGATGCGCTTCTGGCGCTCGGCCAGCAGCTGCCGCTTATGCTCCTCGTTCTCCCGCTGCTGCTGTTCCAGCTGCTGCCGCCGCAGGGCCTCAGACCGCTCCTTGTTGGCCAGCTGGAGCCTCAGGAAGTCCCGCCGCAGCGTCGACTCCCCGGGCAGGTTCAGAATGGAGCTGTGCGCAGGACAGGGAGACAGATCAGGGCCCACTCTGGGTGGGGGCATCGCTACCCTGGGGTCCCCGTGGAGAAGGAGAGCCAAGCACAGGCTCTCTGAGCCTCCATCAATTCCACTGCTCACCTCGGCAAAGAAACAGAGCCCACGGAACTAACTCAAGTCCAGCCTCCCCTTCAGTGTGATTACTGCAGGCACAGGCTGTCTCCATCGCCACAGAGCTGTCCCATTCCTGAATTCATCACTTCTCTCCAGGAAGGTCCACAGAGCTCCTTCCTCACCCTCTATTTCTAAAAGCTTTTTTGAGTACTGCAAGCCCTGAGTCCCAGACTGGTTTATTTTCACTTTTGAGAAAGAACTAAGCAAGAACTAAGCCAACAAATAAAAATGAATAATCAGAAGCAGCGAGGAAACCTGCTCTACATAGATGGATATCTCCTCAACCACTTCACCTCCTAGAATGCAAGCTATAGACTCCTTGGTTCTGCACAGCAGCCCAGCCAGGAGGGGAATGTTCCTACTTGTTCAAACAGACCTAGTCTTTTTAATATTTCTGGCAGCTTCCTCTTGAGATAAATCCATTCAATAATCACTGAATTCCTACTATGTGGCAGGCACTCTAATAGGCTCTAGTGGATACAGCAGTAACTAAACATATTTTCTCTAGTTATTTTCTTGTGGGGAAGAGAGACAAACAATTCGACATTCTACAAACATCATCATTTCAGATATTAATAGGCTCTACCGAAGACAAAAAAGTGTATGTTTTAAGAGGGACAGTGGCTGGGAGCTGGGGAGAGGATGAGGGCTCTCTTTTAGATCAGGGAAGACCTCTCCTAGAAGGTGATGGTTGAGCTAAGCCCTAAATGTTGAACATGAAGAGGTAGGGGAAGACTCTTCCGGGCAGAAGGAAAAGTTTAGAGGCCTGTCATGGCAACAACGGTGGCCTTTGTGGGGGACTGAACCCCAAGCAGGCTTCCCAGAGCAGAGTGAATGAGAGCAAGAGGGGTACAAGAGGAGGACAGAGACGGGGAGATAGGGTAAAGCAGGAGGCTGTGGATGCCACGTGTGGAACATTTATCAGCAGGAAAGTAACAGGATCAGGTTCATTTGGCTGCTCAGGAGATGCTATTCTGCAGGGTGTATGAGGGCAAGCAAGGCCACCCATTGGGCTGCCACTGCAGTGACCCTAAGGTGGAGACTAATCAGGTGGGAGTGGTAGGGTCAGAGGCTGCGAGAAGCCTTTGGGGACAGAGTTAGGAAAACCTGTTGATGGATCCAATGTGTGGAGTGAGGGATGACTTGCAGGTTTTTCTTGGCATCTGGGCTGTGGTGGTGATGCAAACTGGGATGGGGAATGACAGGGGAAGAGTGGGTTTTGTGGTTGACAAGGGGATCATTCTGTCTTAGAGAGCGGGTAGCATGCTCTGTGAGGTACTGAAATGCGTGCGTGCATGCTAAGTCGCTTTAGTCGTGTCTGACTCTTTGCAATCCCATGAACTATAGCCCGCCTGGCTCCTCTGTCCATGGGATTCTCCAAGCAAGAATACTAGTGTGGGCTGCTGTGCCCTCCTACAGGGGATCTTCCTGACCCAGGGATCGAACTTGCATCTCTTATGTCTCCTGCATTGGCAGGCAGGTTCTCTACCACTAGTGCTCCCTGGGAAGCCCAAAATACTGCTATAAAGTGACATAAAAAGGCTTGGTTCACAGATAGTGCCTGGAGCCTACTAATGAGTCTCCTTTAAAACCACAGCCTTTGTGGAGGACTCTAAACCAACCCCAAACGATGGTCACATGCTCTGTGCAAAGGCAGAAGGGCTTAGGGAACTTAGCCTCCTGTGCACATGACGACGATCTATTAATATTACCTGATGTTGAATCAATGTCAGATGATCTGAGCTGTATTACTCACCCAATCATTAACTCCATGTGTGATCTGATTGCCAGTGTTGGATCATTACCTCATTTCCATAATGAAATAAACACTGTCCCTTTTTACTTTTCAGGATTTCATGAAAATTAATTAGATGTGCCCATAAAACAGGACTTGAAAGATAATCTTCAGTGTCATATATAGACATGTTACAATTATAGAAGTGTTAAGGGACAGCTAGGTCACCCATTAAGTGACTCCTAACATGTGATATAGCAAGTATTAGTTAAGACAAGGGTCTCAGCTCCATGGAGAGTGATCAGAAGGGCTGATGTGTTTGTCTGAGCAAGCTTTAGAAAAACAGTGTACAACTTCTCGGAAAGCAGGGCATTTGGTCCTTTGCTTTATAAGAATGTTTATTTTCCATATCACTACTTGGCAGTCGTCATCTTTATGCAGCTAAACTGGGGGCGGCCAACATGTTAAGTATCCAGATGGAAGGAAAGAATTCTCCTTCAGTCTTTGACCTTGAAGATTCCCATAGCAGGTGAAAAGAGAAAAATGGATGGCCCTGTAAGTTCAGTTCTGTTCTCTTCCAGTAGTTTTAGCAATAATCCAGCTTGGTTAGGTCCGAGTTAGCTCAGAAAAGGGATGCACTAGCTCACTCCAGCAGCGGTGGCTGAGTTGGACCCTTTGCTGGTTTGCTGATCTGCCTCAGTCATACAGAATCTGTTCCTTATTGAGTACTGGGCTCCACCCTTGGATGGCTAGAGTGTGGAGACCTCAATATACCCCAGTGACCCTTCTACTTTGTCCATTTCCCCAACAGATCTTGCTTCACGTGAACACTGCGTCTGCCCTGGTGTGCATGGCTGTGCTCTTTGATTCACCAAACTGCCATCAGTTGAATTCTCTTACAAAAAGAAAAATCCTGGTGGTGTGAGCACACTGGCATCAATTATTTATAAACACAGACTAGGCAAAAGTCAGAATCAAAGTCAAGTGAAATTTAAAACATAGGGATGATGGTAATAAAGTAGCGCTTGATTCTGGGAGTTAACATATGAGAGCAGGAACGGGCGTGGGCGTTCTGTTTAGGGCTCACCTTAAGAATGTAATTTGACTTCCTGGAAGCTGTTTCCTCTTGGATTAGGCTGTGGTGAAAATACCATGGCATGTGACAAGGACCGTGGCCGCCTAAGTGTCTCAAAGCTATGAAGTAGTAGACTGAATAACTCAAATCTAAAAAATACCACTTAGGTCTCCAGAAAGCTGCAGTGTGCAGTACTGTTAGACTATTACCCAGCTAACTGCCTCCTCCCCATTCTACAGTGTTATGTACACAAGGAAACAAGGAAATACATCTTGGAAGACAAGATAAAGAAGATGCTGATTTCCATGTTTTCCTACAGCCTGCCTAGGGAAGTTTTCCCAAATTAATGAGTACGTGCATGGGCAATAAATTAAATAAGACCACCCTGCTGGATTCTTAAAAATGAACCTATAAATCAGAAGGATGTGAATTTCACACAAGCACAATTCACAATATGAAATGAGAGGATGGGTCTTGTTTGCCTACCTGGGCTCTCCGGAGTCATTCTCCTCTTCTTCTTCCTCACTTCCGCTGTACTCATACTCCGTCTCATCTAAAGAGAGACCCACGGAAGGTGAGTGCACAAAAGGCTCTGCAGCTCAGTAAAGCCCACCCTTCATTTCCTGCACAAGTAAACCAAGCCCCAAAGGGCTGTCCTAAATGTTGACCTGGGGCAGGCTCCAGGGCTCCTGACTTGAGGTCCAACAGTACCCACCAGCTGGATTCAAGCACATGGAATTAACATCTGAGACCGCTGCGGCTGACTCTAGGCTCTCTCTGTAATGCCTGGCATTCACATGCAAGTGAAGACAAGGAGCTGAAACAGAACTTCTCAGTTCCTGTTAACTTCCATTATAGAAGCACCTAACCCAATCTGGGTACTCTTGCCTGGAAAATCCCATGGGCAGAGGAGCCTGGTAGGCTGCAGTCCACGGGGTCGTGAAGTCGGACACGACTGAGTGACTTCACTTTCACTTTTCACTTTCATGCATTGGAGAAGGAAATGGCAACCCACTCCAGTGTTCTTGCCTGGAGAATCCCAGGGACGGGAGAGCCTGGTGGGCAGCCATCTATGGGATCACACAGAGTCAGACATGACTGAAGTGACTTAGCAGCAGCAGCAGCAGCAACCCAATCTGGGCCACTGTTAACTTACTGACAGTAGTAATCATTTTTTTTTTTAAGTAGGAATTTTATTATAACTTAACTGGACTCACAAATTGCCTTTCACTATCTCAAGAACAGAAAGAAACTTCTGACAGCATGTGTGACTAAAAATATAGGGTTAAATGTGTTTTTATTGACCCACTGGGAACATTCATTTAATTCACAAACATGTTAAGGGAGTTAACATGCAATAATGAATAAGATTGAGTCTCTGCTTTGGAGGAGATTAGAATCTGATGGTCAAGATGGACAAATATATAATCAGAGTTACCATGATTATGAAGAAAAATAACTAATTTTTATTGGGTATCACTCATGGCTGGTCACTATGCTAGATTACTTATGTTCTCTCATCTACTTCTCATAACAATCCTTTAACATGATACCCATTTTGCAAGCAAAGGTACTGAGATTATAAGCGGCTAAGTAATATGACTAATAAATCTGAGATTTGGATTTAGAATTCAACCCAGAATTTTCCCAACTTTATAATTAGCATTCTTTTCACCACATTATATACTAAATAGAAATACATAAAAAGAGCAATGAGGTATCAGAGGAAAAAAGCAGCTAAGTCCATGGGTCAAAATGGGGAAGCAACAGCAAGGTCTTAGGGGAGAAAATAAGCTGGACCTTGGAAGGTCAGTAGCCCCTTTACAGGCAGATGGAAGCTGAAAGTGGCTGAAAAAGGAGCATTCTAAGCAACATAACTACCTGAGTTAGGCTGCAGTACTATAGTGCATGAATGTTCGGGAAACACTGGTTTCTGAATGTTTGGTGTGAGAAAGCAGATGGAGTGAGAAAGGTCGGCAGGTCTGATGTGACTTGCTGATCTTTAACATGCTGAGGCTTTTCTGTGGGCAGTGGGGAGCCTTTTGGAGGAGCTTTTCATTTTAAGCAAGGGAGGTGGTCACAGGGCTATCATCCGTTGATAGCTGTGGGTTAGTAATTACAACTTTGAAGACATTTGTGTCCCTGAAAAGCAACTGAAACTGCAATTTGCGTACGTTACCACCAGGAGGCAGCAGTCACATGATAAGAACTATGGAATTTGATCACAAACACACTTTGCTTTCCATCCTACTCCATAAGGGAAGATGAAAGGAAGGCATAGCATGATGACCTCAAGTGTATTTTTAAAAATCATAAAAATTCGCTTTACATGTTTTGATATGTATGAAGCTTTCAGGCCACTTTTAAAAAAATATTATTCCACCAAAATGTAAAGACCCTTCATAAAATGTTTCAAAGTTCCACATTGAAAGTTTAATATTCCAAACTTTCCTGAAACAAAGCAACAGAGAATTCAAAGTAAACTGCAGAAATTTCATCTATTAAAGTAAATTAAAGCAAGAAACAGAGGCACACAATTAATCTAATTATTTGTCCTCAGTAGGGTAAAACTTTTGTTTGTCAGATTCCTCATCTGTAATACTTCATCAGAATCCAGCATGATTGCTTTTGCACTGCTGTCTTAAATTAGCATGTCTCAACATATCTTAAGGGAAAAATAGTATTAACTTGCACATGCATGCTAAGTCACTTCAGTCATGTCCCACTCTGCAAGCCTATGAACTCTATAGCCTGCCAGGCTGCTCCGTCCATGGGATTCTCCAGGCAAGAATACTGGAGCGTGTTGCTGCACCCGCCTCCAGGGGATCTTCCCAACCCAGGAATAGAACCTGCATCTCTTGCAGCTCCTGCCTTGCAGGGGATTCTTTACCCCTGAGCCACCAGGGAAACCTAAGTATCAGGTTAAGAAATCTTAAACAATGCATATTAAAATTTTTGATTCTCCCCAAAACTGGTCTTAAAGCTACTAAGAGAATGAAAAAGTACTAGAAGGAGCAAATTAAGTCACTTATCAAATCAAGCAACTGGAAGGAAGTCTCATTTGGGCAATACTCTTTCTTGGAGTAGACAGAAAAAGGCTGTTGGTATCTCTTAATCCTAAATAGAATTAAGTTCCTTAACTCACCATGCAATTCTTGAATATGCCTACTACCAAGAATCTTACTCTTCTACTCCGCAGAGAAGGAACACATTAAAAATAGTCTGCTGTCACAGGATGGTGAGTTCTGAGTCCCAGTCCAGAGTCTGCGCTCCCAAAATGTGCAAACAACCCAAGGAACATGCTTTATCCATTCTTAGAGTTCAGAGGCAAAGAGGTCACAAGATCTCAGAAAGTACCTCTAAATACTACTGTAAAGTTATGTCAATATAGAAGTTTCTAAATAAGTATTCGTTGTTCAGTCACTCAATTGTGTCCAACTCTGCGATCCCATGGACTGCAGCATGCCAGGCTTCCTTGTCCTTTACTATCTCGCAGAGTTTGCTCAAACTCATCTCCACGGAGTCAATGAGGCTATCCAACCATCCTATTCTCTGCCGCCCCCCTTCTCGTCCTGCCCTCAATCTTTCCCAGCATTAGGTCTTTTCCAATGAATCAGCTCTTTGCGTAGCTTATATTTATTGAGTACATCTATGTGCCAGAAGTTGTAGTAAGCATTTTACATGCATTATCTCATTTAATCTTTGAAAAAATGCCAGAGAATAGTCATTATTCTTATACCCCCATTCCTATTTTAAAGATGAGAAAACAGGGGTGGAGTTCACATAACTAAGGGGTGGAAGTAGAATTTGAACTCAGAATTTGAGTGTGAAAACAAGAGTCTAAGTACTTAACCTAATCTACGTATGTATAGGAGAATAAATTTTCTTTTTAGAAAAGCTGGCCTTTAATGGGCTACATGTCTGATACACTGCTCTAAACTATTCCCTTTGAAATTCTGACTTCATGGAGTGGCCCAAGACCACTATTTATGAGTAGCAGTTGAAAAATCAGTCCTGGCACTTTTTAACCTCGACTCATGTATTTCTCTCCATGCCTAGTTTGTGCATCTTGTGCTGCCCTCCCAGCTCCTTGGGTTCTCGTTGACACGTCACGCCTCTCCAGCCACTAAGAGCTGGAGATAGGTTTCCTTTCTGGCCTAGCCTCAAAACCTCCTGCTCCTGAGTCCAACCTGACCACACGTTCCCCTGAGTCCCAGAGGCTGTCTGCAAAGAAGGAACTCTTTCCTTGAAATGTTCACTGAGGATTTCTCCTCCTCCCTTAGCCTTTGCTGATCTTCCCTCTGCCCAGTCCTGACTCTTACACTGCTCACTCCCCACCCCTAGGACCCTGCTCATACTTTGCCATGTGACAGATATTAGCTGTAGAGACAAAGAAGAGAAATTCAAACACAGTTGTGAACTTTCAAAGATGCGAACGTGCATGCCAGCTCCAGTATGCCAGCTGGCGTACTGTATTACTGTACTTGTCAAGGTACTGTACTGTCAGATTAAAAATGTTTTCTTTTTTGTGTTTGCTTTTTTAATGTACATGTTATTTGTGTGAAAAGTTATTATAAACCTATTACAGTACAGTACTACATAGCAGGTTGTGGTAGTTGGGTACCCAGGCTAACTCTGTTGGACTTATGAACAAATCAGACTTAGGAAGAGGCTCTCAGAACAGAACTCGTTCTTAAGTAGGGGACTTACTACAAGAGGAGGGCACCCTCTGTTCTTTGCTGCCCACCAGCCTCCTCTGCTGCCTCTGGATCAGGAAGAGCAGAGGAGAAAGGTGGAGAGGACAGAAGTGGAGACAAGCTCATCACCATGGACCTCCCACCCTCGGCCTCTTCCCTTCCCCTCTGCTCCACCCACCCACGCTCAGCACTCGCTTCATCAGACCGGAACTTCCACCTCACTGCCAGCCGCCCCTTCCTGCTACCACCAGGGAGCTCTCACCCCGTCTGCTCTCTGCATTCTCCCCCTTTCCTTCCCATCCTCAACCTTCCCTACTGCCCTACCCAACTAAGTCATAAAACCTGCCCCAGACCAGGTGAGTTCACCTTGGTCAGGTTGCTAGTTAAGGAATTCTGAGTCTCTATTCAAACAACCTTGTCCCGGGACCCCAAGTTAGACTCATGCCTTTCCAGTGATGCAGTGAAAAGACAGGGTGGGACAACAGATAGAGCCATAAGAAAAAAGAGGTTTTGAATCTATGAAATGAAGGGGAAAACGCAATGTTCTGTATAGTAGCCTGGCAACCTCCTTAAAATTCCTGTGACTATAATAAAAGTCCTTCTGACTTCCAAATACCTAAATTAGAAATGAGCCTCAGAGCACAAAAACTTAAATGGTGAAAAGTGCCAGTACTGAAAAAATGTCAATTAGATGTGTGTGTGTGTATGTGTGTGTTTAAGGTTGCCTGTCTTCTGTAGATTTTGCCTTTGAAACATGAATATTCATTTAAATTAAGAAAATCACTTGTTATATTAAACCACTTCCTAGTATCACTCAACACGACTTGTTCACTGTCTGGAAAAGGTACTACTTCTTGCAATTCTATTCTTTCATGAAAGATTCCATTTCAGCAGCCTGCCCCTGGTGATGCCCACAGGCTGTGATCTCTGAGGCAGTCCGCACAGTAAAGAACAATGCAGGCTATCTGAAATCCCCTCGGTCCCTCCAAACACATCAAGAGCCCATGACACTTGGTCTTTTGTTTCCCTCGCTGCAATAAAAATGTGCACCTCACCTTTCTCTCCTCGCTTCTTCTTTGTTCTATCGATATGGTCCTTGAGCTGGATGCGGACCTGTCGCTCATTAGGTTGGTCTCGTATAAATGGATGCTTCATCAGTTGTTCCGTTGCTGGTCGCTGGCTGTGGTTCTTTACCAAACAGCTCTCGATAAATGACTGGAATTTTTTTGACCTGATGAACAGAAGAGATGAACCCATGGATAAAAGGACAATCCAAAGAAAAGGAAACGTACATTTTCTGAAATACTGGAACAACAACAACAAAAATAGGTCCAATCAGCTACAAAGGGATCAACCAGTCACGGAGTACATCTAGCTCTTTATAAAGCACAATGGGGTTCAAAGGAATCCTTGCCACCAACACACAACTCAGGCAGTGTATGGCAGTTACATCGTGAAGGCTTTTTTGCCTAGTTTCTATGGTCACACTGAAGACCAGCAGGTACCACTGAAGAGAAAGACCCCGATAAAAATCATTCCTGGAAGGTCTGTTGGAATGAGCGAACCAGAGCTGGGCCTTAAAGAATTAGGTAAAAAATAATTATTGGGAAAGAACAGTTCAAGGAGATAGGAATCAGTGAAAAACTAAAGCTGAGATTGAGCATACTATATGTCAGGGGACACTGAGGTAAGCTAAGTAAGGCAGGAAATGCAAGCTGGAAAAAGTAACACTAAGGTTGGATAGGTAAAGGGGACAATTTGTAGAAATGAACAAGATTCTTACATAGTAAAATGAAATTTAGGCAAAATTTTTTAACTGGCAATTCCAGAATCACTTTTGGACTTTGCTTTTCAGTGAGCAAGAATAGGATGTATGTGAATGTCTGCTATCGATCCATGGACTTGGAAACTTAACTTCAAGGGACTAAGTTCACACCCAGAAGCAAATTTATCTCCTTCTAGAGAGGCACCATCTCCTCAGAGATAAGCCCTGTGCCAGGGACGCAAGGGGCAGGGGAGAGCCGGTGAGGGATACCAGCGATTAGGGCACAAGTCCACAGCATGGTAGAAATTAATGATGACTTGAGCTATGATTCATGAGTTGGGCATGCCTGTTCTGGCTGAAAGTTCCAAGAAACTGTCCAGCATCATAAACAATTAAGCTCATGGTTCTATTGCATGCCTTTCCGAGGTACTCCACTGTCAGCAAGGCATATCACTCTCAGAGACCTTCGGGGAGTGCTGCACACCCTCCTCACTGTTCTCACCTTGATCAGGAATGGATCCATTCTGTGCTCTCTGTCGCCCTCCTGTGGATCACTGGGTTGTTACAGAAGCAAATCTCCAAAGTAAAGCTTTCCCAAGCTTCCCAGCAGGTCCTATGTATAACCTTCTAGCCTGAAAGGTGTCCTCACCATACAGAACAGAATGGTGAGCGTGTTCTTCAAAGTTCAGGTGTCAGCGGGCACTGTGCCGTTCTCTACTTCTGGCCAAGTCAAAGCAGTGTTTCACCTTACCCCAAGTTTAAAATACTGAATTACGGGTATTTTTTCCCTCCTTAACATTCTAGGTGATGTTTAAGCTTTTAAATTATTCAACATAGAAGTAAAAGTCACCTGGGGGTCAGCTCAGGATGAATCAGGGTTGGCAAAACTAAGGACTAGACAGAGTAACCAGAGGATGGACATTCTAAGTATCTCTCTCTTAAGTCCTTCAGCCCGTACCCCTGCCTTCTGGACCCTGGAAATTCTCTCCAGAGCTGGGATATGCCTGAGCCATTTTTGTATCATGAACACACTATATATCCGACAAACAAGTGGATGCATAAATGGTTATCAGGTGAGAATCCCACCCAAGAGCTGTAATGTGGCTGCCTTCAAATCTGTGCTTGTGAGAGACAGACAGGAAGGTTTAGAGAGAAGGTATTATTTCATACATTTTATTTCTATCCATCAGATTAATCTGTGGAGGCACTAATGTGGTAGCACCTAAGGAGGGACTTTGCAAACAAACAAACAACCCATAATGAAATAATGGACTGTGTTAAGCAATAAACTGAAGAGAATAAGGTTAACCTTCATAAAGAAATGGACACACTCCAGGCTGTACACTTCTAGGTAAGAAAATCAGTATTAGAAAGATGAAAACAAAATCAAATGAAGACAGAACATTATTAAATATTCACGAGAATGCAAATGGCAATTCTCTTTTTTCTATTAGAAAACGTGGAAGAAAGAGTTTGTTCTTTATAAAGTGCTCGACTGTTCATTAGGGGATGATAAATAAAAGAAATCACATCCAATTTAAAAAGAAAAGTCACACTTAATAGACTGTACATTCTCTTCCCTGATCCTGGCACCTCACAAAAGCCAGGGACATCTCTAAGACGAGAGCGTGTTCAGGGAGTTTAATGGAAATAGCTATAGCAGTCTTTTTTCCAGTATGTCTCCTGGTGGGAAGGAATCTCATGATATACTCAAGAGATTATCTTTGGGCCCAGAGGATGAGCCAAGATGTGTGAAATTACAACGCTGGCAGTTTACCCTCATGTCCTCTGCAAATGGTTCTGCTTCAAGAGAAAATAATGCTCACTTACAACAAATCTTCAAAGATGTATGTCTCTATGTAAAGTTAGTGTGACCAAAGAATCAATATGTTTAATCACATATTTAATTAAAAGTAAAAAAACTTCACCTACATGGAGCATCACCTGACTCTTTGCTGAGAGTCCTAGTGGGTTTAAAGTATAGTTCTATACCTTTATTGTTTTAGTCTTGAGTGAGTGAAGTTACTCAGTCGTGTCCAACTCTTTGCGACCCCATGGACTGTAGCCTACCAGGCTCCTCTGTCCATGGGATTTTCTAGGCAATAGTACTGGAGTGGATTGCCATTTCCTTCTCCAATGAATGAACTGAACAAGTACAGTAATGCAGACTAGAGGAGAACAAAGGTATATTTCAGGTCCCTGAAATGTTTCAGTCTTAGTTGCCTATAATTCAGTTCTGTCACTGTTTAAAAAGCCCAAGATTAGCAATACCAATTTCCCAAGGCTTGGCACAGAGAGATAAATGATAGTGATTGGTACTTTTCATCTGAGACACTAGTTCACTAATACCAGTGTCACCGAGCACTTTATCGTCTCAGATTTTCCTGTTTATATGTTAAATTGTGTTGTTGTTGTTCTTTAGTTGCTAAGTCATGTCAAACTCTTTGGTGAACCCAGGGACTGTAGCTTACCAGGCTTCTCTGTCCTTGGAGATGTTAAAAATGCCTGAAAGATCATTACATTCATCACTATAACTGCTTGGGCTAAAAGTTTCTGGTAATCTTCAGACTTCCTAAAGGCAATTTGATCTTTAAAATTTGTACTTGCCTGCTGCTGCTGCTGCTGCTGCCAAGTCACTTCAGTCGTGTCTGACTCTGTGCGACCCCACAGACAGCAGTCTACCAGGCTCCCCCATCCCTGAGATTCTCTAGACAAGAACACCGGAGTGGGTTGCCATTTCCTTCTCCAAAGCATGAGAGTGAAAAGTGAAAGTGAAGTTGCTCAGTTGTGTCCAACTCTTAGCGACCCCATGGACTGCAGCCTACCAGGCTCCTCCATCCATGGGATTTTCCAGGCAAGAGTACTGGAGTGGGGTGCCATTGTGCTTGCCTAGAACAATCCTTTTTCTCTACTTCAGGTTCTATCATTTACTAACTGTGTGATTTGGGGCATATTACTTAACTTTTCTGTATCTCTGTTTCCCTGGCTGCAAATGGGGATATACTGTTAGCACTTATTTCAAAAGACTGCTGTGATAAATAAATGAGTTACTTCATGTAAAATACTTAAAACTGTGCCTGTGACATCACAAATGCTATGATTATTATTACTATTAATACTTTGACTATTGATGACAATGTCCCACCCTCTCTGACCATCACCAGGCTTAAAGAACAGTAGGATCTGCCTTGAGGGCTAAGAGCAGAATTGTGATGGTGTTTTTCCCAACTTGTGTTGAATTGAACAGTATAGAATTCTTCAACAGAATTACTTTACGTGTATTAGTATTGGATGCATTAGCAGCAAGAGTGAGGACTCACTCATCTCCAAGGAGACTGCAAAATATGCTGATTTTAAAAGACTCTAGTAATTTTTGTTTTGATTTTAATAAAGTCCAAAGTCACACTACTATAAGTACTTTCTGATATTTTCTATTATTATTTCATCTAGAGCTCCCTGCACCCCTAAGAAAGCATTGTTATTTCTAAAACAAAAGTGCCAGAAAACTCAGCAGGAATAGGAAGTGTAGTTTCATAAAATAAGAGAAATGTTTGGAAGCTCTGGAGTAAAAAGCAGCAGGCTGGGGTTCCAAGCTGCTGTGAGCCTGGAACTTAGGATAAGACATAACCTCATCGGGCCTTCAGTCTCCATCTGGAGCCTGAGTGGTTGAAACCAGGAATCTTATCTCTCTTCCCAGAGATAAGCAGTTATGACTTCTCCAATGAGCTCAGTCGAACACTGCTTTGCCTGTGTGGAATCTTCACATTTAAAGGGCATGTGAAAAGGACAAGACCGACCACCTTTTACAGGAACAAAGTCAGCCCCATCCTTCTTCAGCGGCCCCTGCAAGGAAGCTACAGCATGCAGTACAAGCGTGAGGGATGAGGGGCCAGGGTGAGCACAGCGGGAAGAGAAGGGAGGGGAAATCCTTTGCAGGAGATGGTTATCCACGTAGGCTGAATCTCACTACACATGAGCAAGAGGAGAGCGAGGAGGGAAAGATGGGAGCCCCGCTGCACCGGTCACTTGGTGACATGGCGACAGAGGGTGACAGCGTCCTTCTCCTCTGACTCAGCCCAGGTTGTAACCCTCCTGGAGGCCTAATCAAATGTCTGAGCCACCTGAACACTGACTGGAGCCCGGACCACCTGGCTTCTTTGGCGCCAGGCCTCTCCTCACTGTGCTGAGGAAGGCCAGGTTCCTGCTCCCAGGGAAGCTCTCCTTTCCTCCTACAATGAAAGGGGCAAAGAGCAGTGATACTGCCTTTCTTCCCTGATATTAAGGCTCAAGGGAAAAATGCTCACTCGGAGGGACTAGTATAGTCCTTCTCTACCACTTTAACCCTGAACTCTGAGAAGTCGAATGGCGCAGTAGAAGAAACACGGGTCACGGACTTGGGACAAGGACCATAACCCACCTAAAGCCTCAGACTCTCGCCCATAATATGAGGACGCAGAGCATCTGCCCAGCAGGGTTGTGGCTAAGAAAATAAAGGTTATTACAGGATTATATGAAATCATGTGTGTGAAACTTCTGAAGACTGTAAAGCACTATCGAATTTAACGAATCCTGAATTCAATAAAAACAAATTTTTATATATATATTAAGTATATATATATTTTAAATACACACACACATATAAATATGTTGCTGAGACTACAGCATACATGTGCCTTGTATGCCTTGTATGTCATAGATTCAGTCAAGTCCTTGGAAATGATCCTCAGCTGAATGCTTACAATGAAGAGTTCATGGCTGTCTCCGCCACAGAGGTGTCCCCTTTGGTCATATGTTGGAATATACACCAGGAATAGTGCACTTCACCTGGTAACTCATTAAAGCAGAGAATAGGTAGATATAAAAGAACACTTCAGAGTTTTGTTTCTTTCGGTGGGCAATAAGAGAAAAAAGGAAAAGGAAAATAGAAATATTTTATTTCCTCCCAAACCCTAACCTATTTTAGATCACTCTGAACCTGGTTGTTCAATACGAGTACTCTGAAGTGCCTAAATATTTTCATTTAAAAAGTGAATTCCAGTGTAGAGAAATTTGAGCCCCACCAAGTGTCCTGTGGCTGGGGGCTGCACAGCCATCTTTATAACGGCTGGGTTCTGACTGAGAAGGTGCATTTTTCCAGGGCTTTTGCTTCCTCCACTGGCTCTCAAACAGCCACGTCATCTTCCCGTCCACCACCTGGCATGCGCACTCCTTCTCCTAGCTGGCTCTCATTCTGAGCCACGCAAGGCCATGCAAGGAGGCTGGTGAGACAAAGGCAGCCTGGACTGATCCAGCTCCCTGCAGCATTATAAAATCGGCTCTCATCGCCAACGTTTTGAAGCAGAGAAGTCAGCCTGTATTTCCCCTCAAGTCTGTGCTTCTCAGGCAAGGTCAGTGCAGGGTGGCTCCTGTTGGAACAAGGGTGACGAACTAGGAAATGGTAGAGCAGGGGCTGGTCAGCCACTTTTCTGGGGGCCAGACGGGTCACAAAGAAGGGCACTGCAGACCAGGGGTAAGAAGAAGGCAGGACCAGCAAGGTGACCAAGGGATTCCAGCTTCTGGGCTGGAAGAGGCAGTGATGGGGGCAGAAGCATAAGGGCTCACCCTAAAAGAGAGCAGGAATGCTTGGGCAGGGCAGTGTGGCTGCACCTTTGTGGGAAAAAAGGCCAGAGATCTCCATGGACTGCTCAATTGCCAGTTGTTTTTTTTTTAAAGCTGGCAATGAACACAAATATTTCTGAACTGCAATGTGTGGCCACGCCATGCTGGGCAAACAGCACAGTTAGGGGTGGTCAGTTTGTCCTCTGTGGTGGAGCCAGGAGCACCTGTCCAGTGTCAGTGAAGGCAGAGGAGGCAGGGAGGAGGCAGGGTGGGTGAAGCCCACTGGACACAGCAGCCCCTCCCAGCCTTCCTGGGAGGCATAGCATGAAGCACAAACAGAAAGCTCGTCGAGAGCTTCACAGTGTCCCTGATGTTTCCAAGGATCTTCCAGAACTGAGCCAGTCCCTTTCTGGGAGCTGTTCCGGGGAGAAGGGAGGAAGCAGAGCCTCTGGGCACCTGTGGATCATGTGCCGCGTGGTGCCCAATGGAAAGCTGTTGCTGGGGAGAGAGTGATGTCTCACACCACGGCGACCCTCCGGAGAGAGGAGGAGGGATGCTCTGCCTCCTTGTTACCAATAGCAACTCTCACTCTCTCCCCATGCAGCCCTTGGCAACTAACTCTGAGGCTGTCATCGATTCTGGCTATTTCTTTTTCCTCTCTCTGTGCAGTATGCCTTTCTCTTATTCTGCCAGGGTCACTATGTCATCCCTGGATAATGGTATTAATTAAGATTGCTCTTGTATCGTGGAGGGGGAAACTGTGGGTGAGCATGTGAGAAACACGAGGACCTGATGATGAAGTGATATGAGAAAAGGCAGAGGGTCGTGTCCCTTCATACTCAAAACTGCCTGGAAGGCATCTAGAAAAGGATAGGAGGTCTCAAATAGTCCAGGAATTGGCCCCATGGCAAAGGGAATCAGAATTGAGAACGTATCAAGGAAGACACACCGTATCCACAGGGGAAAGGGAAGAAGCAATGAATTTTTGCTCCAGAATAAGATACAAAGGACTCTGGTGTGAGTGCACAAAAAAGCCAAAAGTTCAAATCCTGGTCTAATCTGTAGAACTCTGTTTACAAACTCCAGTCAATCAGACACTACCAATATAATTTTTACCATACCTTTCATCATCCATGCAAGTATTCACTTAGTATTTTTCTTTAAGTCACTTTTTATGTGAATCAGTTTATTAAATGGAAAGGTTAGATCACTGCCACAAAGAAGCAGCCAGTATCACCTGCCATAAAGAGCAAGCAATAGCAAACACAAAAATTATACATGTTCATGCACAGAGCAGGAAATCACCTCACACAGTACCAAGTGTGTATATCCATTTAGGGAATTAATGTCTTAAGGAACAGAAGAAAAGTCAGCCAATCTAATGGGCTGACCCTTAACTATCACCCGTTCTGATGAGATGTTCTGCACTGTTAGGAAAGATATTACTCTGAGTGATAAATCAAAGTGTTTCCATATTACTTCTTGGGTTCTGCTACCCACTTTAGCTAATATCTCCTCATAGTGAATAAGGACTTACTGTGCAAACAGTAGGTCCTTAATATGTACTTTAAGATGAATAACAGCATACAGAAAATCATTCAACAAGTCTTAGTACATATTCATCTAAACCTGTTAGCAGGACCTAAAGATCTGAGCTCATTCCAAACAGAAATGCAGAAACTCTTGACATTAAATCTGCAAAACACCGAAGACCAAACTCACCACTTCTTAGACTTCAGCCGAGGCGCTGGGTTCCGGGGGATGAGGAAGAGAGCTCTCATGGGGTGCATGTCACACAGAGCTGCAAGAGACCAAAACAAGGGCCAGCTCAGGTTAGGGGGCCAAACCCGGGCCAAGCCCGTCCTTTCTGTGCCGATAATGCTGCCAAATGGCTTCCTGAGTCCAGGCATGACCAGTGAGCAGAGGCAGGAGATCATAAAGCTTCCCTTTGGTGAGCGTTAAATGAGACTGATTATAGGAGTCTCATAAAATCTAACACCTTTCAACTAGAGATCGTTAACATATCTACTTGCACTTCATTTTTAAGGAAAACAAGTCAAAGGCTCAACACCCTTTGCTTTGCTAAAAATAACCATCTAAGACTCCAAGTAAACAACATCCACATAACAACTATAATGGAGACAGTAAGTTATTTTTAATTAGTAAAGTCCCAAATAATCCATGGTACATCTCTTATACAGTGAAGGCTTCCCCATTTGCAGTGTTATCTATTAATATTAATACATGGGTTTTTTGAGTATAAAGCACTAGACCAAAATACCTTTCTCTCTGTACTGATAAATACCTTGAATGGCTTTCAGGCTTTTCATGATGGGTTTTGTTTGTTTGGTTGGTTTGGTTCAATGGCCCCAGGAAGACCAGAGGATTAAGGCAAAGGAAGTCTGGTAGAAGACTCATAAAAATATCTCACATTGTAAAGATGACATTATCATTTATAGAAAAAACACTCACACATTCTATTCAATATTTCACTAGTTTACTCTTCAAACATCTGGGAATATCTTTTCCTGTGTGCCTAGAATAAGAACACATTCTCCCCCAAAGCTAAAGGATTCTGCTGGGAGAAAGTTTATTTTTAGCTCCTTCCTACTACTCATCAGGGGCTTCTCAGGTGGCTCAGTGGTAAGGAATCCACCTGCTAAGAAAAGAGATGCAGGAAACATGAGTTCGATCTCTGGGTTGGGAAGATCCCTGGATGAAGAAGTGGCAACCCACTCCACTATACTTGCCTGGGGAATCCCATGAACAGAGGAGCCTGGAAGGCTACAGTCCATGGGCTCCCAAAGAGTCAGACATGACTGAGCACACAGGCAGTAACTGCTCATTAAGCACGGTGATATAGTTTCAAGACTGCCAGTATCATCTTTCTGATTCATAAATGCCTACCAGCATTGTGGATAAGGGACATTTGGTCAACAAACACCCTAGTCATGCTACAGGTGAATTCTACTAATTCTCGAGTGAGAAATAAGAACACCATGATCACGCGAGGGTAAAAAGTCATATGAGCACAATGACTCGTTATACTAACGTAGGGCCTGTTTTGGTCCGGGTCTTCTGAAAAGCAAGACATTAAGGTGATATTAAACATGAGAAAATATCACTGGAGGAAATTCCTGCCTGAAAGGAAACAGCAAAGGAGCCAAGGAAGGCTGGGAGAGTTGTCAGATTGCTATGAAGGTGAGAGGGAGAAGCAGTAGGTGGAAGGGTGCTAGGCTGTCCTGCAGTCTAAGGAAATCAAGGAGGGAAACGAAGGAGCAACAGCTGCCTTCCAAGGAGCCCCCGTCTTCCAGGAAAGGGTATGCCTTGTATCCCTGCCACTCTGGGTCACTGGGGGAGGGTGGCCCTTGGGAGGAGCCACCGTGGCAGCTGTCCCTGCTCAGTTGCACTTCCTGAATGGAGTCTCGGAGGTGACCCCGCAGCTGGGGAGGGTCTCGGTGGGGCCAATGCTCCAGATTCCCAGGAACTGGAGAGGTTCTTTGGGTAGCCAGAGCCCTGCCCACTCTGTCTCAAATAAGCAGGGAAATCTAACAACCTAACCGTTAGTATTTTAATACGAATGAGAGCAACCGAGTGCAAGTGTTCCCATAACCCATGCCCTGAAAATCAGCTTTGAATTTCTGATATGTTGGCGTTTACACTCTTTGTGGTTTAGTTCCAGTTTGACTACAGGTGAAGAGTAGTTGAAGGATAGACTATACACTGAGTATATAAGACAGACAAGACTGCTCAGAGTCTGCTTTCCTCTCCCTTCCGGTCTCGCCTCATAAATACAAATCCTCACACCACTCTGAAATGAATGGATTCCTGGTTGATTTAGATGACTCTGCTTTCTCGGTACGCCAGCTTGAGTCCACGCAGGGCTCGGTGTAGCAGAAGTAAAGCTGCTGGCAAGGACGCATCCGCACCTGCAGAGCAGACCAGCAACAGATTTCACCCAGAGGAAGGTACTTACGGGGAGCACCTTCTGCCATCTCGATAGCGGTGATTCCCAGAGACCACAAGTCACTCTGCAAAACAAGGAAGGCACAGAAGCATGGGTAAACACAGCCAACAAAGGCTCCCTGGGCTAAACCAGGCAACTGCTTCAGAAATGCCTATGGGAGAGCTGTCCAGCCATCTCTTTTCAAACCTACTTCAGGCAAAAAACAGCCTTGTTTTCTCCTTGCTGATAATACCTTTCATGGTGCCTGACACATGGTGAGTTTTCCATACACGTATGAAAAACAAATAGAAGGTTTCAAACATTAATTCATCACTAAAATTTCCCTACTAATTGGACCACAAGAAACTGCTGCTGTTTGACTGTTTTTAATACCTTCACTGAAACAAAACTGTCAAGTAATTAATTGCACATACTCTAAGGGTACCAATTGAAAGGGTTTGGTGTTCATGTACACCTGTGAAATCATCAGCACGGGCAAGGCAGCAAACACATTCATCTCCCCAAAGGTCTCACTTGCCCCTTTGTAGTCTCCATTTCCTGCCCATCTGTCCCCGACCCCAGTTCCTGTTCCAAGGCACCCACTGATCTGCTTTTTGTTACTATGGACTAGTCTGTATCTTCTGAAGTTTTGTATAAAATGAAACCTCCTGGTCTCTTTCACTTCAGATGATGTACTTAAGGCCCACCGTGTTGCCTTGTGTATTGGTACTTCAGTCCTTCTCACTGCCAAGCAGCGCTCCATTGCACCAACACAGATGCTGCAATTTGTTCATCCATTCACTTGCTGATGGACCTTTGGGTTGTTTCCATTCAAGGCCATTAAAAATAAAGCTGCTACAAATACGCATGCACAAGCCTTTGTATGGATGTATGCTCTCATTTCTTTTAAATAAAGACCTAAGAGGGGAATGGCTGGACCATATAGTCGACGCTAGATCATACAGTATTTATAGTCATTTGTTTTTAACCTACAAAAAAGCCCAGCAATTCATATCATTTAACCAAACAAGATGAGGATGGGGGAGCTTTTGTTTAGTTTTGTCTACTGCTGTATCTCAGTGCTTAGAATAGAGCTGGCCACAGTAGTGGGTGCTCGATATATTTGTTAAATGAATGAACAATATTACCATATATTTTTATCTGGTAAGTAGACACATACGCAAAGTAGAAATCCTATACCCTTATTGTCTTTCTTATTCTCAGGTTAACTTTCATGCTCTTATCAGAATTTTCTGGGCTAATGCCTCCACCTTGACCTATGCAACCTTGAACAATATGCTTCTCCCCAGCTCTGTGCACACCGCTCAACTGTTTCTAAATAGTGCATAGAAGGGAAGCAAATTGAGAGAAGGGAAAGCAAGTCAGGAAATGCCAAAAAGACTGCTAAGAAAACACACATAAACACTTGGTTCAGTGGTTCACAATCCTGATGAAGACTCTCACACTCCCTTTCTTTTTAAATATATGTTGCATTCTGTACATCATTCTAAATTCTCACCTGTAACCTCACAAGATTTCAGAGATCAAAGTTAAGTTCCCTTGCTATTCCCACCAAGCAAATGTCAAGGTCACATGTCAAGAAGATATAACTGGAAGAGAACTATGAACTCCTCCCTGAGCCATTCCCTAGAATTAAACTTCTCAATATCCTGTGGGTGACACCTAGGCCTGTTCAGTATTTGAACTGAGGCCCATACAACCTGAACAGGACTTTCAAGGGGCTCTAGACTCTTGCCTAAAATGTGATCTACCTTAGAGCAAGTGGCTGGGGCACATCCTAACCCCACACTAGGACCAAGCAGGGATTCTTTAATTCACGAGCCCATCAACCCGTCCACATAAACGTTACAAGTTCTCAGTCCATTTGAAGATAACAATGCACCTGCACAAAACCACTGTCCATAGATTCCAAGAACATCTCTGCGTAGAACATCCCTTTATCATCCTTTCTTTGTTTCATTTCAAGGTATATTCAAATGTGTCACTGAATACACACATACACACACACACACACACACACACACACACACACACACACACAAAAGAGTGGCACAGCCTGGCACTTTGCTAAATCTTCCCACAGGCTGCTGGTCTTGCTCACTGAGGTTCTTTTTGGAGCTAATGGGGAAAGCCCAGCTCACTCATCACAGGCTGGCTCAAGAGCAGCAACTGTAAAGATGAACACACAGCTCTCTTGTACCAGAACATGATGGTTCACTGACAAAGACAATCATTGGGGAACATGACGAAAACCCTGACTCACTTACTGCATGGGAGGCATTCAACAGAAAACAATCCGGAAATGGTGGCGGGATTGGGCTGTTCTGATAAGACTCTAGGCCTCGGCAGGTCTCCCACCACCTATCCAGCATCTTGGGAAACCGAGTGTTTGTGCAGTGTGAACCAAGATGCAAATACGAAGGCGGTGGCTGGGCTCTCTGTCCCCACCTGCCATAGCAAAGTCAAATTAAATGGCTTTCAAGTGTAGGAAGCTTGAACTGGTTTGAAAGCCAACACAGCTGAAAGGAAGTGATGGAACTGGGATGAGAAAAGCTCCAGGCTAGTCTTCAGACAGGGGAGAAGATACTCAGAAAACTCAGGCAAACTCCTGCCTCAGGGCTTTTGCTCTAGATATTCCCTCTGCCTGCAGCACCGACCCTAATCATGTGCGGACTGACTCTCTCCGCTCCACGAAAGTCTTTGCTCAGGTGCTCTGCTCTTAGTGAGGACCACCCAACCTCTCTCCCAGTGAGGCCAGACCCTTCCCCCTTTCCCACTTTTGTTCTCCAGAGAACTGATCACCTTCTGCCAACTGTGTAATTGACTCATCACTAATTTATTATGTTTCTTGTTCACTGTTTGTGTCCCCTGCCCTCAACGCACACACTTCATCATGAAGTCCACAAGGGCAGGGAATCTTTGCTTTGTTGACTGGTACATAGTATTAGAAGAGTGCCCGGCACATAGTAGGCACTTCGTAAATACTTGTCAAGTGAATAGACACATGAGAGAAAGGAGCAAAACCTAAGTGTCTTAAGGCTAGACTCTCTGTAGAAGGATGGTTTTGTTTGTTTTTGTTTACACAACATGTGGGATCTTAGTTCCTCGACCAGGGATTGAACCTGTGCCCTCTGCAGTGGGAATGCAGAGTCTTAACCACTGGATCACCAGGAAAGTCCCTTAGACCTTTTGTAGGTCATTTAGTCCAACTTTTCATTTCACAGAGGAGAAAAAATGACTTAAGATCACAGAGCAGCTAAGCACCAGGTTTTAATCAGAGCTGGGTCTCCTGCCTCCCAGGCTAGTTCTTTTTTTAAAACTATCATCACAATGTAAGAACCTAATAACTCACTTTAAAAAACTTATTAGGGACCCATAAAACAATTGCTTCAGATTCCTCCTTTGTCTACAGGTACCTTAAACTGCTGGTGACTCAGATGAAGGTGTTGAGATTCAGTGAGGCACATCCGAAACCAGTGCTCAACTTCCTAGAGGCCGTGTGAATAAGTCAGACAGACCCAGATTCAAGTTCAGGTTCCTAATTTAACTGCATCCAGAAGACCGCACAGAGCTCAGCTTTCCACTACACAGCAGACAATTGTGACATGTATGTACGCAGGCATGCTGCCTAACACAAAACCCGGCACACAGTGGGCTCAAGAATAATTAATCATTTCCTTGTCTGCTACTGTGAGGTAAGACTGCCTTCGCCTGCCCAGTTTAGCCTTCTATGGCTTCCCTGGAATTGGGTGTGGCCAGTACTGTTTGTTGGCTAACCCAACAGGCATTTCAATCTGCCCGGCCCTTGCTGCCTCCATTTCAGAGCATAGGAAACCTAAACTTGGTATCCAGATTTCCCTCAGCTAAGGATGGCAGTCAAGGAAGTGACCTAGTTCTGGCTGCTGAGACCCAGGCAAACATCTTCTGGGAAAGCTTTTGCTTTTCCTGAAATAAATGACAAATACAGCTGGTGTCTTGACAACTCTTTCCCACTTCTTAGTGCCTTGAATACAAACATGCCATCTGGAGTTACAGCATCCATCTTGCAACCATGAGGCAATAAGTCAACAAATTAAGGATGACAGGGCAGGAAGGTAGGAGCCCGTGTTTTGAAGACATCAATCAATCCTCACCTGCCTTCTTTCAGACTTCTGGCGACACAAGAAATGTAAGTATGGCTAAAAACATTTCTTAGTGATCGTATGGACAGAGAAATCATTTGAGGAAGCATATTTCAATCGTAAGGAAAAAGAGAGGTCCCAGTTGTTAGGTGATCCTCCCTTTATGCCACCAGAAGCGGGAAGGGTTAGTGAAAAGAGCGACGTTTCCTTCATTCAGTACACAGCATCTCAAATTTTCTCTCTGGCTGCTTTCCCCAACCCCGCCAAACAACCCCTTCAAACGAAAGATCACAACATCCCAACTCCGGTGCCTCCTTTGTCACATGACCAGGCCAGAGATTATTTCTTCTTTAAGCCGTCATTTGATATCATTATTAGGATCTTTTTTTTTCCCCCTTTCTGGGATTCTCTTGTATTCCAAAAGGAACATTTATATTCCTGGCCATATATACCCAGAGCTGCTTGTAAGCTATGCTTAACTGCCCATGCTAGAAAGCAATAAACGTCCTTGATGGGCCTTGTTTAAGCCTTTGGATATATTAGCAAGTCCCAGAGACACTTCAGAACTTAAATACGGGAGAAAATGTTCCAATTACAACTGGCAAGACAGATCACAGGAGATGAGAGAGGGAAGAGGGAGAAACAAGATGAGGAGAGAGTTGGGAGAGATAAGTTTCCTCCGTGGCTGTGGTGTGACTCATTCTGGCAGGAGTTGGGTAATTCATTATTCTAGAGGTGCTGTGCAGCCTGGCCAGCAGCATGATTAATAGCCCAGTGCAGTGTGCATCACCAACGGAACAGAGACAAATTCTAGTGCCTCCGAGAAGGCAGAGGCAAGCACACAACTTCTGGCTGGTGGGGGGCTAGCTGGCACAAAGGAACTTAAAACAAGAGGCCATTCCTCTTGGGGCTGGGTTGCTCAACAAGTGAAGAGGACTTTCAGAAGGCCAAACCAGCCATACAAGGGGTCGGGGGAGGGGCGGAGTGGTGGGAGGCGGGCAGGAGAAGAGCCCCAGTGTGCCCTGACAGGTAGAAAGAACACATGTTGTGTAATGAGCAGACCTGGGGTGACCCCCCTCGACCCTCTGAACCGATGTCCTCACTTGTAGCATGAATAGAACACCTATCTTGCACAGTTAATATGAGAATTCAGTAAGATATGCAGGATACTTCCCTGGTGGTCCACTGGTTAAGTATTTGCAATGCAGGGCATGCGTTGGTCCCTGGTTGAGGAATGAAGATCCCACATGCCTCAGAGCAAAGTCCACGTGCCGCAACAACTGAGCCCACGTGCCACAACTAGAGATCTGCGCAATACAGCGAAAGATCCCATGTGCCATAGCTAAGACCCAACACAGCCAAACAAATTTAAAAAACATTAAAAATAGTAACAATCAAAAAACAAGGTATATATGCAAAGTTCCTAACACAAGGCAGTGTACATAGTGGGTATTAACAAATACTGGCACAGACAAATCCTGAGGTCCAATTCTCACTGACTGGCAGTTCAACGAGCAAACCAGTGAGTGACAAGGAGCCCTGGTACTCAAAGAAGTTTCTGGAATGTTACAAGAGTAAACAGGAAGCTTAGAGGAAGCAAACAGGAAAAGGTGTGTCCTTCCTCCTCCAGCCTTGCGATCTACCCAGATGGCCAAGTAGGAATGGGGTTAGCTGAGTCCTGACCCCATCTCCCCTGAGCAGAGGCTAGCAGGGTGGTCTAGAGCTCACAAACAAGAGCTTCATAACAGATGCAATTGGTGCAGTAGAGTCTACCAAGTTTTGCCAAGACCAAGAAATCAGTAGTTTTTTTTTTAAACGAAGACCAGAAATCATTCTTTCAACATGTAACTTATTCTCTTTTTGGAAATGCTACACCTGGAAAAAGCAAAATGAATTTATTTTATGTGGTCCCTAAGGGCAGCACCTTAATCTAGAGGTGTAAGTTGTAGAGAAGCAGATTCTGGCTCAATGTAAGCAGAAAATTAGAGTTGTATAGTACAAATAGGTGGCTCAAATTCTATGATATTGCTGGGATTTTTTTTAGGTCAAAATGTCTCCAAATGGCAGTACCTTCATATAAAACATAAACATGAATATTAACTACCATACACTGACTACTTATCAAATGGTAGTGAATTAATTCCTTTATACATGTCAGTTCATTTTATTCTAATATAGCCTTGTCACATACAATTGTTACTCCCAGAGGCTCAGAAAGGTTAAATAATTTCCCTGAAGTTATACAGTGCAAGGAAGTGATGTCTACATTTGAAACCAATCCTATCCAACTTCAAAGGCGTGACATGCCCTACATCATATACACTACATTATATATAAACAGAACCAAGGTGGTGCGATCAGGGTGACTGAGGTCATTCAAGCAGAGGTTGTTCAGTTGCTCAGTCCTGTCTGATTCTTCACGTCCCCATGGACTTTAGCACACCAGGCTTCCCTGGCCTTCACTATCTCCTGGAGTTTGCTCAAACTCATGTCCATTGAGTGGCTGATGCCATCCAACTGTCTCATCCTCTGTTGCTCCCCTCTCCTCCTGCCTTCCATCTTTCCCAGCATCAGGGTCTTTTTCAGTGAGTCAGTTCTTTGCATCAGGTGGCCAAAGTATTGGAGCTTTAGCTTTAGCATCAAGGCTTCCAATGAATATTCAGGATTGATCTCCTTTAAGATTGGCTGGTTTGTTCTCTGTGCTGTTCAAGGGACTCTCAAGAGTCTTCTCCAGCACTACAAATTGAAAGCATCAACTCTTTGGTGCTCAGCCTTCTTTAGAGGTAGTTATTCACAATCTCATTTCCCCCAGAATTCCTTGTTCATGCTGCTGCTAAGTCACTTCAGTCGTGTCCGACTCTGTGCGACCCCATAGATGGCAGCCCAGCAGGCTCCCCTGTCCCTGGGATTCTCCAGGCAAGAACACTGGAGTGGGTTGCCATTTCCTTCTCCAGTGCATGAAAGTGAAAAGTGAAAGGGAAGTTGCTCACTCGTGTCCGACCCTTAGCATGGACTGCAGCCTACCAGGCTCCTCCATCCATGGGATTTTCAGGGCAAGAGTACTGGAGTGGGGTGCCATTGCCTTCTATGTCCTTGTTCATGTACATTTGAAATGTGACCATAGGGAAATATTGAAAGAACAGGTTATTTTCTTCACCTGGGGATCAACTGAGAGCCTGGATGAGGTGGTAGTATATCCGACTAAAAAGTCCTGTGCAAGTGGGTGTGAACATGGAGCACAAGGAATATGCTGGATAGAAGTTTGTCTCTGCCAGGAACAGTAACGTTGGTGTCTGTATCATCCTTTCTTCCTGCCACACGGGGATGGGAGTTTTGCTGAAATTTCAGTAGACAGAGGTTAGGCCTCATGTGAGAGGCCAACCTCACTCTGCAATGTGAAGATCATCCTCTCACAAAGCACATCGCATACACCTTGGTGATGCTCCCTGGCTAGGCAAGTGTTCACTTTCTCTCCAGCTGAGCCTCTTACCTTCAGGGGTGCTTTTCATTCTGTCTGAATAAAGCCAATTATCTGTAACACAGGAGGATGAGTACTTGCTCTACAGTCAGAGCACAATACTCACCCAAACCCTGCAGGAGACATCTATGTCTTTAAATGGTCCACAGCACCTGTGTGCAAAGTCTCAGAGTTTAGGTGGATAACAAACGACATTAGCATAGATCAGGCCAGTGGATGGGTGGTGGGGTAGAGGGGATATACTATTTCACCATACTTCTCTTAGTTGACTAAGCTACTGTAAAAGCATGACCAGTATATGGTTTAAAAAACTAGAACAGTTACAGAAAGATATATAAAATAAAAAGTTTAACATGTACATTCTGCTGTGTTTATAATGAATAATCAACAAGGACCTACTGTGTAGCACAGGGAACTCTGCTCAGTGTTAAGTGGCATGCTGGATAGGAGGGAAGTCTTGGGAGCGAACGGATACATGTATATGTATGGCTGAGTCCCTTTGCCGTCCACCTGAAACTATCACAACACTGTTAATCAGTTATACTTCAATATAAAAAGTTAAAAAAAAGAAGTTTAAGTTCTCCATCCACACGCCATTCGTCCATCAGGTAGGGGAGAACCAGACTCTACTATGTGTACCGGAAGCTGCTTTGTGCACCTCACACTATATCTTGGAATCTGCCCAACTTCAACATATACACTATCTCATTGTTCAGATGGCTGTGTAGTACTCCAGTGGACAGCTGTGCCAGCCTTTATGCAACTACAAATGGGCTCCTGCCCACAGACAACGTCCGTTAGTGAGTAGTTCCATTAAAGCAATAAATACATAGGACTATAAAATACTCGGCAAATCCCCATCTAACTGAAATGAAATTCAAGTTAAAAAAATAAAAATTTAAACAGCCTAGGAATTTTGAACAGTTTTATTAATTCCAAGTCTTTTGAATGCTTATTATTAAATGAGAAAGCTTTCATTATTGCCCCACGTACTTATCAGGAAAATGAAACCTTGCCTTTTGCTTGAAGTGTTTTGACAGATGTTCTGAAAACAAGCAAGGAAGGGCTCTAGGGGAAAGGGAACACACCAGGCAAATGAGATTCTGGCTCCTCCTTAGGGTAGGGGCTACTTTCAGTCAGTGGCATACTGTGCCCAGCAGGTATCAGACAAAACCAGACTGCAAGAAAAAGCATGGGCTCTTCCGCCCATTTTCTTATATAGAAGCTCCTATTTTATTGAATTGCTATAGTTAAAAAAAAACACACACAGCAGTTTCTAAAGACATTGCTGCTGCTGCTGCTGCTAAGTCGCTTCAGTCGTGTCCGACTCTGTGCGACCCCATAGATGGCAGCCCACCAGGCTCCCCCGTCCCTGGGATTAGGCAAATAAAATAATACTCAGGGGCTTTCCTGGTGGCTCAATGGTAAAGAATCTGCCTGACAATGCAGGAAACACAGGTTCAATCCCTGCCCCAGGAAGATCCCACATGTTGCAGAACAGATAAGCCTGTGCACCTCAACTATTGAGTCTGTGCTCTGGAGCCCAGGAGCTGCAACTACTGAGTGGAGTGCCCTAGAGCCCATCTTCGCAACAAGAGAAGCCTCCTCAAGGAGAAGCCTGTGTGCCATGACCAGAGACTAGCCCCCGCTTGCTGCAACTAGAGGAAAGCCCGCATAGCAACAGAGACCCAGTGCAGCCAAAAGTAAATTAAAAAAATCTTAAAACAAGAAATAAATAATAAAACCAAACTATATTCCTTTGCATTTTGTCTTTATTTGAAAGAAAGGGCTTTTGTGAAAGAAGAGCCGACAAAGCCCAGTGGCCTTCAACTCCTCTTTTATTCTAAACGTGCCCTCTAGGCTCAAAGTATCTACAGCACGTGAGAGAGTGAAGTGCTACGGTCAGTCTCTGAGGCCAGGACACACACTGGGTCAAATGGACAACCAAACACAGCAACAAACCACTGAACTTTGATAAGGTCGCAAATGGACTTTCTAGTAAAAAACTGCATATACAGGTAGAGCTTGGCTAATTCCTTTTGCATAGTGAGTATTCAATAAATGCACACTGAGTGAATGAATAAATGGTTTTGAAAGTCTATGTGTTATTGAGCTGTCTCCTGGTGACAGGGCACATTCCCAAGAATAATGAACAGAAAAAAAAGATAAGATCTGATGCTGAGAAAGAAATAGCAAGATTATTTGAAGTATAGCTTCTTCTTTGATCCAGAGAAAATCTGCAAAGTGGTTGGAACGAATCTTCAAAGAACGCCCAAATCTTCCTTTCTGCTTGGTCTTCCTAATCCACCCTTCTGTTGTGCTCCTTCTTTCACTCATGACAAGTGGACAATGAAGCTCATATTCTTGCCATGACTTTTTCCTCCTCTTACACAACCTACATTTATGACAATCCAAACAAGTAAGTCGCACTGGAGGTCTAAAATGGCTGATACAGTTGGATTTGTTCTCTCATCATGATCCTTTATCTTTTAATAAAAGACACAGAAATTAATCTTTGATTTCCTAGTGTCTCAGGACCTTCCAGCACCTCTGAAACCTCCCAGTGCAGCACAATGCTCCCTGTGGTTATTCACACATTTGGTTGTGTCCACACCTAGGGTTATGCATCAAGCTTTGTCCACACCTACGGTTATACATCAGGCTTTGTCCACACCTACGGTTATACATCAGGCTTTGTCCACACCTACAGTTATATATCAGGCTTTGTTCACACTAGGATGATGCATTAAGCTCAAACACTTTTCACCAACCCCAAGCTATATTCCTTAATCTGACTATAAACCATAATCTGAAGAAAGAGATTCAAGATATCAGTTTAATTCTAAGCTTCAGCTTGATCAGAGGAGTTCTCTTCTAGTTACTCTACTGAAAATAGCTAAGTCACAGGGATCTATTTTATGCCATAGAACAAAAGTCCCATATATATTATAGGCAGACAAAATACAGGCTAAAATGAGGTTAAATGTTTGAAACACTCTGACTCTCTATGTGTTTAAAATATCTGTGGCCAAGATATAGATCAGTTAGCACTTGTTAAGTACAACTATAGTTTGAAGGATTGCTTATAGCCAATCATGGTACACATTATCTGGTCTGGGACATATATTTTGTAGTGGCTCCTCTGATGGGATTTGCAAATTAAATTATTTCAATGTGCTTATCATTAACAGTTTAAATAAATGACATTTATTTTGGCAAAAGATTAATTTTTAACTTGGCAGCTGTGTTCAGACAGATTGTTGTCAGGTTATTACAGTGACTAACTGTGAAAGAAGGAGAAAATTTACAGAAGATTATTTTGTTTTTAGACCTTCAAACTTGCATTTCTCCAAAGAGGCAAATAATTTTGTCAGTGCCCTGAGACACTGGGTCCCAAAGACATTGCAATGTTTGCATCTTTGTGACCTGATTTCAATAACACCATATGTGGAGAACTAAAAATGTTCTTTAATAGAGGAATTCTTCAAATATACTCTTCAGCGGCTGTTTTGTTGGTAAATTGGACATTTATATTTTATATATTGGATTTTTTTAATAGCTTCAATGATTTTTCATCATCATCATTGTATATATTGGATATTTATACTCCTATATATATTTATGTAGGAGTGCATCATAGAGAAACATGGTAGTATTTAGGAAAATCTCTGAACAGAGAGCTTGGAGATATGGGGCCAAGTCTGTGAGAAGACCACTAACTGGGTATGGATTGTGCAGTTCCCACATCTGTAAGATGAGGGTATTTCAAAGTAATCATTAAAGTCCTTTGGTGAAAAGTCCATGCACCTGTGGAAAAGAGGAGGGCTTCTTGGAGAAGGAGAAAACTTCCACCTCTCCACTTAAACACTGCTTTGAGTTACTAGCAATTTTCCAGTTGATGATACAAAACATCAAGCCACAAATCAAATTTCTATCAAACATGGCAATAGGCTATAGAAACACCATAAAGTAGCTATAAACATCCCATCTGATTCTCTCTTATTTTGAAAAGAAACTCTAATAATTAAACTTTGAACTATGTAGAAATGACTAAATATAATTATTTTTAACCAGAAAAAGATGACCTAAGAAAATGAACTCATGTCTTGATTTCTTTTAACATAAAAAGCTCTCAGAATACATATGCTTTGCCAAAAATCTAAACTACAACCAAAATAGAAATCTATTTTCTAGTAAGAAGCAAGAGAAGATTAAAAGAACATAGAAAATGGTTTAAACATCTATATAAATTTTTTTTACAAATAGGCAATGAGATATGATGAGCGAGTTTGTTAAAAAGATTCTCACTTGAATGTCATAATTTTAAACTCAAGAAATGGCTTTTGTAGCTCAGTCGGTAACGAATCTGCCTGCAGTGCAGGAGACCTGGGTTTGATCCCTGGCTTGGGAAGATCCCCTGGAGAAGGAAATGGCAACCCACTCCAGTATCCTTGCCTGGAAAATCTCATGGACAGAGGAGCCTGGTGGGCTGCAGTCCATGGGGTCGCAAAGAGTCAGGCACGACTGAGCGACTAACACGAACACTAACTAACTTGATTTACACAAATCACAAGCCCAAAGCCATGAGCAAATTCTCTACAAGTCTCAGAGTGAGATGTTTAGGCATGGCTGGAAACTGATGAAGAGTAAGAAGACATACCTTGAAATCATAAGTGGCATCTGGGTTTTCATCACAGGCAATAACTTCTGGCGCCATCCAGTAGGGTGTTCCGATGAAGGTGTTCCTCCTGCCCACTGTTCGATCAAGCTGGGCACTGACTCCAAAGTCCACTAGTTAAGGGAAGACAAATGAATAGTTTGTGATCTAAGGTCTTATACGGTGATAAAATGAATGAGTATTTTTTTATTGTGGTAAAATATACAACATAAAATTACCATTTTAACCACTTCATAGCGGAGAGTGTTGTGGTATTAAGTACATTCAGTTTCCGGCGCAACCATAACCACCATCCAACTCCAGAACATTTTCATCTTCCTCAATTGAACCACTAAACACTAACTCCTCTTTCTCCCTTCTGCCCCAGGTGCCTTGAAAGCAACATTCTACTTTATGTTTCTATGAATCTGTCTACTATAGACAGATATCTCATATAAGTGGAATCATACAGTATTAGTCTTTTAGAGACTAGCTTATTTTACTTAATGTGATCCCTCAAAGGTTAATGCATGTTGCAGCATGCATTAGAATGTCCTCCCTTTTTAAGACTGAATATTATTCCACTGTCTGTAGGTGCCACATTTTGTGTACGTTCATCTGTTGAGGGCACTCTGGATGCTTCTTCCTTTTCACTCCTGTGACTGCAGTTAAATTAAATACATATATTTAGTTATTTTAGATTGGAGTATAGTTGATTTATAATGTTCTATTAGTTTCAGGTGTACAGCAAAGTGATTCAGTTATACAGATAGATTCACAGATCTCCTCTTTTTCAGATTCTTTTCCCTATAGGTTATTACAGAGTACTGAGAAGAGTTCCCTGTGCTATACAGTAGGTCCTTGTTGATTATCTAGTTTATATATAGCAGTGTACCCATGCTAATCCCACCCTCCTAATTTCTCCCTCCCCCACCTTTTCCTTTTGATAACCATGTTTATTTTCTATGTCTGTGAGTCTGTTTTGCAATTAAGTTGATTTGCATCTTTTTTTTTTCAGATTCCACACATAAGTGATATCATATGATATCTGTCTGACTTACTTAATTTAGTATGGTAATCTGTGGGGGTGTGTGTTAGTTGCTCTATTGTGTCTGACTTTTTGTGACTCCAAGGACTGGAGCCTGCCAGGCTCCTCTGTCTATGGAATTCTCCAGGCAAGAAGACTGGAATGGGTAGCCATGCTCTTCTCCAGGGGATCTTCCCGATTCAGGTCTCCTGCATTGCAGATTCTTTACCATCTGAGCCACCAGGGAAGCCCATGATAATCTCTAGTGAATGTATATGTTTAAATTGCATATACTAATATAAATGAATAAAGTACACCAATGAGAAAATCACAAGGAGTTATATCTGGTTATATCAGGGCTCCATGGAGGACCAAAAATAGGTGTTAAATAAAAGGCAAGCTTTGGACCATAAAGGAGAGTGTTTAAAGGATGCAAAGAAAGTGGTAATCAGCTAAGTTTTTGGAGTCAGACTGCCTATATTTGCATCTCATTTCTGACACTTATTCGTATGTGACCTAGTAGATAAATCTTTTAGAGGTTCATTTTCTTAATCCATAAAATGAGGATGCTGAGAGTCACATGGAGCTGCTATAATGTTTAAGTGAAATCATCTACCTTCAAGCATTTTGTACATGATCTGGAACATAATAGTCTCTCACAAGTAACTGTTAATAGCGATGAGTGAACATTCTGAGGATAGCTTATGTAGTCAGTACATATATAACTGCTTTCCCTACCTAATGTATGCTTTTGTTTTAAAAGGGAATATTCATGAGATGAAAGCTTGGTCCCAAATGCTAACTAAGAAAAAAAATGGAAATTATCTATTTTAACAAAAAGGCAAGAGCGAATGTTTGGGATATAAGCACAGGAGATATTTAAATCTCTTTGAAAAGAAACAATCATATGGACAGTGATTCTTTTCTAGAAGACAAATTGCATATCTTACAGGATATCTGTCAATGCATGCTCTTACTTATATACATCAAGCAGTCAAATGCATGTGGGCATTCTCTACCTTATCTGGAAAATCCCAGATTTATTGTGGGAAGGGCTCTAACGGAAAGGACCAGAGAAAAGGATTCCCTCACTGATAACTCTGGCAGACGGAAGTTGGGATGATCAATATGTGTGTAAAGTAGAATTTCAAGCATCCATTTTGTATAGGTGCCCTAGGTAATAATGAAATCGATGGAAACAGCACTTAAAATACAGGGGAATATAGCAGGAAATTCATTATTCTAAATGTGTGTGGATATTTTCAATTAAAAAATAAGTCATCATTGTTCTGTTACAGCAGCAACAACACAGACAAACTATAAGATATGGGAAACCGTTTCAAGGTCAGCCACTTCTAATCTAAAGGCTCTTTGCTTAAAAAACAAGCTCAGTTATTTCTACACATTGATTAAGCACATGGTTCTGCTTATAATATTGTATACCAATTCACTCCTGAAAGTGCTTTTAAAAAATGTTTTTTAAATAGGAAAAGAAACATGTTCATTTCCAGTCTAGGTACAATGACCTCCAAATACACAGTGATACATTTATGTTCATTATTTAAAAGGAAAAACAGCTGAAACAATCCTACCAATTCCTGTAATTCCTAGGCTCACTGGATTCTGTTCTTACCTAGTTTAACTTCTGCATTCTCAGTCAGCAAGACATTTTGCCCTTTAATATCTCGATGAATCACTTTATGCTGGTGCAGGTGACTCAGCCCCTGGAGTGACAGAGTCGGGAAGGGTTAATAGGAATATAAATCCAGGTGCAAAAAAACGTATTTTGGATGTTAATGATCCAAAAAACTTAAACTTACCCAGAGATACTTTCATTATTGTATTCATATCTTTCATGTGGTCATAATTCAAATGTAGCACAATATTCATTTATCCTAAGCTGCAAGCAACTGATCAGTATAAACTGAAATATACAGGCAGTCCTTACGATGCACGGTACTGCGCTGAATGAAACGCTTGCCTATCAACTCTGATCTCGGGTAACAAGGAACCACACAAGCCATGATATGACTGGTTCCAACATGCACATGTTTCAGCTAACAGCATTCTGAAAAGTCAGGACCACCTGTATGTGCCAGCTGGTACCCGGAACATCTACAGAGTCTGTACAGAAAACTGATTTAACAGAAGTCCCCACTTTTGGGGGCAATTTTTGAATTGAAAAGTTTAAAAGTTACCTTCTATTATATAATTTTAATTAAGCACAGTATTACTCAGACCAACCAAGAAATTTCCCATTATCTTTAACCAATGGCTCACATTAAAAAAAAAGGAAAACAGCAATTTTTATTTCTTTGTTAATGTTCACCACCGTCATTTTTAGTGCTTTATGATATTTGTGACTTTGTGCTCATTATGTGAAATAATTATTCAGTGACATCTCAACCTCATTGTGTTCCATTTTTCCATGAATTATCCTGACTTTGGCTTTTATGTGGTATGAGTTCTAAAAACAGACTTGTTCTAAGGTGGTTTCTCAGATACACTGTAACCTACAAGAATCTAAAAATGGCATACTGAAGTAAATCATATTATATCTATGCTTGCGAATGCAAGCATTGGATACCCAAGTGTTGTCATTTTTTATTTATTTTCTGTACTTTCCCCATGCACTGTAGCACTGCTCTGGTTGTAAATCAGGTGACCAGAAGAAGTGGGTCTGTTCATGGACTCTCTGTTCTATTTCCTTGGCCATTTGCCTATCCTTATGACAATACCACCCTGTCTTAACTACTTAGCAACTTTATAACAAGTCCTGAAAACTGGCAGCATAAATTTTTCACCTTTGTTCCTCAAAATTGCCTTGATTATTCTTGGCTTTTTGTTATTTTCATATGTTTAAAAAATCAGCTTGTACATCCACAAGCGTATCTAGAAGGATTTGAAGAGGCAGTTTATGATACCAAGGATCAGACTGGGGAGAAATAACATCATTACAATACCAAACATTCTAATTTATGTAATAGTTTCATGTTTTGTTCCCTTATATTAAGAAAGCAGAACAAATAAATAAATGTCAAGCAGATCTAGTATAGGAATGTTCAGTGGACATATAGCAGCCTCCTTATTAATAGCAAGAGATAAGTAAACTGACCCAAACAAACTAAAATATGACTAGTTATCTTCCTGAAGTGAACTCAGCAAATATGACACTGCTGTGCAGACTGTCTGACTCTGGAATTTGTGGACACAACTGGGCAGATGGGTACATTCTTGCCCAACTGTTTTGACTGATTTTAGAGGCTGTCTCAAAGAAACTTTTTAAGGTAAAATCAGTTAAACTAGGTTTTATGTACTAAAATGGCTAACGTCATACAAGCCTAAATTAGTTATACACTTTCACAAGTTGAAAACTCAAACAAGTGACCAAAATATCCTTAAACAATCCATCTCCTAAGTAGAAAACTATCTCTGTGATCTAAAATCAGAATTCCAACTGGAAACCCCATAGGAAATGAATCCCAGGTTAAGGGAAATCACCCAACTAACCCTTCCAAAGAGAGTGCACATGGCTTTTCAGTTTTTTTTGTTTGTTCAGTTTTTTTGCTCAGTTGTATGTGACTCTTGGCAACCCTATGGACTGTAGCCCGCCAGGCTCCTCTGTCCATGGGATTCTCCCAGCAAGAATACTGGAGTGGGCTGCCATTTTCTCCTCCAGGGGATCTTCCTGACCCAGGGATCGAACCCGTGTCTCCTGCATTGTCAGGCAGATTCTTTACCACTGAGCCACCCGGGAAGCCTATTCAGAATGGCTCTCCCTTCATAACAGCAGACCACAACACATACCACTGCCACCATCACTGTTAGAATAAAGCTCTAAGGAGGTTTCCGACATGGATTATGGAATGAATTAGTGGAAAGTCAGTGTAAAGTTCAATACCTCCCAAGGTTTCCCATGTTGTCACTTACTCGTAAGATCTCCCTGCAGATGTACGCAATCCACTCCTCCTTCAACGTGTTACCTTTTGTGTTCTTGATCAGGTCAGTGACAGAGCCTGCACCACAAAACTCCATCACCAACTGGCAAAGGAAGCAAATAGGCCATTATTATAATTATACTTCAAGACTTCCACTGTGTTAAGAAAGTATAAGGTATCCAGTTGGTTGCTTTGGAATGCCATTTCTGCAAAGAAAAAGTGATCATAAAATGACATATAAAACAAATTTTTATCTTTATTTTTTCCTTCAAATGATAGATTTTTTTTTGATGTGGACCATTTTTAGAGCTTTTATTGAATTTTGTGACAAATATTGCTTCTTTTTTTAATTATTTGTTTGGCCTTGAGACATGTGGGATCTTAGCTCCCTGACCAGGGATTGAAGCCTCATTCCCTGCATTGGAAGGTAAAGTCTTAACCACTGGACCACCAGGGAAGTCCTGGAAAGATTATTTTTAATTTTCCAAACTGAAAATTACAACTGGAAATTGAGGAAAATCTCCATATTCTAAGTGTGTGTTTTAAATGAGGGCAGCTAGGTTGGTTCAGATGGAATTGAGACTATCCTTGTGGTTTTACTTAGTGGTCAAGCCCATCTTTCCTACAGAAGTAGGCTCATCCCCCTCTCTGAAAGAGCTGTGGTTGTCTAGGCAATCCCAAGCCAGAACAATAGAAGTGCACATTGTTTATGCTATTGGTTTGTAAGTGGCACTGTAAGCTGTCAGAGTGAGGACTATCTGCTTTTAATTAACTTCAGCAAATGTTCCCAAGAGGCTGGACATATCAGATAAATTCACTAAACAATAAGCCCTAATTTAGCACCTTTCATCCAGAAAGCTCCAAGTTCTCTATAAATATAAACTCATTACAGGACTCGGCAACTTTATAAAATAGGCAGAAAATAAACATCTCCCTTACTTAATGGCGAAGTAGAGACTAGAAGAAAAAAAGCAATCCATCTGCTTTTACATTCATTTTCTACATTTAGAAAAACACATCCATTTCCATACATTCTCCCTCTTCTTCAAAAGTCTTCAGCAAAAGTCAACTTATTAGGTACCTTTAAACATAATTATAAGAAAAGAGTTTAGGATGACTAGCAATCAGTCTCTGATTTGACACCAGAAACAGAACTAAAATAGAGACATAATGAAATCACATTGATGATTTTGGCTTTGTCCAAATGTGCATTCCTAACATCAGCACCACGTCACCAGGTCCTAAAAGATAACCCATCAGGCTGCAAAAAATCTCTGGGCAAAAAGAACATTCTCTTTTTTCCCCTAAATGCCTAGGTGAAACTAAAAAAATTATTTTAAAAACTCATAAAATTAGTTTTCTGAATGAGTTTCCAATGTCATTCTGATTTGTCTTCTTATGATTTTATAAAGCATAACAAAACTCTCCACTCTTCTCCAGAGAGCTGGTGAAAGTACACAGATCGATCAAGGGCTCTTGTAAAGAAATTTGAAAAGCGCCACACAAGAGCATGCTTCAGCCCCTGCAAAAACCTGTAAAATTATCATATATGAGAGCCAGGAAGCTATGAAAGACTATAAGATCATGCTAGAAAAGATCAAAGAGTCAACTTTAAGAGGTCTCACTGGCCAAAATGGGATAATCTGAGAATCAGAAGCAACTGACAAAGAATTAATCTCAAAAATATAAAAGCAGCTCATGCAGCTCAATTCCAGAAAAATAAACGACCCCATCAAAAAATGGGCCAAAGAACTAAACAGACATTTTTCCATAAAGAAGACATACAGATGGCTAACAAACACATGAAAAGATGCTCAATATCACTCATTATCAGAGAAATGCAAATCAAAACCACAATGAGGTACCATCTCACACCAGTCAGAATGGTTGATATAAAAAAGTCTACAAACAATAAATGCTGGAGAGGGTGCTGAGAAAAGGGAACCCTCTTACACTGTTGGTGGGAATGCAAACCAGTACAGCCACTATGGAAACAGTGTGGAGATTCCTTAAAAAACTGGAAATGGAACTACCATACGACCCAGCAATCCCACTGCTGGGCATACACACCAAGGAAACCAGAATAGAAAGAGACATGTGTACACCAGTGTTCATCGCAGCACTGTTTACAATAGCCAGGACATGGAAGCAACCTAGATGTCCATCAGCAGACAAATGGATAAGAAAGTTGTGGTATGTATACACAATGGAATATTACTCAGGCATTAAAAAGATGCATTTGAATCAGTTCTAATGAGGTGGATGAACCTCAAGCCTATTATATAGAGTGAAGTAAATCAGAAAGAAAATCACCAATACAGTACACTAATGCATATATATAGAATTTAGAAAGATGGTAAAGATAACCCTGTATGCGAGACAGCAAAAGAGACACAGATGTAAAGAACAGTCTTTCGGACTTTGTGGGAGATGGCGAGGGTGGGATGATTTGAGAGAAGAACATTGAAACGTGTATACTATCCTATGAGAAACAGATCATCAGTCCAGGTTTGATGCATGAGACAGGGTGCTCAGGGCTGGTGCACTGGGATGACCCTGAGGGATGGGATGGGGAGGGAGGCTGGGGGGCGGCGGTTCAGGATAGGAAACACATGTACACCCATGGCTGATTCATGTCAATGTATGGCAAAAACCACTACAATACTGTAAAGTAATTCGCCTCCAATTAAAATAAATAAATAAAACTTTTTAAAAATAATAATAACTGCAATGTCTTGAAACACACGGAATATGCTTAAGTAAATGCATTAATAAAAACATCCCCTCAAAAAGAATATAACTGGCACTGTTTGAAGAAACTGAAGAACTAATTTCTTATACTTAAACTGGTAAATAAAGGGGAAAAAATCAAGAATTTACACTGCCTTTCTTTTACAAGTTTTACTACCATGATTACATAATAAAAGAGCTAAAACTTTTCTTCACAAAAACAATATTTCATCTGATAAATGAAAAGGACATAATGGAATTAGAATATCACTATTTCACAACCTCTGATAAATTAGTGGATTTAAGCACGAATCATCAATGGCTGCTCGAATAAAAAGAAAGTAACCAGCTAAGATTTATCTTTTGATTAGGGTAACATAACATCACCTAAGCAGTAATCATGCCTAAAACAAAGCAAAACAAAAACCCCAAACTAAATCTGATCAAGCATCTAGTTCCAGTTACCAGTTTATAGGAAATTAAGAGGACTGAGGAGCAAACACGTTACATGATGGGGATACAATCAATAAAACCTAGGATAAAAAACGCCAAAGAGTAAATGGCCCATTCGCTTCAACAAATATATATAATGAAAGAAGAAGAGATGGAAGGGAAATCTGTAAGTTTAATAACATTTAAAACAGTCTACTAACAAACTGCAGTGAATGCAACTTATCTGGACACTAACATTTTTTTAAAAAGCTGTTGAAATTTTTGAGAACAATCTACAGTCTAGATATTTGCTGACATCAAGGAAATGTGGTTGACATTTTTTTAAGGGTGATAATAGTATTGTGGTTATGTGAAAAAATAATCATATTTTAGAGAAGCATCCTGAAGTATCAATACTAAAGATAAAATGATATGATGAGAGTCTCTTCCACAAATGAGGCTGGGTCAACTGGATATCCACATGTAAAAGAATAATGTTGAATCCTTACCTCATATCACATACAAAAAATTATCTCAGAATGAATCAACGATGTAAATATAAGAACTAGAACTGTAAGACTCTTAGGAGAGAACAAGGGGTAAATTTCCACCACCATGGACTTGGCAATGGTTTCTTAACTTTGACACTAAAAGCACAAACAACAACAAAAATAAGTAAAAGGAGAGAAACTGGATTTCATCAACATTAAAAATCTTGCGCATCAAAAGACATTATCAAGAGGGTGAAATGACAGCTCACAGAATAGACAAAACATGTGCAAATCACATATCCAATAAGGGTCTAGTATCCAGAATCTATAAAGAACACTTATAACTCAACAAGAAAAATATAAACAACACAATTGAAAAAGGGGTGAACACCTGAATAGGCATTTCTCCAAAGAAGATAGACAAATGACTAACAATCACGTGAAAAGATGCTCAACGTCAACAGTCTTTAGGAAAATGCAAGTCAAAACCACAATGAGATACCACTTTACACCCTTTAGGATGACTATAATTTAAATTAAAAAAAAGTAAAACAGAAAATCATGTGTTGGCAAGAATGTGAAGAAATTAGAACGCTCCTACATGGTTGGAGAGAATGTAAACTGTGGCAAACAGTTAGATGGTTCCTCAGTAAGTTAGAAATACCATTTATATATATTATATATATATAAATACCATAATGGTATATATATAAATATATATACCATTTATATATATATAAATAAAAGAAATAGCATATGACCTAGCAATTTCACTTCTAGATATATACCTACCCCTCAAAATTGAAAACGTGTGTTTAAACAAAAACTTGCATATGAATGATCAAAGCAGCACTGTTCACAATATACGAAATGTGGAAATAACCAAACTGTCCATCATCACAGATGAATAAAATATAGTATATCCATACAATAGAGTATTGTTCAGATATGAAAAGGAATGAAGTACTGATGCATGATACAATGTGGATGAATCTTGAAAACATCATGATATTAATACCTGAAAGAAGCCAGAAGAAGAAAGCTGTATGTTGTATAATCCACTTATATGAAATATCCAGAATCGGCAAATCCGCAGAGAACGGAAGCAGATTAGTGGTTTTTCAGGGGGAGGGAAGAATGGGAGCTGCAGCTTGAGGGGTAGAAAGCTTCTTTCTGGGGTGATAAGAAAGTTCTGGAACTAGACAGGAGTGATGGCTGCACAACATTGGGTGCTTAATCTCACTGTTATACACCTTAAAATTATTAAAATGGCAACTTTCAGGCTATGTGCATTTTACCAGACTTTTTCTTTTTTTAGAAAAGATGAAATTTGTTTCAAAATAACAGAAGGGAGGAAGTAGATGAGTGTATAGATGGGGCAGGATTGACAACTGGTTGACGATTGTTGGGGCTAGTTTGGGGCACATTATACTGTTCTCTAGTCAAGGCTATGGTTTTTCCAGTGGTCATGTATGGATGTGAGAGTTGGACTGTGAAGAAAGCTGAGCGCCGAAGAATTGATGCTTTTGAACTGTGGTGTTGGAGAAGACTCTTGAGAGTCCCTTGGACTGCAAGGAGATCCAACCAGTCCATTCTGAAGGAGATCAGCCCTGGGAATTCTTTGGAAGGACTGATGCTAAAGCTGAAACTCCAGTACTTTGGCCACCTCATGCAAAGAGTTGACTCATTGGAAAAGACTCTGATGCTGGGAGGGATTGGGGGCAGGAGGAGAAGGGGACGACAGAGGATGAGATGGCTGCATGGCATCACGGACTCGATGGACATGAGTCTGAGTTAACTCCGGGAGTTGGTGATGAACAGGGAGGCCTGGCGTGCTGCGATTCATGGGGTCGCAAAGAGTCGGACATGACTGAGCAACTGGAATGAACTGAACTGAACTGAACTGAACTGAACTGAACGGATACTGTTCTGTCCATTTTTGCATATTTGGGGGATTCTCTATAAATACAAAGTTAAAGAAAATCCTATTTATGTAAACTGTGTTTCAACAGCAGCAGGATGGACCAAAGAAACATCCTTGGGTAGAGAGAGAACATTTTCTTCTAGAGAGCAAAACATGTTTGTGTTCCTTTTCCAAATCCCATTTTGAAAAGCAAGTGACCATACCCCCTACAAGTGCATCCACTGCTCCTGCATCTGCTGGAGAAAATGCCCCAGCGTTGAGCTCTATTAGGCCACGTAATTACAGTTCCCAAGGAAAGCAGTGGAAGCCCACTGACTCCAGTCTTTCAAAATTAGATTGGACAGAATACTTTCAAATATTCAGTAGGAAACAATCCCGTGCTAGCCAGGCACTAATGTCAGTGATTTCTATAATTTGCTCCTCCATTCAGCTCCAGCTGAAGGCTGCTAAGTTCTTTTCAACTCACTATGGAACAAAATGATTGTTAAATTATGTAATGGGATTTTTTCTTTTTTTAAAAAAGGAGAGAGAAAAAAAGAAACGAGCATTTGCTAGCAGTTGGTTCCCGCAGCCTCACAGCAACACTGATAATCACTGCCACTGCACAGTGGGGACCCTCCTTCACCACAAGTAACCTCATCACATTAATAAACAGAAACAGGGCTCAACATGCCAAGCCCAGCAGCGATAAGTCAATAACTTCACATCTTGCAAAGCAAGAAATAATGCATCATTAATATTTTCCCTGAAAGGAAGTCCTCAAAGAGTTGACACTGGGGCAACGATACTTGCTAACATTTACTGAGAATCTACCATGTGCCAGGCACTGGGCTGAGTGGTTTGCACTTATTGTTTCATTCATTTTGCTTCCCCTCAATTCCCTTTTCTTTATTTATTTGGAAAAGAAGCTTAGTTTTGGTCCCCAGCCTTATTCATGGTATATATACTCATTAAGCAACTAGAGCGGGTTGAAAGCATCATACTTTCTCAGTTACTAGCTATATGACCTTGGGCATGTTCCCTAACTTCACTGGGTTCAGCACTCTGCCACCATCACTATTAAAACAAAAGCATCAGCCTTACATAGTTGATGTGAACACTGTCTTACAGAATATAAAGCTTCTGGTAGCCAGAATTCTCAGATTCTATTATTTATCCATTCTTTGGTCTGTTTGCCTTTATTAAAAAAAAAAAAAAAATCCAGCTTGGAAGACAGCATTAATAGCTTCCCAAGATCCACTTCACTTGGTTAGGAAATGGCTAAAAGCGCACCTATAAAGGGCACTGGGCGCGTGTGCTTCTAAACCTTCTATTAATGAAAGAGGACCAAGGACGCAGCTCTTTTTCTTCAAGCTTGTATCACACAGCAAGAAGACACACAGGTGCATCCCAGGACACTGGAGCTTTTTATTCGGCAGGTTGGAAGACGGTGGGAGACGTTTAGAAAGAATCTTATATTTGAAATTCTCACTCACTATCACCTACATAACTGGGTCAGACAATGAAAATACACATGCATGTCACTTGGGAAGACAGGAGGAAGGTCAAGTTGAAGGTGAACACAGAACTGCGCTCAAGCACGATGGGGGCTGGGCCGGGGCCGCACCTGGAACCGTGTCAAGGAGAAGATATTTAAAAAGCAGCACAGTGTGCATAGTGCAACCCAGTTATTAGGGAAAAGGTTGCTTGGGTTGTCGAACGTGGGAAGCTATTTCTATCTGAACTAAAATGATAAAAATTTTAAAACAAAGAGTTCTAGCATATTTCACAATTTGCATGGTTGTTTATCCCTTTTTTTTTTTTTTTTTTTGGTCTGATGAGCAGGAGGTTTTCTCTTAGAGCTTGTGGGATAAGGAGGTTGTTTTCTTTTAATGCCCTCCTGTTCATTCTTCCTCCTTCAGGACAGTACAGAAGTCAAGGCTCTCTGGCCTCAGCGGATCTCAGATGGAGTGTCCGAAGCACTATCTCAGCCCTCCCTGAGGTCACCCCCTAACTGGGAGGGGCGTGGGTTTGGAATCAGCAGATGTGGTCACTTTTAACTTGCCCTTTCCAACCCTAGTCACCTCTGAAAGAATTTTAAAAGGTCTATTCTCAGAACCAGCCTAAGAGGCTTAGGATGATTTCTGGGGTCCCAAAGGTATTAACTTACTCGCTAACAAGAAACAAAGTTTTAAGCTATTTTAAAACTGTGGGACTAGCCCAGACTGCCTTGACAGCAACATATTAACCCAAATGTCACTAGTCAGTCACCCACAAGAAGAACGACCACTAACAGATTCCTTCCCTTTTATAGTAAAAGAGGAGATGAGAGAGAGGACAGGAAGAGGAAGGAGCAAGGGGATGAAGGTCAGCCTAAAGTGAAGAAAGTCTGCACCAAGGGCCTCCCTGGTGGCTCAGTGGTAAAGAATCCACCTACCAATGCAGGAGATGCAAGAGACCTGACCTGGGTTCGGTCCCTGGATTGGGAAGATCCCCTGGAGAAACAAATGGCGACCCATTTCAGTATTCCTGCCTGGGAAATCCCATGGACAGAGGAGCCTGGCAGGCTACAGTCCATAGGGTCACAAAAGAGTCGGACATGACTCAGTAACTAAACAACAACCGCACCAAGCGATTGCACAGACAATCTAAGAAAAGGGAAGGAAGATAAACTTCTAAGAATTCAAAAGTCTGCAAAGGATCAGCCCTATTGACCTTGAAGGTCCAGAAACATCAGCAAGGCACAGGATATTTGTATCATGTGTAGCTGGGAACAGCCACAGATCCCATCTGCATGATTTACAAAGGTGTAAATAAAACCCAAACTCAGTACTTTGTTACAGAATGCAGCTTCATTTGCCAAAGGGAGTTTAAGTCGCACAATAATAAAAAAAAAATGTGTGTACAGAGGTACAACAATAGCTGGGTTTACATTTATCATTTCAATCAACTGATGGAAAGGTAAAGCAAACTGTTTTGCCGTAAAGCAACAGCAAAACTGTTGGCAATTTCAAATTGGGAAACCAACTGAGAAACCTAAACAGGTTTTTGCATTTATTTTTAAACCAGCATGTATTTGGGGAAACAAAAACTCCTTTGGCTTCTGAATTATATTTTTAGACTCGAAAAGAGAATGCTTATAACTACATATTCTAAGTGTTCCAAAGATAAAAAGATGAGCCCCAATGATGTGAAATCTCAGATTTTGTCAATAAAGTTTCTGGATATGTATTTTGAGAATAACAATCAGAGTTTGAATGTACTAAGCCAGCTGGTTTTCTTAGCAACAAGAAACCTGCCCAACTGATAGCTAGAAACGCTCTGTGGTCGCCCATGTCTAAGGAGAGAGCCGTCTCAGAGTTAGCATGGTAGCATTCAAGGAAAGAGAAGTTAGCTGCCTCCTGGATTTGGTATCTGGTGCTCAAATTTCTCAGAAAGCACACAAGATCTTCTGAAGGGTATATCCTATTAGAGATAAATCATAACATGTCCATTTGAGCCTTGGATCAAATCAGACTAACCTCAAAGGTTATATGAAATTTACAAGTCTCCCTCTTAGAAAGAATTTACGGGTAGTGACAGGGGAACAAGTTTTCAGAAAAGTTAACAACAGAAAAAGGAAAAAACAACACTGGCTTTAGAAGACTTAGGACTCACGACTAAGAAACTTGGTAGTTGAGAATTCTGAGAAGTGTAATGCAAATAGGAATATTGCCGTTGACTCAAAATTAATCTAGAATAGGAACCAGAGGGTTATGTAGACCATTAACAGAGTAACTTTCTGCAAAGTTGATTCAGTTGTATGTGTCCAACTCTTTGGGGGCCTATAGACCATAACCTGCCAGGCTCCTCTGTCCATGAGATTCTCCAGATTGCTATGCCCTCCTCCAAGGGATCTTCCTGACCCAGGGATGGAACCCTAGTCTCTTATGTCTCCTGCATTGGCAGGTGGGTTCTTTACCTGGGAAGCCCAAAAGGAAGCTTAGCAGAGGATGGTTGCTGAGCAGAGAGAGTAACTTTGGGCATACATCAAGTCTACCTTTTGCTAAGGTAAAAAGCAGTTTAGGCACAGTTCAAATGAAATTCATTAGAATAAAAAAAGAAATCATTTTCACACTCTTGTCACTTAATCACCCATTAATTCATAAAAATGGCTCCATTAAAGCTGAACTCAAGCTCAGTTGCACAGTATTAAATCAGGTGTAACTTTAGCTCTGTGTTTGTATTTAAGTAACTTACATTCGGTGTCTATAGCTCATGCAGTGGGGCAGCTCCAAGACTGGGAAACAGTGTATAATCACTCTTCCTACTATTTACTCAGTCTTAAAATTTTCCACTCACAAATAATAAGACTCAGTTACTTCTCCAGACAAATAACCTAGGTTGAAAATACGAAGGAAGGGAATTCTTTAGTAATAAAACTAAAATAAAGAATTTAGTTTTATTTACATGTGTCCTCAGTCACTCAGTAGAACCTGACTCTGCGACGCCATAGACTGTATCTGCCAGGCTCTGTCCATGGAATTCTCCAGGCAACAATACTGGAGTGGGTTGCCATTTCCTTCTCCAGAGGATCTTCTCAACCCAGGGACTGAACCTGTGTCTCCTGCATTGGCAGGAGAATTCTTCACCACTTGAGCCACCATCTTACTAGACCAACCTACATTTTGGAATCTAATCAAATTTATTTCCTTTTATAAGATATTCTAGCCCTGTGATTGTTGTGGTGGTATCAAAAGAGATGGCAAAATATGTGTGATTTTGCTTTCTAACTTGAGGAAATTCGCCCGTTTAATAGACAGGCCTTGTCACTCCCAGTGTCTGAAGGGCATGCAGCAAAGTGGAGGGCCTCTCTTTGCTGAGACGGAGCAGAATGAGATGGCCGTGTTGTGTGTCAGGGCGCCTTGTTTTGGAGAGATTGGAATCTTTATTGAAAGAGCTCCCTTTTTTGATTTCCGGATCAGGCCCTGAGCAGTTGATAAGGGAGAATTACTTGGCCATTATCAGAAGTAGTTGTAATTCCACAAAGAGCTGGGACTAAACAAGAGTTTATCTCTGTGACAAGACTGATAGAATTCACACAGGTTATAATTCAATCAGACACCTAAAACAGCACTTATATTGGCTGGTGGCATATGTGCAAACTTCTGGCCTCCAGCCACAGCACAAGAAGTACCTGGGGAATAGTTCCTGTGGTCTGAAAACTAGGAATAAATGTTAGAGTGCTACTCTTGGTTGCTACAGGCTCTGTCTCTATTTAATCCATAATAATATTTTTAAAGAAATGTAATCCTAAAAGAATGCCATTAACCCAAAGAGTCAACTCTCTGTGACCTTTGCAATTATTTGCTAAAACACTCCCAAAGGGTTTAATGTACTTTTCAAAGTATATTTCTAAGACCTAAGAAATACCATCTTTGTAGCAGCAGCTAACAGGTCTCGCTATCCTCTCGGAAAGCTGGGGAAACTGAAAATTTTCACGGGAAATTTTCATGAATGGAAATGAATAGTGAACTCAAAAATAAATTTGTTTAGGGGCTTCCCTGGCGGTCCCGGTGGTTAAGACCCCATACTCCCACTGCAGGGGGCTAAGATCCTGCACGCTATGGGGTGCAGGCCCCTGCCAAAATACAGGTTTAAACACAAAGCTTCAGTCCTACTTGGAACACCAACCTTTGACCTATTTTTTGCAACTTCTGAAACTATTTTACAAATAAAAGGAGAAGAATGCAGGGTTTGATTCTAGCATCAGGCAGCTTGAGGTTAGCTAACACACTGGCTTCATCACCCAGTAGCTGTGAATCCTCAAGCAAACTTCTTAAGTTCTCTGAGCCTAATTTCCTCATCTGTAATAAACTGGGGATAATGAGAATATTTAATTTGTAGAGTAGTTATGAAGATATAGTGAAATAATATGACAATGCAAACAAATATATGACTGCAAATGTTAAGCAGGTGATAAATATTACTTGCCATTGTTGTTAACACAGAATGCCTGTGGTTTGACGAGTCAGAGGCCTTGGACCCAGTACACACTATTATATTCTATAACCAAGTTTGCATCAATATTGTGATCTGGTACTAATTTCCCAACTATTATGTTCTGTTCTGCCTTTAATTTTCTACAAAGAAAGAAAGTGAAGTTGCTCAGTCGTGTCTGACTCTTTGCAACCCCATGGACTGTAGTCTAGCAGGCTCCTCTGTCCATTGGATTTTCCAGGCAAGGGTACTGGAGTGGGTTGCCATTTCCTTCTCCAGGGGATCTTCCCAAGCCAGGGATTGAACTCGGGTCTCCCACACTGCAGGCAGACGCTTTACCATCTGAGCTACCAGGGAATTTCTTATCAAATCGAACAACTATAAAAAGAAATGATGCTCTTGTACCTATGAGATATTTTCATAGCTTTGTATTTTCATCCTCAGTGACACAGAAGCTGATGGACTAGCTAGTGGGGACGGTCAGAACAGTCCTCTGCATGGGCAAAAAAGGGCATCTGACAAAGGGGAGGTCCCCTGCTTCCAAGCAGGATGTGGGGCCTGAAGCTACTGTGTTTTGCCACCAGCATCTGATTGCAAGTGGGAAAAATGGAATGTGAAGGCAGGGGTCCTCCCCACGTGGCCCGTGATCACTACTTACAAATGCCCTTTTGTGAACTTCAGGAAGGGGACTGGCTTGCTCCAACAGTTTCCTTCCTGGTCCTTCCTGCTTCTCCTCAGGCCCCTATCTGGCCTACTCTCAACCCAGCACCCAGAGGGACTCCTTCACTCTGTGAGTCAGATTCTTTCCCCCACCCCCTTCAAAACCCTTGAGTGGCTCCCACCTCACTCGGAGGGAAAGCCGACATCCTGCCAATGCCCTGTAAGCCCTTGCCTGATCTGGCCCCATCTCCCACATCTTTTGGTCACATTGGCCTTGTCGATAATCCTGAAAACACCATGCCTGGAGTGCTCAAAGTTATTCACGAGGCGGTTCCCCTGGCCACTGCAGCCCCTATCTGCATCCTCATTAGCCTTTCCCTGCTCTTCTAGGCATATGCACTTTCAGCTTTTCGAATAGTTTTCTGACTTAATACGATTGTGGTCTGTAGCAAGAATGTACACTGCGTGCAACTAGGGGTTTCCATCAGTTTCGTTCACTGATGTTTCTTATCTTAAGTGTCTAGAAGAGTGCCTCACGCCTAACAAGTGCTTGGTATGTATTTGTTGGATGGATGAATGAGTGGGTGAACAGATGAACACATACGCACGCAAGCTCCTGGTTCCCAGCCACCACAGCCATCTCCACGACAAGAGCAATGGGCCAGGGTAAGAACTGGCAAGCAGTGACTCATTTCTAGAGCATCAAACCTCCTGTTGGTACCCTGCAGATGCAAACAGGCTTGCTGCATCCTCCCACTGCCAATCTGAAAACGGACTGCAAATTTTGCTCATTTAAAACAACAACTTCCAATGTCTTTCACAGAACTTCAGGCCAAGCTACATGGTCATATTTCAGGATGTCTGCATTCTTATTCTGTGTCCATCCATTAATGCGCTCGGAGGCTCTGAGAAAGAAATTAGCTTCACTGGGCTCCATAAAATAAATGACAGCTAATTTTTTTTTCCAGCTTAAAAAATCTCAGCTTCTGGAAAAAAAGTTTGACCTGTTTGACCACTCCTCGCCTTCCTCAACCAATGCTTTACAATATATATGCCCAAATTTTAATATTAATAGCTCAGCCTAATAAGAAAACTACCTGGTCTGGCCCATCTCACAAAAGGAGTGATGTTAACAGCTAGGTGTGACTCATCTGGAAATAGTGGTGCTACCTCAGGTGATAAAATGGAGGTGATTCGAAAGCTATATTAACACTTTCTTTTAATCTGAAGCCATAGCTCTGACCAAACTAAAAAATGCCTCTGCAGACAGTATCAAAACAGCTATCATTCTCCTCTTGTCATCTGCTGCAGCTTATGGCACGGCAGGAGTCCTTGCTAAAACGCTAGATTCTTGGCAGTATAGAAGTCCTATGGGAACACAGAGATATTCACACTCATGCCATCTCATCACATCCTCCTGAACCTATAGGCCACGGGGAAGCTGAACTTTCAAAAGTACCTGTAGCAATTATCAGTTTGAACCAACAAAAATAATAGCAACCAAGTGTGTACCAATAATATTGCTTTCATTCATAAAACAACTCTTTTGTCAGCATCACATGCCCAGCCCCTTCCTGGTGTTTAAGACACTGAGATGCAAAAGACACGTTCCTTGTCCTCAGAACTTGTCTTTGTAAGGTGCAAAGATAACCCAATGAGAAGCAATTAAAAATGACATGGTGGCTCAGTGGTGGGGAATCCGCCTGACAAGGCAGGAGACAAGGCTTCAGTCCCTGACCGAGAAGATCCCACGTGCCTTAGAGTAATTAAGCTCGAGTGCCACAACTATTGAGCCTGTGTTCCAGAGCCTGGGAGCCTCAGCTACCGAGCCCGAGTGCTCTGAAGCCCGTGCTCCGCAACAAGAAAAGCCACAACAGGAAGTCCTCACACACAGCGAGAGAGTGGCCCCTGCTCACTGCAACTAGAGAAAAGCCTGCATAGCAATGAAGAACCAGCACAGCTAAAAATAAATAAATACACATATTTTTAAAAGACATTGGAAAAAAGTCTCAGAAATTAAATTACTGAAATTACTACCCAGAAACAAACATCTTCAATGTTATTGGTGCTCACTATTCTAGACATCCCCATCGTAATATATGTGTACATATTGGTCCTTTTTCTTTCTTTTTTTGGAAAAAAAATGAAAATGTGCTATATCTAATCATAGCCTCTAAAAAGGCTCTAAAATATCCTTACTATAATTGTTCATGTTCATCCATTTGTAAACATAGATCTACATCATTTTAACTGGTTGAGTATTGTCCCCTAATGGATTTATTTAAGTGATTCCCTATTGGTTTGCATCTATAATAGATATATTTTGATATAGTTAAATTTAGGATACATTCCTGTATGTGAAAATATTGAGTCAAAAGTAAGGCATTTCCTTTGGGAGATTAAATATAGATAAAGATATATCTCTGTGTGTGTGTGTGTGTTTTCCAACTGTCCTTAAGTAAAGTTGTACCAACATTCATTTCTATAAGCAGAGGATGTGACTGTCCATCCTGAGTATATCATTTAAAAAAAAAAAAACCTTTGCCAGTCTACTGGATAAGAAGTGGTATCTAATTCTTGTTTTCTTTTGTATTTATACTGTTAATAAGATTATACTTTAAAAACATCTTTATTGGTAGTTGATATTTCTTATTTTTAATTGCTGCCTTATCTTAACTCAGTCTTTCCATTAATCATTTCACGTATTTTCTTACTGATTTATAAAAACTCTTCATCTTTAAAGGCTACTAAATTCCTTGTCATCAAGTGGTTAAGCAAAAATACAGGTTTTTTCACCCCTCAAAATGAAGATAATAATGTCTACCTCAAAGAGCTGGAATAAATGATAGAATTCATAAAAAGAAAATAATGTGGTGGGCATTCCTTGGCAGTCCAGGGGTTAGGACTCAGTGCTTTCAATGCCAAGGCTCAGGTCAGGCCCTGGCTGGGGAACTGAGATCCTGCAAGCCATGTGGCACAGCAAATAAATAAATGTAAACATATATATATATATATATTTGTGTGTGTATACACATATATATTATAATACAGCATGGTACCTAAAGTATAATAAAAATTCAATAAAGGTAGCCACGTTGTGGGGAAAAAGAGAACTTAACAATTAGCTTTAGAGATGGTCCACATTAAGTGATAGAAGACAGACAGGTATTCAAGGAAATGAGAGAAAACGTTGGCAAACACAATGTTATGGAAATTATGGAATAAAGGACAAGTACCTACTCAAACTCAGTAATTAGGATAGAGAAATGAAACATTCAGTCTTGGTGGTTTTTTAAGTAAGAAAAGCAAATGTGGACAGTCCTACATACCCAAAGTTGGTCATCCATGCCAGGTGGGTTCTTTTTGATAAAAGCACCATAGTATGTAGCTATATTCCGGTGATGAGAGTATTTCTTCAACATGTTAATTTCTTGTTTGATTTCTTCCTCTTCATCCTGTGTTAGAACCATAAATATTCTGTCATGAAAATCCACTGTCTTTAGTAGGATTCTATTTTTCATAACCATCTATATCAACTATGCAAAAATTTGAGTTTTTTCTTCTGTGGTAGCAAACAAGCATTATTATCATACTACTTGACTTTGTCTCTTGACTACAAAGGACGAATTTACAAGACAACACATGGGCAGTTGAAAGAGGTCTTCTGTTTGTAGTGCAAACCAATACAGTATGCAACCTGATAATAATAAAAAAAAAATTCCTCATCTTTTCACCTGGGAGAGATCAGGGCAGACTTGCTATTGAGATAAACCTCATTCTAGGCCTCTGGGAAATTTGTCCATCAAGTACCTATCACTGATCATACTTGGTTCAAGGAAGACTAAGAAAAGTGAAAAGAAAAAAAAAATACAGGCTCTTCAATTTAAATTTTGTTAGGTTCATTTTCTTTGAAGTCTCCTTTTATTGAAGTCCCCAGTGGAAGATTATGAAAGTCAGATGGGAAAGGAAGCAAGGGTAAGGTCTCTCGATCTGAGGATGTTCACAAAGCAGGAGTACCCATCTCACCTTCAGGAAAGCACACATGAAAAGAAAGGGGACATGCGGTAGCGCCACGGATGTGAAAAGAAAGAACCCCCCGGACAGAGTAAGTTTCAGGATTCAGACTTCATTCATTTTGAGTTTCAATTCGGAGTCCACTAACGTGAGCCTTTTTTTAGAAGACGTGGCATCACTAATGAAGGGTGTGCGTGTTCTCCTGTAATTTTATTTTGATGTGTACACATCAATTGGACTTTTAAATAGCATTTTATTTTCGAGGTTGGTAGAAAAATTTCTGAGCCCAGGAAGTTTGTTTTAGATGCAACAGTAAGAATCTCGGAGTATAAGATTTTACATCACCATTACCTGAAAGAACACTCACAGAGTGTCCCTGTCTGTATTCTTGCCTCCTCCAGCTACTCAGTCTCAACAATGCTGGGCCCTTCTGTAGTCTCCCATGAGTGTCTTCTTTCCCCTTTCTCTTCACATAATTTCTACTCATTATTCCTGATTGAGTTTAACGGATACTCCTGAGGGATGTCTTCTCCAATTCTCTTGGGTAATGTCAAGTCTCCCCGCTATATCTTGTCCACCCCCAAAGCCGCACATTTGTTGGTACTGGAATAGAGGTAAGGGTAATCCTGAGTCATAATTGCCCTTGGTCTTGACTCTCTTCTCCATGGGCTGTAAGTTTTCCTGCCTCCAAATGTCAGTTCCAGAGCCCCTTCCCCAGTAAAGCTTTCTGATCTGCCTGACATGCTTCTAGTCCCATAAATCATCACGGATCTCTTCCCTTGCAGCACCTACCAGAACGGCAATCCACATTTATCTATTTAAACATTTGACTGAAGCCTCTCTTCCCTTATCAATCCATAAAAACTATAAACAAAGAGAGCCTTCCTGCTTTAGCTCTTTATCATATCCTAGCATCAAGCAAAATGCTGTGAATAAATATGAAAAAAAAGTGAATACCTATAAAACGTCCAACCACTTACAGTAGCCTTCCTTATAGCTTGAAAGGAATTGGTAAAAATAAGAGGAGTGGTGAAATGCTGGCACTTTCTGACCACACAAAAATCAGTTTTCCTAAAAAGTGATGGAGATTTGCAAACCTAGGAGAATGAAGTATATTACATATCACATGGCCTATCCAAGTCAAGGAGTAGGTAATCTCAAAATAGAACATGTGCTTGGGATGCTGAGCTAAGAAGAAGCACGTGGCCTTAACACTGGAAAGGAGAAGAGGAATGAAGGGCTGGGAAGGAGGCTGGGGGAGGGGATGGCACACTGCTGACCCAGCAAATCTTCCCTGTGGCCATCAGAAACTGCCTATATCTTCACCACAGGTATAAGGAGAGAATGACCTTCACAGTCCTTCAACTTGCTGCACGCTCCTGCAGCAGACCTCAAAATGTCTGAGGATCATGCATATTAGCTATTTTAAATCCACCACGTAGGGCCAAATAATCATGGATGAATGTAGGATGGGAGCAGATGTACTTTGGGAAAGCCTAGATACAAGGGGGAGAAAACAGGGTTTCTGGGGTGACCTGGCATCTGCTTTCAACTAAAGGGACAAGTAAATGAGACAGTAAAACATCAATCACTTTCCAGCAGCAGTGAGACAGGCTCAGCCTGGGTCATTCTTACTGAGAAGCTGGGCTGTTCTATGAGAATTTGCTCTCCTAGGTTCTCCACAGGACAGCGGCTGACGTGGGGGAAGCAGAGAAGGAAAAGTGCCCAAAAAGCTGACCATATCATTAGGAAAACAAGGACTTATGAAACAGTTAAACAGCAGTGTAATTCAGTATAAAATTAAATCCAAAATAAACAGTACTGGGAGACCAGAATGAAATCAGCACATCCTCCATCACTCTGCAAAGGTAAACTGAGGCAACAAGATAATGAAGAAGGCATATGCATTGAGTCAAGAAAACGAGGGGGAGGGGTCAGGTGGGGTGCATGTCCAGTTTGGGCCCCACTTCTTTCTGGCTGTATGATCCCAGGAAAGTAACCTACCTTTTAGAGTCTATTTTTTCTCATTTATATGGAGATATAGATGGCAACCCACTCCAGTATTCTTGCCTGGAGAATCCCAGGGACGGGGGAGCCTGGTGGGCTGCTGTCTATGGGGTCGCACAGAGTCGGACACAACTGAAGCGACTTAGCAGCAGCAGTAGCAGCAGCATAGATTTTATAATAGTATTATTACATGTCCTAATCTTTTGTGAAAATTAAATGAAGATGTGAAAGTTATAAAATAAAATACAAAATAAATGTTATTATTAATCTTCTCAACCAAAAAATAAATAATAAGAATAAGAGGTCAGGAATATAAGTAACTTGAATTTTAGGTTTAAATTGCACTGTTGCAAACACAGTTACAGAACCACTGTGGGTCATGGTGATGTAGCTCTAATATAGAACCCTGAGCGTGATCTTATACTACCTCCTAAGTGAGTAGGCAATTTATCAGGCCTTCGGGGCTACTGTTTATCCAGATTTCTAGACTAGGGCATTGATAGCCGTAGTGAAACTACGTTATGCAGTGAAACTGAAAGGGAGGCACTTCTTATGACCATAAGAACTCATTTAACCCCTTCACAAGCAGTCTGACCTCTTACAACATGGCCTATTGAAGAAGATGGGTTATGAGGTTTTCAAAAGGACAGACAGAAACAACTGAGGATAGAATTAGATTACAAAGCTATAAGAAGCTTTTCTTCTATTTCGTAAATGGATTATTCTTATGTCTTAAGAATTAAGCAAAGGGATCAAGCTTACTGGGAAACTAATGACCATTGGGTCATAATTTAAAAAACGAAAGAAAGATACCAAAATTGTAAGAAATTTTAAAAGGGAGTAATTTTAATCAGCCAAGTCTGATAGTCTAGGAAGAACCATAATTTCAATCAGAAGATTTCAAAAATCTTGTCCAAGCTGATTCATTATGTAAACTCAGATATGGCTATTTAAACTCTATGAATGTCAGTTATTTTCATCTATAAATGGGAAAAAGAATACCTATCTAAGTCACCTCTCAGGTCTTGGAAATGATTAAGTGCTTATTTAAGCAAAGCACTATTATCAACATAAAGAAAATTATTATTTTGTCTTAAAATGACAGGAAATCTTTTGCTTAGTATTTGTGGCAGACTGAGAGGAAAAATGGCCGTGATATTTGGCATTCATTGGAAGGACTTTTGCTGAAGCTGAAGCTCTAATGCCTTGGCCACCTGATGTGAAGAGCTGCCTCACTGGAAAAGACCCTGATGCTGGGAAAGACTGAAGGAGAAGAGGGCGACAGAGGATGAGATGGTTGGATGGCATCACCAACTCAATGGATATGAGTTTGAGCAAACTCTGGGAGACAGTGAAGGAGAGGGGAGTGCCTGGCGTGCTACAGTCTGACTCGCTAGGAGTCAAACAAGACTTAGCAACTGAATAACAACAATACATAAAAAGGTGGAGTCCATCCCCTCTGCTTATCTCTGGGCTTGGCCCCGTGACTTGCTTTGGCCAATGGGATATTACCTAATGTGATATAGCAGAGACTTGAAAAGTTTCTGTGTATTGGGGTAGACTTCTAATTGCTTGCAGAGAGCACTTGTATATGAAAAACCAGAACCAGCATATCAGGAGGATGATAAAATAGGTGAAGAAACAGTGCTTTTCAAATGCAAGGAAAAGGATGATTCCAGACGATGCTTGCTGACCACCAACCACCTCCGATGGCTATATGATGACCACAACCACAGTCATAAAATACAGCCAAGCCAACCCGATGTAACGCTCTGTACCATAAGGAATCCACTTGCCAATGCAGGAGACACAGGTTCCATCCCTGGGTCAGGAAGATCCCCTGCAGGAGGAAATGGCAACCAACTCCAGTATTTTTGCAGGGGAAATCCCATGAACAGAAGAGCCTGGTGGGCTACAGTCCATGGGTCACAAAGAGTCAGACACAGCTGAACATGCACACACAGCACATTCCTATATTAAAAGTAAGAGCTAAGATCTAAAGCCAAGATTTGTCTGACTTCAAAGTCAGTGTTTATAATTCTAAAATGAAAACTCCTAGATAGAAGGGTGATTACCCACAATGATAAAACAAAAGCTGCTGCTAAATCATGAAAGAAGAGTTTAGGAGCACCTTAAGTCAGGGTTGAAGAAGAACTGCCTTTGGTCCTCCAATTAAAAGAGCTTTTTAGCACCCATTAAATATTTGCTTATGAATGATTTCAGGGGATAAAGGAGGGATTTTAAGTTGCATATTTATTACACAGGGGAACATACTTTAAGAATCTACAATACAGCAGGATTTAAAACTAGAATTAATGAGACATTTAATATTAGTGTGCTCGATAACACAGCTTTCAATCCATGGAAGAGGAATAAACCTGTGTAATTCTTACAACAATCCAAGAGACTGGTCAGTTTTAACTTTACAAAAAAGGATGGGGTGAGCATGTGTGCTAAGTTGCTTCAGTCGTGTTTGACTCTTTGTGACCCCATGGACTGTAGACTGCCAGGCTCGTCTGTCCATGGGATTCTCCAGGCAGGAATACTAGAGTGGGTTGCCATGCCCTCCTCTAGGGGATCTTTCCCACCCAGGGATCAAACCCATGTCTCTTGCATCTCCTGCATTGGCAGGAGGATTCTTTACCAGGTGTACAGACTGATAAATGCTCCTGTATCCTATATGCTTGGATACTAGCTATGACTACCTCTGCTCCTCCTCACCTGCTGCTCTCCACAGTGGCTGCGGGCATTACGCAGGCATTTGTGTTAACATGTCCATCATTTTCACCTTTGTTGTTGACTGAATGTGACAAAATTTGAAGACAATTCATTGTTAAAGAATTATAGACTAATAGAATTTGTAGGGATTACTGACATCTTTTAATGTGATTTTTTGAAAAAAAAAATTAATAATTTGTAGCACTGAAATCCCTTTCCCCAGTAGAAAATCTATTCAGGATGCCAATATATAGCCTCAATACTGGAGTGGGTTGCCTTTTCCTTCTCCAGGGATCTTCCCTACCCAGGGATCGAACCTGGGTCTCCCGCATTGAAGGTAGATGCTTTAACCTCTGAGCCACCAGGGAAGATTTAAAACCAGTAAACATCTATTTTTATAACTTTAACTAAGTAATACCTAGTTATACAGTTAATCAGTGACAACGAAGTGGTTATTTTAGTGAAGGCAAATTTAGAATTTGTGAAACAAACTGCAAGTCTTATATCAGTTTCAATATCTTAATCATTTTCAGTTTTGTTTTGGTTCCAAAGGATAGAGAAAATCTACATTTCCTAAGAAATGTAATTGCATAAATAGCATGACTTGCCATTTCAGCGGAAAATTGACATTGAATGACATTCTGCACATGAATGAAGTAACCTGGAGTACAAATTGAGAGGCTGCCATTTTCTTTTAAAATTTATTTTATTGACATATAGGTGATTTTAACTTCTCTGGTGGCTCAGATGGTAAAGAATCTATCTGTAATTCAGGAGACCCAGGTTTGATCCTTGGGTCGGAAAGATCCTCTGGAAAACAGAATGGCTACCCACTCCAGTATTCTGCCTGGAGAATTCCATGGACAGAGGAGCCTGGCGGGGTACAGTCCATGGGGTCGCAAAAAGTCGGACATGACTGAGCAACTAACATTTTCACTTTCATAGCTGATTTACAAGGTTGTGTTAATTTCTGATGTAAAGTGATTCAGTTCTACATTTGTGCACGTTCTTTTTCACATTCTGTTCCACTATGGCTTATCCCTGGATATTGGCTATAGTTTCTGTGCTATGCAGCAGGGCCCGGCGGTTTATGCACGCTATACATAATGGTTTGCATCTGCTAACCCCAAACTCCCAATCTGTCCTTCCCTCATGCCCCCCTGAGAGGCTGCCATTTTCTCATGTGTTCAAAGTTGGTATACAATATGCAGTTTGAAGGGTTTAAAAATCAGTTTATTTAATATTCATATTAAAGTATATTAAACATTGAGACTTAAGCATGTATGGATCCTCTAAAATTATCTCAAGGTGGGGTTTGAGGTCTTAGGAAACAGATTCAGGGTGGTTCAATAACTTAGCTAATCCCACATCTCTTCATTGCAGCATTGCTAGAATTTGAAACCTTGCTGTGGCATTCTCCAGGCAGCAACTGGATTTGTCGTATATGTTAACCCTAAACTAAATTAATTCATTCAACACATATTTATCTGTCTGCTCTATCCCAGGCACAATGCTAAATAACATTAGTGGTAATAATAACAGCATAATACAGTCATCCCTCAGTATCCACAAGGAACTGGTTCTAGGACCCCCATGGATACCAAAACCCACGGATGCTCCAGTCTCTTTTGTAAAGTGGCACACTGCAACCAGCCTGCCATATCCGTGGGTTTCAACCTCAGATTCAACTAACACTGTGAATATAGAGAGCTAACTTTAATACAACAATGGACATAACACTTTCAAGCTCTTCCACAATAAAACTTACTACAGTCTCATGGGGAACACGAATGGAAATCAAATAATGATACAGATACGTGCAAAATTATTAACATGAGAGGTTTGAGTAGCTTATCTAATTAGGAGCATCAGGGGAGACAGCCAAGAAATCCAAGTGTGAGCTGAGCTCTAAAGGCCATGTGGGAGCTATCCAGTTAGGGGAAAAGAACAAGTATAATATGATGTGACTGAGGAGGCATTGGTTTCCTGGCAGAAACAGTGACTGCCAAAGCCTGTTACCTGGATGGGGTAGGGCATATGGTTTACTATAGGAATCATTGATTGTATGGAGAAAAAAATGAAAAATGTATGCAAGAGATGTCATAACAGTAACAACTGTGTGCTATGTACTAATCTCAAATGCTTTATAAATACCCACATTTACTTCTCACACTAACTTTACGAGAGAAGTTATATTATCCATATTTACACATGTAGTCGCTCAGTTGTGTCTGACTCTTTGCGATCCCATGGACTGTAGCCTACCAGGCTTCTCTGTCCATGGGATTTTCCAGGCAATAGTCCTGGAGTGGATTGCCATTTCCTTCTCCATTCCAGGTGGCTCAGTGGCAAAGAATTCACCTCCAATAAAGGAGACACAAGAGATGTGGGTTTGATCTCTGGGTTGGGAAGGTCCCCTGGAGTAGGAAATGGCAACCCACTCCAGTATTCTTGTCTGGAAAATTCCATAGAATTTTAGAGGAGTATGGTAGGCACCAGTCCTTAGGGTCACAGAGAGTCAAATATGACTGAACACATACACACACAGCACAGTAACATACATGGAATAAATGGAGAGTAAGCAACATGCCCAGGATAAGAGAACCATGAAGTGTCAAAGCTAGGACAAACTGAGATGAGTGACAGTTTGCTTGCTCTTCTTTGTTGCTGTTGTTCAGTTGCTAAGTTGTGTCTGACTCATTGCAACCTCATGGACTGCAGCACTGCAGGCTTCCCTGTTCTTCACTGTCTCCCAGTGTGCTCAAACTCATGTCCATTGAGTTGGTGATGCCATCCAACCACCTCATCCTAGGCTCACCTGCTCTCTCTGTCTACTAGGAAGTGGTGTCCCCTAGAGAAGCAAATATGGCAATGGTGGCATGCATCCTTCTCATACCCATGCCAGCACTGATATATGACTCCCAAGAGAACTACGAATTTATAAAATAGGTTCTAACCCTAGGAATATTTCATTTATTTGGCTAAACTCTATCATCAATAAGACAGCTTTTCCAACAACATGGATGAACCTAGGGATTATCATACTAAGGGGAGTAAGTCAGAAAAAGACAGACAAACACCATGTGATATAACTTACATGCGGAATCCAAACTATGACACAAATGAATCATCTATGAAACAGACCCACAGACAGAGAGCAGAGCTGTGGTTGCCAAAGCAGGGAGGATCTGGTGGGGAAGGTTGGGAGGTTGGTATTAGCAGAGGCAAACTATTATATTTAGGATGGATAAACAATAAGATCCTACTGTATGGCACAGGGGGCTATATTTAGTATTTTGTGATAAATCATAATGTAAAGGAATATGTAAAAAATATATATATATAAAGCTATGACAAGCCTAGATAGCATATTAAAAAGCAGAGGCATCATTTTGCCAACAAAGGTCTGTATAGTCAAAACTGTGGTTTTTCCAGTAGTCATGTACAGATAGGAGAGTTGGACCATAAAGAAGTCTGGAGCCCCTCAGAATTGATGCTTTCAAACTGTGGTGCTGGAGAAAAATCTTGAGGGTCCCTTGGACAGCAAGGAGATCAAACCAGTCAATGCTTAAGGAAATCAACTCTGAATATTCATTGAAGGACTGATGCTGAAGCTGAAGCGCCAATACTTTGGCCACCTGATATGAAAAGCTGACTCACTGGAAAAGACTCTGATGCTGGGAAAGATTGAAGGCAGGAGAAGTGGGTGACAGACGATGAGATGGTTGAATGGCATCACTGACTCAATGGACATGAGTTTGAGCAAGCTCCAGGAGATGGTGAAGGACAGGGAAGCCTGGCGCTGCAGTCCATGAGGTTGCAAAGAGTCAGACACAACTTAGCAAACTGAACAACAATAGTCACTTTATTGGGGAACAAATGCACTGGCGACCAAGATAAGTGAGCTTCCTTCTTAAATTCTCCCGTAACACTCTCTGTATACTCCCTCAAAGTTAATCAGAACTCTACATATCTGTTCAACTGTTTGTTAACTATCTTTCACTCACGCTGGAATTTATGATTCCAGAAGATAGCACCCTTGTCTGTCTTATTCACTACCATCACCCCAGAGGAGAGCACATTCATTCATTCTTAGTGAATGAATAAATAAATTATTGTAATTTCAGTCTTTAGCTTCTAGAATCTAGCCTCACTTTCTCTTTTGGATTCTGCTCTACGGTAAGTCATTTTGACAGCTCCCCATTGTTCAGGGTAAGACGAGTGACTTTGAGGTGGTGGAGACGGGGCTGATTCAAGCTATTTACACATGCTGACAATGAACTAACCCACTTGGGCCACATGTGGCATGGGGTTCATAGCACAGGCTACCATCCCAGTATAGAAGTTCAATGTACAGTATAACATCCTCTTTTCATTCCTATTGAATGTCCCACTCAGGCATTCATTGTGTCTTACCAGGACCTATATAGAGGAAATGTTAGGTACCAGGCACTAGATAGTATATAAATTTAATCTCAAAACAAGTTTGCAATGTTTGTATTTACATCTAACAGATAAGAAAGAATGAGATTCAGAAAAGTTAAAAAGTTTGTTCACGGAGAGTAAGGAGAGGAGGGGGGTGTGAACTCAGCTCCGCCTGAATCTGAAGGCCATGCTCCTGCAATGCCCATCCCCATCTGTCATTCTAATAACAGGGCTGTGGAGAGGTGGGTGCACCCTGACTGGCTGGATTTGAATTCTAACTCTGGCATTTACTGTCTGTGAAGCTTGGGCAAGCTATGTACAATTTTTATGCTTTCAATTAATTCCTCATTTGTAAAATGGATATATTAGCTTGTTCCTATAATGGGAATTGTTTCAAGGACTAAGTGAGTTAGTATATGTTGTATTAAGTACTAAGAACCATGCTTGGCAGATAATAAGCAATCAATGATAGTAATCTTTATTCTTGACTGTGGCTGCTGTTGTTATTACTGTTACCAACATTATGTTCTATGCTACCAATCACTCCACTGAACTGTCCCCCTTTGGGAGGGAAGAACCAAAAGTGCCTGGAGCAGTATGTTCTCTAATTCTTCCAAATAACCCAAGAAGAAAAGATTTTTTCCTTGGTCCAATTTCAGCAAACATTCAATGAGTCCATTAACTATGGGCAAAGAACTCTACCAGAAGCTACTGGGAGAAGGCCACTTCCTTACTCTTTAAGGAGAGATGGAGACTGGCTGAAAGCTTCACCCACAGGAATTCAGTTAAGTAAGGCAAAAATAGAAACTCAGTCAAGCAGGGGTTATATTGCATCCTTCTAGTAGGAAAATCCCATCATGTTACTTTGCTATTTAACTTCTGGTTAAACACACTGGCTCTAGCAGTGGTGTGATGAAGGGGCCAAGACTGACAGCTTCCCTCCCCTTGTATAAAACCCCCCTATATCTCTTCCATATAATGGGGTTTTGCCTAAGCCTACTTGATCTAAGGGTTTTATTGGAAAAATTGAAAAGTGAAAAGCTTGTAATGTCTTTGCCATAGCACCCAATGCCTTCATGACCTGGCCCTAACCTGTACAGATCCACCTTGTATCACTCTCTCCTCAGAACTATTTTTATTCTAAAACTAATCTATGTAATGCTTCCCTGGTGGTTCAGATGGTAAAGAATCCACCTGCAAGCAGGAGACCAAGGTTATATCTCTGGGTCAAGAAGATGCCCTGGAGAAGGAAATGGCAACCAACTCTAGTATTCTTGCCTGGAGAATCCCATAGAAAGAGGATCCTGGTGGGCTATAGTCCATGGAGTTGAAAAGAGTCAGACATGACTGAGTGACTAACACACACACACACACACACACACACACACACACACACACACACAAGCGTGTGAACACCTAACAGTTTCCAGAACATGCTGCCTACTCTCTCAGCCACCATGCCTTGCACAGGCTGTTTTCTTGTGGACAGAAACATTTTTGTCTGATTGTCCTCCTGGACTTAATTATTACCCCTCACTGTCACATTAAATTTTATACATAACTGTATAATTTCATGACTTTATTATAAAATGGGTCAGCTTTACTTACAAATATTTAGGGCAATGTTGTATTAGTGTAAGCTCCCTTCAGGCAAAGAACCACTTTTTCATCTTTGAATTTCTAGTGTCTGTCATAAAATAGGTGTTTAGTAAATGTTTATTGAATAAATTGATTTTAAAAATCACACTAAATGAAATATTAAATATCCTATATTAACTGAAGACCTAAGGTAATGTTATAAACAGGGTGGACTTAAAAGAGTTAAAATACTTGGGTTGAAATATTCACTCCATCATTTACATATCACATTGAACAAGATACTTAATATGCCTAGTTTTCTCATCTCTACAATGAAGCTAATAATGAAGTCTGGTGGTTACTGAGGGCATTCAGTGAATCAATATACAGAAAATATTTTAAAGAGTTCTGACTCCATCAATAATAATGACTCCATCAGTGTTAGCTACCATTATTATTATTTCAGGCTGAAATATAAAAAAAAATGTAACTGAGAGGCACCTTATTTAAGGACTAAATCAGTTTAAAATAACGTTGATTATAATGATATAACCTCATAATAATATAATTATCTTGTTTTTCCCTGCTCAACATCCTTCCTATCCTTTGATCTTAACAGTTATCAGGTTTTTCTTTGAGGAAGCCTCCTTTCCACTGTTAGTCGTTAAGTCCAGCTCTGCGACTCCATGGACTGCAGCCCACCAGGCTCCTCTGTCCATGGGATTCTCCAGGCAAGAGTACTGGAGTGGGTTGCCGTTTCCTTCTCCAAAGGATCTTTTTGACCCAGGAACAGAACCTGAGTCTCCGGCACTGCAGGCACATCTTTCACCATCAGAGACGCCGGGGACCAGATGTGGCTCAAGAGAAACAGAACTGGCAGTGGGATGGCGAGGTGACACGAGCAGGGCCACTGATGCTGAGACTTGCACTCTTGCTGAGACTAAGGGCGATGAGGTAATTAGAACATAAGCCTGCAGCTGCTGGTGGAAAAGCAGAGTCCAGAGATGGAGAGATACACAATTCCCAACTAATCATCTGATTTCCTAGACCCTGCTGAGCTTTTCTTTTCTTTTTTTTTTTTTTAATATACACAAAACAATAAATTCTGTTTTCAGCTTCATCCATTCTGAGTGGGGCTTTGGTACTAAAACCCAACATGTCCTGAGTAATGATCATAACCAGTCATTGTTAAGATGAAAGCCTACAATACTAAGTTATTATGTTATCAAGTCCTACATGGATTTCAAGGTATCATTGTAAAGGGACTGGGTAAACTAGAAATTTTGTGTAAAACCAGAAATTTTGATCCAAATGAAGATGGAGATTATTTGCAGGGTTATCAAAGAATCATAGTCTCTTCATACTTGGCCAGAAACAGTAAGTACAAGTGCTCTTCCGGTGTGCGTGAAGGCCCTGCCCGGGACAAGTGCTCTTCCAGTGTGTGTGAAGGCCCTACCCGAGAAAAGTGCTCTCCTGGTGTGCATGAAGGTCCTACCTGAGAAAAGTGCTCTTCCGGTGTGCGTGAAGGTCCTGAAGAGTTTCTAGCAAAGGCAGAGTCTGCCACACTCCAGACCATCAGGGATGAGCAGACATCACCACGGAAAATTTCCAACGCTTACGTCTTTACTCCTCTGATTATTTGACATTTCTGTCTGACAGGGAATTCCCTGATTTTACCAGTTGAGTCATGAATTGTAAAAGATGATCTTTTCAGATAACATCCAGAATTTTAAAGGAAGTGTGCTGTTCTATAAGCGGTTCCTTGTTTGGCCTAATATTGCTAAACACAGAAGTAAAGGAACCTCAGTAACAATTAATGTACATCGAAGATGTCATCTGGTTATTTTAGTTATGTTTGCACAAGTAATGAAGAGTGGTTTACCCACTGAAATTGCAGAGGTTATACGACAAATGGAATTTACACAAACTAACTTTGTGAATTGACTAAAACAGAATCATCTACCCGGACTGAACTAATTCTGTGCGTCTCAGGATTGTAACATCCAACATGATAAATATAATTAACACTGCTATTATATGACTGTTGTAAATCCTGAGTTCTCATCACAAGAAAATTTTTTTTTCCATTTCTCTAGGTTTGTATCTATACGAGATGATGAATATTTATTAAACTTATTGTAGAATCTTTTTTTGTTATTTGTAAGCCTAATCGTTAGGCTGTACACCTTAAACAGTATTGTATGTCAATTATATCTCAACAAACTTAGAAGAAAAAAAAGCAAAAAATAAAAAAATTCTGTGCTTTTCAAAAAAAAGAGAGAGAGAGAGAGAGAGAAAAGGCAAGTTCTGAGGCTCCACCTAGAAATTCTGCAGCAAGCCCAGTATTTTTGCATTTCTGATGAGAACCCCAAGTGTGCTGAAAGTCCATAGATGTTAGCCGTCCACTATGAGGAACACTGCCATAGAGGATACAGTTTTGTTTAGCTAATTAAAGTACACAAATCCAGCTGGGAACGAATCCCCAGAAAACACTGAAATGCAAAAATTCTCATAATTATTTCAGAAACCAAAAGAACTTCAAAGACTGAGTTTAAGCCCTAATTCTGAAGCAAATATGGGGAAATTTGGAAGTGTCTCAGCTTTAAAACTAAAGAACATAAATATTACACTCAGTTTTTTTCTGTTACTTTTTTCTTTAAAAAAGGACATGGCATAGAATAAAAATAATTTAAAAATTGATTTCAAGTTTATAGTTTTATCAGTTCCATTACAATAATCTATAGTAGATTTACTATAGTAGATCTACTTTTTAGTAGATCTTTGCACACAATTAACAAAGGCGACCTTTGAGAATTCATCTCAGGGCAGCTATAATGAGCACAATTATAATAATCGGTAAGGAGCTTTTACAACATTCCATAATACACAAAAGACAACATGGCAAAATGAAATAGATTGTTTTCTGAGGATACCACATGAATTTCACAAAGGAAATCTTATGTTGACTATGATGTGTACAGGGGTGATACAACAGTCATTTGATGCTGGATCATACACCATGGGAAATAAGAAAACCATTTCCCGATGTGTATCCATGTTTGCCTTTGTTAAGGGTCAGTGGTTATATAATGGTCAATGATGTAGCTAAAACAGGGAACTATCCAGCCCTTTCAACAGAGGTTTCCCCAAGAGAATCAAGCCCACATACTATAAAGCATCCATTGTACACGATGGATTGACTCTCCTGTGCATTGAAATGGTGCCAGCTCTTCACCATCCTGGGGAGAATTGAGGAAATTGTCTCTAAATCATCTTCTGTAGGGTTCAGTTGCCTTGTGAAACTCAGTTTAGAGAGGCTAACTAACATAGCTTAAACTGAAAATACATACTCTGGGATAAACTGCTGTGTACCCTTTTTTCTTCCAAGCAAGGTGGTCTAAGAATAGTAAATAATTCTTTGAGCAATTTAAAATCGCAGAAACAGAACCAGAAAAGTGATATTCAGCACTCTCAAGTCATACTTTGTGCATCAGTATACAGCTCTGTGCACAACTGTGCATCAAGATTAAAGATGTCAGTGGAGCTCAATTGCAGTTCTCTGCAGACCCACACAACAGAGCTTTACAGCGTGACTGTCTTGGACTCCATCCACATCCATTAGTTGTTCAATGCCAAGTGTGCTGCACTATGTGGAGATCCTGTTCAATCCAAAGAAAATACAGTAGCACAACTTCAGCGGAATTGCAAAATAAATTCTTGCTTGATTTTTGCTGGGAGCTTTGTGAAAGGTTTACACATTTCTAATGGGTTTCTGTGTAGAGACTGATAATATCTGCTCTCGATTTTTTCGTCAGACCCTGCTAATGAAAAATACATTCTCCCTTCACTCCTGACTAATAATAGAACCCAAATAAACTGGGCACATTGGCAGGATGAAAGACTACCATTTCCCAGCTTCCCTTACAGCGAGGTAGCCAAAGAAAGCAGAATAAGTAGAAATGTTGTTATGTAAGTAGAAAGAATTTCACTGAAGGGGCTATATTCTGTATCCTCTTCTCCCACCAACTCTCTCCCCACCCTACCCACCTGTTTTTTGCCTACCAAAGAATGTGATCAATGGAAATCCAACAACCACTTTGTGTCATGGAACTTACCTTAAGTGTGGAAGCTATGTGTCAGAATGGTGGAACAGAAAGATAAAAACACCTCCTACTCTGTCACATTGCTGCTACACATTTCTGGGCTGTCGACTCTAAACTCATTTTACATGTGAGGGTATAACACTTTCATCATGCCTAAGTCTCTGTTAATTTTAATTTTTTTTTTGCAAGTGGCAGAAACTAAACCTTATTAATATAATCTATATGCATTTTTCTTATTCAGTAAAGGCCAGGTGAATTAATAAACTAATTGGGATGAATATTTGAGAAGGTTTGCAAGCTCTAAAATTTGAATAATGCATATAAAAGAAAGGAGTACTTTAAGTGGTTCTAAACATATGGAAACAAAATTTTTCACCTGTTAAAATGCATATAATTTTAAAACTGCATATAACATAAAGAGGAATACAGATTAAAGAATAACTAAGGAAAGAAAGTCAGTACAATGTATAGTATAAACGAAAATTACTAAAATTAGTATCATTGTTAATAGCATAGCATATAATGTATACTTATCAAAGGTGACTAACAGGACCAAAGAAGATATGGCTTGAAGTCCGACTTATGGACAAACTGTGTGTATTTCTTATTTGTATCCTAGTTCTTGATATCTTTGTGTGACCTATTCATTCCACATCTCGTTACACTAAGTAATCCACTTCTGGGACAAATGGAAGACTGTGGTCTTTTAGCTTTTATGTACTGCTGACAGACATCTTTAGAAAAATTCCCAGGACAATAGAAAATCATTGACATGCTTTTGATGTCCAGTGAGACTTTCAAGTCTGATATTTGCTCTGTACTCTAGAAAAGGCATTAAAATATTTTTAATAGGTCTAGCAAAAGGGATTGAAAGCATAAGATTGTATTTAAAATAAAGTCTATTTCTTAGATTGCTTTTGATTATCTAGGCAGAAATTTTATTTCAGTGTTGCTCAATAATAATAAGTATTTGTGTGTATGGTGAATATTTGGTCCATAATATTTTGGGGAAGAAAATATTCATGTTATACATCCTACTAGGATTTTAGAGCCATCCAAACTCTTGCCTATTCCACTGTTAGGTGGACTTTGGGGAAAACTGTTAAGACCCACCTCTTGTGTAATCTCAGTATTATTCTCTTAATACCTTCAAATCCTTGTTTTGTCTTCATATGCAAATGTCCTCGGTCGTGTTTATGTAAATCATTGGCACACACCGTTCTTCACTCTGACTTACTTAAGGCAGTGCGTAGATATCTAATTAGAATGATTTACCCATGGTCATCTCAGTTAATTGCTGAATACTCTTAATGTTAAGCAAACGTGGAAAAGATTTTAGATGTCTAAAAAAGATTCTATTTCCAAAAAATGATTTTTCTCTATCACTAACTTCTTATGACAAGTATATAAAACAACTTTGAGATGGCAAGATAAAGATACATTACCCCTGTGACATCCATAACCTTGATGGCTGCCAGCTGGCCCGTTTTGACATGACGACCCTGTAAAAAAATTTTTTAAACAATTCAGTTCTGATAAGCAATATTAGCATTAGGCTTCAACTGTAATGAACAATTATATGGATCAGTGTTACAGAGTGCCAACGGGGAAGACAGAGACAGACATACAGAGAAATCTTAAATGCTTTGTAGATCAACCTCTATTTAATGTTTATTTTGTAACACATGTCCATCGCTTTGTCTTTTGAGTTTGTTTTAGCAGCTTTTGTCAAGTTTAATAAAAGAGAAAATGTCAAATAATGAGGTTCTACCTCCTCTCCAAGGTGTTAGGGGCTTGAGTTGGAGGAGGGGTGTACATGGAATATTTGGGTGGAGCAGACGCAAGCAGCTAGTTTCCCTGATTATTAAAATCTCTTGATTATTAAAATCTCTTGTATTGTGACAGTCTCAAATGGATCTGACTCTGCTGGAGTTCACTTGAGACTGCTAATTTATCTTCATCTTAAAAGGGGACCTAAAGGAAAATAGAGAGCAATCAATCTGAATTTGTGATCAAAGAGACACTATTGAGCCCAAGGAACTGCTTCCCCAGAGTGGGTATCTCTGGGCTTTTTAACTATAGGAAGCATCAAGCACTTGGAGAGAACAGGGTGTGGAGAGCAGGATATCCTCAAAGAGAAGCTTTATCTGTATAAGAAGCATAAAGTCTATATGTGACTCTCAGACAGGAGCAAAGATGGTCAGTCTCATTATTTCTATGCATTCTTTATGTAGCTTTTAAAATACATTTTACCTGCCACAGCTATCAGGCAGTATAATATACCTTCCAAGGCAAATCCCTTTCACCTGAGGCAAATCCCTTTCACCTTCTAGGTCTCAATTTCCTCACCTGAAAAATGGGAATAATGACAGTACCTAACTCATAGCATTGCACGGAGGATTAAATGAGACAGTAATTGCTAAGTGCTTGACGGTGCCTGGCACAGAATAGCTGTGAGAAGATGCTGGCTGTAGTTGTTTATGGCCCTGTCTTTAAGTGCTGTCTTCTCTTTTAAGTTACACGTTTCACGGAGGAAAGTGCGTGCCTCATCATTGTAGCCCTAGTGCCCGGAGTAGCGGGTGCCCAGCCCATAACGGGGTGGCATGTTTCTGGATGAGCAGCAGCAGTTAGCGAGGGCATGTCCGCCTGAAGCTGGAGGAGACAGGCTTGGTGCTGCCTGTCACTTTTCTTCTCATACATCCCAGCACTGTGTATGTGTCTACCCGATTCTAACAGTGCTTCCTTCACCTTTCAACCACCATTCTGCTTCCTATCTTTCCTCCTCATTCAGGAAAAAGCACAAGTAAGAAGACTTTAAATCAGTAATCTAATATGGCTGCAGACGTACTTCAATTTTCAATAAGCTGAGGGAGGGGGTTGGAGTTACCACTCCAAGAGTCCTGGGCCAGAATTCCAGGGGCCTGCTTCTGCCCATGACCAGCTGGTTCATCAGAAGCATATTATAATTATCCATCTGGGCCCTGGTTTCTCCATCTGCAAACTGCACTCTGTGGTTGGAGATGGTGGGGGGAAAGGTATCATTCTTAACACCCCAAGGAAATTCAGGAAAATTTGTTGGAAATTTAGTTTTCACAGTGACAGTGGAGGACAATAGTACTGTGCTATTTAGAGCCCAGGGGCCAGCAATACTGACTTCCTGCAGAGCTGGAGGGCAATCTCATACAAAGGAGAAGTAGCAACAGTGCCCTCTGTTGATAAACACTGAATGACCTCCAGGGTTTTCCTGGTCCCAGTAAGTCTATGATGCTGTAACGGTGACCTTAACAAAGATCAGCTGCTTCTCTTCAGGAACAGAAAGTCTTTAAAGTAAGGGTCATTAAACAATGACTATTTCTCTAATATAGCACTAAAGAAGGGTAGGAGCACTGCAGACAGAGGGTCTGGCTGATCACACAGCTGAAATTTCACCCTGAAATTCTTTTAACGGTGCCATGCAGCCAGGGAAAGGGAATGTTTGGGTATGTCTTGTGGGGACCTCTAAGAAGTGACCCCTGCCTGGCTCACCACTGGTGGGCTCCCACCTGCTCTTACTTTGTGGTCCTTAATAAAAACTCGCAGCAGTGGCCACAAGACTGGAAAAGGTCAGTTTCATTCCAATCCCAAAGAAAGGCAATGCCAAAGAATGCTCAAACTATCGCACAATTGCACTCTCACACGCTAGCGAAGTAATGCTCAAAATTCTCCAAGCCAGGCTTCAACAGTACATGAACCGTGAACTTCAGATGTTCAAGCTGGATTTTAAAAAGGCAGAGGAACCAGAGATCAAATTGCCAACATCCGCTGGATCATCAAGAAAGCAAGAGAGTTCCAGAAAAACATCTATTTCTGCTTTATTGACTATGCCAAAGACTGTGTGGATCACAACAAACTGGAAAATTCTTCAAGAGATGGGACTACCAGACTACCTGACTTGCCTCCTGAGAAATCTGCATGCAGGTCAGGAAGCAACAGTTAGAACTGGACATGGAACAACAGACTGGTTTCAAATTGGAAAAGGAGTATGTCAAGGCTGTATATTGTCACCCTGCTTATTTAACTTATATGCAGAGTACATTATGAGAAATGCCGGGCTGAATGAAGCTCAAGCTGGAATTAAGATAGCTGGGAGAAATATCAATAATCTCAGATATGCAGACGACACCACCCTTATGGCAGAAAGCAAAGAAAAACTAGAGTCTCTTGATGAAAAGAGGAGAGTGAAAACGTGGGCTTAAAGCTCAACATTCAGAAAACTAAGATCATGATATCTGGTCCCAACACTTTATGGCAAATAGATGGGGAAACAGTGGAAACAGTGAGAGACTTTATTTTGGGGGGCTCCAAAATCACTGAAGATGGTGACTGCAGCCATGAAATTAAATGACGCCTGCTCTTTGGAAGAAAAGCTATGACCAACCTAGACAGCATATTAAAAAGCAGAGATATTACTTTACCAACAAAGGTCCTTCTAGTGAAAGCTACGGTTTTTCCAGCAGTCATGTATAGATGTGACAGTTGGACTATAAAAAAAGCTGAGTGCTGAAGAATTGATGCTTTTGAACTGTGGTGTTGGAGAAGACTCTTGAGAGTCCCTTGGACTGCAGGGAGATCCAACTGGTCCATCCTAAATGAAATCAGTCCTGAATATTCATTGGAAGGACTGATGCTGAAGCTGAAGCTCCAGTACTTTGGCCACCTGATGTGAAGAAACTACTCATTTGAAAAGACCCTGATGCTGGGAAAGATTGAAGGTGGGAGGAGAAGGGAACAACAGAGGATGAGATGGTTGGATGGCATCACTGACACAATGGACATGAGTTTGAGTAGGCTCTGGGAATTGGTGATGGACAGGGAAGCCTGGCGTGCTGCAGTCCACGGGGTCACAAAGACACTGAGCAAACTGACTGACTGATAATCTAATACTAGAAAAGAAAACTTACTTCTCCTCCATTTAAAATCTCTGTTTCAAGTTAAAATAACTGTTCTCGATGAGTCTGAAAGACAACCAAATAATACACCTTGGGGATGGCAGTTTGGGTTTAAATGAGATCCTAGAGGTGGAAAAATTAGCAGTCTCAGTTCAGTGCCAGCAAGGGTCCATGCTCTGGAACAGGAAGGCGGCTGAGCTGTCAACCTTTGATGAGGGGGCCACCAAGAAGGCTGCCCAGCACTGGGGAATGCCAAACTAAATTAGGATCCAGATAAAGGCAGGCTCTGAGGGGATGGCTAGGAATCAGCTGACCTATAGGATCACTAGACACCTGAGGCACATCAGCGTTAAGACAGTATTCAAAGAGGCGACTTCATAAAGTCACAAATAAATTGAATAGGAAAAGCCCTCAAGGGGCCTAATCTAATCCTTCTTTTAGAGATCAGGCCAAAATCTCACAACTAATGAAGACCTAAACCCAGCATGCTTCTTCATCTGTTCCACTTCTGCTTTCCAGCTCCTGAATGGGAAATTTTATCACTAAAAATTTAAACATAATTTTTTAAACCAATCTTTTCATATTTTATTTAATTTGAATTAAACATGAGCCATTTGTCCCTGTTTCATGTAGGATTCAATTTTTCTTTTTTTTTTGAGAGCAGGGAAAGAGAGAGGATGTTATTATTACAAAAATATGTGAAGTGAAAATTCAATACTACTAATTTTAACTTATTCCCAATTACAAGAGAAATTAAAAATATAGACTCTATTTAATTTGGATCTAAAGTACATATTCAGCCAAGGAGTAAAAATTAAATTTTTGGGGAAAAGAAACTTTAAAGGAGACAAAGAGTTAAAAATTTTTATCCCTGAAAATTAGGGGGAAATATCCCATTAAATTGCAATTGCTGAGTCATTTCTTAATGAAAGATGAAGTAACAGTGTTTTTTCTTACTGACATAACCAACAATAACAAAAATAACAGACTAAATCTGGAAAAACAAAATTGGTATTCCACTAGGACCCAAAGCCTCAATCATGTCCTGAAACATAAAAAGCCCTCGGAAAGACAGGAGGAAAAAAAAAGAACATCAAATCAAGTCAGGGAGAGCAGAGGCCATGGGGTCACTCAGCTGGCATGAACCTTCGTCCCCCCAGAACAGAGTTTCTCTGCCGAGTTTATGATTAACCTCTCTATCCAAAACTTTATTCCGTTTCTAGTTCCACACCTGTTCCCCTTGAAATTGACAAGTATCATAGAAAAGGGAGGACTGGAACTGAGCAGGACTCTGTGGGGCCTTCCTGGGTACAAAGCCCCTTCGTATCTCCCTTATCTGGTTTGTGGAAAAAGACTTTAGTCTCCTTAGGCCTTCCCTGAGTTTCAAAGAGCAGAGTCAAGAAGTTAATGATTCAGACAAGAGTCACTTGGCATCCAGTTCCCTCCCAAAGGGGTACAGATAACAATCGGATGTGTATCTTTGAATTATTCTGCAGAAACTAAGATACCCACCCAGGTAGAGGATTGTGACTACATGCTGACCACAAGCATGCAGACCCCAGACTGGGAGGAACCAGAAGATTGAGTTCCAGAAACACCACCCTGTTACCTCACCATAAACCCATCAGAAGAAGGTCCATGAGCTGATCAAGGATCCTTATGACCCTCTCCCCTAATACTGTCTTTAAGAACACTTGCTTGAATGCCATTAGGGAGTTTGGGTTTTTTGAGCATGAACCACCCATTCAACTTGCTCGGTCCCTGCAAGAAATAAAATTTCTCTGGAGAGAAATCTGCTCCAGACTCTCGGCATTTAGGCTTGTTTGGCCTCATTGTGCATCAGGCATGTGAACTTGGACTGGACAATAGGTGGGAGCACTCCATGCAAGTGCTTAGACAGACTTACAAACCCACTCTGCTTCCCCTTCTTTTTATCCTTCTACCTCACACTTGAGGAGTACAGTACCTTCAAGGATTACAGTTCCTTCAGCTCTCTAGATCCACAGATTCCACATTCACATATACATTCAACCCAACTCAAACAGAAAATACTTGGGAAAAAAATTCTGTAACGTTCCAAGAAGCAAAACTTGAGTTTATCTGCATGCCAGTTACTATTTACATTGTATTTATCACTATTTAGATAGCATTCACATTGTATTAGGCATTATAAGTAATCTAGTGATTATTTATACTATACCGGAGAATGCGCATAGGTAATATGCAAATACTGTGCTATCTCATGTAAAGGACTGGGGCATCCACAGACTGTGGGACCCAAGCAGGATCCTGTAATCAATACGCAGCCCAATCCTCATCCCATCATAGATATGGAGGGACTACGTTGCCCCTTACCTACTCCCTAAAATAAATATAAGAGGAAAACAATGGTTGTGTCCAAAACAGCCATTCAAGCCTGGTCTCTTCTATTGTTGTTATTTTCTAAGGAACAGCGTGATGGCTTAAAACTGCTGGCTTGAGGCAAGCCTGGAAGAGACGCCTTTCATTTCTAGGTCACTGAAATACATTTGTTTCTAACACAACACAGGAGAAAATCAGGGCTGAGGAAAACACAGAAATTCTGCCCACCATCTCCATTCCTCCTTACCCAAGGACTCACACAGGTAGAGTGCTTTTAGTTCTTTGTGCTTAGCTTAGATTTGATCTTGCCTTTATTGAGGAAGACTTCTTCAATTTCCTAATTTCAAGCAAGTGCCCTTACCTTTGTGTTTTCACAGCATCCTACACTAACCTACCAATTGTAATCCAATACTGTAATTTTCAAAATGTGCACCATAAGAACCATGAAAATAAATCAAATGAAATAGGAAAAGAACAAAACAAAGCAAAATGCAGTGCAGAGCATGTAGTAATGGTAGCTGTTGTTTCACAGAATAAATGTTACGGTTACACTGATCACCTGTCTATCAATTGTAAAATACATCCCAGATTCTCCTTTCAAGACTGAAGTACCTGACAACTCTCAACCAAGGCCCTCCTGGAAGTGCCAGAAGCCCAATGTCATGCTCCCTCTTGGAGACAGCCAACTCCAGTGGCTGGCTGATACAGAAGTATAAAGGTTCAGGCCTTTAGTTTTAAAGTTGGGCAATTCTGTAGAGGCTGCTCAGCTCCCGACCTCTCCTTGAGATGGCTGAGGTTTGTCTTGAGACGTGCATGCATGCTAGGTCGCTTTAGTCGTGTCCAACTCTTTGTAACCTTATGAACCTTAGCCCACCAGGCTCCTCTGTCCATGGGATTCTCCAGGCAAGAATACTGGAGTGGGCTGCCATGTCCTCCTCCAGGGCATGAGATTGCATTGTAGGTAAACTCCTTCCTCTGCACAATACTGTGCGTGCTGCTCAGTCACTCAGTGTCCAACTCTTTGTGACTCCATGGACTATAGCCTTCCAGGCTCCTCTGTCCGTGGGATTTTCCCAGCAAGAATACTAGAGTGGGTAGCCATTTCTTCCTTCAAGGGATCTTTCCGGTCCAGGGATAGAACCTGTGCCTCCTAAATCTCCAACACTGCAGGCAGAGTCTTTCAACATTTTGCACAATGCCAGTTTATTTTTGCTCCTACAGGTGTAGATCCTAAGAACACTCTCCAGTATAATTCCTACATACATGTATCTCCATCTCAGAATCTGTTCCCTGGGAAACTCCATCTAAGACAATTGGTACCAGGAATGGCCTGAGGAGACACGCTCTCAGAGGAGCTGTCAGTAACACTCCCATCACTGGTGGCAGGTGGCTCACTGATAGTCCCTGGCACACGGCAGCAGCGTTGCTGTCAACACATTCACTAGTGGGGAAGTGGAGTAGGTTACAGGTGCCAGGGAACACACCAGTGAGCCCAATATTTCAGACTGCTGAGAGGTCCTTAGGAAACAGTAGTTTAAAAAAGTAGAATCAGATGGCTTTTGCAGACAGTCACTGATGTACTAGAGAAAGACAGTGAAGACAGTGAAAACCAAAGGTGACTGATCATCAACTGAAGGCAACGTGTGAAAATCATAAGGGAGGTCAGATTAAATTCCGAGGTCTGTGCAATACCTTTAACCAAGACGGGAACATCCCTTCTGAAGATGCAGAGGGCTCCAGGGATGAGGGGTTTCAAGCATCCAAGTGCATCAACTTGAATGTCTCTATTCCAAGTCTCAGAGCTCATTTCTTCTTAATCAGGCTTGAACTGATGATTCAACTTTTGTTTTACTCTAATAATTCCTGAATCTGGTCCTCAGCTGTTGATCCTGACAACACCTCCCAAAACACTTCCTACAAGTAAATATCTGTCCTCAGAATTTGTTTCCTAGGGAACTCAACGAAAGTATCTATCTGTCTACCTACCTACCTACCTACCTACTTACCTATCTGTACTCTCAATATTAATGTAACATAGTAATTTTTACTCAATCTGGGGTGAAAGATTTTAGAAAAACTCTGACCTAAAGTGTGAATAGAATAAACTAAGGACTTTATTCAAGCATTGGGAGTTATATTCCAGATAACAAGAACAGCATGTTCAAAGGTCCTGTGATGTAGTGATTTGAGCATTCAAGTAACTGATGGCAGGCCAGTATGACTGGAGTAGACAGTATATGTCTAATGAGTACATACAGGGTCTCACAGACCGTTTCAAGAAGTTCTACCTTCATCCTAAGACTGACGGGCAATCACTTTAGGGTTTGAAACAAGGTTGTAGGGTCATTAAGTTTGCCTTTTGAAAAAAATTCTCTGGAGGCAGGGCAGGGAACAGGAGTAACTAGAGAAGATGACGGAACAGTAACACAGTATTGCTTAGCAATTCATTTACAAGATAATGGCAACTTGGACTAGGATGGAAGTAATGGAGAAGATGAGAGGTAGAGAGAGTCCAGAGATATTCAGGAGGTCAAATCAACAAGATCTGAGAACGGATGGGATATATATTCACCCCCATGTTTTCCAGAGTGTTTGATATAGCAGGGATTCAGTCAACATTTGCAAAATAACAGACTGAATGAAGTAGTGACATCTGAGGGTTGTATTCAGGTTCTTGGGCAATACCATCCATATGACCATATCAGTTTCTTCCATTTCCCACTCCCGAGCCCTATGTCAACACACACACACACACACACACACACACACACATTTTTATTCAGTCACAAAGTGTACAGGAGCAGATGAGGCAGGGTTGTAAGCAGGAATTACAACCATTTCACCCATAAATAAATTAGAAGATGATTTTAGTGGATGAAGTTCCTTTAAACTCTGTAGAGAGGCCAATTTACTTCCCCTCTGCAGAGATCACAGAGAAACTAGAAATTGGTTTTAGCTTTCCTTCTGAGAGTGAAGGTGAACACCGATTTTCCACTCACGATTAGGATTAAAGCATAGTTAAGATACCTATCTGAACATCTTCAGGAATGCAATCCTTCTTTGATACGTGACTTGAGGCAAAAAGGTAGATAAGAGAAGTTTATGAAAAGACTTTGTAAATCCTTATGATCAAGGAACAAGAATGTTCACAGAATATGCTTGGCATGGTGTCTGCTCCTACAGTTTCCCCAGGTTATTGGGGCCTCTATTTATCTTTGGCCTGCACATGCCATTCATCTGAGACTTAAAAATTCCTCCTGACCACATAAGCAGAGCCCTCGTTGCTCCCAGACTGTGGCAAAGCTGAAGCAAGGTAGCGATACAGGACAGTTCCCAAGCAACAGTTCTCTATCTCAACAACACGCACTGTGAATTCCTTTGCTTGGCACCTCCAAGAAGCAGAAAATGGATTGTTTTCAAGATTGTTCAGGGCTGGGCCAACTGAGAATTGAGGCTTGCTCACAGAAACAGGGCAGGAAGAAAAGCCCGTGTCTCATTTTTCTTTTTAGAAACTAGCATTCCTGTCTTCATGGCTGCCAGTTTGGCTTAGTTTATAAAAATCAAAATGGATGGTTAAAGGGAAAAAAAACCCAAATAGCTACAATTTTTAGCAGACAATAGTTAATATATGCAGATTTCGTGGCAGGAAGCCTGATGCCTGTACCCAGGAAAGGCGTGCACAGCTGAAGTGACAGCAGTGAGAAGCAGGCAGGCTGTGGGGTGATGAGAGCTCAAAAAAGGAGCAGAACCAGTCTCTTGGCCATGGCCTTAAGCCAAGAACACATTGCCCAATAACCTCCTCGCTCAACCCCTCAAATGAGCACAAAACAGAAGATCTTACTGGCTCTCATCTGATTTATGCCACAGAATTACCACAGTCTTTTGCGGCTTCTGTACATTAATTTCTGGGAGGACTAAGCCCCCTAGACGTGAAGGATCAAAGGCAGGGGATAGAACATCTACGTGCAGCCAGCTCCCCAGAGTCCCCAATACTCTACCACTCCCCATTCACCATGACAGCCTTCCTTGTCATCCAGGTCAGGGTGGTACGTGGGGATACGTGTGGCATTTAAAAGCTCTGGTTCCTGGACACCAGTACAGAATGAAGTTTATACCCAACCTCAGTAAAGGCTTGCCAGGTGTCTCAGTGGTAAAGAACCTGCCTGCCAGTGCAGGAGATGCAAGAGACGCCGCTTTGATCCCTAGTTCAGGGAGAGCCCCTGGAGTAGGAAACGGCAACCCATTCCGATATTCTTGTCTGGAAAATTCCCTGGACGTAGGAGCCTGGCAGGATACAGTCTATGGAGTCACAGAGTCAGGCACAACTGTGCGCATGCGCTAGCATTCAGTAAAAGGAGAAGACAACCTGCTGACCAAGTCTTCCAGGAGCTAACAGCATTCAACTTAAGCAGCCTTCTGACAATTTCTGTCATAAAAATGTTCATTAATTAAATGTTCTCAATTTTTTAAAAGTCAAAGCAAAAACCCTATCTTGGCTCCCAATGGTTATTTTTGGTTTTTATTGGGGTGGCCAAGTAAGATTTCTGTACTCTATGAAATCTGAGAGTCAGGCACAGGTATTTTAAAATACATGTGCATAGTATGGTAGAAAGGCCAGGAACCCCCTTAAGATACAAAGATGGGCTGTTCTTGATACAGTCTGTAAAAACTTAAATGTAATAAAATATATAGCTCTTAATAACATACACTAAATAATCCATGTGAACTATATGGAGGCCAATTTCTCTTTCCTCTTTAGTCTGTAATGCCATGGGCCCTTTAGTCCTCCAGGCACATGGCTACTACACGCTAGGAAACTCCTCAGGACTCTGCCTTATGTCCATTCAATTCTCTGACATTGTCAAGTACAGAATTTTGCAAAGAGTAGGTACTAAATCATGCTGGGAAACAGGAAGTTTCCAGGCCTCGTGGACCTTATATGCTGCCCCCAATCATGGTGAAAAGCAAGACTCCAGTGAGCTGGTGGGCTGCTGTCTATGGGGTCACACAGAGTCGGACACGACTGAAGCGATTTAGCAGCAGCAGCAGCAGCAGCAGCAGTGACCCATCATGGCTGAATCTGTGGGGTGCCTGATAGAACTGGGGGAAATGCCTACTCAGGAGGGGCAGAAAGTTTTTTTCTTAAGAAAAAAGAGACTGTAACTATGGCTCATGGTATGGAAACTGTACAAGACTCACTGGAAAAGACCCTGATTTTGAGAAAGATTCAGGGCAGGAGGAGAAAGGGGGCAACAGAGGGTGAGATGGTTGGATGGCATTAGATTCAATGGACATGAGTTTGAGCAAACTCAGGGAGATGGTCAAGGACAAGGAAGCCGGGTGGGCTGCAGTCCATGGGGTTACAAAGAGTCAGACAGGACTGAGTGACTGAACAACAATTAACGATAGGACCTGGAGGAAGAAGCCACACAGTCCGATGTGAATGTTTTGCTGTTTGTTCTTTCAACACCCACAGTGGGTCACAGAGTAACCTGGAGACTGGAGAAGACCTTAGCATTCTGCGTTTCAGATTCTCAGTTTACCTGAGGAATAAAGTCAGGCAGAGGAAGATATGACCAGAGAAAATCAAGGCCCTGATGCTGCCCAGCTACAGTTCCTCCATCTCTGCCTCCCCTTTTCCTGAAAGAATACTAACCCCAGGCAGGCAGGCACGCGGTGAAGGGCAGCCTATTTTTTTAGATTTCGAATCAATAGCTCCTTTTCTAGGGACTATTTTACAGGCAACTCTGTCTTCTGAGGACCTCAGGCAGACCCTGTGCTCACTTCATCCCACCTCCCAGCTGCAGATTAAGAAGATATATTATGCTGGCCCTCCAGGCCTTGCAAAGGTTTGTCAATTACAGCCCGAAACCGGCCCTGTGGTCAGATTTACGACCACGTGGTCAGGAGTGGGTGGGACTGGCTTTGCATCATGAGGCACCACAGGCGCGGGGGCAGAGATTAATCATAAAAACACGGCGCTGCATTTCATTTCACCTAATTTATGGCTTTCATAGGAAGCCAGTCCACCCACAGCACCGTCTGGGTCACTTAATAACAGAATGTCTTCGGCAGCAGCCAGAGCGGGTTTCGAGGCTCAGAAGTGTGCGGAAACAGAAAGGACCGCACCCCAAGTAGAGAGAAAAACAGTGCAAAGGACCACAGTGTTCAGCCATCATTCATGGGGCGGCAGGAACACACATAGGGACCCATCTGACTTTTTATCAGGGCTGCTGATGAATAAACCCTCTCCCACAGTGTCCTCAAACCTCCAGAAGTTTAATTAAAACAAAAAAAGTGTCAGCAACAGAAGCACTGGAATGTAATTAGGGCCCACCAAATCTAAAGTAATACGGGAGGAAAAAAAAAAAAAAGACTAGTAATGAAAGGGAAGCTTTCATGTTCTTACTGAATCCCTGCTCTGTTGCTGACACAAAAATCAATTTCAATAGGCTTTAGTTGTATCTGAGCAGGAACACAGGCGACAGATGAAATTTAGTGAGCAATTTACTGGAGTCAGAAAGATTTCCATGAAAGAGAGGCTACAGTGAGTGCTCTCAACCAAATGCCCCCTCTGTAAGAACCCTGCAAGCGTATATGTGTGTGCCTGTGCATATGGATATAGATGGGGGTGGGGATTTTGAATAGTTATATATCCTTTAGCCTAAAATAAAAAAAGACACCCCCCCTTTACCTTTAAGGGGCAATTTTAGCTCCACCCCAGGTGATACCTGGCTTCCCAGGTGAATCAGTGGTAAAGAATTCACCTGCCAGTGCAGGAGACTCAGGAGAGGTGGGTTCAATCTGGGTGGAGAAGATCCCCTAGAGGAGGAAATGGCAACCCACTCCAGTATTCTTGCCTGGAGGATCCCATGAACAGAGGACCCTGGCAGGCCACAGTCCATAGGGTCTCAAGGAGTTGGACATGACTGAGCAAAGGTGATGTGAGGGGATACCTGGAGACACTTTTCGATTGTCATCACAGCTCACTGCTGCCACTGATAGCTAGTGGGTAGAGGCCAGAGATGGTACCAAACCTTCTACAACTTACAGGACACTGCCCCCACCCCAACAAATAATTACTGGGCTCCAAAAGTTAATCCGGCCAAGACTGACAAGCCCCAATTTAAAATAATTTCATATTTAATAGGTGCTCAATGAATGCTGAATTCTTGTCAATGCCATAATCCCCCAGAGGCAAAGTTTACAAAGATCAAAAGATAAATAAACTCCTAAAAAAAAAAAAAAAAAAAGATAAGGTCTTGCCTTCTGGGCTCTCCAGTGCAGGTGGAGAGCAGATGGAGGTGTCATTGTTCTTTCTTTGCTTAGCAGTATTTACAAATGAGGGGCTTGTTCTCAAATTCCAACACGCATGGCCTTTTATAGGGACTTCCCTGGCGGTCCAGTAGCTAGTACTCTGCAATCTCACTGCCCAGGGCATGGGTTTGATCTTTGTTTCTCACATGCTGCATGGCACAGCCAAAAATAAAATAAAATGATGGAGCATTTATACGAACAAGGTTCTCCTCTTATCAACATCTATGACCTTTTAGAACACAGGTAATATCCAATAGCCTGTGAGATCACTCTCCATCTGGCTTTTGTGTGTGTTAGGAGGCCAATTCCAAAATGTTCACTGTCTTCCAATGAAGCAGCATATTCTAAATTGAAGAAAATTGATAAATATTGGGGCTAAAGAGAATTTGGTTTATATTTGGACACAGAAATATAATTTTTGCTAATTATAATTTGGGGAAGAATATCCTATTTTCATTTCTCAGCCACTCTTCTCAATTCTTCACAGTGTGTGTGTTCTTCTCCCCTTCTCAAATGTTTGTAGTTTTTAACTGCTGGCAGCTCAATTCAGGAATATAGTATTTTGTTTGATGGTGAAACTTCCTGCTAAAATATAAAGGTCAACTATGTAAGAATAAAGGTGTTTGCCTTTACCCAACGTAAGTTCTTCAAATGAACAGATATAAGAATCTTGCCATTGTTGTAAGTGATTTGTTTCTAAGAAAGAAGGAAAGGAGGATCCATCTTTTCTTTAAAAAAAAAAAAAAAAAGATGAGCAACATAATTCTACATTAATGACACCATTCACCCATTTTAGGCAACGGAGGATTAAAGAGCTCAAGTTTCTTGAAAATGGCCAAAGAAAAACATCCCAAATACAGATCTGGCCCAGTTTATACAATGATTATGTCTCGGTCATGGTTCCACCTGCAACAGCAGAGGACCCAGATCTCTGCAAAGGCTGAAAACCTTTCTCCTGCCAAGGGAGGTCGTCTGTGTCAGCAGACTGCATGAGCGACTGTGCTTTCCAAGCCAAGGCCTGCAAATTGTTCTTTGGGTGGGAGGGCGAGAGGACAAAAAGGACATTTGAAAACTGAAAGCCGTCTTATAAATACAGGAGGGCTCCTACATATGTATAATCTTTCAAAGTGGTGGTGACCGCGGGCTGTGGCAATTTCTCAACAAACACATTCATCCCTGGGAAGTGAGCTGCTGGAAGTACGGCTCAAGAGCCTCTCAGAAGCTTCCACCCTCCCTCCAGAGCAATAACGTTGGGCAAAAGATGACACCCTGGTAAAGAAAGAGGGGTCTTTTAAGTAAATCTGACGTGCCCCAGGATCTGGGCAGGTAGCTGACTAGTTTATAAGTGCATTTATTTGCAGCTAAATTTAGCTGCAATCCAACTGTGACCTGTCAGGTAGCTTCCTCTCAAGGAGGGTGAAGTTTCCCTGACTCCAGTGGAATTGTCTCCCACCACACTTCCATGCCTCCAGCCTAGAGTGATTGGTCAGGGACTGTGAGAAAAGCAAGGAGAGCATGTTGCTGGCTTTTCAGCCAATCTTCTCTTCTCAAGCAGGCATTTCACCTGGTCCGAGAGAGTCACCAAAGTGAGCAGGAGCTTTGGAGGACCTAAGAGATGAGGATGGAAAGCAGGAGAAAAGGCTTTGGAGGAGGCTGAGGAGCCCTTGCATGACTTCCTAGTTCTAGAATTACTTTTGGGCGATAGTTTCCTTATCTGTGAATCACATATAAAGTTATTTGCTCACTGAAGGGACTTAGCATACACACACATAACCATATGGTATAGGCTGTGGATAAATGATGATGATGTCTGTGCTGGTCACTCAGTCGTGTCTGACTCTTTGCGACCCTACAGACTGTAGCTCGCCAGGCTCCTCCGTCCGTGGAATTCTCCAGGCAAGAATTCTGGAGTGGGTTGCCATTTCCTTCTTCAGAGGATCTTCCCAACCCAGGGATTGAACCCAGGTCTCCTGCACTGCAGGTGGATTCTTTACTACCTGAGCCACCAGGGAAGCCGTATGATGATATTTCAGTGTTTTCAGTGTTACTAAAGATTGTGTTCTGACCTCATCTCCTGCTGTGTGTCTCCCCCCAGCCCACGCACACCGCCCTCTCCTCAGCCTTGAAACTTTACATTTCTCTTCCTTCTGTTCTACTTGCTTGCTCATTTCCTTCAGATTTTGACTCAGAAGTCACCTTTCCTCAGGAGTCCTTCCCTAACCGTCCAATCTAATGATTCCATTCCACTGTAGCTCTTATTATCTTCCATGCCAGCTTTACTGTCATCAAACAAATGATAAATTTATCTTGTACACTTCGCAGTTCTGACTCTTGAAAGGAGGTGTCTTGAGGGCAGACACTTTTCTTTGTTATGTTCATTCTCTCTCTTCAATGACAGATCAGTGCCTGCACTCAATCAATATGGGCTTTAAGAATAAATCTCCAAACTCAGTGGAAACACTTGTCCAGGCAGGTGCCTCTGTTCTCCTTATAAAAAACCACAGCATTTCTTATTCAAGGGCATAACAACTGATAGAACAAGTACTGTCATCAAATGAGGAAACTGAGGCTCGGGGGAGCAAGGTTTTAGCAGGTTGTATTTTCCATTCAGATTGGCCTTGCATATAAGTAAACCAAGCAAGAATGTATTACTCCTTTTTTATTCTGTGTAAAATCCTCCCTAAGGCTAACTAAAGGGCATAGAAGGGAAGTGAAAGTCACTCAGTCGTGTCTGACTCTTTGCGACCCTATGGACTCTACAGTCCATGGAAATTCTCCAGGCCAGAATGCTGGAGTAGGTAGCCTTTCCCTTTTCCAGGGGATTTTCCCAAACCAGGGATCAAACCCAGGTCCCACACTGCAGGCTGATTCCAGCCAAACCACAAGGGAAGCTGAAGAATACTGGAGTGAGTAGCCTAATCCTTCTCCAGCGGATCTTCCCAACCCAGGAATCAAACCGGGGTCTCCTGCATTGCAAGTGGATTCTTTACCGACTGAGCTATCAGGGAAGCCCATAAGGGCATAGAACAGAGCTATAAAATAAAATGTCTGACAATCGGTATATTTTGTCTACGAAGATTTATTTATGTAAATACTTAAGATAGTTTTTTTATTTAAATATTAGCAACATGTATTGAAAAGTTGTATGAGTATGGAAATGTTATAAAGTATAAAAGTAGAGGTGACTGCATCTTCAAATTATGTTCCTGCTAGCAACGGCCAATAAATCAATCATATAGGTAGAAATTAAGGATGAGGTTGTCTGTGCTTTGTGAACCAGTGAGGACATTGGATAACCTTTCCTTGACCACAAATGTGGAAAGGCAGCACTAGGATATTCGCCTGAACCATTCAGACCTCAATCAGCAAAGGTCACCTGCACAAAATAAAAATGACGAACTGCCTTTCCTTCCTTCTTTTTCTCATTTCCAGTTGTGGGACAAGGTATAGGGATATGGCCAAAGATTTGAATATCAAGGCTAAGTTAAACCTGGTCACCAGGACCTGATTTCTATCACCTTGGGCCTTACGTACTTGCCTACTATCCAAAAGATCAGTATTTACCTGCATTTCTTTGGCATTAAGCTCAGGAATGTTGCATCTGCAACATTAATGATTTATTTCAACCATGGCTTCTGTCTTCGAAAGGATGGAAAGAAAATCAAAATGGTGCTCATTTAAACAACTGAACAGATAGTTTTTATTATTAAAGTGTGACTTATGATATCCCACGATCTCCTAACCAGAAAACCTGTTTTAGATTCAGTAAACCACTAAAAGCTAGTATTTAATGCCAATAATAATACAATGTATTAATTTATTAATCACTGATAGACATTCATTAATTCATAGATGCAACTATTGAAAGATACATCAAGAACTGTACATAAATACTATGCTTAAAAGTCTTGATTAAATCACACTTTTTAATAAAAACACATTATACTTCTGTTTTTATACGTTTTAATATTTACTTTTTCTTTTTGAGAAAAATACCTTTTAGATAATAAATTCAAATCGATGAAAAATCTTTGGAAGATGGTAAAGGCAGGGAAACTGAAGGGATAACAATAAAAATAACATTCTATTCAGAATTTGATCAGTTCCTCATTTTTCAATAAGGCTTGAGGCAAATCTCTTTAACTTTTCATGAATTTTATAAAGAAAGAAATAGAAATACTTGCTATGTCTGTTTCCTTTTATAGGACAAAAATGCAAATAATAAGAGCAAGCAGATAGGGTGAGATCTTATGACTCACCTGATTGAGTCAACATTTCATTGTGTTGCTCATAATAACTTCCAATAGAACTGTCTAACCTTGACAATTTCTGTTCAGGGGTTCACAACATATCACAAATACAATCAGCACAAGATTCCATTATTAAGTAAAATGACAGTCCATAAAAAACTTTCTAAAAAGGCATCACTTCTATAAATAGAAATGGATTTCAGTACACACTGGAATGTGGTCAAGTTTTTACAAAGAAAGGTCTTATAAAGGAAATCTAATTTTACATAAAATGGGTACAATAATTATAATAAGTTTTAAAAAAACCTTCTTACCCTAGTCACAAGCCACATTGTTACACAATTCCAAGAAACACTAATACCATTCTTTTCTAGATGAATGGAAATTTCCTGGAATTGAACAACATAGCAGCCCTGTAATTTAAATTTAAATTCACAGACAACTTACTGAGCACCTGTTGTATATATAAAAAGTGGTGTGTCTATCTCTGAGTGGTCTGAGTCATAATAATCATAATTATAAAATTCTTGCATTAATTTAAGTTCATTTTAATAGATTTTACTTCTAAAAGAATATTTATAAAAATATAATTTTGTTTCCTATTTGTTTCATTTTCAGAGGCTTCTTCAAGTCATGACATCTTATTTTGGTGGACGATATCATTAAAAAGAAAATACATAATATATGTTGTCCTTATAAGACACAGTAATTAAAGAAAAATAGCAAGGGAGAAATCTACTTTATCTCATTGAAAGAGAACTATTTTTATTAGATCCAGAATATTCTTTTCTAATTTACTTTGCAAGGTCCTCCCAGGACAACTCTACTGCAGAAAAAAAACTGAAGAGGGCTGAGATTTAAAGAGGCTGTCTTTTAAAGGCCATGATACAATTTTAATTTTATGCTTAGTGCTATACTATTCTCATCCAAAGTTCTTTTTTTTAACTCAGATAATCAACATTATAATAAATTCTCAAATATTTTCACTTATCCAGAAAAAAGCAAAACAATTGACAGCTGGAAACTTCCTGCATTTCAATTTCTATCTGCCAGTACAGAATCACTCTCCAGTCTGATCACATATTTCTGCCACAATTTTAGGGGAAGATACTATTAAGAAAATATCATGCTTTTCAATTTTAAATTTAATCTACCAGCCTATGTGTTACAAAGGTCAGAAGGAAATGAACTTTATGATTGTATTTTATTAAATTGACACACCCATATGTGATATATTTCACTCACTTAAAAAATTAATTCAGTGGCAGTAAGATAACAACAAGTTTACTGGTTCTCTATAGATCAAAGGAAACTATCTAGACTTCAACAACAGACCTGAAATTACTATGAGATTATGAAAAAGGAGCAAGGAACCTACTTAGAAACAGTTCTCTAAGTTTCCTAACTATTTGCATTTAACTTACACCATTAATTATATACCATTAATTATTTATGAACAATATTGGTACTGGATTACCAATATTCTCAGATACTTCCAAGAAATACAGTATTAAAGCAAGTGATTTGGAAAAGAAATTTAGAATAAAAGGAAACAGGAATTCAGATCTGTTGAAACGTCTACCTCCATTGTGTATAAAGGAACCAGCTGTGTAGGGACTTGGGTCTGATAAAGCAAAGACCTTAGTCCTTTACTCTTTAACAATGCACTTAGGTACAGATGTAATTAATACTAACTCCACAACCTAACTCAAAATAAAGAAGTTAGAGGCACTCGTGAGAGCAATCTGAATGATGTCAGAAAAGGAGTCAACATATTCATGGTATCACAGGATAAGGAAGAAGCTGAGAAAATATATATAGTAACAGACACTAATCATAAAAAGTCAACAGAGCCGTGGATCACTGTTTTCTATGAAAAATAAGTGAAACAATAGATTTCATGAATAATTTGAAGTTTTTAATATTCTTACAGATTTGTGAAGGTAATAAAAGACAGTTATCTATGAAGGTTGGGACATCTTTTTAAGATACTTTTATAAAAATAAATCCTCAGGATTTTGGTATGATGAAGTACTCCATAATGTAAGAGGGGAAGACTAGAGTAGATGTTAAAAATCTGCATGGTGATTTTTTTTTTTTTACAATTTATGCATTTCTTTCCCATAGACTGCCTCATTTGCTTTTAATAATTTTCCCCTGAGCACCTACTAACACAAATATGAATACTGCCCTCATGGAACATATAGTCAGTCACAGCTTTCCTACATTATACGTTTTTAATACTATAAATATTTTTAATTTAAGTAAATGAATATCAAGTCCTGTTGGAAATGGTAAGAGAAAAAGAAGTGGAGGTAGGGAGCAGAAAAAGAACAGAAGTAGGTGTCAGTATAGGGCAGCCTTCAAACCATGAAGGAAGGAAAGGCAAGGAAAACTAGAGAGTGGAACCTCAGGTAGAGGACAAGGCGTGTGAATGAGAGAGAGAAGGGAGGAGGAGGGAGGGAGAGAGTGCAGACAGACAGAATGTTGCAGAAGAGGTTAAGGAACCCAGATCAGCCTCTTCTGCTACATTCAGGATGTCTTGGACAGCGCTAATCCTGAGCCCTGAGGAAGGGAGTTGAGAAATTCATACTAGGTTACTGTGAGCTGGGCTTACCTATTAGATGGACATCACCCAAACTCTTCCCAAGTCAAATAAAAAGGCACCTGTCTGAGACAACAGTAGCAACTAAGATGACCCCACAACTGTGAGTAATAGATTAGATACCATTGAATACTTAGATTGAAGAATGAGTGAAAGACAGTGTGTCTTCATATTCATACTTCAAAACAAAACAGATTCTAATTACATTGATACAATAGGGAGCTGGAAATAATATAAAGTATGTGGTTATCATAGCTGGTAAGTTAAAAGCATTATTAATAACTAATACCTATGTATTGCTTACTATGCCAGGCGCTGTTTAAAGCCTTTCATATCTTATCGTAACCAACTATGAGGTGGGTATTAGTATTATCCTCATTTTATAGACGAGGACACTAAGATACAAAGTGGCTATACAACTTATCCAAAATATCTATCATTTAAGATATGTAGGTTCTCACTGGAGTTCATCTTGTTTTTTGCATTTTCTTTATTGCTTAATTTAATAAACAAAAAAAAATATTTTGCAGGGCTTTCAGGAGTTTACTTGCAACCTTAGTCTTTCTAGCACTAGTTACTCTCTCAAGATTTGGGGGTTTTCAGCTATGATTTTCCAAAATGGAGTTTTCAGAAACTCTCAGCTTGTGAAACTGATATTATGATAGACAGATGACCAAATATTCCACAGAATCAGAGCCAGAGCTGCCAACTCAGATTGAGCTGGACAGGAATGGTAGCAAAGTTAAGACTTTAATTCAGTCCTAAATGATCAAAGGGACTTGATCAGGAGAAACACAAGGAAGGACACTTAAGGCACTGAAACAGTTCAGTATGGGTCAACGTTTTAGGAAGAGTCAGAATCTGCGTAAGGCTATCACTGCAGATGGTGACTGCACCCATGAAATTAAAAGAAGTTTACTCCTTGGAAGGAAAGTTATGACCAACCTAGATAGCATATTCAAAAGCAGAGACATTATTTTGCCAACAAAGGTCCGTCTAGTCAAAGCTATGGTTTTTCCAGTGGTCATGTATGGATGCAAGAGTTGGACTGTGAAGAAAGCTGAGTGCTGAAGAATAGATGCTTTTGAACTGTGGTGTTGGAGAAGACTCTTGAGAGTCCCTTGGACTGCAAGGAGATCCAACCAGTCCATTCTAAAGGAGATCAGCACTGGGATTTCTTTGGAAGGAATGATGCTAAAGCTGAAACTGCAGTACTTTGGCCACCTCGTTCCAACGAGCTGACTCACTGGAAAAGACTCTGAGGCTGGGAGGGATTGGAGGCAGGAGGAGAAGGGGATGACCGAGGATGAGATGGCTGGATGGCATCACGGACTCGATGGACGTGAGTTTGAGTGAACTCTGGGAGATGGTGATGGACAGGGAGGCCTGGCGTGCTGCGATTCATGGGGTTGCAAAGAGTCAGACACGACTGAGTGACTGAACTGAACTGATGCATGGAAAACATCAGGAAATAAGGCTGGAGAAATAGACAGGGTCCCAATCAAGAAGAACTTCCCATGTCACGCTAAAGAGTATAACATTAAAGGGTTTAAGCTTGGAGTCACAGGATCAGATTGGATGCCAAAAAGGACACCCTATTGCTGTCTTCCACACACAACCCCCTATCCTCAACTCCCCACACACCATCATCAGCTCCAGGACTGTAGTTCATTCATCCTCTACAACAATTTGGAGGCTATTAAATCAGTCAGGATCCGAAACAACGTCTGCACCAGGGAGAAGAGAATGGATCTAAGGAATAAATAAGTAGAATCAACAGGACTTTTATATGGGAACATGCTGACATCCCTAGTGTGTGAATCTGGGTAGGTCAGGGAACCACTCTTTGAAAAAGAAGATTCATGGGAAAACACAAAGAGAGGAGGAAGTGACTTCAGTCTGAAACATACAAGGTTTCAGGTGTCTGATAAATACCCAGACTCTCGTGTCCACCAGGAAGCCAGCTGAGTAGCCTAAGCTTCAGGGGGATGCGCTGGTTTTATTGAACAGAAGAACTCACAAAGGACACTAAGAAAAAACAACCAGATGGTGGGAAAAGAGAATATTGCAATGTCAAAGGAAGTTAAGGAAGAAGAAAATTTCAGAAAGGAGGGTATGGAGAGTTTCGGAAAGGAGGGTATAGTCAGAACTAGATGCTACAGGGGACCAAGTAAAATAAGGGCTGAAAAGGGCTCATTCAGTCTGACAATGATGAGGCCCCTGTGGATAGAAGCAGGAATTGTGAGTCAGAGACAGAAGCCAGATTAAACAGAGGGAAGGAAAAAAGTAGGAGGTGACCGAGCAGAGACAAAGAAAGTAGAAAAAAGGTGGTTCAGTCTGGAAAGAGATGGAAACAGATCCTGAGGTCCCACTGATAAAGTCTGTGCTGAGAGGAAAGCAGTAACACAGGGAGGGAGAAGCAAGGCCCAGAAACAGGAGGCGGTAGCCCACACCCACGGAGGAGGACGAGTCTTGAACAGAAGAAGGGGAAGGCCTTGCTCCAAGACAGGATGGAAGAAGGTAAGATGGTGTGATGAGCTGGTGGAGGGAGACAGAAGCACTGGCTTCTCTCCCGCCCGCTGGCTCCCGTTTTCCCTAGAGGCAGGCAAGGAGGGCACCTAGAGAGTACTGCAGCCAGGGCTGGTGGGAGGAAAGAGAGGTGAAGTTTTGGAGGAATTCTTCCAGGAACAGGAGGAACTGAGCCATTACACACTATAGATGATCAAATAGTCTCAAGTGTCACTGGGATTGCGGTTTGTGCTTTTCACTGTAGCCAAAAAGGAGAAAAAGAAAGCAAGTGGCTGGACTGACCTTAGGGAAGGTGTCTGCAAGGTGGATACTGGGCAAGAACAAAGGGCTAAAGAGATGGCACACGTTGGCTTAAAATGATTAAAATTAAGAATCCTGGGGCCCAAGACTGCATAGACAAGTTATTAAAGTTTTAAGGGGATTGAGAGACTGACAGAAGGGACCAGCGGGTTTATTCACAAAGAGCAGGCGTGCAGGGTGTGAGGGAGGAAAAAGAGGAGGGTCAAAGACTGTGTGCTAAAATTGTGTGTGTGTGTGTTAGTTGCTCAGCCTCGTCCAACTCTTTGTGACCCCGTGGACTATAGCCCGCCAGGCTCCTCTGTCCATGGGATTCTCCAGGCAAGGATACTGGAGTGGGCTGCCATGCCCTCCTCCAGGGGATCTTCCTGACCCAGGGACCAAACCTGGGTCTCCCACATTGCAGGTGGGTTCTTTACCGTCTGAGCCATACTGAGATTGCTGCTAAGTCACTTCAGTTGTGTCCGACTCTGTGCGACCCCATGGACTGCAGCCACCCAGGTTCCTCCGTCCATGGGATTTTCCAGGCAAGAGTACTGGAGTGGGGGGTGCTACAAATTTAAGACTTTAAAAGCAGAACAGACTTGGGTCATGATAAGTCCAGGCTATGAGTCACAAGAGTCGGGTGTCATTACAGGTAATAGTAATACAATTACAGCGTCAATATTACCCCCATTTCACTAGTGAGCCAAAGATTAAGGGGACTTATTCAAAGTCACAGCTAATTAATGGTAAGGCCACAGTTTTAATCCAGACCTTTCTGTCAAATCCTGTGATCTTTTTATACAATATCATTTCACTTGGTATTCTTTTCTTCCAGCCTTTGAATAAGAAATAATAAGATGGTGATTTTGCTTTCAATCTAGAACTAGGTTATAAATAAAAGAAAGCTATAAATCTGACTTAAAACGCAAGTGAAAGTGACAGTATTATTTTCAATATTCCAGTTATTATCTCTAGTGTAGAAGCTTATGAAATTCTGTTAAAATGTTATCTTTTTATACAGTGTTTTCTTATTGTAAAAGCCTTAAATGTAAACAGCTATCTAACATGGCAACAGAAATAGAACCATTTTAGCTTGTAAAACATAAATCCAGCCTTAAGTGGCAGGTCGGCCATTATTTTACTACACTGTACCTCACTTGCTGTCAAAGACCAGGCTGCTTTAGGATGATTTAGGAAGATAAGGAGATATAACATCACATATTTTTCAACCCAGGTACACTTAGGTATATACCCAAAAGTAAGCATCCGATCTGTTCAAATGTATTGTAAATGAGGCTGTCATCTTCTTTAAGAAGAATCACTCCCAGAAAATACAAAGAGGTTGAGGATGCTGCAGATGGCAAATTAAAGCCCTTTCTGCAGTTACTATTGACCCCATCCTGGGCAACCCTGAAGATATGATACATTAAGAGGCATATTCAAATGGATCGATGGTATAAAACATAATTCAACCTGGGAGTACATGCTATAGCAGGCCTGGACAAACAGCAGAGGCCAGAACACAGATGTAAGGACTTACTAAAGGAGGGATAATGTCTTGCTACCTTTAAGAGACGATGAGTCTAAGAGTGTCAAGACTGCTTTGGTCTGTTCCAGCATGAGGTTGGTTACTCCTGTTATTGGAGGCCTGAGATGAAGCCTAAACATGTTTGGGTCATGATTTTGGTGACATGGGTCGAAAGCTGAGCCCAGAAGTGAAAAGCAGGAAATGCCACAGTAGTTATCAACTTTCCTGCCCCTGTTTTGGGGTGATTTCCTCTGGCCGAGGCAGGTTAACAACCTGGGGTTGTGATGGAAGCAGGGAGCATTGGAAGGTGCTCCTTATTAAAAGATTTTTCATCTAATTCAGACCCACAGAATATATGCACTTAGGTGGGCCCTGAATTATCAAGAACTTGTAATTCCTACTAGACTATTTGATATTTAATATAAATAATGTGTCCAATTTTATATAACAAAACTATAGGGATTGGCATTCAAAATAAATTTTGTCTCTAGGCATTAACACCATTGATATTTAAATCATTTTGAAACTGCTTCACCTAATTCCTCTCAATATTAAAAAATAATTATGACCTATCTATATATTTGTTAGTGGCTTCCCTGATGGCTCAGATGGTAAAGAAACCATCTGCAATTCAGGAGACCTGGGTTTTATCCCTGGGTTGGGAAGATCCCCTGAAGGAGGGCATGGCAACCCACTCCAGTATTCTTGCCTGGAGAATCCCCATGGACAGAGGAGCCTGGTGGGCAACAGTTCATGGGGTCACAGAGAGTCAGATGTGACTGAGCAACTAAGCACAGCACACATATTTGTTAGAGAGCATACATGATTTTTTGAAAGAGTTTAATATCTTTCCAAACAGGTAAAGAAGGAGGAGGATCAAGATAAAATGATGTGACCACAAAGCTCAGACTTATAGAATATATATGCTAAATTGGGGCCTAAATTATCAACAACCTGAATTTCCTATTAGACTACTGATTTTTAATATTTGGGCACCTCATCTCCAAAAGAAGGTAGCCCCCAGGCCTGAAACGGGAGATGCCTTTGGAGGAGAATGGACACATGTATATGTACAGCTGAGTTTGCTTTGCTGTCCACCTGAAACAATCACAACACTGTTAGTTGGCAATCCTCCAATATAAACTAAAATGTAAAAAAAAAAAAAAGTAGCCCCCAAATACATAGGTGTGAGTGTGCTAAGTCGTTTCAGCTGTGCCTGAGTCTCTGCGACTTCGTGGACTGTAGCCAACCATGCTCCTCTGTCCATGGGATTTTCCAGGCAAGAATATTGGACAGGGTTGCCATTCCTTTCTCCAGGGGATCTTCCCAACCAGGGATCAAACCCACGTTTCCTGTGGCTCCTGCACTGTAGGCAGATTCTTTACCGCCGACCCACTGAGGAAGCCCTAACATACCTAGGGTAGTTGCATTACTTTTTAAAGAAAAAGGTACAGTCTTCTACTTTGAAGGAAGGATATTGATTCACACAAATTCTGGGGTGTGCATGTGTTCTCTTTACTTAATTGATCACCTAAAAAACCTTTTGTGTTTCTATCATAAATACTGTCTTCACTGTAGGCAGTTTACGGAGACAGAATGTCCTTTTATCTTTTCTATGCTCACTAACTGGCTCCAGGCTAGTGCTGGGTATACAGCAGGTACTGAATAAATGACTGACCAAGCCTCGAAATTTAACTCTACATAAATACTCTGAACAAAAGAAGTGGAAAACAAAAGGGATATTTTGCAGAAAATTAATATGTTCATTTATATGAGCAGGTGATATTAAACATAGAGGGTAGGAGAAGAGAAGATGGAAACAAAATCATAGGAAGAACCAGATTCTTGTATACAATATTATACCTGAAAGCGTCATAACTTTCCATTTATCTTCTGATAATTCAAGATAGACTGCATATTATATAAAATATAACGGTGGGAGCATTGCTTTCCCTACTCAAAGCCAGCGTATGGCCTACCAGTGTGCATTCAATCAGAGCAATATTGCCCATCACTGCACAGAATTGGTTCTTTGACATTCACAATGTAACTTTAATGTCAGAAAGCAGTTTGGTTAGTTTATGTCTATAGGAGGGAAACAAAAAATCCATGTTTTGTAAGAAAGCAAAAAAGGGATAAGGGCAGGGGGCTAGGGGAACATTAGGCCCAAGTGATACCATCCAATTCCCTTAGAACGTGAAAATCAACAGGGAAACTAGCTAACAGAGAAAATGGGCATTTAAAGACATGGAGTAAGTGGGTGATGAAACGTATCATATTTTAGAAAGCATGGTTTTACTAGGGTAAAAGTAAGCCCCTCTCCTTCGATTTTGTGTATTCAGAAAGCTGGTTTAGCCACTATGTTGTGTCCGACTCCTGTGACCCCATGGACCATAGCCTGCCAGGCTCCATATATGGACTTTGGGAAGCCCCAAATAACAGAAGTATCACTAAATACTAAGCCAGAACTTCAGAGCAGCCCCCCAACCCCCCGGCTCTGGCAGCCTCTGGAAGTCTGGGAAGGCCTGTCACTTCAGGCCCCTCACTCTCGGGCTCCATGCTTCCACCCTTAGATTTGGTTTTTCTGGTAAATCAAGCAAAATCTGCCATGAAGCTTCGGCTTGCTCTTGTTACCCCAACCCCACACTGGAGCTTGGAACCATATGGGTGTTTAACCCTCCTTCTTATAGATCTGATTTCAAGAATACAAGAAACCAGAGGGCAGTTATTTTTAAAATTCTCTCCAGTGTCACAACTAGGAAGAATTGTCATCTGGCAGGGCCATCAAGACCTTAAGAGAGAGTGGACTGCAAGGAGATCAAACCAGTCAATCCTAAAGGAAATCAATTCTGAATATTCATTGGAGGGACTGATGCTGAAGCTCCAGTACTTTGGCCACCTGATGTGAACAGCCAACTCATTAGAAAAGACCCTGATGCTGGGAGTCGCAAAGAGTTGGACACAACTGAGCGACTGAACAACAATAAAACCTTCTTCACCATCCTCCTCACGAGGAAATCTGATCAATGGATCCAGCCACTTTCTCCCTTACAGAACAAAATCCACAAAATTAAATAAAAAGCTAGTTACTGAAGATTGGAAGAGTCGAAAATGTCTTTATTCTGCTAATAAATACTTCCACAGCAAAAGAGGTGACTAACTGGCCTTCCGTTGTTTAAATAAACTCTTTTTAAAAACACACAACTGGCAAAATTATGAGATGCTTCATAATTTTCAGGATCTTGATGGGGCTTAGATAACCAGCTATCTCAAACTGTCTTTATATTTCATTAAAAAAACATCTGCTCTTAAATCCTCAATTCACACCAAAATACAAATGACTAGTAACTACATTAAGCATCCTCTTTCCTAAGGATACATTCATCTTAGCAAGAAATAATAGGAACTTCTGGCACTTGTAAAACAACACAATAGACATTCTACAGCTCATTTACACTGATCTTCTTAGAGTAGGCTATCCATGATTAAGGCATTTTATAGAATAACATCCCCAAGTAGTCTTTAAAAGATGAAGCGACTTTCTTAAAGTCCATTCTCCAGTTCTTCTGACCCCAAAGACCACCCACACTCTTCCCGTATCAGGCTGCCTCAAGATGCTGTTGCTATCGTTCAGTCCCTGAGTCGAGTCTGACTCTGCAGCCCCATGAACTGCAGTACACCAGGCTTCCCTGTCCTTCAATATCTATTACAGAATTTGTAAATTCTGTGAGTATTTTACTTTCTGTATGTACTACTTTCTGTAAGTAAAGTAGTCAAGCATTACCCAGACTACTGGAGAACTCAGTTCTTAGAATTTTAATATTTTGGCTTCCCTGGTGGCTCAGAGGTTAAAGCATCTGTCTGCAGTGCAGGAGACCCGGGTTAGATCCCTGGGTTGGGAAGATCCCCCGGAGAAGGAAAAGGCAACCCACTCCACTACTCTTGCCTGGAAAATTCCATGGACTGAGGAGCCTGGAAGGCTACAGTCCATGGGGTCTCAAAGAGTCGGACATGACTGAGTGACTTGACTTTCTTTCTTTCACTTTCCTCTTATAAACCCAGACTCCCTGCAACTATAAATTCAGTTTCTAGATATACAGCACCAAAATAAGTTAGATATAAACATTGCCCAGAAGTTTCATGCTGTGTTGTTATTAATAAACCCACAAGCCTCTCTTTTTTGTGGAAAACAATGATATTATTATGAATCAAATTTCTATTACTGGATGAAAACACTCAACTGCTTACCAATAGAGACACATTATCCATCCATCTCTTTTTAACTAAGATTTAAGGGCTAAATGAAAATCTTAGTTTTATAACATTAATCCATCATTTTGTGATTAAGTTTGTGGACAGATAACACAACAACAGAGACCCGTTGTTTTAATTCTATTTCATAATCAGAATGTGATATGCAAAATATAAGCAGAGAAATGCTATTTGCAGAAAATATGATTTTTTTCAATGTTTTCAAATAAGCAAGATAAGTATTTCCTCATTTGGAGTATGGTAATAGCTTTGGCAATTGTGTTCTAAGAAGCAAAATGAAAAGGGATTTAGTATGTAGATGAATCACATGGCTTTTCCAAAGATCCAAAATGAGAAAGCCATTTTAATGTATCTGAAGACTAGTGTGAGTTTAACGTGCCCATCCCACCTCAGCTCCATCCCCTAATTTTCTTCCTTGTCATTGTTGGGCAGTCACTCATTGGTGTCCGACTTTGTAACCCCAGGGACTACAGCACGCCAGACTTCCCTGTAGTTACGAATTTTGGTTGTGAGTACATCTTATTCTGCCAGGCTGGAGCTGATTTTTGAAGTTGCAATGTGTTTCACTTGATGCCAAATCAATTTATAAAATGAAAGAGTGAAGTTCTTGAATGAAACATCTGGCCAGCAACACCTGTGATACTGGTAGAGACGCTATTAATCACTCCTTTGGTTTATGGAAAATGTCAGGTTCAAATAAACCCCAAAGATCCCTCAACTTCTATCCCCTGACTCTCCATGAAGCAACAGTAGATTTTTCTAAAGCAATCTGGGTGACAAATGCTGTCTGGTCATAAGCAATGCTCCCTGGCTTAGGCAAGGCCAAGGCAGGTTCAGAATCAAACTACAAATCATTTTGAAAGTTCCTTGATTTGTAAACTCCAGATCCAAGCTTTAGCTATTTCTTTATTCATGACCTCGACATCAACAGCTCATCAACAGATTTTAAAACATCTTGCAGTGGCAAATTTTCAAAGAAAAGGTGTTCACACGTGACCCAAGTACTTATCCACACTGCTATCTCTTCAAAAGCAGCAGAGAGGAAGCATGAAGCTATCTGATAAATCAGCCAATGAGATGAATTCAAGCTGAGGCACCTTAATATAAGCAAACGAATGATTTTTGTCACAGGTCCAACGGAACAAAGCTGATTCTGGTGTGTATCTTTGGGTGTTGCGGCTCACAAGTTTCAGGAATGTCCTTCTGTTGAAAGGACAACTGAAAAGTCAGACAACACAAGAGTTTGCCCTATACGTTAAGCCCGTAGTCTGTCACATCTCCTTGGGTTCACATTTAGAGTAGGAACAAGGTTATCTAGTTTCCCAGGTAGAACAAGAAGGAAGGTTGAGCTATAGGACTACAGAGAGGAGTAGACAGCAGTATTCTAGCAGCCTGTAAGACAGATACTTGCTCCATCATCATGCAGAGAAACAAGAAGGAAAACATACACCCCACAAAAAAAAAAGGAAAAGAGTCTACAGCCTCACCTTGGACCACCTAGCCTTGCTTGTTTGAAGCATGGCTGGGGTTTTAGGATGTTTCTGACTCGTTTTCTTCTTCATTTATTGTCTCCTATTTCTCTATGAAGGAGAACTGAAATCAAAGTATTAGAAATTCTTACACGGCCAGAGATTCAGCAAATGGCTCTATAATTCCCAAGGCCCAAGGCCTAGAGAAATACTAGCTGAGAATTAAAATAAGGAGAAAGAAAAAATCTATAAGGAGGTTAATTAGCTAACGTGGTACAGTTGAGAGAAGCAGAGCATTTTGCAGGGAAATAGCTAGGGGCGTCCCCATGGGAAGGCTCTGACTTCTTAACCAAGTGAGATATTTGGGGAGCTCCTTTCTGCAATACTTCACAGACACTCAAAAACAAAAGCCACAGACATGGAGGACAAAGGGCTCATAGGGAGCTAGCTCTTGAAATCTCAGGAAATACTGCACTTCCCCCCAGCCAATTTCCTCTTAGCTTCAAGGTCAGATGAGACACTAAAGACAGTGAACAGGTGAAGCATGATCTGATTTACTTCCTACTGATATGAAAGAGAAGCCATTTGTTCCCATTAGCAGGGAGGGATGGACTGTGAACCATCCCCATTCTGATGTCAGGACCTTGATGTGACACCAGAAGGGCATTTGGAAGAAGCCTAGGTGGGCTGAGGAGATGCAAGAGATGCAGGTTTGATCCTTGGGTCAGGAAGATCCCCTGGAAAAAATGGCAACCCACTCCAGTATTCTTGTATGGAGAATCCCATGGACAGAGGAGCCTGGCAGGCTACAGTCCACAGGGTTAGAGTCGGGCACAATTGAGCGTGCATGCTCATACACACACTAGCTGGGCTGAAGACTGGAACTTGAGGCCAAGAATCAGAGTAAACCAAATGCTCACACAGGACAGCACAGTATTGTGTGGTCCTACTTCACACACACAGTCCTCTGCCCTTCACCAAGGAGTGGGTGTGTGACTATGCATGTTTCCAGTTTGGTGTCAAAAATCAGGAAGAAAATAATTCTACCAATGAGAGACACTTCCATTTCCCCAGATGGAACATCTTTTCCATCCTTCTTTAAACCTGAACAGTACCCACCAGGAACTATTTATTCTAGCTCTAAAGTGGGGCAGACATGATGAGTGGCTGCATTGAAATGCCTGGGAGGAGAATGAAACCAGGACGGAGGCAGCTCTAGACCTGTCTTCAAGGAAGATGCTGCTTGCCACTGTGTGGCACTCCAGGGAGGTCTCAAGGTGTTTGAGGAATCAGGGAACTGTGTGTGGGGAGGATCAGGGTACCTGTTGCCCTAGGATCACCTTCCACATGCTCAATGGAAAAAAAAAAAATTAAGCCATTACATATACCTGTCCACCTTATGACAACAAGCTAATTCACTGAGCACTGCAGCTGTGCAAATCCTAGCTCTACCCCTATCAGTTATGCGACCCGTAATCTCCTCTTCTAAGAATAATAACATCTCCCACTTCAGGCATTGGGAGATAGTCCATGTAGAATACAAAGATACTCACGATATGATGACTACTGTTATTACCATAATCCTGATTTAGTTGTCTGTATGTTCATCATAGCACCCTTGTGATCTGGCTTCTCAGAATGGAAAACAACACTTTGATGACAATAAAAGCAAGCTGGGCATGGGCATCTCAGATACTTGAGAACCCATGCAGCTTGTAAAGTGCAGCTTGGGTTCCAACAGGCACCCGAATGAGCCCAGGAGGCCATTTGCCCAGAGTACCTTCTCTGGGGACATTAACACCCCATTCATCTTTGCCATAAACTAAGCTGCACTGCGGATGGTGACAGCAGCCATGAAATTAAAAGTCACTCGCTCCTTGGAAGGAAAGCTGTGACCAACCTAACCTGTGCTTATACTTAGTTGCTCAGCCGTGTCTGACTCTGTGACCCCATGGACTGTAACCCACTAGGCTCCTCTGTCCATGGGGATTCTCCAGGCAAGAATACTGGAGTGGGTTACTGTGCCCTCCTCCAGCGGATCTTCCCAACCCAAGGACCAAAACCAGGCCTCTCACACTGCAGGCGGACTCTACTGTCTGAGCCACCAGGGAAGCCCAAAAGTACTGGAGTGGGTAGCCTATCCCTTCTCCAGGGGATCTTCCCTATTCTTTACCAGCTGAGCTACTAGGGAAGCCCCAAATCTAGACAGGTGTTAAAAAAATAGAGACATCATTTTGCCAACAAAGGTCTGTATAGTCAAAGCTATGGTTTTTCTAGTAGTCATGTACGGATGTGAGAGATGGACCATAAGGAAGGCTAAGCACCAAAGAACTGATGCTTTAGAAGTGTGGTGCTGGAGAAGACTGCTGAGAGTCCCACAGCAAGGAGATCAAACCAGTCAGCCCTAGAGGAAATCAACCCCAAATAGTTATTGAAAGGACTGACACTGAAGCTCTAATACTTTGGCCACCTGATGTGAAGAGCCAACTCACTGGAAAACACTCTGATACTGGGAAAGATGGAAGGCAGGAGAAGAGGGCAACGGAGGATGCGATGGTTAGGTGACATCATCAACTCAATGGTCATGAGTTTGAGCATACTCCAGGAGATGCTGAAGGACCTAACGACTTAACCACAAAGCTGTGCTTGATGGGCTGCTCTGAAGAGCAGGCATCCCCACCCTGTCATCACAGCCCAGATTCTGCGATGACACTACATTGGCCCAGGGGATGGGATCTCACATATGCTAACAGCAGCACAGCCTCTCCAAACACCTCTGCAATACCAACTGCTGGCCGGGGAGCTGGTTTTATTGCTGATGAATCTCCTTCCTAAGGTACAAGTCAGAGCCTTTTTTCGGTTTTTACAATCAGAGATTGTCCCTTACCAGTGCAGACAAAAGCGTCACCCTTGCCAAGACCGGTGCTTTCCCCCCGCCTTGTCTTCGTTTTTCCACCACAGGGATGATTGACGCCCCTAGATCTCATGAAGAATAACAGCAGCAAAATGAAAAGCATATGTGTCATCTCAGGGAGGACACGTGGGCAGTAAAATATAGCTGTACCAAGGCTTCATGGCCATAACTCTTAGTATCTCTGTGCAACTGGAAATGATAAAAAAAACTTTATGATTAATATTTTATCTAGAACTCCCACCACTATGGAGGAACAGAACAAAAGAACTGCACATTCCAAAAGGCCCTGGGCATTGATGAATATGGAACCCTTCAAGAGCTACAGTATTCCACTCATGGATTCCCAGCTGACCCAAATTGACTTTCAGAGAGAAAATGCAAGTAATAAAGCCCTAGGAGATGGGAGGATGACTCATTTCTTTCTCCTTCTAGCTGTTCTCTAATTTCTCTCACCTATTTCCAGTGCTCCCTGTCAGTCAAAGAAAGGACAGCCAAGGTGGCATCCAGGCTCAAAACAACTGCTTGCAACCTGGCACAAGCTGCCTGGGGAGCCAGGGAAGAAAAGCACAGCTCGGGCGGCTCTTGCTGAGGGTCAGCCAAGTTCCAACTGACAACAGATGCAAGGGAATTTCTTTCAGAGAAGCCCCAGTTAGGATTCTCTCTATTTCTTCCAGGGACGCCATGCCTTGTCCTGCCCCTTTTCTGCCCTTTCAACCTAGTTCCCAGGATTTTCCTTTCTGTTCACCTGGCACTCTCAGAAACTATGTGAGTGGTGTCTATCCTCCCCATGAAGTAAAAGCATAGACAATTTCTTTGATGGTGTTTCTCATTACAAATGCAGTAACAAGAATTATCCTTGCCTATTCCTTGTACTGCTCAGGTCACTTTCTCTCGCGCGCTCTCTCTCTCTCTCTCACACACACACACACACACACTCACTTTAAGTTTGATTTCTCCCTACAAATGTCCATGAGTCTGTCAGCCTTGTAATGACCTGTGTTTGTGATTTTCATGTCCACAGCTTATGCTTGCAAATGACTGCATTTTATGTGTCGGTGTGTATCTGGCACACTGTGTGCTTTATAAATTTTTAGGGAATGAAGTTTAGATGAAACCTTACATTCAGGCACAGTGCTGACTCTTTTAAGTAAGACTCAAGCATGTTAGTCTAAGCAGGACTCAGCCATGTTGGTCTTTCGGGGGCCACCATTAGGGACTTATCTCATGGATGATGGAAGAAGCCTTTGCTTTTAAGATAAAGGAACAATTGGTAGTTGTCGACTGGCAGCTGAAAACTACCTCTGAAAATTATGCCTGATGGCCAAGAAGCTGACTCTCACAGGAATCCAGCCATGACCACCAAAGATGTAATAAGTCTCTAACACTAAGTCCTTGATTAAAGAGGCTGAAAGAATTCTTGTGCCCGACAGCTTGCTTCTCTCACATGCTAGGAAAACCCAAGTACTCAAAAATGGAAAGGAATAACCCAGTGGATTACTGTATAGGAAGAGCAGAAAGGGGACTTCCCTGGTGGTCCAGTGGCTAAGACTCTATGCTCCCAATGCAGGGGACCCCAGGTTCGATCCCTGGTCAGGGAACTAGATCCCACATGCTGCAACTAAAAGTTTGCATGCCAAAACTAAAATCCCACTTCTGCATGCCACAAATGAAGATCGTGTGTCCTGCAACTAAGACCTGGTGCAGCCAAAAGACAAAAAGTAGGAGGGAAAGAAACCACCTGCCTAACCACAAGGCCAGAGATCAAGAATTTGCAGAAACGGAGGCCAACCCTGAAAAGTGGCAGCCACAACTGAAAAGCACTCAGTTCTAGTGCTTGTTAGCCAGGCACTGTTTATCATATCGTAGACTCATTGTTCTCAACTCTGTTGTTGCCTATTCATTGCCCTCACCCTTTATCCCACGCTCTTTGAGAGATCTGGTCAAGATCAAGTGCACTCCTGACGAGCCTTGCACGTTTCTTATCCTCCTTAACTACAGCCCCAGAAGTGTTCATCTGCAGGGCAGGGTTGACTGTTTCGAACCATGGAAGAACATGAAAACCTATGGAAATGTCATGCCTTCCCACCCTCTCCTCCTCCCTAAGACACATAAACGTTTTACTAGGAACAATCATTTCCAGGAGGGGAAGGATGTGTTGATTTGGCAGGGATGGGGTAAAGAGGGTGACTAGAGTACAGAGGCTCCCAGAATTAATAGCATCTTTGTCCTGTGAGTTCTGTGGAGCTAAATTGACATGCACTTCAGAAAACAAGAGAGTTGCACTCAGCTCACAATGGCGGCTGCACCATCTGGTTCCCAATGAGTTGTTTTTAGCTAAATGTTCCGCTAGGTTCATTAAAATCTAAGACACTTCAATGTTTAGTTTAAACAAATAGGCTCACACAGCATTCAAAAAACTCAATAGAACTTTCCTTTCCTTTAATGGCTAAAATGTTTTACAAAATCCCTTTGGGTCAAATGAGGTGTTTCTCCAAAACCAACTGCTTTAAGGATAACTGGGGTTACTACTGAAATATTGCAGGTTCTTATTTTTAAATCTTTTCCTAGATTAAGGGTTTACTTCCCATTCGGTGTTTAATAAAATCTAGGACCAGTAATACCTGATTATTTTAAAGCTGATGAGTTACATTTTATGGAGATTTTGTCTGCTTTCTTTTCTTCCTCCATCAAGGGCCTACTGTGTGCAAGCAGGAGAGGAGAGGAGAGAAGCGGATGGTTGCATTAGAAACCTCTTACCAGATAGATGATGGCCCATAAATCAGCACAGGGCTGTGTGAGAAGCCATAAATCAAGCCAGCTCGACTCTTATCTAACCAGCATATTTTCATACATGATGTCAAGACACAGCACTGAAAATTACATCGCCTAGTTTAAAATTTCTTGATAGCTCTTTATATTGTATTCATACGTATTTTACAGACTCCAGTCGAAATCCTCAGTGTAATACACGAAGCTTTCCCCATAAGGCCTGTGTTTGGTCTGCAAATCTCAGTCCTGGTACCTCGCTCCCTCCCTCCCAGGCCACCTTTACTCTTCTTCCCAGGTCCCTCTCTGGCCCTTCAGGATGACAGCATTTCAACCATCCTTCCAGGCACTGCCACCTTTTTGCTTGTGCTCGTTTCCTTGCCAGGATCGCTCTCCTTTTTGTTGCTTGTAAACAATCATATACATTTCATATTTCATAATCCAGCCCAAGCATTGTTTTCTGTGTACAAGTCTTCCTGACATTTCTTCCCAGGCAGAATCCATTGTTTCCTCCCTGCCCTGTATAGAATTTTGATCAGGTTATCTGCACATTTACATATGAATGTTTGTCTCCGCTGCTAAATGTCAGTGTACTTTCAAACAGGGGCTCCAGCACCAATAATAATTCCTGATTAGTAGTCAAGAAATGTTTGATGAGTAAGTGAATATCATTTTTGTGAAAATCAAGGCAAATGGCCATGTTATAAAACCAAGGATAAAGAAGTCTATTTTAATTTCCTGTCTTCCTTGTAGCTAGTATGACTTCCTTGTATAAAGTATGACTCATCTATTCCACAACGGGGCACCTACCCTATGGGTCACTCACTGTTCTAAGTGTTGGGGCTACAGCAGTAGGTGAGACAGACAATGTCTTCATTCTAATGAAGCTAAAGAAGTAGGTACACAAATGAAGATCATTCCAGATCAACATATGTGGTATTCAGAAAATAAAGTAGGAGTCGTAAAAGAGGGCAAGATGGTTTGCTGAGGCGAGTACACCCACCTTTAGACTGGTTTGGGTATAAAAAGTCGAAGACGTAACATTTGAGCTGATTCCTGGAAACACAGTACGAATAACTGAGATAAAACATGGTTACTTCTGCTTATAACCTTTTTGATCCTAACCCAGCAGCGGGGTCAGGGGTGGACCATTCAGCAATCACCAGGAGCATGGCCTCACTCTGCTCACCACAGACCTTCAAAGGGGTTTGTCACCACTCTGCTGATTAACCATCCTTAAGCAAGAGTAGAGTGACCCAGAGATTTCCCTTTCCTTAGTTCTGCTTGTAAAAACTGTCTGCTCTGTTTGATTTCACTGACCTTTTAAGAAAACAACCAGATCCAGCTTCTGCTTGTCTTCCTCCTGTCCCCCTCTCATCACACCCCACCCCACCTCCTCTCAGAGATGAGCCTGAATGCCATTGTTCATCACACGCACCTGGACACTGACAGGAAAAACAAAAGCTGGCATTCTACATCTTAATTTAACTGCCTGCTCTCCAGAGCCTGTAAGTAAAACAAAAAATTCTAACATGACTACTAAAAATACTCTGGAAGATGAAAGATCAATGTCTGGAGACTACTTATCTCAAGCTCCAGGCAGAATCAACAAGTGAGAAAGGAAGCCCCCCATTCCTGACCTTGAAGTCATTCCACCTGGCATTCCAAATGGAGTAGGGTATGCCAAGCCCTGTGGCTGAAGCATCATGGGAAGCAGTTCTACTAATACATCTACGCAGGATTGCAAAGGAACTCAAGTTCTAGGACTGCTGATAAGAAATCCGTTGTCTACCAACATCAAATTATTCTCTCTTACTTTCTGAATTAGGAAACCCCAATTTTGTTTTAGTATCCACTCCTCAAGGAAACATCACTACTCCAAGTAAAAGTATCAATCCTGACCTATTTGATAATCCCAATCCTCTTTCAACTGACTGGCTGAGAGTGGGTGTGACCTCTTCTATCCAACAAGGTAGGAGGCAAAATCTGCTGGAGGTCTTCTGGGTAAAGTTTCTTGGCTGATGAAGCCCCTCTAAGGTTATGGACGTCATCGCACCTGCGTTTGACACAGGGAACTTCAACAGCCATGTTGAGTCATGTTGAGCCTCCAGGGAAGCTAGCCTATAGACAAGTGGAAAGCCTTCCAATTCATTACCTCTGTCACCTTGAAAAGTCACATGCTACTCCCAGACTTAAAAACAAGTGAGTTGTGTCATGTAAATCTTAAGGTCCTTTCTAGCTCAAAAAAGTGAAGGATTCTCAGGGAGGTACATGCAGCAGTGTTTTAGAAAGTAGAGCCTTTTTGCATGCGATGCGCCCTGCAAAAACTCTGTCAGGTGACCAGACAGTCATTGAGGTTTTTGTTCATAGAGGATGCACTGAGATTTGTATTCCTGAAAGCTTTCAAAATTTAATTTTAGGAATGAATCAAAAATTACAGGGGGTTAAGGAACGGCATTAATTAGAACAAATATAAAGTACTGACTATGTCAGACTGCAACTCTGTTAATAGAACAAAACAATTTTGAGAAGAAAATAAAAAGGGAGACTTTCAAATTTCAGTGATCTACTTTTAGAAACAAATAATTTCAGTGCTTTTTTTTTTAAAAAAACTTCGACTTATTCATTTATCTGTTCAATAAATATGTATGCGAGGCATAGTGTTTGGCAAGCGATGCCTATATGCAGTGATGTTTTAAAGCACAATCCTTTCCCTCAGGGAGTAAACGTGTAGTGAAGGCCACAGAGAACTAAAAAGATATGACACCATTTCTGACAAGAACCTGGAGGATTATAAGAGGCCAGATAAGGGCCTGGAGCAAGTGATACAGGGAGGGCTTCCTGATGGAAGCAACCTTGAATCTGAGATTTGGAGTAGACGGACCTGATGTGAAGAGTGAGAGGAGGCCTGGTGCATTGTGGGAACACGGTGTCTATGTGAGGCGGATGTCGGGTGTAAAGCTGGAGGCTAAAGCTAGGGCCAGATCACATGAGAGTGCTAAGGAGTGCAGGAGCTCTTATTAGCACCCAGAGGACTGGGAAACAAAAGGAAGTTCATCTGCAGTAGTATTCTTCCCCTCCTATACCTAAGCCTCTCATCCCCACTTCCCTCATATTTTCCAGTCCCTATGCACATCTCACCTCAGGAGGCTCTCACATTGGAAGGAGATCCCACAAATTATCCTACACTGTAGAATAAACAAATGAAGCTCAAAGTATAATTGCATACACAAAGGAATGAAGGTACAGTCCTGCACTTCAGAGATTAAGGCAATCTCGGGAAGATCCCCTGGAGAAGGAAATGGCTGCCCACTCCAGTATTCTTGCCTGGAAAATTCCATGAACGGAGGAGCCTGGCAGGCTAAAGTCCATGGGGTTGCAAAGAGTCTGACATCATAGAGTGACTAACATTTTCACTTTCACTTTCAGAGGTTAATTCAGGTCAACTCAATCTACAGGTGAGGAAATGGAGGGCTGGAAATGCTGTAAAATGGTCCCCAGGCTCACCCGTAGCATTCAGGCCACTGAGCCATGAGACGGCAGAGATACTGTTGGGTGGTGGTGGTGAGGTTCCTTTCAGAGGCTGTGGACTGAAGCCCTGGGGGCTGCCATCTACTGAGAACAGTTGCTCTTAGCTTCCTAAGCTTCCTTGGCCACAAGCTCCATAAGGACAGGAATCATGTCAGTGCCTAAACTAATGGCAGGGCACACAAAATACGTGCCTATTAAACATTTACTAGAGGAAGGGAGGCCCCTGCTGTTGTTCCTCATATAACATGAGAACGTGCAAGTGAATGCTGCTTCTCCCCAAACGTGGGCACCAAGAAGCAGAATATGGTGCTTGAAGTATATTTTGGAAAGAGAAAGCTGGCAAATGACAGAATTCAAGAAAATTGGACAGCTGCTTGCCATCTGAAGAATCAAATACTGATAATATTTCAAATAATTAAAGAAAATCTGGAGAAATTATAACTCCCCCATCCCTGGGATTCTCCAGGCAAGAACACTGGAGTGGGTTGCCATTTCCTTCTCCAATGCATGAAAGTGAAAAGTGAAAGTGAAGTCATTCAGTCATGTCCAACTCTTTGCGACTCCATGGACTGCAGCCTACCAGGCTCCTCCCTCCATGGGATTTTCCAGGCAAGAGTACAGGAGTGGGGTGCCATTGCCTTCTCCAACTTAGGACCAAACTGGAAGATTTCTAAGCAGAGAATATTCAGATGTGCAGATGCTCATTTTCAAAAGTGACACTGACTTTTTTTCAGAAAAGCCGGACTAGAAGAGCAGCTTCCTTAGCTGAACTTAATGCTTTTGTTTTTAATGACACAACAGGTATTTCAGGGAACTGTGTGGTCTCAGGCCTGCATTCTTCTCAGTAAAAACACAGACTTCAATCTGTCTGCTAGAAAAAAAAAAAAGATTGGAAAAGTGCCAGTCTTCAAGTGTTTAATTTCTCTGCATTTTCAATTCGAGCAGATGCTCCCAACCAGTACATATGTAAGAATGGCTAAAGGTTGCAGGAAAATGGTAATTAAAATCATCCTCATAAGGTGATTCATTTGTGAATATGCTACCACTGACTCAACAAGCCCATGTTAATTTAATCAAGGTTAACTGGAACACAGGAGAAAAGAGGGACTTTTAAAAAAGAGATTGGACAGTGATTGAGTTCTAAAAAAGATTGGCCTGAATCACTAGGCATCATGAAGAAGCACTTTTCCTTTGTAAAGTCTGGAAAAGGGAAGAACTATCAGACAAGGATCTACAGTTGCCTGTTTAGTAACCCTGCTGCTCTTGGGATTCTCCAGAAACAGCCAGCCTGTCCTGGCAGCTTGAATTTAAGGTACTTCCTGGTTAAGCATACCTCCAAATGTAGTTTAGAATCAAGAGGGGGTAGGTGTAAATGGGACAGGATCTCAGAGAGCTGTTAAGAGTTGAGAAAGAAAAAGAAAAGAAGGCAAGACAGGGGACGGAGAGCAGGGAGGAGAAAGAAATAATGGAGGGAGGGCAAGAGAATGGGAAAAAGGAAGGGGTGGAAGGAAGGAGGCAAAGAAGGGGCTCCTATTCTACAGACCTGATCGTTGTTAGATGGATCATTTACAAAGGATCATGGGCATGAATTTTACACAGTGAACATAAAAATAATGTAAAGTGCAGAAGTTTCTAGGAATTGTCATTTCACCACCCTTTCCAAGGCACAACTGCTCAGGAGATAAGGAATTCATAGATATTTTGAAATTCTATAAAATCTTACATTAGGGTCTAATACTTATGAACACTAAAGAATAACAACAACCCAGCATCACCCCCTCTTGCTTCCTTCTACCTTCTCCCAAAGTAAGGGGGAAAGAGTTTTGCTGAGACCATGCTAGATTTGTGTCACCTAAGCTCAAAAATAGGACTGGGCTCTTCTTTATTTGAAATGCCTGCTTGGGAGTTCTCAGCCCTCATTATTCTGTCCTTCTGCTGATTTAGAATGCAGCCTTGCTCTACACACTTTCAGAGTTGCCAAGAGTCTAATCCAAGTGAGTTGTGAAATCTGGATGCTTACATGGGAAAATCTGGGTCTAAGCTGGAAAAGGGTACATTTTACACAAAGGGAACTAAATAGAAATTTGGAAAAAACCACTTGAAAAACACCAGAGACTGCCTTGAAAACACTTCCTTCCCCTGCCCTTTGAGAAACCAGAAGCCATCGTCTTCCAAGTTGAAAAATTAGTCCTGCTTTAGTGAAACTGCCTTCCTTCTGTTCTCCAGAGCAGATGATTATCATATTTGACTATTCTCACTTAGAGTCTGTTCAGAACAGCCTGGCCAGTGCAAAATCCAAAAACATTTCACTCTCAGATAGCCGTTTAAAATGCCTCTCATAATGACAAGACTAGACATGGCAAATGGCATTTTCAGCTTCACTAGTCTTTTTTCTAGTGATAAGCTGGCACAGATAAATACATGCTATATTTCCTGGCATGCACTTTATTTATTGATTTGTTTTTTAAGGGTTAGTAGGGAATATTATTCAGGGTGTATGTAAAAGGAGAGTTTGGGATCAAACCATCTTGGTGTTACAGTGGTATTCATTCTTGTGGCAGGGATGAGTCACCATGTGAAAGCTGATAAATACAGAATTAACACCCTGCTGAGAGGAGCCAAAAGGTTCTCAGAAAGTCAGGCAAGGTTGCTGGTGCAGGGCATTCTCTTCACCTGGCTTGGTTCAATACAGTACCAGAGGATTCCTGGCTCAGCACAGGCTGAGAGAAAATGAGAGGCCAACCTCTTCCAAACAGAAATAAGATCCAGTAAAGGGAGTACACTTAATTTAGAAAAGAAGGAGGAGCCTGAAATCAGAATCAGATAATCCCAGCTCTAATTTGTCTCTCCTCCACTGGCTACATGTTTACAGCCTGAATGTTCCAGTCATGGGAAATGGTCATCAGTTCAAAAAATGTTCCTTTCAAGGCAAGTCTCTGGACTACAACAATCTACTGTGAAAGTGAAATGCTCTATCTTCCTCTTTCTGATTCCAGAGACTAAATACATAACAATCAAACTATATTGTCATATGGAGGAATTACATATAGTGCCATTATGAAAAAAGTACTGACAATTATCTAGTGACTATAACCCTTGGATTGGGCAAGAAAAATAGGGGCAATTTTTCATAGAACTGAAATATATAAGAGAACAGAGCAAGGTTTTCCAATCTCTCTATGTGCCAGTTTCCTGACCTGTGAAATTCATTCATTTAGCAAATTTACTGAGCGCTACTGAATGGTCCCTGAGGGATTCCACAATATACGAGATAGACACAGGACTTGTTGGTCCAATGCAGGAGGCAGTCCCTGGTCTAGGAACTAAGATTCCACATGCTGTGGGGCAACTAAACCTGCACCACAACTGCCGAGCCCTAAAGCCCAGGCTCCACAACCAGAGAAGCCCGAGCGCCACAACACAGGTCCAGCACAGCCAAGAAAGAAAGGGAAGACACAGACCTCACAGCACTCCCTGCCAATTCCAAACTTTGACAAAGGCCCTGAACGCTCAGCTCCCCCTTCCCTCTTCCTCAGAAGAAGCCTAACACAACTCTCCCCCTGCAAGGCATTTCCGTCAGAACTGCAATCAGAAGAGTCCTCTCAGAGGTCTGTCTCAAACTAGAGCCAGACTGGGAGGTGATGTGCTCCTCATTCCATATGCTGGCTCAGATAGTACAGAATCTGCCTGCGATGCTGGAGACCGAGGCTCAACTCTGGGTCAGGACAATCCCCTGGAGAAGGGAGAGGCTACCCACTCCAGAATTCTTGCCTGGAGAATTCCATGGACAGAGGAGCCTGGCAAGCTACAGTCCATGGGATCACAAAGAGCTGGACATGACTGAGCTACTAACATTTTCATTTTCATTCAAAATACAACCCTTATTCTAAGAATAACAGGATTACCAGTGACAATGAGTCTCTCCTTGACTAAACTTTAGTCCAGTTCTTCTGTATTGTCTTTCCAATTAGGTCTCAACTTTTGGACTTTCATGTCCATCTTTACCTTGCCCAGTTTTAGCAAGAATTCTGTCAAGTGGTTTAGCTGGAATTCCCCACCCTTGATATGTGATCACCCTCCTCAACCCCCATCACCCCCCAGGTAATATCTGATGACCCTGCACTGACTTAAGCAAGAATCCTATTAGGTCAGTTAACAAGGATCATCGTGCCCTCTGAGTAGTTTTTTCCATCCGAGACCCCTCCCTACCCTGCTCTCTGCCTATAAATCCACACTTGTTCTTGTGGTATTTGGAGGTGAGCCCAGTTCTATACTGAGGTCTGTTTTCCTCTACTACAGTAGTCCTGAATATAATCTGTTTTGTTTTGTTTTGTTTTTTTGCTTTCATTATTATCTAGTTTTGGCTTTCCCTGACACCAATTAGCCAAGTGTTAGTCGCTCATTCATGTCTGACTCTGTGTGACCCCATGGACTGTAGCTCACCAGTCTCCTCTGTCCATGGAATTCTGCAGGCAAGAATACTGGAAAGGGCTGCCATTCCCTTCTCCAGGGGGTCTTCCTGACCCAGGAATCGAACACAGGTCTCTTGCCTTGCAGGCAGGTTCTTTACCATTTGAGCCACCAGGGAAGCCAGTTATCCAAACCTCAACATAAATTACTTCAATCAACTCTGAGATCTAACCTTAGGCAGAGACCAGCTGTGGGAAGGAACTAGAGTTTTCTTTTGGGTGAGGGGGAAGGTGGAAGGTAATTGCAGTGAGAAGACCTGGGTGGTGTGCCACAAAAGGAGGCATTGGACAGGCTGAAGATCAAGAGCTCCAGGGAACTGGAGAGAGGATTAGAAGAGGAGAGCAGGAAAGGGGACATACTACTGTCCCCTACTGTCACTGTGCCAGCGATGAGAGCTGGCAGCTCTCAGGAGTGCTTCACTGCAAACCCAAAGGCAGGCCCATGTCACAGTAATTTCCGTTTTCCAGAAGCATATTTACCCCATGCGTAGAAAACCTATGTTGCATTCTACAGAGTAATTCAACTTCTTTGATAGAGCTCACTCAAGTTACCCAAGTTTTCCTACTGACATCTCAATACAAAAATTTTCAGGATTATTAAGTGCTCATTTGAAAAGCTTCAAAAAATTGTAATTAAAAACACAAAATGGCTGCATTTGCCTTCTTGAAAAAACTATAATTTTTCTTACAATGAAAGTAATGCTGTCTATAATTTATCTACAGAGTATCTAGTGTAAAGCAGACATGCATATTAAACACTCTCTATTTCATTTCATCTGACTAAATGAATAAATACATTATACCATCCAGACACATAGTTGAAACATTTCCCCGAGTATTCTTTAAACACAATGTGCAAGATTGCAATGGCATCATGACTGATAAAAATGACAAAGACGCTGTTAATCAAGTGAATAAAAAGCAACAGTATGAATTATTTATGCCAATAATATTTGCAACTATACAAATTATATATTGATGTTATATTGGAGTGTTTAGTATTTCAGCTAACATACCTCACACAATGCCCCCTCTCTCGCCTCAATATTTAATTTCCTTGGATAGCTCTAATGTAGTGGTACCACTTAGAACCATGGATACAAAAGCAATTTGGCGGGGGGGAGGGTTGTCTCAAAATGTGCTTTCTCTCTTCTTAGGAAATACTCCACAAACCACAGCCATGGCTGGTGTTCTTTTATAACTTCCTACATGAAGACCACTGAAATGAATTATACTGGGGACTATGAAGTTCCACTTTCCTTCATCTTCACTGAGAAGTTAGTATTCAAGACAATCACTGCTGAAATGGTTTTTCTCTCTCCTGTATTAAAATCAGACTGAAAATTTTAAGGGAGAGGCAGCTAAAACAACTATTCTAAAATAGGGGTCACAGAGATTTCCATTTGCCTTGTATGTTGCAGAGAGCTTCAAAAATAATGAACATCTAGAAGGATTTTCACTTCTCCTTCATCTACGAGATTAGTCATCTACACTGCTTCCTATACTTCAATAGAAAATACACTTACAACCACACACACAAATTCACATATGCCCAGACTCACATTCTCACTCATTTTAAGCAGTTCAGTTCCTACCTGGAAAGTCAGAAGTGTGTGTGTGTGTGTTCCTTTTTTAGGCTAACCCTCCCTTTCCAAGTTCAGAAGGAGTGACTCAGGTACTTCACAGTTGGGCTGGACACCCACCAAACTGTGAGCTCCTCAAGGGTGGGAGCAAGTAGCTCATGGCATCACTCCCACAGCATCCACTGTTATTGAAGATACTGTCCAGTTATTTAATTGGCGTGAATTCTCAATGAACTCCCTAGGAAAGAGCTTACAGGTATATACATTTTCCTCCTTGAGATCCACTTCCTTGCTCACATAGAGATGAAATATATATGGAATACTCTAGAGAGCGCCTGCCAACACAGACAGGAAAGGGGCCAAAGAGACAAAGCTTGGTAACTTCTCCAAAAACACTTATCTCCGTAGTGAGACATCCTACCTAAATATCACCACAGCAGTCAAAGGATGCCCCAAATGAAACCCATCTCTCCTCTCCCAACTCATCCTTGAATTCTCTCTATGCTTTTTCATGTGTTGCTTTCATTTCCTGAAATACCCTCCCCCAAATCTGCTGGCCCTTCTTACAGCTGCCCACCACCCAAACTCCTGAGTACGTTTCATGGCTACACCAGGGATACCTGAATTCTGCCTCTTGGGTTTGAACCAAAGAGCACAGAGTTGGGTTTGAATCCTATCTCTACCGTCGTCTCGTTGGATGATCCTGGGGATATTTCTTCATGCTCCGTGGCTCAGTTTCTTCATCTATATGAGAGAGATCGTAACAGTTCCTGCTTCACAGGGCTGTCAGGAAGGCTGATTGAGTTAATAGGTATAAAATGATTTCACTAGAGAATGGCACATTCATAGGCGGATTTTGAGTGATTGCCACTGTTTCTGTTCTTTCATCCCACAGCTAGATCATGTAAATGTTCTTAATATAGCATTCATTCTTTCCCCTTTCTGCCTCCTCTACTAAGATGAATTCAGAGACTATTGCTCACTCTTCCTGCAGCCTCGGAGCATGGCTCCTAATACACGATCCAGATATATGACATTGGGTGGGAGAGGGGGGTTGTTGTGTTCTGTCTTCCCCTAAGGCCAGCCTTATCCTCCCTGGGTCTGGTTTCAACACCTGTCTTCAAGTCCTGTAATGCCTCTGCTTCTAAATGTGCCCCTTTCCCACTGTGCTGCCAACTCTAATAGCTTGGGCATTTATACATCACCTGCACATTCACACTATTCTTATTTGTCTTCCTTCTCCATCCTCTTACCCTGTCATCTGAGTAATCTTTGTAAAAGATGATTTAATTTAAAAAAGAAAATGGTTAAAAAAAGGAAATGGTTATTGGCTGCATTCAGATCATCAACATCAAGTTTAAGCTCCCCCACCAGGCCCTACGACTTCCTTACAATAAGACCCTGACTTAGCTTTTCAATGTCATTTCCCAGGACTTGCCCTACATATACATCCCTAACTCACACTGCATTTCCTGTCTTCAAGCCTGAGCTCAAACTGGGCCTTCAGTCTGGAAATACTCATGACCATCTGTGAAAAATTTATTTTTCAAGATCAAAATAAAATAACATTTCCTCTATAAAGTTTAAAAAAAAAAAAAAAAGAGGAATTCCCTAGTGGCCCTGTGGTTAGGACTCAGTACTCTCACTGCTGTGGCCTGGGTTCAGTGTCTGATGGGGGAACTAAGAACCCACAAGTTGCAAGGCACAGCTGAAAGAAACACAATTAATCTCTACTTCCCATATAGTTTCAAAGCACTCCTTACAGAAAGATTATTTTTATTAAAGTATTTGAAACTGTTTTGACTTTAGCTATTTATATATGTTCAGTTCAGTTGCTCAGTCGTGTCCGATTCTTTGCGACCCCATGAATCGCAGCACGCTAGGCCTCCCTGTCCATCACCAACTCCTGGAGTTCACTCAGATTCACGTCCATCGAGTCCGTGATGCCATCCAGCCATCTCATCCTCTGTCGTCCCCTTCTCCTCCTGCCCCCAATCCCTCCCAGCATCAGAGTCTTTTCCAACGAGTCAGCTCTTCGCATGATGTGGCCAAAGTACTGGAGTTTCAGCTTTAGCATCAGTCCTTCCAAAGAATTCCCAGGGCTGATCTCCTTCAGAATGGACTGGTTGGATCTCCTTGCAGTCCAAGGGACTCTCAAGAGTCTCCAACACCACAGTTCAAAAGCATCAATCTTCGGCACTCAGCCTTCTTCACAGTCCAACTCTCACATCCATGAAAACAGAGACCATGTCTTAATCATGTCTGTTGATTAAGGACTGTGCCTAGAGCAGTGTTCTATAACCTATTGTATATAATTTTTAAATTGAATTAAAAAGGAAAAATAATTTAATTGATGCCTAGAATGCTAATACTCACATCTGCTTATGAGCAAACTTAAAATTTTAATTAATTAAGTTTCAATTAAGTTTCACTGTCAGAATTACCCTTGAGTGTTAGACACTTGCCTGAATACCACTATTCAATTATAAGACTCAAAAGTCTTCTTTGTGTGCTCTGAAGCATCTTGTACATAATACGCACTCAAAATACGTTGAATTTATTTGTTGAATTGTTTATCTCTGCAAAGTCCAGGAAAATGGGTCAAAAGAAGGAAGCTACAAGATTATAACTGCTACCTGGTGATTGTAAGGGTACAGCATGATGATGTCAAGTGGAAAGAAAAGACAAACTAGCTCCCTTTGCTGGTCCCTGGTGGCCACAGAAACACATACATGGCTTACAGAACTTTTACTTCCCCCATGCCAATCTCCTGGAGCCATGACTTGTGTTGGGATTTCAAAGTCCTGCTGTTGGGAGTCTATAGGCAAGATGTGAGCATCCAAGACTTCACTGACAGAGAACGTAATTGGAGTGTGTCAACCTCTGAGGAAGTCCAGGACCCAGAAGCCAGTCCCTTAGCAAATGAGAAAGGGATTTCATTTCCACATCTCGATCGTGGGCTAGAGTTCTTCAACTGTGAGTTGCTACGCGGCCTCTCCTAAGATGGCCCACTCTACACAAGGAGACGGCTGGGGAGCCAGGAAGAAACAATCCTTGAAGAGGCTGCTTTCAGGTTAAGGAGGGAGAAGCCAGACAATTGAATTGCTTTTAGTTTGACTTTACCTAATTTGTTTAATTTTGTGTTGACTGAGGCATCCTCCCAGTCTTCAGTAAAGTGTCCTGCAGTCATTCTAGCCAACTCAAAGCATGAACCATAGAGTAATAAAAGAAGTATCCAGTGGTATGATGGTAAAAGTTGAACAACTGGCTCTCCAGGGGAAACGCCCCTAGTGCTTCTTAGTATCTGTGATGTAAATGCTACCATCATGGCCAACTTCAGACTACCAATATGCTGTCCATAAACTGAGGATTGAGGAGAGATACACACCATCAGCTACAGGGAGTACCACCTGGCTAGAACACCCTTTACCTCTCCCCCACAACATTACCAGTCAGTGAAGGACCTATACCAGCCGAAGATTCTCCTTTCGCACACACTTTGCTGGTGCGAAGTTCTATTTTCATTATGGAGGGCAATACACCTTTACTACATGTACCTATATCCCAAAGGGAGAGGAAGTTGAGGTGAAAGCCACCTCTGAATTAACAGCAAAGCCTTCAGAGCCTTCCACTTTTGTATCTACAGCCTGGAAACACAAAACTTGGTGAGTCGGAGACTGGTTAGGTGTTCCAAACTCAGAAGCACAGCTGGCTACAAAACCCGGTGTCCCTGCTGTTAAGCCTAGCCAATCAAATATGAACAAAAACAATATACAGTCTTCGCAGGGTCAGCTATAATATTCTACTTATATGGTCTCTTTATCCCTGACCCAAGTATTTCCTCTTCTATAAGCTTGAAGCAGACAAACACTGCAAGACATACTTTTTTTTTAAGGCAGAATCAAAAAATGGAAGGAGTCTGGGTACCTGAATCACTTCTTGAAAAATAGCTGTTCTTTTTACAAGGAACACCTGTTTTAGACCTTTCATAATCAAGTAGGAAGCTGTTATCATATATGAGCTATCTAAGGGTTTGTTTGTTTAGCAGCTAGTATTAACCAGTACCTGTGGCAATACCTGTCATGATCCTGTGTCCCTACTGGGGACCATGAATATGCTGGAAAAAAATTTCCAGGCAAAGCTAAAGAAGAATTTAAAAGTAGGTATTACATACATAGGAATCTCTATCAAAACCAAGAACAGATGTAGAAAATGGACGTGTGAGCACAGCAAATAAAGGGGATGATGGGACAGACTGGGAGATTAGGACTGACATGTATATACACACTACCATGTGTAAAACAGAGAGCTAATGGGAACCTGCTAAATAGCACAGGGAGCCCAGCTCCACGTTCTACGGTGATCTAGAGCTGTGGGATGGCTGGGTGGGAGGTAGGAACAAGATGGAGGGGATGTATTTACACATATAGCTGATCCACTTCATTGTATAAAGAAAACTAACACAAAGCAATTATAACCCAAATAAAAAGTAGATATTAAAAATGAAAGTCCAAGCTCTTGTTTCACAAATTGCACTCTGTTCATTTTGACTTGTTGAAATTTGAGCCCTCGATGAGAGATTTTTGTTGTTGATATTTTATTTGTTTAAAGCTTAACTTTCAGACTCACTACTCTACATGAGGATAGGAAAAACCTGTCAAAGATTCTGAGAAAGGCAAGTGAATTAAAACAGAGTTTCATGCCTCGCTGATAATACTGTACCTTCCCTACAATTTGTTTGCATTTAAATACATGCACATATGCTAAGATAATAAGTGATAGTTAAAAATTAATAAAACGACAAACATTTTAAACTATGCCTATATCAATTCCACAAGCTGGAAATGTCTATTAAAGACTTTTAAAAGTTGTATTTTGCATACTGCCAAACCTTATTCAAAAATCAGTTTATATTTGTTTACATAATTGTAAGAAAGCAGTGATAACACATAAGAGTATACTCACCAATTTAAATGTGTCTCATTTTGCACTAAAGCTATTATATAATTGCTGCTACTGCTAAGTCACTTCAGTCGTGTCCGACTCTGTGTGAGCCCATAGATGGCAGCCCACCAGGCTCCCCCGTCCCTGGGATTATGCAGGCAAGAACACTGGAGTGGATTGCCATTTTCTTCTCCAATGCATGAAAGTGAAAAGTGATAGGGAAGTCACGCAGTCGTGTCCGACTCTTTGCGACCCCATAGACTGCAGCAGACCAGGCTCCTCTGTCCATGGGATTTTCAAGGCAAGAGTACTGGAGTGGGGTGCCATTGCCTTCTCCCATTATATATTTCATTCAGTTCAGTTCAGTCGCTCAATCGTGTCTGACTCTTTGCGACCCCATGAATCGCAGCACACCAGGCCTCCCTGCTCATCACCAACTCCCGGAGTTCACTCAGACTCACATCCATCCAGTCAGTGATGCCATCCAGCCATCTCATCCTCTGTCGTCCCTTTCTCCTCTTGCCCCCAATCCCTCCCAGCATCAAAGTCTTTTCCAATGAGACAACTCTTCGCATGAGGTGGCCAAAGTACTAGAGTTTCAACTTTAGCATCAGTCCTTCCAAAGAAATCCGAGGGTTGATCTCCTTCAGAATGGACTGGTTGGATCTCCTTGCAGTCCAAGGGACTCTCAAGAGTCTTCTCCAACACCACAGTTCAAAAGCCATCAGTTCTTCGGCACTCAGCCTTCTTTCTTCACAGTCCAACTCTCACATCCATACATGACTACTGGAAAAACCATAGCTTTGACTAGACGAACCTTTGTTGGCAAAGTAATGTCTCTGCTTTTGAATATGCTATCTAGGTTGGTCATATATATTTAGACTATATTAAATACATTTTATTATATTTACATATGAATTGGTCTGATAGCTTAACCTAATATAGAATTATAATAAATACTACAATATACTTAATATATTATACTATATTATATTCAAATATATTATACTTGCTTCGTATGAAATTTATTTCCAAAGACTGCCTTACTGGTGGCACAAGCCCCTCAGTGTCCAGAAGGGCCAGGACTGTGGACCATACTTAAGCTACCCACTGCATCTCACATAGTGCCATTCTATGGTGGGCAAAACAGTGTGGGATGAATTACTAAACACACAGGAAAAGTCATTTCCCAGGGTAGGGACTCATTTGGATTTTCATTAGTAGTTCATTTCAGTCGCTCAGTCATGCCTGACTCTTTGCGACTCCATGAACTGCATCATGCCAGGCTTCCCTGTCCATCACCAACTCCCAGAGTCCACCCAAACCCATGTCCATTGTGTCGGTGATGCCATCCAGCCATCTGATCCTCTGTCATCCCCTTCTCCTCCTGTCCTCAATCTTTCCCAGCATCAGGGTCTTTTCAAATGAGTCAGCTCTTCCCATCAGGTGGCCAAAGTATTGGAGTTTCAGCTTCAACATTAGTCCCTCCAATGAACACCCAGGACTGATCTCCTTTAGAATGGACTGGTTGGATCTTCTTGAAGTCCAAGGGACTCTCAAGAGTCTTCTCCAACACCACAGCTCAAAAGCATCAATTCTTCGCTGCTCAGATTTCTTTATAGTCCAACTCTCATATCCATACATGACCACTGGAAAAACCATAGCCTTGACAAGACGGACCTTTGTTGGCAAAGTAATGTCTCTGCTTTTGAATATGCTATCTAGGTTACTCATAACTTTTCTTTCAAGGAGCAAGCGCCTTCTAATTTCATGGCTGCAATCACTATCTGCAGTGATTTTCGAGCCCAAAAATAAAGTCTGACACTGTTTCCACTGCTTCCCCATCTACTTGCCATGAAGTGATGGGACCAGATGCCATGATCTTAGTTTTCTGAATCTTGAGCTTTAAGCCAGCTTTTCCACTCTCTTCTTTCACTTTCATCAGGAGGCTTTTTAGTTCCTCTTCACTTTCTGCCATAAGGGTGGTATCATCTGCATATCTAAGGTTATTGATATTTCTCCCGGCAATCTTGATTCCAGCTTGTGCTTCTTCCAGTCCAGTGTTTCTCATGATGTACTCTGCATAGAAGTTAAATAAGCAGGGTGACAATATACAGCCTTGACGTACTCCTTTTCCTATTTGGAACCAGTCTGTTGTTCCATGTTCAGTTCTAACTGTTGCTTCCTGACCTGCATACAGGTTTCTCAGGAGGCAGGTCAGGTGGTCTGGTATTCCCATCTCTTTCAGAATTTTCCATAGTTTATTGTGATCCACAGAGTCAAAGGCTTTGGCCTAGTCAAGAAAGCAGAAATAGATGTTTTTCTGGAACTCTCTTGCTTTTTCCATGATCCAGCGGATGTTGGCAATTTGATCTCTGGTTCCTCTGCCTTTTCTAAAACCAGCTTGAACATCTGGAAGTTCACAGTTCACGTATTGCTGAAGCCTGGCTTGGAGAATTTTGAGCATGACTTTACTAGCATGTGAGATGAGTGCAACTGTGCGGTAGTTTGAGCATTCTTTGGCATTACCTTTCTTTGGGATTGGAATGCAAACTGACCTTTTCCAGTCCTGTGGCCACTGCTGAGTTTTCCAAATTTGCTGACATATTGAGTGCAGCACTTTCACAGCATCATCTTTCATTAGTAGTAACCCCTTTTTAAAAGTCCGTTGAATCCCTCTTCCCTTTTAAGTCCACACAAGTGGTCCCAAATGCACACAACTGGGACCTACTAAGGCCAGGGGTCATAGGAAGCCATTGCCAAGAAAGTCTCCCACATCTATTAATATATATGGAGGCAAAATTTGAATGCTAGATCACAGGACAAGGAGAGCTTGCAGTCAACAGAAGTATGCATATTCCTACTTGATAGCCACTGCCTCTCTTTTAAACCATTCCCCATGGTTAAAACCATGTAGTTTAACCATGTCGTTTCCATTACATTTTGGTTTAATATACATAGTAGCCTACTCAGTGCTCAAAGAGATTCTCCCATTTCAGAGAGAAGTGTTCTGTCCAGAGGGATGGACTGGAAAGACCATCCCAGTCTGGACATGGGTCATCATGGAGATATTTTCTCATAACAGCAAATACGTTCCAGGTTTCTGAAGACCAGTCTGGATAAGCTTCCTGGAAAGTCCACCAGCATTCAGAAGGGGATGATATACAGTGCTCTCATGGACACTTTATCCAAATAAGGGATGTGGATATAGAGAAGTGACCAGCCCTCATTCACACAGGGAGTAATGAGTTCAATAGGAATTAGACGGAGCCTCGAATTCCATTTGACAGGCCACCACCAGGACCATATCTGGGAAGCCTTATGGGAGCCTTGGGTCTCACAATTTCTGAGTTTATAAAAAGGCTTCGAAAATTACCTTCAGCTGAAGAAAAAGAAGTCTATAGCTTTTAAATAACTTTTTACCCTAGGTGTTAAAAACTTACCACTTGGATGTGTGTTACTTTAAAATAAAAACTTGCTATTTAATGTGTTTTAATGTAATAAAAAATGTGACTAGAGTCTAAAAAATTGGCATGGGAATGACAGAGACTTTCTGACAACTGACAATGAACCACAGAAACTATCTATGCTGTTTTGTTTTTGCAGGAGGGAAATTAGAGTAAGAAAATCTGTGAATTAACAGCTTAATTTACTTTAAACTTTCATGAAGAAGGCTGGAACATCAATAAGACATAAATCTTACTAAGCAGCTGAGCTCAGATACCCCAGACCCTCAATTTCTCTCTGTCTTCCTGCAGAACATAGACATGGACATTCATACTGGCCAGTGAGAAAATGGGAGACAGGAATGAGTTAGCAGTCTCCATAATCAGCAATGCTTCGCTCTGGTTCAAGGTGAAGTAAGTAGCCCAGAGCCCTAGATCTCAGAGGGAGACTGGCCAGAAAACATGCAGGGAGAGTCTCAGCAAAGGGAAAAGCACAGAAGACACATGTACATCCTCATTCCAATTTCCTATAATTCTCCAGAGTTAGAGAGAATCTGGGATGTTTGGAAATTTTAGAACCAAAAAAGCAAGACATAACCAACTGTGGGCTATTCTAATGTATCAAAATACAATTTATTGTCAAAGTTATGGATAAATCCATTCTCTCTCTTAGGTTGCTTGTAGGGATAGGAGTCAAGGAAGGAGTAGAATCACCTAAGAAGCGACCGACAGTTTGCCTGACTAGGAATAAGGAGCTACTCCCTCCAGTCTCCTGAGTTTCTGCCAAACATCACACAAGATAAGAGGAGGGATTAAGAAGAGAGAAGTAGAAGAGGTAATGTTACAATGCAGGATAGAAATATGGTCCTAAAATCCTGAGTTTTAATTAATTCTCACACAGATGAAGGCCAAGTTGGTAGGCCATATACAGATATGGATATCCACATACGGATAACAAATAGACAATAGAATAAAATATTGTCTAAAGCAATTCAAACTGCAGGTGTAGAAAACAGTATTGTGACTTCTGGTTGACCACACAAATTGGTTGTCTCTCTCTCAATCAATATGACTACAATGAGAGTTAAAAGATTAAAAATGGCATACATACACATCATTTTTTAAAATGTAAAAGTGAAGTCGCTCAGTCGTGTCTGACTCTTTGCAACCCCATAGACTGTAGCCTACGAGGCTCCTCTGTCCATGGGATTTTCCAGGCAATAGTACTAGAGTGGATTGCCATTTCCTTCTCCAGGGGATCTTCCCAACCCAGGGCTTGAACCAGGGTCTCCTGCATTATAGACAGACGCTTTACCGTCTGAGCCACCAGGGAAGTCTTGCAAAGGGCCCTGTGAAAGTAAGAGATTCAAGCAAAGCTATAAGTCAGAAAGAAGACAGAAGAATGACAATGAAATATGGCAGAGGAGTCCACAATGAGGAAACCCATGGAAGTGAACCAACTAATCTTATACTGAATCTCTTTTCCTTTATTTGTGTCTTCTTCAATTTCTCATTGGTGTCTTATAGTTTTCAGTGTACAAGTCTTTCACCTCCTTGATTAAATTTATTCCAAGGTATTTTATTCTTTTTGATAAAATTGTAAATGGGACTGTTTTCTTAATTTCTCATTCTGATAGTTCATTATTAGTGTGTAGAAACATAACGGATTTCCATATACTGATTTTGTGTCCTATGACATTCAGTTCACAGCTATGACATTACTGAATTCATTTATTAGTTTTAACAGTATTTAGTGAAGTCTTTAGAGTTTTCTATGTATAAAATCAATGTCATCCACAAATAGTGGCAGTTTCCTTTCCTTCCAACTTCAAAGTCTTTTATTTACTTTTCAGGCTAAGCCTTCCAATACTATGTTGAAAACTTAGTGACAAGATGGGGTATCCTTGTTTTGTTCCTGATCTTAGAGGACTAGCTTTTAGCTTTTCACCATTGAGTATGATGTTAACTATGGGCTTGTCATATGGTCTTCAGGATGTTAAGACATGCTCCCTCTGTATCCACTTCGTTGAGTTTTTTTAATCATAAATGTTGAATTTTGTTTAAAGTTTTTTCTGTATCTATTGAGATAATCATATGATTTCTATCCTTCATTTTGTTAATGTGATGTAGCGCATTAATTAATTTGCAGATGTTGAACCATCCTTGCATCCCTGGAATAAATCCCTGTTGACAATGGTGTATGATATTGCTAAATTTAGTTGGCTAATATTTTGTTGAGGATTTCTGCATCTCTGTTCATTAGGAATACTGGCTTGTAATTTTCTTTTCTTGTGCTGTCCTTGTCTGGTTTTGGTTTCAGGGTAATGCCTTGTAAAACGAGTTTGAAAGTTTTCCCTCTTCTGTAATTTTTGGGAAGAGTTTGAGAAGGATTGGTATTAATTCATCTTTAAATGTTTCATAGAATTCAAGAGTGAAGTCATCTGGTCCTGAACTTTTGTTGTGAGTATACTAGCATTATTATAATTAAAAAATAATTTTAAAATAGTACTGTTGTATACATACAAAGTAAAGACAACTTACAAGATAAATAATTTTCTGTGATCTGGTCTGGGAAATGAATGGTCATTTATAACAAGCGTTGACAAACTAAATCTGGTTCTTCGCCTGTTTTTATAAATAAAGTTTTATCGGAACACAGTCACACACTCATTATTTACATATTGTCTAGAGCTGCTTTCCGCTACAATAGCAGAGGTAAGTAGTTGCAACAAAGACTACAGAGCTCACAAAACCTAAACTATTTATTATCTGGCCCTTTACGGAAAAATTTCACTGATCCCTGATTTGTAGCACTGACTTTCTGGGGAAACGTTACCTACAGTCAACCTGAATTTTAGAGAAGAGTCATTTCTAAGTTGAGGGCTGCCTCTCTTATGAATATAAGGGCTTCCCTGGTGGCTCACAGGTTAAAGCATCTGCCTCCAATGCGGGAGACCTGGGTTCGATCCCTGGGTCGGGAAGATCCTCTGGAGAAGGAAATGGCAATCCACTCCAGTATTCTTGCCTGGAGAATCCCATGGATGGAGGAGCCTGGTGGGCTACAGTCCACAGGGTCGAAAAGAGTCGGACACAACTGAGCAACTTGACCTTCACCTTCACCTTCTCTTATGAACATAGCTCATCTAATAGAAATAGACATGCCCCAAGACTTGATGGCCAATGTTTTTTTCCTTCTTGTTAAAGATCCCTGACTCCATTATACATCAATGGAAGAGTCTGTCATTACATTATAATTCTCTTGACCTTTCAGCAATAAAAACCTGGCTCTTGCATTTTTATTGCTACATGCTGGACACTACCTGTCAAAAATAGAGCAACCTTTAAATACTCACATAAAAATGAATTTATGTCGATAGTAGAATGAAGTCTATCAACACAACTAACAGAAGCAGTTAGCATTCGAGGTCAAATACACAGCAACTGGGCATTGAAACACATGCTATCAATTTTTTTTAAGATACACTAGTCTGAATGCCATGTCCTTGCAACTTTCTCATCACAGTCCTTTAAACCGCCATATTGCCTGGAGCTAAATCCAAATTATCAGAAAAGAAAAATAGGAAAGAAAGTAATGGTCTGCTAATGAAAAACATTTTTTTTTAAACCACAGTATTCCTTCTAAAAAACGAGTGTTGACTTTACCTAAACTGTGTACTTAGAGTGAACACCAATCACACCTCTTCAGTGCTAACGAGTTTATAGGAGGTCTTACTGCATAGAATTCATTTGACCTTCAAAAGAACTTAACGTTTGAGACAAAAATCTTTATTCCATATCAGAGATTCTCAATATATGCCCAATGATGGAATGTGTAGAGTTCATGTTCCTAAGAATTGTATCAAAATTTCAGGGTAGGAGGAACTTTTCAAAATCACACTTCCCCAAGTTAGTGAGAAATATTATTGGACTAATTAGAATCTGCAGCATTTCTTAGGAATGTCAATGAGAAAGATAGACTTACATAATTCTTCTTCACAGGAGAAAAAAAGACTCATTAAAAAAAAAGCACAGTCTCGTCATTCTCAGTATTTGTATGAAAAGTTTATATGTAGACACTTACGGGCAAAACTGTATATAACTAGCAAGAATAAAGTCAAGCCAATTTTGAAAGTGGCATGTTAACTTATTACCTCTGGCTTTAAACAAACTAAGAAAAAAACTCACTTGAAGGTATCTACTAAGACATATTTTTAATAGGAGATTCCTATATATAGATTGTACCTTGCTTTTCTTTGCTTACTTTATCACATCTTTCCATATTCATAAATACAAATCTCTATTTCTTAATATTTTCAGTTAACATCCCTCTGCCCAGTTTCAGCACATGTCAAATTATTTCTAGAGGCAAATCTAGGTCAAAGGGCCTGCACATTTCTAGGATCTTTGATAACAGATCTCCTAACTGACTTCCCAAGAATTATATCAATTTGCCCTCCCATTACCAGTATACAACTGTGCCAGACAGCCACCCCTTTGCCAACTCTAGCTCCTGGTGTTCATTTCCAGAATTGCTACCTTAATGACTCCCAAAATTGTTCATAATTTGGTCAGGGTTGTCTAAACTGCTTTATCCAAGGCACTTAATGTTTTTCACATCAGCAACAACAGTGGTGGTGGTGGTGATGGTGGTAACAGTCATTAACATTTACAACAATAGCTCTGTTCTAAGTATTTCATATGTATTATCTACTTTAATTGATACAACTCTATAATGGCCTATTATTATTATCTTCTCTATTTTATAGATGAGGAAACTAAGGCACAAAGAGATGATGTAAATTGTCTAAGCTCACAAAGCTCATAAGAGACTGGATTCAAACCCATGCAGTCTGGTGCTAGAGTCCTTGAGAATCAATCTTTTCTTTCCAAGTATTAATATATACCTGCTTATAGTTCTGCTTATACAGGAAAAGATTCATGAAACTAGAGACATTACCATCCATTCCTGCCCTTGGGAAAATGGTCTTTCCCATCTGGAATCTGTTCCCTTTTAAATTGGAATCTGTGCCCTACCTATTCCCTCCTGGATACAGGGCACTCATGAATAGACAGGTAATAACTTTCCACACCTCTTGTACCTGTGGGTCACATCCCTCAGCCTTGCACCTCCTGGATTGTCTTAGCCCTGCCCAGTATCTAGATAAACACAGGAAGTGTCAGCTGAGCCTCAACAGCCCTCAGAGGTGCTGTGGTTCTAGCTGATCACTGTGGATGAGATGTTCTGAACACTGTAACACTCTCCTGGGTTTTAAGATGCAGTTGAGCATCACGTGCAAGATCCCAACTTTCCGGGTCTACCGCTTAGAAGCTGTGTGCCTTTGTGCCCTTGGATCAGATGCTTCACCTCTGAAAGTCAGCTTTTTGTAAGTAAGGATAAAAATAATTACATCTCATAGAGCTTATGTGGAAAAAAAAAAATATATATATAATGTTTATCACTAGGCCTGACACACAGTAAAGTCTTTATTTTTTTTGTTTTCTTGTTTGTTTGTTCTTACTCGCTAAGTCATGTCCGACTTTTCTGCAGCCCCATGGACTGTAGCCTCTACTGTCCATGGGATGTTCCAGGGAAGAAAATGGGAGTGCATTGCCAATTCCTTCTCCACAGGTTCTTCCCGACCCAGGGACTGAACCTGGCTCTCCTGCTCTCTCCCAGAGACCCGGGTCTCCAGGTCTCTCTCAGTGGCAAATTCTTAACCACTGAGCCACCTGGGAAGCCCAAATTCTTGATAAATAGCAATTACTGTTATTTCCAGACATTTCAAATGTTAACTCCCTTTTGTATTTCCTTTTAATCCCACCTTGAGAATTATCACGATGTTATATAGTCCAAACTGTTTCTGAATTAAAATTGCCTCCAAATGAATAATGCTTCAGAGATATATCAAAAGGTGAAATAAAAGCATTCTTCACTTTAAAAGAAATCAATAGAAATGTATAATATTATTTAAAATTTTCTTTATGTCAGATCTATGCTGTTACTATAAATTAGGGCTAATGTCTTAATAGCTATTACCCCCAAAATATTAAGTATCAATATTAATATACTACACATTAATATTGATACAGTCAACTAATAACTATAATAATTAATATTAATGTGATCACATACAATAATTACTGTAATAACAGTATGTGATCACATATAATAATTACTGTAATAACAGTAGAGAGATAGATATTTCATCTTACTATAATGCTGACCATAGCTCTACAGAAATACCCTGACGACATCTAGAACAGTCAGTAAAACAGACAGTGCTGGGAACCTACTGAATAAACAGTCTCAGCCACACTTTCAGGAAGTATCCCTATGGAGAAGCAAGAGATTAACAATATCCTTATAGAATGCACAGCATTAAACACAAATAGTTCCTATCTCTCACAGGGAAATATGATATCTGTTTAAATTGAGAAGGATGATATTTAGTCCCCTAATTTTGCTTGAATGGGATCTATTTTCTATTTCCCTTGTACCTTTAAAAAATAAAAGCACCCTGAGGTGAAACACTAGAACAGAGGGGAAGAAAGGTGGGAGGCAGCCTCTCATGCCCTTTCTCACATGAAAAATCCAAAGCTGGCAAGGAGGAGGAACGGCACTGCATGGGCAACAAGTTGAGACCAAGGAAGATCACAACCAGAAGTCTCCTCAGAGCAGCAAAGCTTGGAAGAATTTTGCTTTCAAGCCAAATAGATATAGGTTCAAATTCTAATACTGATCATTACCCTCTGTGAAATAATGAATGCATTCTTTTAACCTCTCCTAGTCTCAGTTTCTTAATCTATAAATGGGGATTATAACATAATCTACCTCACAGGGCTGTTGTGAGGATTAAATAAATTAATACACATAAAATGCTTTTAACACAGCACCAAGTCCAAACATTAGAAACACCTCATTTTAAATTTCATTAATATTTCTAATTATCTCAACAGTTAACATTTTCATTAATATTTCTAATTATCTCAACAGTTCACACTAAAACAGTAAAAGGTATACATTACTTTGCTCTCTTACACACACATATACACATCCATAAACATCTCAGACAGCCCTCTGGATCTTCCACAACTGAACGTCAGTGAGGGTAATGTTTACTGCCGTTGTAAGGTACAATTTAAAAACTGTGATTATATGAACTGGCATTCCATCTTTCACTCAGAGCACGAATTTGAGATGCGATCTAGACAAGGAGTGTTTGGGCTATGAGAAATCATCCAGGCCAGTACTTCAATTCCAGTACGTATTACAATCTTTGACTATCATTTATTCACAGCATCGGGCCAAGATCTCCATCCCAGTGAATCACAAAGAGGAGGAAGAAGAACCAGCAGTAGTATTTATAGGTCACTGACTTGAGGCAGCGACAAAAGTTATTTTTTTAACCACCATCTCTGCCAAAGGAACTATCTGTGGATTCTCCTAATGGTATCTTGAAGCTTTTAAAATAACAAATGAAACTGAAAAGTAGAGACATCAAAACAGTTACACTGAACTAGTCTCTGACACTCATGACAAAGGATGTAAAAATCTCAGGAAAAAAGACAAAACTTCGTGAAAGATAGGGAAGAGAAAAGACAGCAGAGAGAGGTGAGTAGAACCCTCTATTCTCACAGACCTGGGCAATTGCTGTTCTTAATGATTCCAAATGAACGGTGAAGGTGGGCCCCTTAGATGCTGGGACTCAGTGCATGTCACCCGTACAATGACCCTGGCACACACTGGTTGCCTTCTACACTACCTGCTTATGGAAACTCTTGTGGATAAGAAAATTGAGGCTTTTAGAGAAGAATAATTTTATCTAAATTAGTAAACTGGATGATTTTCAGGGTCTTATGGAGGAGAGTGGGGCTTCCCGGGTGGCTCAGATGGTAAAGCATCTTCCTGCAATGCAGGAGACCTGGGGTTCAATCCCTGGGTTGGGAAGATTACCCTGGAGAAGGAAATGGCAGCCCACTCCAGTACTCTTGCCTGGAAATTTCCATGGATGAAGGAGCCTGGTAGGCTACAGTGCATGGGGTCACAAAAAGTCGGACATGACTGAGCGACTTCACTTCCACTTTCACTTTATGGAGGATGGGGGAGAAGTGAAATTTTACACTAACTTAAAAAAAAAAATCTCATGTAATGTTAGCAAATGACCAAATTCTCCTTGAATTTCATATGTATCAGGAAAAGGAGCTAAGAAAACACGCTTTTGAAATGTTTCCTGGATTCTTTCCTCTTTTTCCACAAAAATAGAACTACCCTTTTTTCTTTTTTGATGAGAGATGAGGATTATATATGAGATTTGGCAACCTCAACACACACATGAGAAAGCCAATTGTGTAACTGCAGGAAGTAGATCCCCCAAAATTATTCACTTAGGAGAATTTTAAACTTTGGTGCTAACGATTCAAAATAATAACCACCACCATCACTGAATACTCTCAGGTTGCTGAGGAGTTCAGTCTTGCAGACTACAATTAAGGGCTCTAGAAAAGAGAGCCTTTTGGAAGTGAGACAAAGCTGGCTCATTCAGGAGAAACCATAGCTCCTACCCTCTGGAAATCAAGGAGAAGAGGAAGCAGAATTCTATGAAGCCTGGAAGAAACTTTATAGATAGAAGGCTATGGGGGCGGCAGCTGAAGAACAGGAATTCCCACCACCCAAATAGGGTTCTGGAAGCCTTGGTAAACTGCCAGGCATGGCAACACCAGTAGTTGGTTCCCAGAAGTGCCTTAAGTTACAGGGACTAGAAGAAGCCAGGCAGATATGCAACTGCACGGGGATGCAAGGAGACCCATCTGCCCAGAACTAACGTGGGTACTGCCTCTCCACCATCTTCAGGTCTCCCACAATCCCCAAAGGTTCCTCCACGTATGCGTGCTCAGTTGTGTCCGACTATTTGTGACCCCACGGACTGTAGCCCACCAGGCTCCTCTGTCCATGGGATTCATCAGGCAAGAATACTGGAGTAGGTTGCCATTTCCTTCTCCAGGGGATCTTCCTGACCCAGAGGTCAAACCTGGGTCTTCTGCATTGCAGGCGAATTCTTTACCACTGAGCCATCTCCCAAGTAAACATAATTTGAGTTACTTACAGGATGGACTTGTGATACAACCTCACTCACCTGTCAGACCAACGCTTTCTGGGTTTCACTGATATTTGCTCATTATTGCTTCATAAGTAGCAGCACATGGGAACTTGTTTGTGAATGCAAAGTCTTGGCCCCAGAGCAGACTGATGATTGAGGTTTTCTGGAAGGGACTGGCAATTTCTGTACTAACAAGTTCTCCAAGAGATTCTGACGCCCACTAAGAACCCATGAGCATGCTGCTGCTGCTGCTGCTACTGCTGCTAAATCACTTCAGTTGTGTCCGACTCTGTGTGACCCCACAGACGGCAGCCTACCAGGCTCCGCCGTCCCTGGGATTCTCCAGGCAAGAACACTGGAGTGGGTTGCCATTTCCTTCTCCAATGCATGAAAGTAAAAAGTCAAAGTGAAGTTGCTCAGTCGTGTCTGACTCTTCGCAACCCCATGGACTGCAGCCTACCAGGCTCCTCCATCCATGGGATTTTCCAGGCGAGAGTACTGGAGTGGGGTGCCATCACCTTCTCCAATGAGCATGTGCTAGAACAACACAAAAATTGGCTTTCAAAACAAAATCTGGATGGATGTTGGGCAACAGATAGATGCATGAACAGAAGAAACCCCTCTCTGTCCACAATTGGTTTCTACTCTCAAATTATTTTACCTAATTGCTCCCCTTTGTCAAAAATGTCCCCTCCCATGCAGCGTTTTATAACGAGCAATCTATTACCAATAGCCGGTCTTAAATAAATTCCCCTGCTTTTGTAGTTCTCTCAAAACTGCACATTATTTAACAGGCCTGTCTTTTGCACATGTTTTACAACCTATAGAGTAATACAAATCTTCCACAAGCTCTATCTAATATAAACTAACACAATAATAAGTAACTTGGGAAGCTAACACTCAAATTAGTAAGGTCTGGCTTCCTGTAGATTACCAAAGGGTTAGGAGGTGGAAGGGGGCAAAATTCAGATAAAATACACATTGACTAAAAGGCAGAAAGGAAGTACAGAGTTTATTCTGAACAGATGCCAAGACTTTGCCACATGCTTACAGTAAGAAAAATGGAGAGTAGGGAAGATTATTTTTAAAACCTTCTCTCTTTGAGAACTAAGTTAATAATAGCCCTGCTTTAAGATATTAGGTAAATACTTTCTCAATGAAAAAAATTAGGCAAACACAGAATATTAGCACGAAATATGCCTTAAATTATTTAACTGATAGAGACTATCTTCCATGGACAGGAATTACCTGTCTTCAATGATAAAGTTCAAGGAAATAAATTTTTGATAAAACTGTTTTCTTTATAAGCTGTTAATAATGTATCATTTATACCCAAGCCTGGGACAACACATTAGCCATTGAAATTCCTCAGCAACACTCAGGCTGCTGAATTTGTTAGTAGTAGGAATATATATTAGCCTGCCTGATTTGAACTGCATTTACTCAAAGAAAAAAAGGTGATGAAAAAGCGACAGCGTAGAGATGATATGATAGAGTAGAAAGTAAAAAATGATTATTATTAAGAAACACCCATTTCAACTTTCAATCTATTTGTCAAATGTTAACAAAATTAGTCCTTATTTTTCCATTTGGCAGATAAGAAGATGTAGCTCAGCGGTTCTCAGCCTTGGCTGCACATTAGACTATCCTGAGAGCTTTCAAAAAAAAAAAAAAATATCTGCCATTCTCACCACAAAACTGTACCACTGGGTCTGGGGATGAGGCCTGGGCACTGGCAGGTTGACAAACACGGTTCTAGGAGAATTATTTATAAAAATCAATTTGAGACAAATTGGCTATTTCAGGACTTAGTCATTGAGTGGACTGGTCCACTCCATTCCCAAAGAATCAGGGATAAAACAGTCCTGGTCTTTCTTAGCTTTCCTGGGAGATGTCAAATATACACTATGAAGAAGAAAAAAATACCAAATTCAGTATTTCCTGGTTACCTTTTGATGGGAGGAGAGGGAAATATGCTTATGATGAGTCATTGAAATAGCATATCTGGATTAACTAAGATAAAAAAGAGAGTCAGAGAGCCCCATTAGCTGTTATTCTCAAAAGTGCTTTTCCTTCTCCTTAATCATCATCATTATCGCCTGTCACTATAACTGATACCCAATGAGGCCCTACTATAGTACTCAGAACACAGAGAGTAACTGACAAGTGCCTTTACTCATTACCTGGAAATTAAAGGGAGGAGGGAGACCTATTCAGACATTTCTAAAAGAAGCCTAGATCTTCCAGAAAGAATGACATAGTCTACGTCATTCTTTCATAATCTACCCCCGCTGAGCCACTGAGCAAGATCCTCATAGTGAAAGTATGCCTTGTACCTTGAGACAAAATTTTAAAGGCAGATACACCACCTTGGAGAGCAAATAGATGTTTTAATATGTGTTCTGACTCAAGTAACATTACTGGAACCAAATATAAGCTATGGACATGCAAAGTACTTCCATTTGCACAATCTCATTTACAACACAATGTTGTCGTTTTTAGGGCTCTGTGTACCATTTTCTAGTGCAGGGAGATCTCTTGTAATGATCAATTCCTGTAGAAGCTTTATGACACTAGAGTCATACTCTATATCTCATATCTGTTTTTATAGCTTACTGTTGGTAAGATGGCTTCTAGGATGCCAAGTCTTTGTTTAGAAAAGCTGTTCCTCTTCATAATACTGTTCTCATAGAAAACCATATCTGATTTATGAAAAATCACTCTGTGCTACTGTTTTGCAGTCATATGTTGAGGCAGATGTAGGAGCTTTCTCTATGATCCTCAAGCTTCCTCTATGGTCCATGATAATCCTGGGTATTATATGCTGTTGCAAAGCTTTTTCTTTTCTTAGCAAAAACTAGCCCAAAATTCTCATTTTAATTGTTGAGAAAGTTTCCAATTCTATTACCATAGTATATAATGTCAGATTCTATTTTTATCGTTGATCTTTTTCAAATTCAATATAGCCAAACTTTAAATACATTATATGTAAAAAACTGAATTAGTATATTTAATCAATTCATCTTACAGTTTTTCCTTTGGTTTGAATGCAAACTCTAGGATCAAAACATCTAAGAAGGTCACTCCAGTTATATAGAACCTAAATCTAACAAGATTCTGTGCCTACTGGCTTTAACTATTGGCTTGGTGACAACTGTCTCTTCTAAAAATTTCCACAGAAGTTGAAATGATATATTTTGGAATGTTTCTAGAAATGTTACTATATTTCACAGTGATAGGACTTTAAAAGATTACAAGTTTTCATTCCAATCAAATCTAGCGTAACTGTGGTCAAATAAGGTCTTGAATGTTGTTGAGTATTTTATCCAAAGTCGGTATTTACAGTACTGATTTTTTTTAAACTTAAGATTACTAAAATCAGTGAACTTTCTGCTTTACATTTCTTCCTCTCTTTAAGGTTATGAACCACCTTCAAATGATAACTTGTTCCAAGGTGGATTAAAAAATTTAAGTTACAGCATGTACATTTCATTAGAAGTGCCTTTTCAGAGATAGTTCAAGGGGTATTAAAGGAAACCTCTCAAAGAGCTCATTACCTCAAGAACAGATTGAGGGGAAGTGAAAATAAAATGCGCTTTTGTTTAGGACGGCCCTAAATCCAGAGTGAGGATACCTGAATGGTAGCCCGGGTTCTAGGATGACTAATTGTATGTCTCTCTCCCTCTGAAGTGGACATTAAAATATCTCTTGGTCTTGAGAGCGCCTGTATTAAGAGAGTATGAGAATGGCTTTCCCCAAGATTCCTTCACACGTTTGAAAGGCTAGACTTCTAAGTAAAACTGAAATTTGGTTTTAGCCAAGTCTTTCAAAGCTCTTCATCTTTCCAATTAAAAATGCACCATCTCCTATAAATGGCACTACCAGCCCGATGTCCTGCCGTGACAGTCCAGACATGAGACAGGAGAAAACGTGACAGGCTTCTGGAGACGCTGTTCCCAGCTCCGCACTACCCTGACTTTGCCAGGAGCCAGCTCAGTCCTGGAACACTTTGAAAAACATGTCCTTACCACTGATGTTCTGGAATAGGGATTCAAAATTAAAATGTGAGAGAAGGCTTTAGTTTAGATTGAGCTCAAACATATGACTTCACACCTAGCTCTTACATGACCATTCATTTGGACCCCAGTTTATTCCTCTGAATAGCAGAAAAGAACAAAGTACTTTTGCACATGCTATGAAATTTAAGTAGACTAATATTTTAAGAGAGAAGTAGGAGTATGGTAAAAAAAAGCTTCTAGTATCTTGGGCTTTGGGGAAGGCATGTATCTCTCCCATTACTATTGGATCACATAACTTGTTGTAACTCTCAAGAGCTCAAAAATATCTATGATTGAATGACAATAACAAAGCAGATATCAACAATGAAATCCAAAAACTTCAAATGGAAGGAAATGTGATAGTGTGGGAAGAAGTTTAAATCCAAGCTAATCATCATAAAGTTATGACCAACCTAAACAGCATATTCAAAAGCAGAGACATTACTTTGCCAACAAAGGTCCGTCTAGTCAAGGCTATGGTTTTTCCAGTGGTCATGTATGGATGTGACAGTTGGACTATAAAGAAAACTGAGCGCCGAAGAATTGATGCTTTTGAACTGTGATATTGGAGAAGACTCTTAAGAGTCCTTTGGACTGCAAGGAGATCCTACCAGTCCATCCTAAAGGAGATCAGTCCTGGGTATTCATTGGAAGGACTGATGTTGAAGCTGAAACTCCAATACTTTGGCCACCTGATGGGAAGAGCTGACTCATTTGAAAAGACCCTGATGCTGGGAAAGAATGAGGGCAGGAGGAGAAGGGGATGACAGAGGATGAGATGGTTGGATGGCATCACTGACTCAATGAACATGGGTTTGGGTGAACTCTGGGAGTTGGTGATGGACAGGGAGGCCTGGCATGCTGCGGTTCATGGGGTCACAAAGAGTCGGACACAACTGAGCGAATGAACTGAACTGACTGATAGAAGGACTGGTACATAATCAATACATGATAAGTGACAGTGGGTATTATGCAGCAAAATTTGATTTACTAAAAAAGTCAAATACCTTGACATAGATTCCATTTATCCACTACTACTAACTAGGGCTTCCCTGGTGGCTCAGACGGTAAAGAGTCTGTCTGCAATGCGGGAGACCTGGGTTCGATTCCTGGGTTGGGAAGATCTCCTGGAGAAGGAAACGTCAATCCACTCCAGCACTCTTGCCTGGAAAATCCCATGGACGGAGGAGCCTGATAGGCTACAGTCCACGCGGTCACAAAGAGTCGGACACGACTGAGTGACTTCACTTAGCTAATATTATAAAAGGTCTCTATAGCAAAACTATGTTTTTTTTCAGTAGTCATGTATGGGTGTGAGAGTTGGACTGTTAATAATGCTTAGTGCTAAAGAGTTGACACTATCAAATCATGGTACTGGAGAAGACTCTTGAGAGTCCCTTGGACAGCCAGATCAAACTAGTCAATCCTAAAGGAAATTAACTCTGAATATTTGTTGGAAGGACTGTTGCTGAAGCTAAAGCTACAATCCTTTGGCCATCTGCTGCAGTCAACTCATTGGAAAAGACCCTGAAACTGGGAAAGATTAAAGGCAGGAGGAGAAGGGGGTGACAGAGGATGAGATGATTGGAATGCATCACCAACTCAGTGGACATAATTTGAGCAAACTCTGGGAGACAGTGGAGAACAGAGAAGCCTGGCATGCTGCAGTCCAAGGAGTCGTAAAGAGCTAGACACAACTTAGCAACTGAACAACAACAACAAATAATATTTATGAGCTACCTTTCAGCCTGCCATGGTAAGTTTTTGCTTATAATTTGTCATAAGCTTATCTTTAAAAGAGTAAAGTCTGTATTTCACAGAAGATAATATGTTATACATTTTTCTTCATCTGATACTTTCTAATCCTCATCATTTTAACTGTGGAAGGAATAGCAGCATAAGTTTGAAACTTACACATGAATAGGGAACGGGAAACATGGTGACGAAATACAGTGGACTCTATGGGAAGAGTTATTTCAATGAAAGCAGTCAGACAAGTAGAAGGCAATGGTAAATGATAGAAGGAATGGTAAATCAAACATGATGACTCCAGGATAAGCCCACAGAACCAAAAATGTCCTGCTCCCTAACTATGTTCATCTATCCATACAACAAACAATTAATTTATTTTATCCATACAATTAATTTAATTCATTTTAATTTACCCATTGGTTTTTTAATCTATGTTCTTTGCTCTATTTTTTTAAACTGTTGTTTTAGAGAATATAATCCATAACCATTCACCATGTATTTAGAGTTAATACTGGTGGCTCAGATGGTAAAGAATCTGCCTGCAATATAGGAAACCTGGGTTCAGTCCCTGGGTAGGGAAGATCCCGTGGAGAATGCCATAGACAGAGGAGCCTGATGGGCTACAGTCCATGGGGCACAAAGAATTGGGCACTGCTGAGCGACTTCATGGGAAATAGATGAGGAAACAGTGGAAACAGTGTCAGACTTTATTTTGGGGGGCTCCAAAATCACTGCAGATGGTGACTGCAGCTATGAAATTAAAGACACTTACTGCTTGGAAGAAAAGTTATGACCAACCTAGATAGCATATTCAAAAGCAGAGACATTCCTTTGTCGACTAAGGTCCATCTAGTCAAGGCTATGGTTTTTCCTGTGGTCATGTATGGATGTGAGAGTTGGACTGTGAAGAAAGCTGAGCGCCGAACAATTGATACTTTTGAACTGTGGTGTTGGAGAAGACTCTTGAGAGTCCCTTGGACTGCAAGGAGATCCAACCAGTCCATTCTGAAGGAGATCAACCCTCGGATTTCTTTGGAAGGAATGATGCTGAAGCTGAAACTCCAGTACTTTGGTCACCTCATGCGAAGAGCAGACTCACTGGAAAAGACTCTGATGCTGGGAGAGATTGGGGGCAAGAGGAAAAGGGGATGACAGAGGATGAGATGGCTGGATGGCATCACTGACTTAATGGACACAAGTCTGAGTGAACTCCGGGAGTTGGTGATGGACAGGGAGGCCTGGTGTGCTGCGATTCATGGGGTCACAAAGAGTTGGACACGACTGAGTGGCTGAACTGAACTGAGCAACTAACACACACTGTACCACTTCACAGAAAATGTAAAAACTCTGCAACCATATATTCCATTTTAAACAACCCCCTGCCCGACCACTGTACTGTACTTCATGTTATGGTTGTTGAATGTGTTGCATCTATATACATTAAAAGCCCTACAAGATAATGATATAATTTTTGCCGTAAATAGTCACATATTTCACTCACATTGAGAAGAAAGGTAGTCTTTTTTTTATTTATACAGACATCTATCATAAGAAAGCCTTCTTCAGCGATCAATGCAAAAAATAGAGGAAAAGAACAGAATGGGAAAGACTAGAGATCTCTTAAAGAAAATTACAGATACCAAAGGAGCATTTCATGCAAAGATGGGCTCAAGAAAGGACAGAAATGGTATGGACCTAACAGAAGCAGAAGATATTAAGAAGAGGTGGCAAGAATACATAGAAGAACTGTACAAGAAAGATCTTCATGACCTGGATAATCACGATGGTGTGATCACTTATCTAGAGCCAGGCATCCTGGAATGTGAAGTCAAGTGGGCCTTAGAAAGTATCACTACAAACAAAGCTAGTGGAGGTGATGGAATTCCAGTTGAGCTGTTTCAAATCCTGAAAGATGATGCTGTGAAAGTGCTGCACTCAATATGCCAGCAAACTTGGAAAACTCAGCAGTGGCCACAGGACTGGAAAAGGTCAGTTTGCATTCCAATCCCAAAGAAAGGCAATGCCAAAGAATGCTCAAACTACCGCACAATTGCACTCATCTCACACGCTAGTAAAGTCATGCTCAAAATTCTCCAAGCCAGGCTTCAGCAATACATGAACTGTGAACTTCCAGATGTTCAAGCTGGTTTTAGAAAAGGCAGAGGAACCAGAGATCAAATTGCCAATATCCACTGGATCATGGAAACAGCAAGAGAGTTCCAGAAAAACATCTCTTTCTGCTTTATTGACTATGCCAAAGCCTTTGACTGTGTGGATCACAATAAACTGTGGAAAATTCTGAGAGAGATGGGAATACCAGACCACCTGACCTGCCTCTTGAGAAATCTGTATGCAGGTCAGGAAGCAACAGTTAGAACTGGACATGGAACAACAGACTGGTTCCAAATAGGAAAAGGAGTACGTCAAGGCTGTATATTGTCACCCTGCTTATTTAACTTCTATGCAGAGTACATCATGAGAAACACTGGGCTGGAAGAAGCACAAGCTGGAATCAAGATTGCCGGGAGAAATATCAATAACCTCAGATATGCAGATGACCACACTTATGGCAGAAAGTGAAGAGGAACTAAAAAGCCTCTTGATGAAAGTGAAAGAGGAGAGTGAAAAAGTTGGCCTAAAGCTCAACATTCAGAAAACAAAGATCATGGCATCTGGTCCCATCACTTCATGGGAAATAGATGGGGAAACAGTGGAAACAGTGTCAGACTTTATTTGGGGGGGCTCCAAAATCACTGCAGATGGTGACTGCAGCCATGAAATTAAAAGACGCTTACTCCTTGGAAGAAAAGTTATGACCAACATAGATAGCGTATTCAAAAGCAGAGACGTTACTTTGCCAACTAAGGTCTGTCTAGTCAAGGCTATGGTTTTTCCAGTGGTCATGTATGGATGTGAGAGCTGGACTGTGAAGAAGCCTGAGCGCCGAAGAATTGATGCTTTTGAACTGTGGTGTTGGAGAAGACTCTTAAGAGTCCCTTGGACTGCAAGGAGATCCAACCAGTCCATTCTGAAGGAGATCAGCCCTGGGATTTCTTTGGAAGGACTGATGCTAAAGCTGAAACACCAGTACTTTGGCCACCTCATGGGAAGAGTTGGAAAAGACTCTTTTCATTGGAAAAGACTCTGATGCTGGGAGGGATTGGGGGCAGGAGGAGAAGGGGACGACAGAGGATGAGATGGCTGGATGGCATCACTGACTCGATGGACGTGAGTCTTAGTGAACTCTGGGAGATGGTGATGGACAGGGAGGCCTGGTGTGTTGCAATTCATGGGGTCGCAAAGAGTTATACACGACTGAGCGACTGAACTGAACTGAATCATTTCTGATGTTTTACATTACTTCCTGTAAAATCCAAGTTTCCTTCTCATGGTTATTTCCCTACAGCTCAAAAAACTTTATTTAGAATTTCTTATAACACAGGTCTGCTGGCAATGAAGTCTCTTACGTTTCTGTTTATTTAAAAATATCTTTGCCTCTGTTCACAAAGGATATTTTCACTGGACAAAGATTTCTGGTTTGACAGGGCTATTTTCTCCTCTCTAGAACTTTAACGATATACTTTCCTACTCTCTTCCAGCCGTTATAGCTTCGGATAGGAAGTCCAATCACTTGCATCAGTTATCCGGTAGGTTCAGTTCCGTTCAGTTCAGTCCTCAGTCATGTCCGACTCTTTGCGCCCCCATGAATCGCAGTACACCAGGCCTCCCTGTCCATCACCATCTCCCGGAATTCACTCAGACTCACATCCATCGAGTCCATGATGCCATCCAGCCATCTCATCCTCGGTTGTCTCCTTCTTCTCCTGCCCCCAATCCCTCCCAGCATCAGAGTCTTTTCCAATGAGTCAACCCTTCTCATGAGGTGGCCAAAGTACTGGAGCTTCAGCTTTAGCATCATTCCTTCCAAAGAAATCCCAGGGCTGATCTCCTTCAGTACCTATCCGGTAGGTAGTGTGCTGTTTTCCTCTGACTGCCCTCAAGATTTTCTTTTTATCTTCAGTTTTCAGCAACTGGACTATAATGTGCTTTGGTGTATCGTTTTTTGTATTTATCTTGCTTGGGTTTCACAGGTCTTTCTGAATCTATAAATTTATGTTTTCAAAAAATTTGACAACTATTTGGCCATTCTCACGTCAACATTATTTTGGGCCCATCTCTCCTTTCCTTCTGGGACATAAAACATATGTTAGACTTTAATATTGTCCCTTAGGGTTCTGTTCAGTTTTTGCAATCCCTTTTTTCTTTTTCTCATCAGGGATAGGTTCTATTGATTTATCTTTACGTCTATTGACTCTCTCTTCCGCTTACTTCCATCCTGCTATTAACTAAGTCCATATGGAGGACTTTTTCGTGTTTCAGATATTGTACTTTTTAGTTTTAAAATTTCCCCTCTGTGCTTTTTCATGTTTTCTACTCTCTTGCTGACATTCCCCATACTTTCATTCATTTGTTACAGGAATATGTTTCTTTATCTCAATTCAAATAGTTTTAAAATCACTGTCTGACAATTTCAACATCAAGATCATCTAAGGGTTGGCTTCTGACCATTTTCTCTTGAGAATGGGTCATAGTTTTCTGCTTCTTTGGAGGCCAAGTAATTTTGGATTTTACACCGAACACTGTGAATGCTACTTTATGAAGACTCCTTTTGTTGTATTTCTATGAATAGTATTGATGTTTCTTTTAATGGTAATTAACTTTATTAATCTGAAAACTCTGTCTTGCCTGCTGTAGGTTAAATGTCTCTGAAGTAGTTTTACTTTCACGGTGCTGCTCTGAGTCTGTCCAATACAGGTCAACCGGAGACTTGGGCAAAGTTTACACATACAACCTGGGGCTTCCCTTACCTGACTCTCTTCTTTCTGGTTCCCAACTCTGCTACTTTCAGGTAGCTATGACCACTCCACCTCTGTCCTTTTGTAACCCAGGAAAGAAAGATAACATTTTTCATAATGGGGCTTCAGCTGTTCTGGGCCAGGCAGCAACTGCAGACTGCTTCAGAGTCAAAGCTACAAAGACAGACAGCTTAGCCCTTTGGAATCCCTGCTTTCAGATTCCCCGCTGCTCTACAAAATCCGCCTGTGCTTTTTTTTCCTCTCCAAAACCATCAAGTGCTTCCCCGGCAGCACAGTGGTAAAGAATCCGCCTGCCAGTACAGGAGACACAGATTCAGTCCCTGATTCCGGAAGACCCCACACGCTGTGGAGCAACTCACCCTGTGCACAACTTTTGGGCCTGTGCTCGAGAGTCCAGGAGCCGCAGTTGCTGAAGCCTGCACATCCTAGAGCCTGCGCTCCGCAACAAGAGAAGCCACTGCAATAAGCAGCCCACGAAGGGCAACGAGAGAAGAGAGCCCTCGCCGCAACGAGAGCCCTTGCAGCAATGAAGACCCACCCCAACCAAAAATAAATTAAATAAATAAATAAAATGCTAAAAGTAAGTTATTTTAAAAACCTTTTCAAGTAGCTACTTTTAAAGATTTTTCCTGAGTCATAGTTGTTATCTGTGGAAGATTATTGTGTTCAAATCTCACTCCATCATCCAAGGAGTGGAAACCACAAATATCTCAATTTTTAAAAAACCTCAATTTAAAAAATATGTATGTGATCAAACCTTAAATGGTGAACCATAGGCTGCCACGCCTTTCTTTACCCACTTTCATCTCATTTTACCCAACCCCTACAAGAGTCTCATCATGCTGGGTCTACTTATGATGGCCAGTGAGCATCTTTTATTGTGCATTTCAACTTACCATCAAGCTTTCATTCTTTCATTCAACTCACCATCAAGCTCTATAAGTCTGCTTCCTAAGAGCAGGCTGTGCTTTGCACATAAACCAGATGACTTCAGGTGGCTGAGACACAACATTAAATAGCACTGAATCACAACTCTTCTGATTCTGTCAAGGAGTAAATCTCAGTTTGGTGCTAATATGTCTTTAACACCTTTCTAATAGTGGCTAATTTCTCCCTTTTCAAACACAGAGAAAAAAGGTCTCATGTGAAGAACCTTCTCCAGGCAATAGCATCTAGCTAGAAAAGAATAACATTATTTTGTTTACACTTAATGCATTTTTAGAGTTACTTTCTATTTGTAGTGATACTGTTTTCCATTTGTGATAATCATATGAAGTTTAATTTTAAAATCAAATTCACAAAAAGTGAATTAATTATAAAATAATAAATGACAGTATGGACATAAATAAGAACAGGAAAAAGATTTATAGTTGAATAGATAATTTCAGTTGCTATAACAGATATTCACCACCACCGCCACCCTCAGTTCAGTTCAGTCGCTCAGTCCTGTCCAACTCTTTGCGACCCCATGAATCGCAGCACACCAGGCCTCCCTGTCCATCACCAACTCCCGGAGTTCACTCAGACTCACATCCATCGAGTCAGTGATGCCATCTACCACCCTACCCCTTCCCAAATCTCTGTAGCTCAACAAAACAGAACTTAGTCCATGCTCATGAAAATTCCCAACTGACTGTTCTGATCTATGGTAGCTGTCCACATGTTCATTCAGAGACTAGAAATGACAGCGTCTCTACCAAGTGCGACACATGGATTCTAAGATCACTTTGAGCATGGCTGGCCAGCAGTCAGGGAAGAGAGAGAAAAAGCATTTTACAGAGTACGGCAGATTTTTAATGGCTAGGCTTACAGAAAATACACACCCTTCTGCCCACATTCCACTGGCTAGAACTCAGTCTGTTTGTTGTTGTTTAGGCACTAAGTCATGTCCAACTTTTTTGTGACCCCAAGGACTGTAACACACCGGGCTTCCCTATCCTTCACTATCTCCCAGAGTTTGCTCAAATGTCTGCTGAGTCAGTGATACTATCCGCCATCTCATCTTGTTTCCCTTTTCTCCTCCTGCCCTCAATCTTTCCCAGCATCAGGGTCTTTTCCAATGAGTTGGGTCTTTGTATCAAGTGGCCAAAGTATTGGAGCTTCAATTTCAGCATCAGTCCTTCTAATGAATACTCAGAGTTGATTTCCTTTAAGATTGACTGGCTTGATCTCCTTGCAGTTGAAAGGAGTCTTCTGCAGCACCACAATTTAAAAACATCAGCTCTTCGGTGCTCAGGTTTTTTTATGGTCCAACTCTCACATCCGTAGATGACTACTGGAAAAACCATAGTTTTGACCATACAGATGTTCTCCAGGCAAGAATACTAGAGTGGGTTGCCACACCCCCCTCCAGGGAATCTTCCTGACCCAGGGATCGAATCCATTTATCTTACATCTCCTGCACTGGCAAGGTGGGTTCTTTAGCACTAAGGCCACCTGGGAAGCCAGGAAAATGGGTCTAACTCTATGACAAGGAGAAAGAGGGTTTGGGGTTGTGGTGAGCAGAAAGTTTAGGAAACTCCACTGAAGTTTGGGAAACTCTGTAACAGGGTATGTTCCTTCAAAGCAGAGGACAGAAGGGAGTCACCCTGTCTCGGAAATCTCCCTTCTGTAAGGATGACTCCTGATATGAATGCCTCTGCTTCCTACTCACCTTCCAGCCCCCAGTGTTAGGCTTCCTCCCAAGAAATACAGAGACAGACAGGTGGTCCTCTTTACCCCATTTCAGCAGACTTCTTTCCACACAGGAACTTGGGATGCTCGCTTCTGCTTCAAGTTGCTCAAGGTTCCTGTCCTCCCATTTCTCTCCTGCTGCTGCTAAGTCGCTTTAGTCGTGTCCAACACCGTTTCTCCTAGCAGTTGGGTACTCACAATTTACTAACCCTGACTCTCACCATCTCCACAAAGTCTTTCCTTTCCAATAGTCCAATTAGCTAACCTGAAAAAGTAACCAGTGTTCATGTCAATTGAAAGCTCTTCCTCCTCGCCCTCCAGGGAAATTAAGAACATTTTTCACAGCTGCTTCCTGGAGCCCATGACGTTTCCAGTGTGACCGAGGGGAGGCTACAACTGTGGCTCCTGCCTGCACTGCCTTGGACCAGGGAGGGAGGGATCCCCATCGTGCAAGGTGGCACCTTCCTGATGGGGTAGCTGTGATTCCAACAACCCCACTCCTAGGGTATTTGGCCTGTTCTGATTTGGCCACTCCCTCAGGTAAGAAAGGGCTTCCTGGTGGCTCAGATGGTAAAGAATCCCCCTGCAGTGCAGGAGGTTTGATCAATGCAAGGTTCGATCCCTGGATCAGGAAGATTCCCTAGAGAAGTGAATGGCAATTGACTGGAGTACACTTGCCTATACAAGAATACTTCAGTATTCTTGTCTCGGAAGTCCCATAGACAGAGGAGCCTGGTGGACTACAGTCCATGGGGTCACAAAGAGATGGACAAAACTGAGTGACTAACACTTTCACTTTTTTTTTCCATGTAAGAAAGGGTGCCTGCTCTTTAAAAGCAGGACACGCCTCCTTTATGATTTTTCTTTGACCTCTGCAGATCACAGAGGACCTCATTCAGGGTCTGAGTCCTCTGTTTAGGCCCAGTAAATGTAACTGAATCAATTTCAAATTACTGATTCATCACCATTGAGAAATTAGCAGTCATTTAAATTGTGTCCTACATCTTCCTTAAAAACAGTATTTTTAAACAATCAAGAACAATAAGTGTCCAAACTTTGCTCATTCTCAAAATGCTATAATTTAAGAGTCAATGCCTCACACTTGTCAGAGCACAGTGGAAGGCCCCCATGGATGCTGGTCTTCACTTGGACATGACCGATGCTTGACCCTCGCTATTTTAAATTCATGAACTGTTGGCAGAGTGCATCAGCAAATACTAATCTCTATAAATATGCTTCAGAAGAGAAGCAGCCATTGTAATAAATTGCTCTTTCAAAAGTGTATCAATAAAATATCATGTCAATGGAGAAGCCTTCTAATACTGCATCCTAAACCCATCCTCCACACACTCACGCAAACCCTTTTAAGAAAATATGTAGACTACCTAGATTCAGAGATAATTTGAAGATTCCCTGCAAGGTTTTCTTTGCTTGTTACATCGATTTTAAGAACAACTCCATCTAAGCGGTCTTCTCAGCTGCCTCGTCTGTTCCACAGAGCAAGGGGTGCTGGTGCCACAGATTTGAATCCGGGAGTCACCACTTTTGAGCCATGAGATTTGGAGTAGGTCAATTCACGTAATATTTAGGATTTGTCTTAAAATTCTCTACCCCACAAACAAAAGGGAAGTGGAGGTGGTGACACAGTAGGTGAAACAGGATGGCCAAAATACAGACGATTTATAAGATCATTGATATAAGTAATTCATTCTATCTTTAATGTTTGTTTGAATTTTTATAACTAATTTTCAAAGGACACTTTTATAATTATCTGGAGCATTTTGATGCTTTTGCACTGTGGTGTTGGAGAAGACTCTTGAGGGTCCTTTGGACTGCAAGGAGATCAAACCAGTCAAAGCTAAAGGAAATCAGTGCTGAATATTCATTCTATTGGAAGGACTGATGCTGAAGCTGAAACTCTAATACTCTGGCCACCTGATTCGAAGAACTGACCTATTGGGAAAGACCCTGATGCTGGGAAAGATTGAAGGCAGGAGAAGGGGATGACAGAGGATTAAATGGTTGGATGGCATCACAACTCAGTGGACATGAGTTTGAGCAAGCTCCAGGAGTTGGTGATGGACAGGGAAGCCTGGCATGCTGCAGTCCATGGGGTCACAAAGAGTCAGACACGACTGAGTAACTGAACTGAACTGATTGAGAAAGTAAATAATTTTCCAAGTCCTTTTACAGAACAATTTTCTCATCGATTATAGAGATAAATGGTAGTGAACACACAGGGAATTCTATCCTTCCTCTGCAGAACAATTTCTTTTCGGCTTCCCTCTTCTCAGAGGTTAGTGTTACAACAAGATCTTTACTTTTTTCCCTTCTACCATTCAGCTGTTCAGACCCAGGAAGGAATCAGATTCCCTGACATGCATTTCACTGAAGTCCTTGCCTCTTACAAGCCAGCATAGATGCTAGGTGTCTGGACACAGCTATAATTAAGAGTCACTCTCAGTGTCTGCTCTGAGATTCCAGCCCCTTTCCAAAAGGGGAGCAACTGGAGGCGGGAGGAGGAGAGGAACAGGGAAGGGATGTACCGCATTCCGTTTCAAGCGCCAACACAACTATGTTTTTCTACCATTGACTCTTCAACATCTGGAGATGCCATCCCCATAGAGAGAGCAGGCAAGCAAGGTGATGTGTTGGCTCGGTAAATACTTTTCTTTTCATCCTCACCTCTACTTTCACATGTAAGCAATGCACTGAGGGAAAAAAAAAGATGATTTCCTGCTTGAGCTCCACTGGCACCAACATAAACTGCTGGTTTCCTCCAAGTTATATTAATATAACTGACTCACGTGATCCTTGTCAGGGCTGCCTATGATAAGGTCAAAACTGTGTGGATCGGGGGAGGGCTATTTGAAGCACTTTCCCCTCCAATCATCAATTTTTACCTGAATACCAAGGAAATCTGGACATCTCTTTTATTACTGACAGATCATATAAAATTCAGAGACTGTTTTCCATCACATCTTTGAGAAAAAAGGAACTCTGAATATAATTTTATTACTTCTTTCATATGTCTTCATCAGCTAATTTAAACTGAATCTGTTCTTTCAAATCATTTTTAAGTGTAAAAAACTGAAATTAGTTTGAATTTTATGTTAAAAATGTAATAACGACCACTAAAGTAAAGGTTAAAAATACATTTAAAACCAGCTAATTTCAGCATCAGAGGAAGAGAAAGTATATAATGACAGTTCTAATTATTGCATTCTCTTGTTTGTGCTTCTGAAGAGTAGCAATTAAGTCTCTACTTAACACTTGTGTGGAAAGACTTAGTTTCTGCACCTGCCAAACAGATACTGTGTTATTTCCTCCAGGTACAGAGAGGTCTAGCTCCTTACACTTTAGACAGGGGGTCAGCCTGGTGAATGCAAACTGTTTCAAGAGTAGCAGTGTCTCTGATGATTTAGGGTGGCGTTCATCCAGCTCTTAGTTTCCATTCTATACAAATAAGTACAAAAGTATCCTCCTAGCCTCTACCAAAAATCAATACAGACTAACGTGTCTGTTGATTTCCATCCAAGCAGTACATAGGGACCAAGTGTAGTTTTTGAGGTCTAGAACACGGGCATTCACTGTCTGGGTCTTGGGCAAGCCCCTTCTTCTGAATCTCTCATTCTTTGCCTCTTTCTTAGGACATTTATTGTGAAAACACTTTGTAAAATTTAAAGGATTCACTCATGCAACTTTAATGGGTCAACAGTGTGTCAGTGGTACAGCATTCTCTGTTGGCAGTTACACAGTATAGCCATGCTCTCTGGTATCACAGAGAATGCTATATAGTTTTGCTTCTCTGAAGTATATAGACATTCTATTAGGAATAGACATCATATTTTGATGGCTGTAAGAGAGAGATTTTTCTCAGGAAGAGATGGGGGGAAATACCTCACATTATTTCTGTAAAAGAGATGTTGTTTCCTTACAGAACTTGGAAATACATTGCTTTAAAGATGATGCTGGGAAAAAAATGGTGAGAAGAACTCTGTACTTTCAGTGAAAATGATGATGGTGAAAGAAATGCTGCTGCAGGCTGGTAAAAACCACACTGCACACTGATAAAGCCCTCAAATAGCCACACTTTTCTGAAAGAAATGACTGCTGTTCTTTCTAATAACGGCAGAAAATATTATAATTAATTAAAAAGAAATAGCTAAGTGCACATCCTTCTTACTAGTCTCTAAACCACAAATGCTCATCTAAGTCTCTGCGCCATGCATAATGCTAGGCAGAAACAGTAAGAAGATGAATAGGATACTTTTTTTGTCAATCAGTACCTTGACGTTTTTAATGCCTTAAAGCTATATTTTCTTGGCACTTCCTTCATTCTTACAGTAACCAAGAGCACTGAGTTAATAAATTCTAGATGTCAGCAACTATCAAAATAATACTTGATTCAGGCAAGAATTCACAATGGATGTCAAAACCACTGGGTCAAGGTTTGGAAGGAAACACGGGAGTCACATGATTCTCAAAGTCTTATCCCACAGGTTACTTATTAACTATAAAAAGGAAAAAGAGAAATCTTGACAATGGGGAAATCTAGTGGCTACTAATTTAACCGAGAGATAAAACTCAGCACCACCAACAATGGGACTAGCATTATGTGACTCTTCATATGATGCAATAGGAAGGACAAAAGACTATTTACGTGATAGTCTCGAAAAATTAAATGGAATCTAATTATAAGGAAGTAAGCAGACAAATCCAGATTGTGGAACATTCCACCAAAAAACTGGTGAGAACTTTTTCAACACCACACTGCAGTGTTATAAAAGACAAAAAAAAAAAAGTGGAGAACTATTTCAGATTTACTGTTGTTGTTGTTAAGTCGCTTCAGTCGTGTCCGACTCTGTGCAACCCCATAGACGGCAGCCCACCAGGCTCCCCCGTCCCTGGGATTCTCCAGGCAAGAACACTGGAGTGGGTTGCCATTTCCTTCTCCACTGCATGAAAGTGAAAAGTGAAAGTGAAGTCGCTCAGTTGCGTCCGACTCTGCACAACCCCATGGACTGCAGAGCACCAGGCTCCTCCGTCCATGGGATTTTCCAGGCAAGAGTACTGGGGTGGGGTGCCATCGCCTTCTCCGTATTTCAGGTTAAAGAAGACTAAAGCAAGAGAACAACTAAAGGCAACACAAAATCCTTGATCAAACCAAAGAGTTGTACAGATAATTATCTGAACCACTTGGGAAACTCAAATAAGGACTGTGTATTAAGTGGCAATATTATGTTACACAGTGTCAAATTCCTTGGTACCTTGGAATTTGGTACCTCAAATTCCTATGGTTTCATGGTTACACAGAGATCCCTCCTTGTTTTTGATGATAATGCTGAAGCATTGGGGTTGAAGGACCATGGTGCTGCAACTTATTTTCAAATGGTTCAGGAAAAAAAAACATGTGTGAATGTACATCCATATACATGAGAAGAGACACAAAGCAAAATTGGTAAATCAAGATGAAAAGTGTGCATTGTACTATGCACAGCTCTTCTGTTTAATCTGAAACTTTCCATTAAAAAAAGTGGGGGGAGGGTGGGAGGGAGATTCAAGAGAGAGGGGACATCTGTACACCTATGACTAATTCATGTTGATGTGTGACAGAAATCAAACCAATATTGTAAACCAATCATTAATCAATTTAAAATAAAATCTTGTTTAAGTGGGGGGAAATTTTTAAAATAGCATCTTGCTGAGCGTGGGTTACAGTTGTAGGTCACAGAAATCAGAAATGCTGAGGAACCGCCTGGATGAAGTCTATGCTCTTGGCCACACAAGCTCCTCCGTGACAGGTGGGCCTCATCAGAGTGATGGGACAGTGCCCAGGTTCATCCCTCCTTTAAAACGTTTCAAGATGCTTCAACTGCCACACCAGAAGACAGTCATCCATTTGATTATACCTACAGACTTAAAAAACAATTATGCTTCCAAAAGAACACCTTCTCACTTATTTAGGCCAATGTAAATCCCATGAACAGAAGAGCCTGGCAGGCTGCGGTCCATGGAGTCGCAAAGAGTGAGACATGACTTAGCAACTAAAATAACAACAAAACTTGTGCAAATTCTACAATTGAATAGTATGCAATGCTCAGTCACCCACTTAGAGGACAGTGTTGGCAGAGCTTTGGTACAAGGTGGGTGAGTGTGCCTGTATCCTCAAATGTAGTCCAAACTGAGCCCTGGCTGTGGTGGGAACCTAAATATTAAACTTTAAAATATTCTTTTGAATTATGAATTCTCTGCTGAATAGTCAGTAACAAATGCCTTAAAATTCTGGCAGAAGTCCCACATAGGAATGAATATGTTTTAAAGGCAAGTCGTGAATTCTTTGTAAATAACCTTTTGTTATCTAAAGAGAACAATCAAAGGATGTGCTGTGTACATACCTTTCACCCTCTCCCTGCGCTCTCATAAAGCCCTTTGCTCTTGCAGAAGACACTGAGATATTTCCATCCCACGGTCTCCATCTCATCCACCATCTGTTTCACATCTGGACCAAATCTCTTTTTGCTCAGGCCATTTGAATTCCTTCTTATTATCAACCAGTCTTTCCAGTTGGTCTGCTGCTGCTGCTAAGTTGCTTCAGTCGTGTCCGACTCTGTGCGACCCCATAGACAGCAGCCCACTAGGCTCCCTCGTCCCTGGGATTCTCCAGGCAAGGATACTGGAGTGGGTTGCCATTTCCTTCTCCTTCCAGTTGGTCTACATGATGGAAAGTCAAATTTGGCTAACAAAGTGATTGTTCTTCTTTACAGACTGTCTTGTACTAACATTATAACAAGCTACCTTAATAATAGGTAGTGGAGTTAACACCAATCAACACCAAATTCATTAAGTCAAGCAAATTTTCTGTTTATCACGCAGCTCAAAAGCAATATTCCTATTTAAATTGAGGAGGATCAAAATGCCCCTTCCCTCATCGTTCATTGTTCAATAATAAAAAGTAAAGAGGTACTACTGGGACAAAAATTGAAACTGGAGACAGTGAGCCCTCCTCTTCCACTCTTTCATTCCCAAATTCCAGACTCTATTTGGCCTAATGCATTTAAATTAATAATCTGTGGTGTTTTATAACTTATATTTAACATTATGAAACACATTCCAGGTATCAAAGAATCTGATATCAGTGCAGAACTGGAACATAGACTTTCACTCAACGTAAGTAAAAATATTTTTTGACAGTCCAACACACATCTTTACTTTCTTAAATATATAAATATAGAATACATAACATTTCAAAACATTCTGATTATAGGGCTAAATGCTTGAACTTGGGGCATTATATGGACATGACTTTGAGCAAGCTCCAGGAGATGGTGAAGGACAGGGAAGCCTGGCATGCTGCAGTCCATGGGGTCACAAAGAGCTGGACGCGACTGAGCAGCTGAACAATGGTGCAAACTTCATGCAAAAAGCTTAGAATTAGGTACCCCCAGGTTCAACTCATACATTTTTCCTTTGCTATCTCCTGTCTGTCTAATGTGTGTTGAACTATGCTAAGATTAGCTCTTCCAAAGTTAGCACGTGCAAGTAAATCCTCTAAACACGGATCCTGGCTCCACCTGAGTCTGGCAATGAGAATGTCATTGCTAGCCTTTGGTCTTATCCCAGGAGGGAGCTAACCAAGACCTGCAGGATAATGCAGAGGGTAGACTAGATTGTGCAGAGCCACCTGGAAGAGTCGATCAATATGGACTAATGTCTCAGTTGAGGCAGTCCCAGGAGGAAGCAGGACCTGAGCTGGACCTTGAAGGAGGGCAATCCAGAGCAGAATCAAGGCAAGAGAAATGCAAAAGGATGGGCAGAAAGAATACAGCATGGGATGTCCTCAGGGAAGCGAGACAACCCAGTCTGACGAGCACAAGGAGTGGGAAAAAAATTCTTGCTTCATATGAAAGCTCTACTGGGAAAGAATGGCAATGGGGCTAAGGATGGGGCCATGGGCAAACTTAAGTAAGAAAGGGGCTTGGGAATGTCAACAAACACTAGGTGACAGCAGTCTTGATCTAAGAGAGCTAAATGTGACCTTGCTCTGATGTGGCCATTATACAGTACAGATGATTTTTTGTTTTTCTTCATTCTGTTCAATCAGACCACAAAGAAAAAGGCCTCACTGAGCAGAAACCTGGAAATTCATCTGGAAATGTTTCAACAGCTTTGCATCACAGGTCTGATAGTATGGGGTAGAAAGCAACATTAAAATAGGAAGGCAGGTTACAGATGCTAGCTGTGCCCCTCAGTTCAGTTCAGTTCATTCGCTCAGTCGTGTCAACTCTTTGCGACCCCATGGACTGCAGCATGCCAGGCTTCCCTGTCCTTCATCAACTCCTGGAGTTTACTCGAACTCATGTCCATTGAGTTGGTGATGCCATCCAACCACCTCATCCTCTATCATCTCCTTCTCCTCCTGCCTTCAATCTTTCCCAGCATCAGGGTCTTTTCAAATGAGTCAGCTCTTCACATCAGGTGGCCAAAGTATTGGAGTTTCAGCTTCAACATCAGTCTTTCCAATGAATATTCAGGACTGATTTACTTTAGGATGGACTGGTTGGATCTCCTTGTAGTCCAAGGGACTGTCAAAGAGTCTTCTCCAACACCACAGTTCAAAAGCATCAATTCTTTGACACTCAGCTTTCTTAATAGTCCAACTCTCACATTCATATATGACTACTGGAAAAACCACACCCTTGACTAGACAGACCTTTGTTGCCCCTCAGGCCATGCTAAATGACTTGTTGTCAGATTTAAAGCAGAAAAAATAATCTAATGAAACTGTTAAAATCTTTCCATTTCAGTGATCAATGGGAGACTGTTGGACGTTGGACTCAATTTAAACCAAAAAAAAGAAAATTATTTTTGGATGCCAAGTGTCTCACTCAAGTGGATTTTCATGAAACAGTGAAATGACAGGGCCTAAATGTAAATACCACCAAAGCCCAGGAAGCTGGAAAGAAAAACAACCAGTAGGGAAAATCTGCTGCTGGTGGTCAGACCCAGCAGCACTGATGCCCAGCAATTCCATGCTCAGCTTCACTTGAAATAACAAACTCTTTAACGAGGGAAGGTTTGTGTGCTCTGCTGTCATGGTGATGGGGAAATCTCTGCCAGCAGCACGGGGAACTGACTGGGCAGATTTAACAGACACTAGCCCTGGGAATAAAGTCCAAATGTGCTTCATGTTGGAGGGAGGTACATTTGTGGATCTTCAGAAGAAAGACTGACAGTGGGATTCACAGCCACAGTCAGAGGTCAGCTAGAAAAAGAGCAGCTTGTGTCAAAAACATCTGCCCTAATACCAATCTTCCTTTGCATAAGCCTCCAAACCCTGCTTCCTCTTTCATTCTTTTGGCCTCTGAATTATTCAGACACAGAAATCTAAGCGTAATGGTGGGACAAGGGTATGATAGGTACAGACTTTGCTCTCGGGGGCTATCTCTATAGGAAGAAGCTAGAAAACTGGAAGAGCCTGGCAGGCCACAGTGATTAATCCAAACTCTGCTTCCAGGCTCATCTATATCAACCAGGAGGGAAGGTTTCTTCTTAAATACTCCCAGGTCTGGAGACCACACACACATTCCATGCTCACTTACTCTCCAGAGTCAAGAAGTGGCTTATGATATATGACTAACATACTTTCTCTCCGCTCAATTGACTTACAAATCTAATTTAATGTGTTTAAAACAATTAAAAAGTTAGAAACCATGGAATGTTTTTCTTTTGTTGCTGTTATTACTGTTGAGCTTGCTTTCTTTTTACTACCAGCAGCTCCAACTCCAGACCACAAAGCAACCTGTGAAACTCAACCTTCTTTCTTTTTAAGTCTTCATAGAAAGTTATTCTTTCTGGAAAAAGAAGGGAATGATAGTTTACTGAATGAGTACAATCACCTCCAACTGAGTATAAATGGCTATGATGTCAATGGTGTAGAGCCATTGTGGTCTGGGGACCTGTGAGGGTCTCTGAGATCCTCTGGGGCAGAGGAGAGGGGAGGTGCATGAAGTCAAACCATCCAAGGTATAACTTGTCTCTGTATACTCACTTCCTCCATGATCATACAACGGAGTTTTTCAGAGGCTACATCCCTCCAGATGACACCATCACTCTGCTGTTAGTGAAATAGGTGCCTGTAGATTCTCGTACTTTAAAAACTTCTCATTTTATCAATTTCCATTTTTTGATAACAATAAGCATCGATAGTTATAACTCATATAAACAAAAGATTTGGGGCGACTTCTCAAGTGGTCCAGTGGTTAAAATCCTCCTTGCAATGCAGTGGACACAGATTTGATCCCTGGTGGGGGAACTAAGATCCCACATCGGTGGGGCAACTAAGCCCCCTTACCACAACTACAGAGTTCAGGAGCCCACAGCCCCGACGAACAGCTAGAGCGCCAGGAGTGCCACAACAAAGATCCAGTACAGCCAAAGCAAATTTTTTTTTAAAGGTTTTTGGAGTCCTCAATAACTTTTAAGAGTATAAAAGGATCCTGAAATTTTACGAGCAGTACAAGTCTTACTAAGAGAACTCTTCCATTCAGAATCTAAATAATAACTTGGTAACAGTGTCACACAAGCAGCTGGGTGTTTAAAAATAAAAAAAGGTAAACATCCTTTGACTTTTTCCTTTAAGTGGTAGAATTCCAGTGATCTCCAGCTCTTCCCAATAGTTTGGCTTTTTCCTTGCCTGGGACTGTCTGCTTTTTCTCCTCTTGGAGAGAAGGCATTCAGCTAATTCACCAACCACTGTTCCTCCTTTCTGTTTTTACAAATAAATCCTTTTCCTGAAATGCCATCCACATGGTCACGCACTGAGGTTCTAAATCACATATCTCCTTGCCTATTACTTAACTTCTCCCCATTGTAATGATCACCTTTACTTCTTGACTCATTTTTGATTATTATTTCACGATCTATCTGTTCTTTTTAAAATGTAAAGTGATCTATCACAAAAGATACACATTACTGTCTCTCCTAGAATGTCTTTCTTGTAGCTCCCTGCCTGGCAAACTAAAAGGTTCCCTTGCACAGCCCTACCCTCTATCTGGTCAGCTTCTTCCTGCTCCACAGACAGTGGGTCAGGGTTTGATGGAATACAGCCTTGCTGAACTACAGCTTTTGTTTACATACCAGGTTTCAACTACCATGACTGTGAGACTTTTCTTTTTCTTTCCATTATAAATAGCATAGGAAACACGTTTGAGGACTAAATCAATGAATGAATATAGAACTGTAAATTTAGAAATAAAGAATCTGAGAAAGAAAAGGGGAAGCAAGTGAGCAAACTAACAAAGCTACACAATTACTACTTATGGTGCATTAAATCTGGTTCTGACTTTCCTGAAGGCTAAGAGAGAAGGCTAAGAGAGAAAAAGGGTCTGACTTCATCTGTTCCCTTCCCTCATCTAGTAAAATAGGTATTTAATAAATACTCCTCGTAAACTGATGCTTCTTCTCAAGGGATAAAGTCTGAGCTTTCTGTTCAACGATATATTGAGCATCACTCAAGATGTGGCTCAAGGCAGGTGGGATTTCTTCCAAAGGAAACCTCTTCTAAGGACAGAATCGAGCTTTGGACTCTCCATATTACAACTTGCAGGATGAATTTAATGATAAAAATAAAGTTACTTCACCAAGGGAAATGTAATATACCTAAAGGAATTCAGTTTATTAGAGGAAATGCATCGAGCTTAGAAAAGTGAGATAAATTGCCAGGATGGAAAGAAAGAAATTTCATTTAATTACTTTCATTTTTTGTATGACAATTTTTCTCAATTCGTTTTACTGTTCTGTACTATTATTAAGCCATCTCAGGTTATATATTAATATTTATTATTTAAATAAGGCTTGCCATTTCAAGCATTATAGTACAAAGTCTACTAGTCCCTCATCTTATACGTTGATAAGCTGAGGGGGAGAAAGCTGAGGCCACTCTTCAAAATGGCTGCCACATGCAAAAAGCACAAATATTTACCTTTTTATTTTCTTCCAGGAAGATATCAAGCACATATAAAGCACGGGTTCTACCCAATACCACCCAACCATCATGATGATTCCCCAGAGGTGTATATCTTTTCAACTCAAAAATAGTGACCCTCAAATCTCAATATCCACTCACATGAAAATTTTGGAAGGGGGGTTAGTGGTGAGAATGTAATAGAAAGATATATTGCAAACTTTATTCACAAATAAAAAAGCGTGTTCTGACAGCAAAGAAAACTTTTTTCAACTCGGGCACTTTCTCACTCAAACCTTTGTAATATGAGAGAAGGAGAACTCAGATCATAGTACATGATGAGATCCTTTCCTGCTAATTAATATCCTGTGCAAGGTGTCTATGTGACATTTTATTATCATCATTCACTGCCTTGAAAATGAGCTGTATTCCTTCTGCAGACTTCCCAGAAAATTCTAGGGAAAACAGAAGAAATCAATTCCCTAAGTAAGCACCTACTATGTACTAGGAAGGGCTTCCCATTGGCTCAGTGGGAAAGAATCTGCCTGCCAATGCAGGACACACAAGTTTGGCCCCTACGACAGGAAGAGCCCCTGGAGAAGGGAATGGCAACCCACTCCAGTATTCTTGCCTGGAGAATCCCACAGACAGAGGAGCCTAGTGGGCTTCAGTCCATGGGGTTGCAAAGAATCAGACACAACTGATCGACTCGGCACACACAGACATGTGCTAGGCACACAGCACATATATTCATCTCAGTTCTCCTAACCATCTGGGAAGTATGTCTCACCTTCCGTGGTCCATAGATGAAGAGAACAATGCTCATCATAGTTAGATAACAAACTCAAAGTCATACAGAGAAGTAAAGGGAAACCAGCATTTGATTCCAGGTCTATCTGAATCCAAGACTCGTGTTGCTTCCTCTATACTAGGCTGCCTTCTGGAAGCAATCTCTTAATATCAAGAATCTTCCCAGTGCCAGCTAAAAGTTGTCACTTGCCATCTGGTTCTACAAGAATGAAGTCATTAGCCACTGCAGCGGCTGACCTTCAACACACCCTGAAAGGAGTTCAGCATGGAGATCATGAACGTGGTACTCCATGCTCTGGGAAAAACTGGTAGGATAGGCCTTCAGATAGATATTTTCAGAAGATGCTATGAGCCCAATTTCTTGCACCTTCTCATACCTAAAAAAGCATGAAAATCATTAATGGAGACATCTGCTCCTCATGACTAGAGCAACCTTCTACCAAAATATGTGCCTGACTGCACATACACCCCTTCACTAAAATCACATATGTGCTGACCTCCCACCTACCTCTTTAGAGCAGTTCTTCATTGTTATCTGAGAGGCTGTCTCCCAGGATATAGTCCTCATTTTGCCCTAAATAAAACTTAACTCAAAACTCTCACATTGTGCTTTTCTTCAGTCAACGCAAACAACCAAACGTGAGACTGCTGACACCAGCTGACCTAGAAATACTGATCGCAAAGGTTCTCCAAGCAGTTCCCCCCTGGCTTTCCCTGCGATGTTAATCTGTTCTGTTAAATAGAACAATGCACCAATAATACCTTTTCTTTACAAGGGAATTTAGAGAGCAAAACCTATCATTTATATTTTGCTCCTTCCTCATCATCTTTGCTATTATTTAGATAAGCAAAAGCATAGCCACTTAGATTTATTTTTATAGCTGGGTTGGACGAGGCAGGAGAAATTTTAGCAATTGAAGATACACGAGAGGCCAGGAAGTGCCAGAGCCCGCAAGAGTACATGTGACTTCCCCCAGAGCATGGCAAGGGAAGGTGCCCACACACTGTTGACGGGGACTCTACATGAATTCAGCCCTTCCCTCAGGAAGCTGCCTGCCCACCCACCACCCACTGGGCCGTGGGGAAAGGAAGAGGGAGCAGAGGCGCTTTGTCACAGTGACCTGCATGCCCTCAGCTGTCCCCAAAGGCTGCTCCAGATCAAAAGGCATATCTGATTTTTAAAATGAATGCACCATAGGAAATGTGCTACACTTAAAATATATTTTTATAAAAGACTGGAAGGAAATACATCAAAAGGTTAATAATAGATTATACCTGGATAGTGGGGTTACCAACTGTGCATTCCTTCCATATTTTTCTTCTTTATCCAAAATTATCAGAAAATGTTATTTTTCTAGTAAGAAAGATCTATGTAACTGTATGTAGATAGCATTTTAAATATTTCCATTTTCAAATTTAAAAAAAAAAACACACTAGAAGGCAGTGGCTTGACTACACAGAATAGCTGCTCTGTGACAGGCCCCCCCCCCAAACAGAGGTCATTCAGAAGATTTAACTACTACAGGCACAAAACACCTAAGACATATGTGCCCAAATTGCCCTGTTCTTGGCGGGTATCCAATGGGTCAATCTCCTTAACTGAATGCTTTCAATCTTTTGTGCCAGGACTCGTCTTTTAACAGGGGTCTCCTTCCTGTTTTATTGTCAATTTTCAAATTTCTAAATTATATCCAGTAAACTTACTAGTCTTCTTCATCTCTGGAGTTGAAATTTAATAAACTGCCCCAATTTTTTTTCAGCAGGAATGGCACAATTCCCAGCTCATTCATTCTGCAGCATCACCTGTGTGTCTCTGACAACATTAACTACTTCGGCTTTCACAAGATGCATACTCCTGAATTCTGGTTTATGGCCAAAACCCAGCAGCTCCCATGTGAGCACTTCCGTGAGTCTCCATGGCAATTACTAATGCTTAAAGGTGAGGGTACCGACCACAGAGTACCATTAAATGTACTTCTGAGCCTCAAGACCTGTGTGTGCTTCACTTCTCCATGTGGATCCTGAATGCTCCCAGCATGCTACACAGAATAAGAAATTACATTTCATGGAAACTGCTTTGCAATAACAAAGACAGTGTTTTGAAAATGAAGGAAGTAAAAATACAAATGTTTAGAAACTACTCAAGAGATTTTTACCAGCAGGTAATTTATAAGTTCAAAACCAAGAATACTGCCTTCAAGGATTCCAGCTTGTCCAATTTTGACAAATTTACCTTTGCCATTATTTGTGGTACTGTTTACCAAATTTTAGTTCAGGGGGAAAAAAAAAAGCTAGAATTACATTATAGCTAAAAATCAGAGAACAGCAGAGCTGCAAGGGAATTTAAAGATCTTCAACCTGCTCATTCTAAAGATTAGGGAAATTGTGAATTTAAAATGTAGAGAGAGGTGATCCAGTGGATAAGAATCTGCCTTGCAGGGAAAGCGGGTTCAGTTCCTAATTGGGGAACTAAGATCCCACACCCAGTGGAGCAACTCAGCCCACATGCCACAACCAAGACTCGACAGAGTCGAATAAAGAAATGTATTTTTTAAATGTGGAGAGATGGTGGTAGTGACTTTAGTCACTAAGTCATGTCTAACTCTATGTGACCTCATGGACTATAGCCTGCCAGGTTCCTCTGTCCATGGGGTTTCCCAGGCAAGAATACTGAAGCGGCTTGCCATTTTCTCCTCCAGGGGATCATCCTGATGCAGGGATCGAGCCTGGGTCTCCAACCCTCCAGCTTGGCAGGCGAATTTTTTACCACTGAGCCACTTGGGAAGCCCATGTGGAGAGATACTCCACTGTATATATGTAGGAACTCTGCCAGTGTTATGTTGGCAACTGGATGGGAGGGGACTTTGGGGGAGAGTGGACACATATACATGTATGGCTGAGTCATTCTGCTCTGCACCTGAAATTATCACAACATTGTTAATCAGCTATGCTGCTGCTGCTAAGTCACTTCAGTCGTGTCCAACTCTGTACGACTCCATAGACAGCAGCCCACCAGGCTCCTCTGTCCCTGGGATTCTCTAGGCAAGAATACTGGAATGGGTTGCCATTTCCTTCTCCAATGCATGAAAGTGAAAAGTGAAAGTGAAGTCGCTCAGTTGTGTCTGACTCTTCGCGACCCCATGGATTGTATGTTGCCTACCAGGCTCCTCCACCCATGGGATTCTCCAGGCAAGAGTACTGGAGTGGGGTGCCATTTAATCAGCTCTACTCCAATGTAAAACAAAAAGTTAAAAAAAATGTGGCAAAATTTGGTGACGTGACAGAGGACATGTAGGCTGAATGGCAGAGAAGGTTCCAGATTCAGCTTATTGCTGTTTTCTTTACCTATCAATCCTAGAAAGTAAAATAAGAGAGTAAAAATACTTCCAATAGCGTAAAGTTCACTAATAATAATAAAAGATTAATATATTATGAAATAACAAATATGTGGCCATGTTCCTCAAAGCAGGGTTCTGGCTTCAGGGAGAAGTGGGAGAAAAAAGATCCCAACATTTCAACAATAAGTAAAAACACACGTACACAAGGAGCAGATCCCTCACCCTAAGAGCCACACTCTCCAGGGTGAGGGATTGTTGTGTTCCCTGCTGCTGGAGTCAGATGACAACCCCATCCCTCAGTGCAGCCTGTAGGCTCCAGGCATCAGAGATTTCCAGTGGTCTTAACAGCCACTGAGCCTGTGAAAAGAGCTGACTCCTTTTCTCATCAATAACAAGACCAAGAGATCCATGCCGAGCTAAAGGCTAACCTGGAGGTTCCTCAAGCTGGCACAGCTAGCTGGTTCCTGCCCCTTTGGGACTTGCATGGGGACTCACTGCAGAGTTTCACGGTTATGGTCTTAGACATATAAAAAGGGAAATCGTTGCTAAAATTCAGGGGATTCCTGGCCTAAGTCAACTCTGGGAACTTCATTCATTCATTGACTTCTTTATTTGATCACTCTCAAGAGATGGTTCCTACATGCCCACTGGCACCTGTCCTTCCAAGACTCATAATCTACTTGGGAAAATGCACAGACAAAACTTCATATAATAAAGTGAAATGGAGATGTGAGAGACTGAAAGAGGTCACAGAAGCTTTACAGACTTTGGCGGTTTGATAGATCAAGAGTGAGAATATTTAGGAGGCGGAAGGAGCTGAAGGGCCTACAGGCCAAGAAGGTGGGGCAGCACCTCAGATGAAAGAACATCTGATTAGTATAGCTTTCAATGGTCACTACACATCTTCATCCTTTCATCATTTTTCCTTCACAAACAAAAATAAAAACCATCATGAATTCCTGAGGACTCTGAAAAATAACAACTAAAAAATAACAAATAAAAATCAAACAACTATAAAGTGCTCTGAACATATAAAATGGAACACAAATTCTAACAACAATTAACAACAACCAAAAAAGAAGTGTAATTGCTGCTTTATCTTAAAGTGAGCCATTCAACCAGAGTGATAAACACACAATGCCTGGGGAACCACGGCTAGAGATATAAGGACTAAGACTCTACTTCAGAGGGAGAAGGGAAAGGGTTATTATTTCAATATTTAGTGATTTTGGCTTTTTGAAACCCCCTCAGTAGCCACAGTGACCAAAAACACAGCTTTATGTCTAAAGACAGAGCCTTGCGGGCAAGTAAGTAATTCAGTTCAGCCTCTGCTTCCCTGGTGGCTCAGATGGTAAAGAATCTGCCTGTAATGCAGGAGACCTGGGTTTGATCCCTGAATTGGGAAGGTCCCCTGGAGAAGGGAATAGCAACTCACTCCAATATTCTTGCCTGGAGAATCCCATGCACAGAGGAGCCTAGCAGGCTATAGTCCATGGGGTCATAGAGTCGGACAGGACTGAGCAACTAACACTTTCACTTTCCCTAACTGATAATGATGTTGTTAACTGTAAATCCACATTTTTTCACTCTTAAAATAGAGGCAGAACAGAAAAAATATCCTGAACTCAACCTGGTCTTTCAACACTGAGGAGAACAAAGACAAGAATCTATTCATTCATTCAATCATTCATGCCAATTCATTCATTTATACAAACAGGAAAGCACCGGACCCTAGTTCCTATGAACTTCCCTCTGGGACAGGACAGTCACTTCCTAGGGCTGCTATAACAACTTACCACAAACTGGGTGGTCTAGAACAACAGAAATTTATTCTCTCACAGTTCTGGAGGATGGAGTACAAAACTCATGTGTCATCAGAGTTGGTTCCTTCTGGAGGCTCTGAGGGAGAATCTGATTCCTGTCTCTCCTCCACATTTGGGTGGGTGCTGCATTCTGTGACTTGTAAACTCATCACTCCAGTCTCTCCCTCCCTCCTGTCTTCACATAGCATTCTCTTCTATATCTGTGTCTTTTCTCCTCTTCTTATTGGACAGCAGCTCTATTGTATTATGGGCTGCCCTGGTTGCAAAGAATCCACCAGCAGTGCTAGAGACGTGGATTTGATCCCTGGGTTAGGAAGATGCCCTGGAGGAGGGAATGGCTACCCACTCTCGTGCCTGGAGAATCCCCATGGACAGAGGAGCCTGGTGGGCTACAATCTGTGGGGTTGCAAAGAGCTGGACATGACTGAGCGACTAAGCACATATTATTGGATTATAGCCCACCCTTATCAGGTATGACTGCAACTTAATTTGATTACATCTGCAAAGACCCTATGTTCTTCTAAAGTTGTATTCATAGATACTGGGGGGTTAGAACTTTCACACATCTTTTGGGGAGACACAATTCAACCACAACAGAGAGCATGCACCCCCACTGTAGGGTCACAGTTGGATTATCTTACCACCTTTTCCGCCAAGCAAGAGGCTATCACTAATGTTATGGAGGCTACAGCCTAGAGAGACAGAGATATACAGATCTCTCTATCTCCCTTGCTCTTATTGGCAGTTGTGGTTTTAGCTCTGTGGGTTTCACTGTGCCCTTTCTGCCCATCCCTGGCTGAAGACTGTAAGCTCTCAGAGCACAGGCACCATATCTGTTTTCTGCTTCCCATTACATTCCCATCTCCTTGTAGAGTGCCACTAAGCATTTAAGAAATAATTTTTGAATGAATGGATGGATGGATGAGTGAATGAATTGATTAAATACAAGCAGGAATGACAAAGGCCTATGCAGGTAGTAGTGATACACACAACAGGTCAACAGTGAGAAACAGAGAGGAAGAAATAATTGATTCTGACTAGCAGGATGGTAGAAGATTTCAAGAAAGATTGAACTCAGTCTTGCAGGATTAGTAGGAGCTCATAAATAGGTAAGGAATAAAAGGTATTCTCTGCTGACCAAATAGGATGAGCAAAGAGGTATAAAGCAGTTAATATACCGTTTTGGGGGGGAATAGTTAATAGACCAATTAAGCTGGAGCAAAGGGTACCTAAAAGATGTGAAAATACTTGGGATGAAAAGCAGCTCATAGAGGGAGGCCTTTGAGTAGAGACTGGTCTGAGTGCAATAAGACGCCGCTGATCTTTGTTGAGAAGGAAGATGATACAATCCTACCTGTGCTTCAAAAGGAGAAAAATTTTTTAAAAATTTTTAATTTGAAAAATATAAAATTAAACATAAAAGGAAAAAATATATAGAGATGATTCATGTTCATGTTCCTTCTTTATCCTCCTGCCTAAGTGATAGTTCTTATATTACTACAAGGAGTATTTTATATTTAACTGTGCATCTAGTACATATTTATTTGCCTAAAGAAACAAGAATTATACACAAGTGATTACACTTTATAGTTACTAATTATCATATCATATGCCATTTTATTATATAAATTATATAATTAATTATATAGCATAATTAAAAGATGATATCTGAGGAGTACTTAATAGGAGGATGTCACACTTCTTAAGGGCTTTCCAGGTGACACTAGTGGGTAAAGAACCCACCTACTAATGCAGGAGACGTAAGAGATGCAGGTTCAATCGCTCGGTTGGGAAGATGCCCAGGAGCAGGGCATGGCAACTCACTCCAGTATTCTTGCCTGGAGAATCCCATGAACAGGCAGAGCCTGGCAAGCTGCAGTCCACAAGGTCACAAAGAGTCAGACAGGACTGAAGTGACTTAGCATGCACGCACGGACGCACAGTTCCTAAACCTTTTCTCAGGACAATAATCTGGAACTGAAAGCCGGGGGAAGATGGACTATCTATCAAAGAAATAAGTTACTTCACCTGTAGCAAAGCATTCCAACTTCTGAATCAAGGCTAATTTCTTTTTCTTTTTTCTGCATTTGGGCTTGGCAAGCCCACAGGCCAATAACACTCACATCTGAGGATGTAGCAGGGTTACCATCTGTTGTTATCTCCATGAAGCACCAAGGACCCCACTGATATCTGGAGAGTAGCCAGGCACCATTAGAGTGGGACCTGAAGGAGACACCCCAGTTACCCAGGGAGATCTGTTCAGTGGCAGAAACGCTGCCAAATGAAGAGATATTTACTTATGTTCTTGATGCCTCCAGAGGTCTTTGAAAATAATACAAACATTCTTAGAAAGAAGTATTCAACCATTCACTCACCTTATAAAGGAATTCATGACATGGAACTGTTAATTGAGATAAATAGCAGGAAATCAGCCCCAGACAGCAAGTTCTGGTTAGGTAAATGGGACACTGGGTGCATGGGGAGGGCCTAGTGAGCAGAGTGGAAGTGGCATGAAGAAGAAAGAAAAATATATAGAAATATATACTTCAGCCTCACAAACCCTACCAGGTAGGCCCCAGAATTACTCACTGACAGTCATCTCTTGTTATTTAGGCTATAAGACACCAGCACAGTCAGGACTGTGTTACGTCTCATGCTGGTATTTAAGTCCTAGCACTGTGCGAGCACATAGGTGTCCAATTAACATAAGCTGCCAGGCAGGAGGGTCCCAACTCCACGGTACTCTGAGTATATTTCTCTGATCTTAAGCACACCCACTATATATATTAAAGTTAGGCATACAAGTGAGTTTCTCTCTCCCACTGAACAGTAACCTTCCAAAGAAAAGAAAGGGTGCTTGTTTACTCCTAGTACAGTGCCTGACACTTGGAAAGTATATAATTCCTGCGCCTAGGAGCACTTAAATACCTTGCACAAAGTTAAATAGCTAATTAACATGAAGCTTAGGTTTGAGCTACATCCGTCTTAATCTATTAATGAAACCTATGCTTTTTCCTACTACTTGGCTTGGCCTAAACCTAGTCTTATGAAAGGACTAAGATACCTTTGGAAACAGTTAGCCACTGTACTCCAATCTTGTAAGACAATCTGTGTAATTGCTTACTCTGAGTATCTCAAACATTGAATGTCCAGTCAAAACACAAGCATAAATTAAAGATATGCAAAACACAAACATTCTAAATACTAAGTCCAAGATGTCATTTTCCAAAATATAAATTTTTAGGTACTAATGTTCCTAAATTTCTGTTTAGAAAGGATCAGTTTAGGTGGGCATAGAACGTTTTAGAGAAATCCAAAGCAAAAATTTTAAAAAGTCAATTCCCATTTTATATATAGTTTAGTTCCTATTAGGAAATGTTGTAAATTTCCTGTACTGACCCATTCTTTTAAAACTCCTAACCATATTCTTAAACTAAGACAGACCGAGAATAGCCTTTCAAAGATAATTACTTTTAAACTGCATTTTCTCACATGGCCTAGGGACTGTATACTTTTGCCAAAAGATTAAAAAACACACACACACACACAAAAACTGAAAAACCAACTTCTAAAATGCACTAGGCTTCTTTTATAAATGCTCAAATTAAGACATCTGAGTTCAAGTATTTATGCAATATATTTCATTCCAGTAGACTCAAAAATTAACTCTACCTACAAATATATCAACAATATGAGTGTAAAAGAATATTTATACTAGACTCATTGTGTTAAAAAAAATACAGGTAAAAATAAAAGGAAATAAATTCTATCTTGAGGAATACTTTGTCCTTTTTGACTTTGAATTTTATAGAATTATAGAATGGACAACATTCTGTAATTTTTTAGAAAATGCTATCACTGTTAGGCAGAAATTCCCCACAGTTGATCTCTAACCATAGTCTAGAAAAAACTTAGCATAAAGACATGTTAACATGACAGATAACGTTCTTCCCATTACTGACAAATTTACAAGTTTAACTGTTATAGTTTGTAAAAGACACTTTTACCATCCTTTCTTGGAATTGTTGTTAAAAAGTTTTAGGAAGATTTTAGGAAAGAGTTCTAAGGCAAGATATTCAGCAAACTTGGTTGGTTGATTGGCTGGCTAGTTGGTTGGTTGACTAAGTAATTAGTTGCTTGGATAAACAAATTTTAAGTGTCCATCTTGGATTCCTAACCCAATAAAATGGATTTCTGAATATCTGATTAAAGAATCAAGTTTCTTAAAACCTCTTCAAAGCTTCAGTTTCTCAAGAGAGTCAATGAAAAGCATTGGGACCTTTTTAAGGTACCAGAAGTTAACCAGGAAAACGCCCTAAAAAACAATCATCAAGAAATTCTCCAGAAGGTTATAATCATCTTGTTGTATATTTGATCCCTGGGTAGGGAGGATCCCATGGAGGTAGAAATGGCAGCCCACTCCAGTATTCTTGCCTGGGAATCCCATGGATAGAGGAGCCTGTCAGGCTACAGTCCACAGGGTCGCAAAGAGTCAGACATGACTTAGCACACACACACACACACACACACACACACACACGATCATGATGTGCTAACTACTCTAATATATATTCCAATGATGTCTTCCAGAAGCATCAACGTAAGAAGGCAGAATGTCTTAAGTGTCTGCTTACCAGGGACGTAGCTTTCTACTAAAATTTCAAACATTTATTCTTACAAGAATTTGGAGAGATCCTGAGAAGTTTAATAAAATGATTCTGAAAGCCTCAGAAAGGACAGTCATGAAGTATACTCAGTATTTGATGGCCTGTGCCTGCAAAAGAACCTCATTCCCAGAAGTTGACCTCCTTGGTATATTTCTTCTCTTATTACTGATCAGGGCTTCCCAGGTGGCACTAGTGGTATAGAACCTGCCTGCCAATACAGGAGACATAAGAGACATTGGTTCAATCCCTAGATGGGGTAGGTCCCCTAGAGAAGGGCATGTCAATCCACTCCAGAATTTTTGCCTACAGAATCCCATGGACAGAGGAGCCTGGCGGGTTATAGTCCATAGGGTCACAAAGAGTTGGACACAACTGAAACGATTTAGCACATACACATGCATTACTGATCAAGTCAAAGGAAAGGGGGCCTTCTGTGAGCCCCTTGGCTTCTTCCACATTGGCCTATTATACCTGAGTAGCTTACCTGTACTATAATTAGCAGGCAGTGCTAAAGAGAACAAAGATGTTCTGATTTTAACTCACTAGTTAAATATCCATGATGACATTCTAATGTGTCTTGGCTTTTGTCTATAGAGTTAGTAATAGAATTATATAAACTGCTATTAAGGATTTTGAAAGTGAAAGTCGCTCAGTCGTGTCCGACTCTTTGCAACTCCATGGACTATATAGTCCATGGAATTCTCTAGACCAGAATACTGGAGTGGGCAGCCTTTCCCTTCTCCAGGGGATCCTCCCAACCCAGGGATCGAACTCAAGAGATATTGGTTCAATCCCTGGATGGGGTAGATCCCCTGAAGAAGGGCAGGTCATTACGTTGCAGATGGATTCTTTACCAGCTGAGCCACCAGGGAAGCCCAAGAATACTGGAGTTTAGCCTATCCTTTCTCCAGCATATTTTCCCGACCCAAGAATGAAATCAGGGTTTCCTGCATTGCAGACCTTCCTGGTTCTTTACCAACTGAGCTATCAGGGAAGCCCAAGGGACTTTCAGTTCAGTTCAGTCGCGTCTGACTCTTTGCGACCCCATGAATTGCAGCACACCAGGCCTCCCTGTCCATCACCAATTCCCGGAGTTCACTCAGATTCACGTCCATCAAGTCAGTGATGCCATCCAGCCATCTCATCCTCTGTCGTCCCCTTCTCCTCCTGTCCCCAATCCCTCCCAGCATCAGAATCTTTTCCAATGAGTCAACTCTTCACATGAGGTGGCCAAAGTACTGCAGTTTCAGCTTTAGCATCATTCCTTCCGAAGAAATCCCAGGGCTGATCTCCTTCAGAATGGACTGGTTGGATCTCCTTGTAGTCGAGATCCACAAATAAAGAGTTAAATCCAGAAGATGATAAAAATTCAGTAAAATTATATATTAAGAGAAACAAAGAAATTGATTTACCTGTATCACCATCAGCTTCCTCAGGTTGAAAATGTAATGAGAAAAGAGATATGATTGAGTTTTATGACACTTACAGGGAAAAAGTAGTTCTGATTTCAGTACTATCTGAAAGGATATCGACACTATTTCTTTGTGGTTCAAAGGTAAGAGTTTCTCATCATCAAGATTTCCTTCTCAAATATGTGATTCATGAAAAATGAAGCAAAAATACTTAATGCATATCTATTGGTTTGCATCTAAACAAGAAACTTCTTAGTAGTCTTTCAATGAAATAATATTAATCCCAAGTGGGTGGACACCACGCAGAGTAATTTTACCTGGTCCTCACATTTTTTAAACGCTTTTGTCACCTTTGTAAATAACTTTCTAAAAGATAGGGCAAGCAAAGGGCATTTTAAAGAGGTTGTGTTAGAGAGAAGAAACATATTTGGTTATTAATTTTCTCATTATTGTTGGTTTGCCTCAACAGGACTGGCTGTATGTCTTTGTCCAACATGGAGGACCAAATCACATGTCAGACTCTACAGGCACCTTCACCAGGAAGCAGGGTATCAGGCGCAAGATCAGAAGCTGTGACACCTGTAACTAGGATCATTCCAATTAAAATTAGGAAAGAAAACAAAATAATAAAAATAATTTTTTAAACTGTACTGTAGTGAACTAGGAGAGAAGAGAACAACCATTTCTTTAACAACAGCTGTGTAGACTAATTTTTTTTTAATCATTCATATACTTTCAAAACCACTCATTCCCAACTGCTGCCTTCATACTGGCAAATCCAAGAAATTCAAGACATGTAAACAAGAACAGATTTGCCCTTAAATCCCAAGGTCAAAGGCAGCATCTGTTGCTTCAGGGTAAAAAAAAAAGGCTTTCTTTTTGCTGGCTAGTTCATTGTGTGCTTTTTTATTTTAACAGAAAAAAAAGTAAATGCATATTTTCTAAATGTTTCCACATTGCCTTTAGGTGGTACAAAATAGAAAAATCTGTATAAAAGAGAATAAACATCTAGTATTTTGATATTTGAGTTACATGGATGAAAGCCTGGCCCTGCTGTGATTTTTGAAGCTGACAGAAAATATTATTTTCATACCAAGTCCCCCTCTTGCCATTTGGCTATTTAATTATTCAAGGAATTTCTCTGCTTATAAAGATTAATAACATCAACTCAAGCCATTTCTGAAAAGTACTTTCACCTCCTGTAGGAGACAGATGGACCACAGGAAAACATCCTATCACATTACATACAGGCAGACAAAAAGATTTCAGATTACCAGATTAACACAACCAGCAGGGAAAGAATGGGAGAATTGCAAGAGAGGAAATAACTGACAATGGAACCAAATATTCTTCAGAGCCATCATTTTGAAAATAAACATAATTTGGAGCCCACTGTAATTCAATTTTACCTGTTTCGAGCTTCCAAACCTAGCTAATTACCAAAAATGTCAGTTCCAATTTAACCAAAGACTTTGAAAATCCAGTGGAACCTTATTAAAACACATTGGTATCAGGGGACCAAGACACCACCTGCTTTCAAGGTCTTTTGTGTGTTAGTAAGAAACATGTTATGAAAGTGAGTATATGCACTGGATCCACAGTATAGAAGACTGTGGGATTTTACTGTACTTTCATGTTATTTTAATTACCAGCATCCCTTGAGAAGATATGCTTGCTCCTACAAAATCTAAACACTTCCTATCTATCAATTCTCTCATAGATGAAGGGACTTCCCAAAAGTGTTTCCAGAAGGATGAATATGAAAAGATTGCAATGTCATTAAAATCACAGACGAACTGTATTTGCAGATTCACAGAAGCAGGTGGCATTTACTTTTTCATGAACATATTTCTAAAATCAAACACTTACTTTTAATTCCACAAATCATATAAGGATCATTCTCATTTTCAAGTAAATAATTCAGAAAAAAGTCAAGTACTGCCCCTTCATCAGTTGTGCTCTCAATTCTCACCAATAACCCCTTATCATTTACTAACTATCTTCCAGAACTGTTTACAAGCATATATAAAACACATTTTTATATAATGTGCTTTAAAAAAAACTGGGATCGTACTGTATTTTCTACAATTCCCTTTTACCATCCCAAGTGACTCAGAAAATATACCAAACGCAATCTGAAAACTCTACCACAGACCTATGTGGACACAGAGGCAAGCATGCATGCATACTTAAAAAGAAGTGCTACCAAAAAAAGGCTCCTTTGTCTCTTATTTCAGCAGTTAGCTACATAAGAAAGCGATAAAGCAAAAATGCCATTTTTTTTCCCAACAAAGTTTTTACTTTGGTACTAGTTATTTTACTTTAGTGCAGGGCTTACACTGGCCAGCAGGCCAGATCAGATCCAGTCTACCACCTGTGTTTTGTACTAGCCAGTGGGTTTAAAATGACTTCACATTGTTAAACATTTGGGAAATTTTTCCTTAAAGGATAATATTTTGTGACATGTGAAAGCTATACGAAATTCACATTTATGTCCGTAGATGCAGTCTGACCGGAATATAGCCATGCTCATTCCTCCGCCTATTATCTAAGGCTGCTCTCATGTTACAAGGGCAGTAACTGAGT